>NC_085046.1:36567486-37211236 GCF_963662255.1 Cinclus cinclus | reverse complement strand
AAACAAATTACGACCAGACCATTGCAGTTTATCTTGTACATGCAAATAGTGCTTTTGAAGGTCATCGATGTAACTGTTACACATGCACATTTGTTTTTTCAATGTATGTCAGAAGGATACTTTATTTAAATGTGGAAGTCTGATTGTCACAAAAGACAGATGCTATGCTTGATGTTCTCATTAGTGACATAATAATTTTAGAGACTGAATTCTTTTATAAATTAAAAGTATGTACATGTTCTGCTTGATGCATTCTCTTCTAAGGATTTGTCATTATAGTTACTATGTCTCAACACATGAGTGAAGTATCTGTACTATGCACAAGGAAACTTAATTTCTAAATACAGTGTTCCATGAACTGTGCTCTGTTCTATAGGTCTTTGCAATGCTGGATGTTAATTTGGAACTAACATACACGAAAAATATTGGAGTTATGTTTTCTTGTTTCATCTCCAAATTATTCCCTTGAAGCAGGATAGGTTTGTGTGTTCTGTATCATGAGGGGATAATAGAAAGGGGGGGATTGATTCATATGACACAAAAGCCCGTATCTTGTTCCAAAATAACTTGCAATGGATTGATGAACAGAGGTAGGGTTCAGCTGTATTAGTATTTGACTGTGTAATTAGAGCTGTCATGCTGCAATCATCAATTTCTAGCTGTGTGAAGTAGCTTTTGTCTGTTGGATGTGAATAACAGAGCATTTACTGTACTTGAATATCTCTGCCTAATTTCTTAAGGTAAGTTGCTTATGCACAAAGCCTGTTAATATCTGCAAATCAGTAATCAGTAAAGAATGTGTATTGTGGGGTTAAAAGTTTCTTTGCTGGTCTGTTGGTATCTGGACTGTATTTGAATAACCAGATATACTCTGAAAAGCTTTGTTAGTTACTTATGTGTCTGCTTGGCAACTTTACTGTATGATACCCATGTGGTTCCTTCCTGGGGCAGAGCAACCTCAGAACAGCACACTGTGCAGCCACAAAAAGGGATGTGAATCCAACGTTTATTGTGTGATTGCTTGGTACAGTGGTTTGTGATGACTTAACAGGACATAGTGAGACATCAGCACTTCTGTTACTGAACTGTATGTACTTGGGAGCAGCACAGCTTTGTGTACCTTCCTGCTAATAATTGCCTTTTATGTATCTTAAAAAGGCTTCTCACACTTTCCTCATTGCACCCTGGAAAATATTCTTCTAACTGGTGTTTTTTTTTGTCTTTCTGCTCTCATGCGTGCAGTGGAAAGGTGACGAGAAAGTCAGTGGAAATTTTGAGTTTGTTTTGGGATTAAAAGAGGGCAAGATGCAGTTCCTATCTGGTCTGCTGACATTGCAGCACTTCTCTCAAAATCCACCTGGGCACTGTGGGAAGAGGTGACCCCTTGTGGGAAACTGTTTATTCTAACTGACAGAAGCAAAACTCACATTCCTACTAACAGAATGGAAAACTAACTGTGGATGCAAATGTATAGCAGCACCAGTGAGAAAGCTGATGTTTATAAAATTCTATGTGAAACAGAATTTCTTCTGTGAATTCTTTCGTGAAATTGCTGAATCATTGGGAGTGAATGAGACATGGTTAGGACAAAACCTAAAATTGCTTTCCTCTGCAAGACTTCCTACAATATATTAGAGAAGAATTGGGAAAATAATGAAGAAGGTGAACAATGTCACAAGATTGATAGAATTCCTTACACTTAAAAACTGATTTCTGAACCAATATTCTATTGAAACATAGGAGGCAGTGAGGTATTTGGTGGTAGTTTATTTATCTAGCTCTCTAAATTTGTAACAGAGACCAAAGTAAATAAAACATACTAAATTGGATAGTCTATCTTTTAAACTAAACCTGGCTACAACTTTATTTTCACTAAAATTTCATTAAGGTAAAATTTTATTATAGTGCCAACAAGGACGTTGTGTGCATGGAAAAAAAAGAAGCAAAAAGGATCAGAATTGAGTATATTTTTTTTTCTTACTAATTTCAAAAAGCAAATCCCTTAACAATTAATATTGGTTTAGAATGAATAAAACTTTTATTTTATGGTAGTGAGTATTATGAAATATGCACTAGAAGGAATGTTCATTTACCACATTTTATTATTTTTTCAACCTTGTTCAGTGAATGTAGTTTCCTATAATAACTCTTGAGATGGCAGTTTCCTTAAATCTACACAATCATTTTTTTGCACACTGCTCAGAGAAAATGTTTGTTCTTTTGCAACTTTTCTTTTGCATCTAAATCCTTATTTTTATTAATCTGCAGGTAGGAAATCCAGGTAATTTATCCAAATTGCTCGCGGAGTTTTTGTCCTTGCACTTTTGTGTTGCTGTTTATTTTCTGTCTCTGCCGTTGCATTTTACACCTCTGCTCTCGTGTTTTGTGATCATGAAAAACTGATGGCTTTGGGATAGACACCTACTTTTAGGTGGTAAACCACCAAGTCAGGGCTTTCAAGGAAGTGGTGTCATCTGCTTTTTTAATGTTAGCCCTCCTTTCAGATGAATAGGATTGGATGGAACATTGGAGAAAAGAGGAATTCTTCAGGCAAAATATATTTTCCTTTGGAACAGGTGATTTTATATTATTTTGCTGGCATGTAAGAATTGTCACATCAGTTTGAGATGTCCCTGGAAGTCACATATCTAGCAAACATTTTGGGTTTTTTTAAGTCCTATTCTGAGGCGGAGAGCTTCATGTCCAATTAACAGCAAGTCCAATATGTACTTTCCTCTTGTTTTAAGCTTCTGGTTTGTGGGTCATAGATGCCACTATCTTGTAAAGCATCACAGCAGGTTCCTTCTGGGTATTTGTAAGATCTCCAAAATGTCGAAGCTGTAGATATCTGAACAAGTAGGGCTGGCTAAGGGCAGTGTTTTGTTACTTCCATTGCTTTCAAATGTACATCTTCCTCTTTATTTCATAGAACTTGTCTATCTTCATCATATTCCTCTTTCAGTTAGTAAACTATTAACAGTTTCTGCTTTTAAGAGCACTTTTGCAAGCAAAGCATGCTTTTAAACCACCACTTGTATTTACAGAATCTTTATTTTATTCAGAAAGATAATATCACCATATAGGATGTCATGGTTCACGACAAAGTTTTATCACAAGGTGAATGAAAGGATCTTAATTGCCAGCTCACACTAGCCACATGCATGGTGTTGATATTTCCTCTAATAAGCATCATAGGATCTACTTGGCTTTGTGAGTGTATAACAAGGATGAATGGATGGTAAATGTGGAAAACTCTCCACATGTGTACCAATATCCATGTGGACTTGTTGTAGTTAGTTCTCTGCTATTACAAATAAGTGCAAATGGACATTGCTAGATTTTAATACACACCAGTCACAGGTAAAGCTGGCACTCTAACAAGTTGTGGGAAGGCTGTGGGGAAAGTTTATTGAGTGCACATGGAACAGCTTCAATAACGGCTTGCAGTCACACAGATAAAATATATTTTAGCAATTCACAAAACATCCTTTTGGATCTGGGGGGAAAAATCCATAGGACTTAAATAATTTTTCATGTGGTCTGTCTGGCAATTGGTCCATGAAAAGCATGACAAAATTTTTTACAAAGTATAGAAGCCTATATAACTGTGATTTTTAATTATGGGTAATTCTTCAGAAATTGGGGGTCAAGTAGAAATTTATATCTAAATATACTTATAGTATTTTTTGTAGTTCCGTATTATGAAGTGCATTTAACGATGTACTTATGTTTTTTGTTGAAGACACAACATGTGGAGTTTAGAGAGTACAAAATCTTCATCCACTGTGTGCATGCTTGCTACATTTAAGCATCCATACTCACAGATCTTACTCTGCATATTTCAAATATTGTTCTGTCGCAGTTTGCTTGTCCTTTTTAGACATTTATAACCTCATGTTTTCAGATGTTCATGTTGCTCCTAGGTGTGCAACTATTTCTCCCATATTGAAAAATAACTGCCCTTTATGTCCTCAAATTTGTGTTTAAAATACACTTGAAAAAAATAGGACATCTTTCTCTTTGAAATTCTACTTTGCATCAACACAGCATCTTTCAAATTACTTTTTTCTCTTTTTAATTTTTAGGCTAGGACCTGCCATACAGTCTATTTATCTGAACCAGTTTTTCTCCCCCCTGAGAAGTTTATATTGTTTTAGGCAAGTGATATCTTCATGTTTTAACTGTAGCAGGAATATTGATAATCAATGCTAAATTAGCTGGATAAAAATCAGGTACTCTGAATGCAGGGTTTGCCCATCTGTGTTGTTCCTGAACTGTGTGAGGTATTGGTCTGCCATTCTTTGATTCTCCCTGAGTGTGGCACCATTCTCATTTCTGATAACTCTGGCATTTGATCTTGTGTGTACAGATAAAAGACTGTTGAAACCTGTTTTGCAGGCTCTCCATTTAGTTCTGCTTAAATCACTAGGTCCAATATAGATTATGATGACCATGGCTTCCATCCAGACCTTCTCACTAACTCATCTTCTTTTAATATGGTGGGGTTTTTTTTTTCCCTGTGCTGGCATCTGGTAGGCAACAGATCTTCTATGAGTCATGGCAACGCACAAAGTTTATCAACACCTCCTGGTATTAATTTCCTAAGTGCTAGCTTTTCCCATAATCATTTGCTTTCTTACTTCAAATATAGGTCTTCAGTCTTCCATGAAGCTATAAAATGATAATTTTGTATGTCTCATGCAGCATTTATTTTTAATTTTTTTAGGATTCAACAGAATTAATGCAGAATTTTTGAGCTATATCTGAGTAGAAGAAAAAAAAAAAGCAAATATTAAATGCGGGACAAATTTCACTAGTGCTAACTTTTAATTATTCATGGCTTTCTTTTTTATACCCTCTGATTCAAAATTCACTGTCTTCCTGATAGTCATGTCATTGAAATCTTTGGGTAACTTCTTATCCTCTGACATATTTCTCAGTAGGGGAAATGGATATCAAGATCAGATATTTAAGACCAGTGCTAGTGAAGATTTAAAGAGGAGGAGGCAAGTTTTTTTCTCTCTTCAGGCAATTAATTAATGATAGCTATGGTAGCTCAGTATAAATCATCAAGGAAACACTGATTGTAATCTACAGTTCTGCTACTGTGGGAACAAGTTAACCTTTGTGGTGTCTTTCCTTTGTTTCTCACATTAATGCCTGTAGGTTAGCCTGGCTGGAGTCCTCATGCAGACAGTGTTATAGGTATATAGACATAATCAAGATTTCTCGCCAAGTTTTTCCATAAATATGAAATGAGAGAGCAGGAAAGATACACTAATTGTAAGCAAAGAAGCTCACTTAATGTTTGGTAAAACTTTGTAAGTATTACTGTTTAGTAATACTTTGTTCTGTGACAAAACCTCAGATTTTTAAAATACTCCTCTAGAAACTTTGTCAGGATAATATGTTTTTAAATGCAAGCCCTCCCTGGTGGGGATGTTGTATAATTTATTATACAGAATATAACAGCTTTTTGATTATAAAAGCAGTATTGAATGTTTCTTTTTTATAGGCTTTAGCAGCATAATGACTATTAGATTAGAACCAAAACCTAGACAGAGTCTCTCTCTGTGCTGAAATCTGAAATGCTGTAGAAGTAAAAAAGAAAGTTAATGAACAATAATTTTGTGAATGTACATTTTGTGATCTTTAAGCCATTTCATTCCTAGTGAAGTACAGTGTGAGGAAAAACTAGAAATGTAGAAATAATTCACTTTGGTATTTTGGCTCCCTTTGGTTAGTAATTTTATTAAAGATTATTCAGAAATGGAGTTTTCGTCTGTTGAACCTGTCCCATTTGGGAACGCTTAACAACTCATCTGTCCCTCTTTGGCTTGGAGAACTCCATTCCTGTCTTTGATTAATTCTCATTCCATCCCAAAAGAAGTAAAAATATTGTTTAAAAGTGAATAAAAATTTCCTTCTTCCACTTTCATTTCTGTTCTCAAACTCAGCAGAAGTTTGAACCTTGACAAGTTGCATTGTGAATGGGTTTTTTTTTCCACTTGGCAAACAGAATAGAGTTTTGTTTTTTTTCTTGGTCCATGGTCTTACCTAGTCTGATCATGTCCTGTTTTTTTGGTAGGATATTGTTTTGATTTGCACCTTATTTTTAAATTATTATGATTTTTTTTAAGATTTTCAACTTTATTTATTTATTTTATATTTTAATTTCATCATCAAATGGAAGAAAACCTATCATTACATTACTTAGCTCCATTTCCCTCACATTTGATGCGCCAGCTATGTGAAAAAAAGACTTGGATGTCCTTGAGGACAAAAAGTCAAATGGGATTAATGAACTACACACTGGGACAGTACCGTGCCCAGTTTTGGACCCCCGGTGCAAAAGAGACATCACTGTAAGGGAGTGGGTGTGGAAGAGCATCACAGGATGGTCAGGTTACCTGAACGTGTGACTCACAAGGAAAGGTTGACAGGGCTGGTTTTATTTACTGTGAAGAAAAGGAGGACTCGTGGGGGATCCTTTTGCAGTCTTCAACTTCCTTGAGGGGGTTTTTAGGTAGAAGATGGATGTCTATGAAAGGGCAAGAGAGGAGCATCACAAATTGCAGCAAGGAAAATTCTGTTTAGATATATGGATACAATCATTCAGAACTTCAGTGTAGAAGTGGGTCAGCACAGGAATAAATTGACCAGAGAGGACGTGGAAATTATTCTCTGGAGATTTTAAGAACTTGGCCTGATCTAACCTTGAAATTATTTCTGCTTTGGCTGAGAGGTTAAGTAAATTCCAGAGATACCTTTCCACCTGAATTTTTCTAAGGTTCTGTGGAAAATACTGTGAAAACTTCAATTTCAAAGGTTCAGAGGCCTACCTGCTTAATTTACATTAAGCATGACCAAGATATATATGTATATATATATATATATATATAGCAAAAGGCTTAGATTTTTCTTCATAGCTGTGTATTTAAAAAGGAAAAAATAACCAAGAAAGTTCCACTCAGAATGTCAGGGTGCTGATGGTATTTGGCAGAAGTAAAACAAATACATTAAATTCTGTATTCTTTGAAAGGCTCTGAGACGTAAAATGAGCTGTTGAAGCCTTTTTTTCCCACCTTTATTTTTTTATCAGCTTGCCTGTAGCATAAACTCAGAACTTTTGTTGATCCATGTTACGGTCTGTCTAGTTTGAGATTATATAATAAAATTCTTGTCCTCTAAAAGAAGAAATCTAGGAGCAAAGCTACTAGCATACATGGATCTTGTTTTTAGACATTTATTTCTGTCTTTAGAGGTGACTGAGGGAAGAGTAGGATGCAGTAAAGAACATCAGATACCATCTTGTTTAACTATGTGCTCTTCATAGCAATATAAGTAATATAAAGGCCAATACAACTAACTTTTCAAACTTTGTTTTTCTTGAAATAAATTAGCTTTTAATCTAAACCATTGCAGATTTCAGCAGTAGATTCTGTCATGGAAACACTGGAGTGATCTAACAACTCCTTAGAAAAATTATCCAGAAACTGACATTAAATTTGTTTTATTTATTTATTTATTTATTTATTTTTGTTTTGTGTGGTGTTTTATTTTCTGACCAATCACATTTCATCATGTAATTAAATTATTCTTGATTTAAAACTAATTTTTGTACTCTAAGGGAAATGTGGTTTTCTGTTTACAGATCAGTAAAAGAATATTCCTAATGTTTTGGAATCTTGAAATATTTAAGAATAAAGCACTGCCGCAGTAATTCACTGTATTGTATTTGACTTTATCACTGACTCTTTTGATGCCAGTGGCCCTTGTTAAAACCAGAGGAAATATGCTTTAGAAAGCTAAAGAAAAGATCCTGAAAATATCAGGCTTTAAGAAATATATATTTTTCAGAATCGCAGTGTTGTCATTTAAAGACTTTTCACGGTGAAATAAATTCTTTCAAGAACAGTGGCAAGCCTCTCTGGTCTTAGGAGCACTCAAAATTAACATTATTTGTTTCCACAATCTTTTATGGCTAAAGAAAGAACAACTAAATTAGCTTATAGCTGGCATAGAAGTTTCAGTACTATTCATAAAAGAAATATTTTTGCTTTATCAATGCTTTAGTTTCTTTGCAAACCAGAAGAGTTTATTTCAACAGATTGACTCCAAATTCTATCTCTGTGGGGCTGTATGTATGTTATAGTTTTTTTTTGTCCAATTGTTCAAACTGTTACATGTCTGCAAAATTTGCTGTAAGGGAAATAATCTGGGTGGTTTTTTTCCTCCTTTTTTTTTTTTGTTGTTATTTTTTTGTTTGTTGTTTTGTGGGGTTTTTGTGATTATTGATTTTAATTTTTTTTCTGAAGGTTTGCAGTAATCTATGATTTTAAGGATTTTCCAAATAGTATGTGTTTGTTTTGTCAAATCAGAAATCATATTCATGATGATTTCAAGCGAACCTCAGTAGGAATAGAAATTTTTAAATGGTCCAGAAAGATGAGTTACATTTCTTTTAACTCAGTTTTTAGTATTTTTATTCATATGCAAATTTTATAGTCCAGATAACCTGCTCTTTCACAGTGTGATGTGTAAGGTTTTTTCTTTCTTAAATATTTATGTTCTTCTATTCAGTAAAGAAAGCTCTTCACACATTAGTATTCATATTATGATACAGCTGATATAAATCAACACTTAGCAAGAAAAGGAAGTACTTCTGACAGATGTCTAGAATTATATTAGTTGTTGATAGGGTTAATGAAACATATCTATATGCAAGACACTTTTTTTTTCCTCATGGAATATGGAGTGGTATAGTTACTATGCAGTGCTATTAAGATATCCCTGCTATATTGTTTATAACAATTTGTATTCATTTTTAAAAAGAACACATCACTCTTTTTAAATTTCTTTGGAGAATGATATTCATAATATTGCTTTCTTCTTTTAATAAGTAACTGTGGATATTTTATGAAGTGTCATCATGGAAAGCTTGAGTATTCAACCTTATCTGGTCCCCAAAGTTACCGAGAAAGAGACTTGTCACCCTGACTTACTCTTTGTGGATTTCTGGTTAATGTGTTCTGACAGAACTCTCCATGCTCTGCAGTTCACCTGCTATAGATGTTATGTTCAAATGTGCTGGCTGAAGCAGCATGTGCAAACACAAAATGGCAGTGTTGGTGAGTTAATAGAAGACTTTCTTCAGAAAGACAAGGAGGGGATGAAAACAAATGATATCTGCTTCATCCTTTATATTCCTTTGATAATAAAGCATTTCGCAACATTCATGAAATCAATGCAGACAGAAATATACACACAAAGCATAGCAGGATTTTGAAATGTGCTCAGTTTGTTTATTTTGTGTAAAAATGAGCCTAAATCTCCTTTTCTCTTCATACTGTGTAAGGTTGGAAAATACCCACTGTGACCCAAAGAAGCCCTATGGGAAAGACAGCATATTACCCATACCCAGGGCACTAATCCAACAGCAGCTTCCTACGAGACCATTTTGCTGTAACAATATGTGAGGTTAGGCTTATACTGTTTAATCTCACAGGAAATTTTAGAAGGCTTGGCTCCTGTGGATAAGTGCTCTCTTTGGCAGTAAAATGCCCTACACAGCACCCTGTGAACAGTGGCATGAACCCCTGAACAAACTTTGAGAATGAAAAGGAATCAATGCTGCGACATGAGGAGACTGGTGATGAGGGGATAGTAGGATTTGGATGGGGTTTGGTCAGTGCTTTTTCCCTGATTCGATGGGAAAATGAGTAATGAAGATTCGTTTTTATAGGATAGGATTAACTAGCAGAGGCAAAAACAAATATAGGAAATTATTGCAATGACTAAATGAGCAACTGTGGGGATGGCTATAGAATAGGGAAGGGAACTGTTTGTCTTGCATATTGAAGTAATTGACAATCTGACAAAACATAGAATCTATTTTGTTTCCTGACCATCTTGAAGCCATTAAGGAAATTAGCATAAATTTCCATAGAATTCATATGTCTCATTAATTTGAGTGCCTGGTGCATACATTTCCTACTCATATGGTGGGTTCCTCCTGCCAGACACTGGCAGGTTGGTGTAAATTACCCAGCAGAAGTTGGAATATTCTTTCATTGTAAGCTGACAAGGTGAAAGACATATGCACAAACCCAATACTGTCCCCAGATCTGCCACTCTCTCATTTCTTCCTCCTTCTTCCTCAAAGAACCCTGGGAAAAAAAAAATCATAGTCCTTGGGAATGGGAGGGAAACTTCAGTGAAATGCTTATCTGAAGACTGCTTGATTTTTAGCAGGTTAAAAACTTCAAAGTTCAACTGTGGCATTTCTCAACTTCCTGGATTCAATGATATTTTACTTTTCTGCCTTTTTTTTTTTAATTATTATTAATCCAGACTTTAAAAATGATGCTTCTGTGCTATACAAGTTTAAAAAAAATCTAAGTAACTGGAACTATGTTTCAAAAAAAAAAGACATTTCTGCACTGTATTTTTTACCCTGTATAAATAGTAGCAAGACAACACAATGCAAAACCAACCTTCCCACCTGACTCAGCACAAGACAGATTTATCCCAATTTAATATATTTTTGTAACGCTTAAGTACTGAAAAATGAATCACACATTTCCTCTGAAGAATCCAGGTCTCCTTGCACAGAAAGCCTTGGGTGAGCCTTGTAATTTTCCTCAGAGAAACATAAAACATACCTCACTCTTGATACCTTACTAGGAAAAAAAAAATTCATAGAGTATAAAAAGACCCATAGCATATTTATTGTGTTGCAGTATCATCAGTTCTTCTTCTATCACTAGTTTAATTAGATCATGATGTGTATGGAATTTTTTAATACCATATGGTAATATTATATTTGCTATGTTGGCAGTCCTCGAGATCGGGATTCTGTTACCCTTATCACTATGTAAGGCAGAAGGAATGTGAAGACCCTAGAATAATACTATGAATAGCACAAAATACCATTAGCGTCAAAAATTAAAATTAAGGTTTATTGCTTTGGGTTTTTTGGGTTTTTTTTCTTCCTAAATTCACTTTGTAATATGCAGCCATTTTTCTTCTGCTTTTCTTTGTTGATGAACCTTGGCATTCAGACATAACTTTCTATCAAATTAAATTACAAAGAAATAATTCCCTCAGATGCTCCCATTCAGCTTCATTACAAACTCCTTGTATAAATACTGAAAGTGTTGGCAGCTGTATTTTCATGATGTTCGTAGAATTGCTCAGAAGTTTACAGCATTTTTTTTTTATACCTTTTCTTCTTTGTGAAGATCAAAGTAACAAGTTTTTATTGTTCAGCCATTGTTAACATACGAGACCTAATATTCCCACAGGTATAGTAGATTCTAACATCCTTGGCTTTTTGCAGTTAGTAAAAAAGCCCTGGTGAGTATTTAATTTACCTGGCAGTGCATTGGTGTTTGAAGCTGCTGCTGGCAAATTCTGGAAGAGCTTTTTTTCTGAGTAAATGCTTGGGGGCTTGATCTGTGATTTTTAAAATGCCTTTGGGAGGTGAGATCAGATGCATAAGAATGTGATTGTGTTTATTTTTTACATGAATCCCACTGCTAGAATCCTTAGGGATTTGCTGCATCAAAGATATTTATGAGAATATTGCCCTTGGCTACAGTTTGAAAGGGAGCAATGTAGGGCAGGGACAGATGAAGGGTAGGCAAGCTGGTGACTCTGGTCATAGAGAATGTTGAGAGTCTCATAGATCTGGATACCCTTTCTGATGCATAGCACTCAAGCAAAATAGGAGAGTGAGCAATATTCAGCAGTCACATTTCCACTTCAGAGGTTTGTTTGTGCATTACAGTTCCTGAATGTTCATAATTTCCAAAACAGCAATGCACAGCCAGGATTAATCATTCAACATATGGATTCAGTGTATGTTGCTGTCTGTGCATGGCCTCATCTTATTTGGAGGGCAGGATCTTCAGGCATGTGACTATTATATTTAACCTTTGGTGTGAAGCAAATCTTTGTTATCTGGACACTTGAACTTCTGTGTTGTTTCATTTTTCCTGCTTTAAAGGGAAAAATAGGACAAGAAAATAGCAATAACATCTGGCAGGCTTGTCATAGCCGTTCCTTAGCATGTCTACTTTTAGGTTTCCCATAAGTAAAAGGTAATAAAAATGATCAAGCCAGCATAAAGAGGGAAGAATTGTAAAATCAAATTGTAGCTGATTTTTTTTTTTACTCAGGATGTATTGTTCTAGTAATAAGAACAAATTATTTACCTTCAATTCAGCCAGGGATCTTGATCAATTACAGAGAATTGTTGGACTCAATGATCTTAAAGGTCTTTAGCAACTGTAATGATTTTAAGAACTAGCCCAAGTGCCATTTAAAGAAATTATTAAATCTAACATTTATATTAATGTTGCTGACCAGAATAGTCCCATAATCTGTTAGTAATATACATCCACTGATTTATAAAAGTATGTATACACGTGCACATGTGCACACATACAGATTTTAATTAGTTGCTGAGATAATATATAAATCTCTGCCCCTTTAAATTTGCTGATTGAAAAATGAAGAATTCCTGCCCTTTGAATGTTCAGCTTTCACAGAGGTTACAGTAAATCTCTTAATCTCCCAAGCACTTATTCTCCTCTGTGTTTTTCACAGACATTTATCCACAGGACATTCATTTCCAATCTGTATTTAAATCCAGGAATAACTATGTGGGCTTTGAGCTATCTGCTTTCATGCACTGCTAATGGGCTCTACCACAGGAACTCTGGATGAGCTTGGGGGGGAGGAGGAAAAAAAAGAGATTCAAACCATGTTCAGATTCTATTTCATCTTAAGCTGAGTCTCTATTTATTTTTGGTAAAGAGAGCATTAAAGAAGGCAATTATTTGGGGGCAAAGGAAGGGCAGGAAAGATCCACAATAAGGGATTTATTTATTCTGGGTTTATGGAGAAGGCCATTGTATCAGATTTTCAGGCTTATAATGGAACATAGTTGAATTTATCTGCTGAATGGGGTGTAAGGATTTGAAACATATCCTGGATTTTTGTCAAATACTCTCAACGCTTTTTTTTTTTTTTTTTCCCATGTTCCTTACAGAATTCGTAGTCCAGAATCTTGGATGTAAAGGGTTATAGATGCTCATTGTTTTATAAATACACAGGAACTCACAGTACCATCTTTCCCCATTACTCAGTAGATGCTTTGCAGTCACTATGCTGAATGGCCCATTTCTGAAAGACAAATGTAGTATTAAAGCAATATTATGTTGTAAAAGAAAACACAGAAACATAATGGTCTTTGAAGTACTTACAATGAAGCTGCCTCTTGACCTTTTGGCATTTTCCCTCCTGCACATCAAAGAATTTTCTTCAGTTTTGTTCAGAGTGCACTTAGGGAGGCAGAGTACTTTGGGAGGGAGATTGAAAGAAAATGTGCTGAGGAGACATTTAATTCTGCATTTTCAGCCTATGCAAATTAGCACAAATTTGAAAACTATGCTAAGATAAATACAGAAAAATGTGTGATATTAGCCTTGAATGTAAATTCTTTTAACAATGTTTTTTATTTCTTCTTCTTCCCTTGTTTTCTTCCCATCCTATCTTACTCTCCAAGATAATTCTCTTCATTATTTCTCTTCTACATCTCCATTATGTGAGCCTTTCTTCAGAGTACAAATCCTTCCCCTTTCTGTGCAAGGCTTTTTCTGACTGTTCTTTTCTAAACCAGCTTAGTTTTGGTGTTTTGGTATTATAATAAACATGCTATTTTATCAAAGACAACTAAGTAGCTTTTGGACAATAACACCTAGATGCATTTCTTCTTTCCTGCTTGTAATATTAGGCATAGTTCCTGTATTATTAGTATAAAGATTTGGAGGAGTGGTCGTTATTTTCTGGTAAATGTGCTTAACTTTTGAAATGTTATTTTTGAAAATATTCCCATTAGAAAGTGCTGATGATGAATCATTTGGTAGAAGATTTTTGTCTATCTTACTTTACTGCATGTTTTGGTCTCATGTGGAGCTATAAGTGAAAATAAATAGGCTAATTAAACTGTAATGCTTCTCAAAATTCTTGCCAAATCTGGTTAGACCCTCTTTCCTGGAGCTGGAAAAGTCTAACTCAAATCAGCATTCATAGCATGAGTAAACTCTTGGATGGATGGAGGTTAGGAAAACATTTTGGGTCAGATCTTGTGAGATGCTGCTTACCTTTTCAGTTCAGATTAAAGGGCTCAGATCAAAGAGTGCAGTGAAAGGAAACAGTGGACTTGCACTGATATCTTGGCCTCTCCCAAGAGCACAAAAAGGGCATTGGAAAGGACTCCTGACTTGTACCAGTTTGATGTTAAACTTCTTAATTTACTGATATATATAACCTAAAGAACAGGTGATACAATATGGTCTAATTCTTACCAGCTACTAAGTAAACGATTGAGCAAGTTTATTTAAAACACTCTGGTGCTAGGAAAAAGGATAGCAGTGAGTCTGAAACTTGATTTTTATTTATGTATTTATTTTCTGTTCTTAATGGACCAAATCTCTGTCCAGCAGTTCTAAGTATGTCTCTGCCTCAGTAACTTTATACATTGTGAGTTCTCCAACTCTGTTTGCCTAATGATTTAAAAGAATAAGCAGTGTTTTTTGTGACCAGGAAGGTATTTCACTGTGCTTTTTTGGGTTATTTAAACATGAAGTTGACATATCAGCCTGCACAACAATCTGTCCTTACACTGCAGGTTCCTAGCTAAATCTGAAAACAAACAAACAAAACATGTTCAAGGTGGAATAAAAATAAAACCTGAAGAAAAGGTGACTTAAAATCTGGATAACTTTGAGGTAGGGGTTTTCTAAATCTGGAAGTTTGCTGTTTCATAAAGTGTTAAATGGCTTCTTTCCAAACACAATAAGGTTTTGATCACATCAAGTTTTTTTTGCTGTAGAGTGCTCCATGTTGCTGATGAATGTCTGCTTCTTAGCAATTACATTTCTTAATAGAATTGACCATAGCAGTAAATAGAAATCGTCTGTGAAAGAAACGTGTTTAAACTAGCATTTAACTTGCAAGTCATAGAGATTTATACTGATGAATGGCCCATTTAAAAATCATGTGCAGAAGAGCCTGGATAATTCTCTTTCACAACTTATTGGATTTAGTCTTAATATCTAAGGACTCTGGATGTTACAACCATTCCTTTTTTTTTTTTTTTTAAAGTAAATTCGAGGAAACAAGATAAAGCCATGTTCTTCAGGAGCTGAAACCTTCACAAAACCCAATTTGTCTCTCTTATTGCAAAGCTTACAGACTGAAACACAAGTTTCTGTTTCTTGATTAGAGACTTAGGTTCTAATATTTAACATTTAAGCTTAATTAATTTTCCCAACATTTAATAACTGCATTTAAATTAACCTGGTTTTGATGGCTAATTATCATGGCTTTTTGGCTGCCTTGACATTTCTAATACACCAATGATTACAGTGAAATCACTTAAAAACTTTAGTACATTTTAAGTTGTTTACCTATGAACTGTTTATTCATCTGCTTTATGGGAGAGCACTGTGGCAGTGGGGACTGCAGGAACTCAGCATTCTGCTGTAAAAAATAGCTTATATCAGCCTCTCATCTGGCAAAATATTCAGTAGTCCAGCAGGAATTTTCACCTATTTATAATACCAATAGGGAAATAAATAAATAAATAAAATTTCTCAGCCAGCCCAAATGCAGGTGTGAAATATGAAACATTCATGTGTCTTCACTCACTCAAAAACTTGCAATGAGTTTCTGGCAACCAGAACTTGAGGATATGATTCAGGTGTCAGTTGTCATTGCTTGCCTCTCTGACATTTCTACTCCAAATCTGACAGGTAATTCACTTTTTCATTTTCAGCAGTCTAAGTATTTTCATCAAAAACTGTGGTGCTTCTCTTTCTTTATCCACAGCTCCCTAATGAGAATCAATTATATATTTAATGAAGTATTTTGAAAAGCAGTGGTGAAAAACTTGGTTTTGTTCAGGGACTTTTATCCTTTAATAAGTTTCATCTGGTTTCTGACTGTTTGGCTCATAATATATTTTAACTTTGTCTTCTTAGCAGATCTTCTGTCGTAAAATTCTGAAGAGAACTACGGTTATATTGATATGCTTCTAGAATTGCAAATGGAATAGTCAGTTATGTTTCCTTCCCCAAACCTTGACACATGAATGGTTCATTGGAAAACCTGCATGTCTACTTAAGCTAATTTTTATGTGAATTTTAGTTTGAGGGTTTTCTTGTTTTTAAAACAATAAAAAAAACCAACAACAACAAAAACCCAAACAAAGAAAATCAAATTACAACCAACGAAACAAACACATATATCTATTCCAACCCCAAACTGGACAAACCCCACACTATAGTTAAGGATTTCTTTTCTTTTTTTTTTTTTTAATGTGGTAAAAATTAAGTATTTTACTCCTCTTAGGACATTAGAATAACTTACAGCATAAATGTTATTTTAGGCTATGTACATTGTGATAAGGATAATAACATAAAATTATAAGTAATTCAACAG
This sequence comes from Cinclus cinclus, assembly GCF_963662255.1. NCBI lineage: Eukaryota > Metazoa > Chordata > Aves > Passeriformes > Cinclidae > Cinclus > Cinclus cinclus. The sequence goes on along the minus strand of NC_085046.1, from coordinate 37,194,724 downwards.
AGCACAAGAACAGAGATTTATAGTTGCATCATTTCTTATAATGCTCTATTTATGAGATGTAAAGATAGGGTTATGAACTGGAAGCTTCACAAGTTTTCAATACCAGCCCTATTCATAAATTATTTTACTCCTCTGAAATGTAGTTGAACTCATCTGAGGCTGAAGTGCATGTGAAGGGTCATGGTCCAATAGTCAGGCTCACGCCAACGAGCTGTGGTTCCACTCACTTCCATCAACCATCCAGAGCTTTGGTCTCTGAGGATCTGCTGCATGGAGCTGCTGCTGCATGGAGGCTTCTGTCACTGTAGTGACTTCTTGCTGTTTGATGTTATCGTCAGTTTTACGTTGCCCATTTAGCTGTAATGGATGGATGGATTTTAAAATCATCTGTAGCTGCTATTAATATAATTTTTCACTGTGTGTATTTCCACAAGCTTTTGGTAACAGCTGTTTGAGCAGAACTATTTTTGATTTATTTCCTTTTTATTTAATTTTAAAGTAACATTTGTTTTTTGCTTCTTTTAGGTAATATTTGACTATCAGAAAATGACAGTCATAAATTTAAAGACTTTGCAAATGTCCAGTGAAGTAGTTGAATTTTAAGAGAAAGTACTTAGTGTACATTCTGTGTCAGCAATTTAAAATCAACACAGCTTATTTTAGTGGTATTTGTGTCACGAGCTAACCAGAGGTTTGAGTGTTACTATAATATCTCCCTATTTTTACTTTAATTGTGTGTGTGTGTGTTCTTCTGGCAAATAAAAGAAATTATTTACTGCAAAAGTTGTACTCAGCCTATGTTTATTGGGAGATTTAAAAATACTCTTGCGTTTTAACAACTTCCTCGGCAGTCATATAGTGTGTTTTCTCCTTGATTACTGCTTGATGTATGATGTCTATATCTAGGTAATAGAAATAATTTCTGATTATTTAAAAGGATTACACAAACTTGAGAGGTATATGGGTTTTAATGGTTAGAGATTACTGTTACATTTACACATTCATGGAGAATTGTTTTGCATGATGTGCATTTCTCTTCTGTTCTGTTGGAAATGCCTTCAGTTAATGTTGCTAAAACTTGGGATATGCAGGAAAAATCAGTGACCACTTTAAAAACAGCTGGCTGAAAATAATGGTGCTACATATGTTTGAAGCAATAGAATATATTTGCCCATTTTTGCATTCTAGAATGAATTTTGGTAGTTTTCTTTGAAATTATTGTTTTTCTAGACATCTGCAATACAGTGTTGTCAATTTTCAGCTCTTTTAACTAGAGGCAGGACTCCCCAAGAGAAAAAAATAACTTTGTTGTAGTCTTCATAATGACAGTATATAAGGAAAGGAGAAGTCTGGAAGTTTGGATATTTTCAGCAGCAACTTTTCTTCCACAAGAGTCATTCCTCTTGGACTGAAACAGGATTCCCATGCTCTAGTAGCTGTACAAGTCTTTGGTTAACATTCCTAACAAGTGACAAGTTTTTTATTCTTTTCTTTCATCTAATATTTTTAGGTAGTTTAATCAATCCAGTTCCCATTTATACTGTGGTGAGGAATAATATAACATTTTCAATTAAAAACCTTCATAATTTAGTGATAATTATGTCAGTTAAATTAGTTCTTGATGTTACAAGCTAAATTGATTCTAATTAAGGCAGTTAGTAATAGGGAAAAAAATTGAAATCCATAGTTTCTTGTCTTTGTAAGGAGGTTTGGCATTTCTGCCAGTAGGGTTATATTGATCCTTCTTCATTTCTCACCATTTTGTCAGACTATTGTTTACATATTATTTGATGTTCTAGCATTTTTCTTTTGGTTTTAGGAATTTCTGAATAGTTCACTGCTTTGTAAATTCTTCTTCTGGAAAGGCAAGAAGTGTGGTAAGATCACTTCATGGACAGGCTTTTCATCTTAGGTGTTTGAACAGGACTGTGTGTCTTCTACACTGTGATATAAGGAAAACATCATGTCTGGGAACAAACTCTCTGTATAGCATATGATGCTTTAAATGGAGATTATGTTTTGAGATGAGAATATAGGTTTTTCTTCCACTACCTTCAATGTGCTGACTGGTTAAAAGTACAAGTCAGTCTTAGGGACGTGGCTTTACAAATGTGAAAAACCGGGACATTTCTGTGATGTTTGAGTTTCAGAATTAATCCTGTGACTGTGCATTCTGGTTAAGCAGCTGGTTTAAATGGCAGCACTACAGACAGAGTAAGGGGAAGAAGAGAATGCTGTTTTACAGCTCAGCTTTTTAAGGTACAGCCATGATGACTCTGACTGGCATTGTACTTCTGCAGCTGAAACAACTTCCCTGTTTCTTTTCTCAATACTATTGTAATAAAGCTGCTGGATTTAGTACTTTTTATTTTTACTGCTAGCCAAAAGAAAAAAAGAATGAAAATTCTTCCTTTCAAGTCATATGGCCTGTTTACTCCACAGGAGATCTTGTATCTCTCTGAAAGCCAAACAAGTATTGTGGCAGGATATCTTGTTGAATATACCATCAGATGCTGCCACTTTTCTTAACTTAATATTCCCAAGTGTAGATAGTGAACATCAACACTGAAGCAAGGGTTGGTTGTTTTTCTAAATGTGACTTTGCAGCATTGCTTCTATTAGATGCTAACTTGTAGTGCTTCTTCTAGCCTGACCTGAATTGCTTGGGGATTTACAGATATATTAAGGTACCAGCCAGACAACATTAAAATGAAATACAAGTCTAGTTTTTTTTTTGATAGGTGGAGTGCTTACACAGTTCTACTTTCTTGTCTTAATTTTTGAAAGGATCAAAAGAAACTTGATAGCCTAAAACTTAGCAGTATGTTTCTTTGAGGAGAAAACTGTCTGTTTTCACATCATCTAAAGCCAAATAATCCATGACAAAACCAGAGAGAATAAGACTTCCTTGCTGAAACATTATTTGAAAGGCTAATAGTAGAATAGGAGATGCATTTTCTGGAGTAAAAGATAAGAGCTTGAAAATGCTGTCTTGGCTGGCTTTGGCTTATGTAGCAAAAATGTTAATCCCTTCCAAAGACAGCCTTTGATGACCCATATGCTAATGCTTCCTGGCCAGCATTACTCCTGGTTACAGAGGAATCTAATAACCTTCCTTGGCAGAGATTGCCATCTTCTCCTGCTGCCAGTGATCTCTAACAGCAGCACCGAGTGGGTGAGTTCATGGGAGTCCCACACATTTTTGCACTATTCCATAAAGATCTACCCTGTGTGGTTTAATTCAAAGTGTGCTTTTTTGGGGGGAATACGGCATTAATATTTGCCTTTCCAAGTTTCAAAGATTATGTAAGAATAAATAGTGCAGTTTAGGAGCTTTATTTTGCTCACTAGCACAGACCTCTGCTCTAGGGGTTGTAGAAATGGATGCATAGATACATAAGATGATTTTTGTCTTGAACCATACTTTGATCTTGTGACAGGATCCATTCACATTTTGTAGATAGTTATTCCTGCTAAATTCCTATGCTTTCTTGTTAATATTCTTTTATTGCTGATGTTTTAAGAAAAGGCTTTTCTGAAATAAAGGCTATACTTATGTCTTTGCTAAGTGGTTGTATATTTGGAAACAACATGAAAGAGAGTAAAGAACGTTTTACAGCCCAAGGAGATATTAATTCTGCTCTTTAAGTATCTTCCACTTACAGCATTTACTCAGAGGTGGCACTTACAGAAAGATCAGATTTCATGTTGTACATTTGGAAACTACCTTCCCAAAAGTATACATTTAAGAACTACTTTCTTGTGTGTAGTTAACAGAATTGTGAATGTCAAAATTCCCAGAGATAGCACTTAGTTTAAAAAATAAACACACCAAAACCCTTCCATCTGAACAATCAATAAAAAAACCCAACACTCAAACCCCCTTATCTGAGCATTTTAAACTAGTGACATTTCCAGAATATTTCTTCATGTATCACAGTGATTCTTATAAGATACACTACAGAAATGGGTTCAGGCTAAAGAATTGATCTCTGCATCAGATTTTGAAAGGTAAGAGGGACTCCATGCTGAACTGCCTTGCCTGATTTGTTTTTCAGGACATCTTCAATATGAGGAGCATGTGAGGGCTAGGTCATGGTTTATGAGAAGTCACTTGATACTGTCTTTCCATGGAATACTTGAGAGGTTTTTCTGGAGTATCACTTGCTCTGTATACTTGAAGGTGTTTTCAAAGTTATTTTTTATGCCACAGTGTAACATTTACCTTGAATGCTTTCAGTGGGGATGAAAATGTTAATCTAGTGAGATTATGTTATTCTGAGAAATGCAGATTTAATTTGCATCAAGGGGAAATTAGGGGGACATGTTAAATCTGAAGAGTCTTACAAAATGTTTGCAGTCTCCTGATGAGTCTACTGGATATAATCTTTTCATGACCTAAAATCCAAGTCCATTTCTCTTTCTCAACTAAATTTCACACTTAATAAGTGCCAACTGACCAGCTTTTTTCGTAAATGTTGCTGTTCTCTTTAATTTCAAATCCAAATTTAATTAGATGCAGATGCTAGAGTAATATCTTTACTACTCTGTTCCCACATGATGAACCCCCATGTCACTTATTAGACATTTGATGTCTGATGTGGTTTCCTGTCTGCTTGTGAGAAATGTTTTCCTTAGGATTTAGAGTCTTATGGAGAACCAGATGAGCTCCAATATGCGCCACAGGTTTCAATCTGTTGTCCTGTGCTAGAAATCTGATCTTTCTGTCAGTGCCACCTCTGAGTAAATGCTGTACGTGGAAGATACTTAAAGAGCAGAATTAATATCTCTTTGGACTGTAAAGCATTCTTTATCTTTCTCTTTCATAATTGTCTAGCTGTTACCTCATATTCTGTAAACTTTCAAATCTAATAAGGTTCCTCTTGCAATTCATTGGGACTTCCTTAAAGTGGTTTGAAGAATCTCAGATCAAAGGAATGAAAACTTACATAGGTACCGCATGTTTAGGTTTTATGCATGTTTTATGCATTAGTTAATCTTACAGTGCTTTCTATAATTTCATATTAACATTTTATGCTTTTGGTAGATGAAAAGGAAAACTGTATAGTGTTTTGTCTTCCAAGTGTGTGTATGGCAGAGCATTATCTTAGTATTTTTTTCCAGTTAGTTAAATATATTTCTACTCAACTTGGCTACTCTAAGTGTACTTTTCTTATCTGAACTTTTGCCACCTTCCCTAAGACTGTTTTCAAGAAGAGTTCATTTCCATGCAAAGGAGAAAGAGATCTTTTAATTGCAATTAGTGAATCTGGTTTTGGCTCCTGAATATAGAATTAAATTAAAATCTTCATTTTAACTTCTTTACTAAATTTTGCTTATTTTTATAATTAACACCTGCTGTAGACATTTTGCATTTTAATGTAGAAAACAGAATCAGTGCATAAAAAGAAAATAATAATGCCAGAGCATTAGTTGTAATTTCCCCACACTGAGGTAATTTTTTACTAGATTTTAAGTTATTTTCTCCAAAATATTAGTGCTTCATATTGTCCCACTTTGTAATATAAACTTTTTACTAGCAAGTCACAGTTAAGTTTCTGTGTGTCTGATTAGTTTGCAAAATATATGTTGAAAGGAAACACAATCGGTGTCCATAAATAAACAAGTTTAAAGGTGAGATTTATTTGCCCTGTTTTTGATTGAGTCTGGAAGTGAAGACGAACAACTCTCTGGCTCAGAGTGGGAGTATTTTGCTCCTTGTTCTGAAAAATTTTGCTAATGTTAACATATTTTGCACATTATATGCGTGTATACACATACATGCACATGCATATAGGTATAAATGGAATACCTCTGTATATATGTGTTGCTCTATGCCAAAACAAAAAATGGAAAATAGCACATATTATAACTGTACCTGAATTTTTGTGTACTGCTCCCCTAGAGTAGCCTATGCTGTGATCAAAATATCCTGTGCTTTTGCAGCTGTTTATGCTTTTACAGCCTGCTCACATGGCTTGAATTTAGTCAGCCAAGTCCCAGATGCTCTATTTAACCAGTAGAATAATTAAATGCATTTCTCTTATCATGTCAGAAACTTTCAGTTTCCAAAACCTATTCCTAAAAATATTTCTAATTCTGAGTATAATGAGAGGTGCTTTAAATGTACTGCATTTAAAATATGATCCAAATAATTGACTTGCTGTTGTATAACAGATCACCTTTTTTCCACCTGCAGGGCTACCCAGTTGTTCCTGTTTTTAATAAAAATGGAGATCACAGGAAAAGTGATGAATTACATAAAACTGATTTGTCATTTGCACTTCTACTGACAGTTTATTACTTATGTCAAGAATTGTAATAGTTGGTTCATAAAGCATTCAGTTTGATTTTCAGTGTACACTTATGTTAGTGCTCTGCCTTTGTTTTGTTAAGTGCTTTGATGCCTTTAAGCATTTTGTAACTAAGTTTGGTTGGTGTTTTTTGTTTGTTTGTTTGTTTATGTTGAAAATTATTACTTTCAAATTCTGAGCTCCTAAACAACTGTTATTGAATTATTACCAAACTGGACTGAAACACTTTAATGTTCATAAAAGATGACCCTGTTCTGTTGATATCCTGGTGGTTCGTGGCAGGTGCAACATTTGCAGTTTAGGGAAGAGGCCAAACCTGTGCTTGTCTGCCACTTTAAGTTTGCAAGTTTTTATGAAACTATAACTTCATTATGTTCTAGGCTTATTATTAAACTTCAAGTTTTCTTTAAAGGCATTAGCCGAACTGAAGTTTTTGAGAGGAAGCTTTGGCCCTGAATCACTACCCCAGAACTGTTTTGGAATGTTGCCTTTATCTAAAATATTTATCTGAAATTCTGTGATTTCAGTAATGACTGTGGTCAGGATGTTGAACATTTGTACTAATGAGTGATGTCAGGTCAGCTGCCTTTATGAGATCTTCCTTTGTCGTGGCTTTCTGTCTGACCTGATGGGTCTTGGGTGCAATGATGTGCTCGCCCAGGTTTGGGTGGTTTCACTCCTTCCCCTGTTAGGTGTTTCGTGTCCATGTGAGGGCACTGCAGCTTGTGGTACAGATGTGGAGAAGAGCTGCATGGAGAGGCTGAGGGAAGCAGCATGGCTTTACAGACATAGCCGAAGAAAAATCTACTAAGTATCCTGCGTTATTAAATTCCAAAACCAAGGGCAGAGACTTTTATTTGTTGTGAAATATGAAAGAGTGAAAGTATGTGGAGACTTCACAGCTCTATTATGTTGAGACAAATTTTGCAAAAATTAAAACCAGAAGATTATACAGGTTTATTATTGCCTTTTTTTGTATTGCTAGACACTGACAATATTTAGGAACATATATATAGTTTCTTACCATGACAAATTTGGAGTGGGGTACATTTATAGGAGTGAAAGGAAATGAAACATTAAATGCTCCCCATCCACCCCACTTTTTTTTTCCATTAATTCATTGATAGGCAGAATAAAATAGTGATTTTCACTCTTCCTTATTCCTTCTGAATCAAAGCAGTCTTAAAATCAAAAGCTAAAATTCAGACACTATAAGTTTAAATTATAACAGCACCTGTAGAACTAGTTTTTCTATGTGGGCAAATTAAACATATCATGTCCCCAGCCCCCAAGGGGCTGCCAGAGCAACACCAGACACAATCAGTTTCCATACTGCGGGTCTTTAAAAATTTCTGCTGGGGTGAAAATGAAGCCAGTACACAGATATTTTTTTTTTCCTGGTGATTTCCTATATTAGCTCTCCAGAGAATATGTTAAAGTGCTGAAGCTTAAAGGGCTTCCATGTTTTCAAGACCTGGCAGGATATCTAACATCAGAGTGTTATTTACACACCAACCCAACTGTTTCAATAACCAGTTTATCACCGGGGAGCAGAAATGGATTCTTAAAATGTTAAGATAGATCAGCACTCATGCTGTCTGAAAGAAAATTCATGATTCCATTAAGAAGGTGACACAGAAACGGAATGTTTGCAGGATTTAACTCTACTGTTTTGGATAACTTTTATTAATATGATTTTATGAATTCTATTAGAGCTGTAATAGTACCTGTTCAGTGGTACTCTGTAGTATAAAACAGAGATCTGTGTAAAAATACTGGAAATTGTGTTATTACTACTATTAGCTTAATTTAATAAAATTGACTGATACCTACCCTCAGACTCACAGTCCTTTGGCAGACTTAGTAAACTGCCATGAAAGCCCAAAAATCTTATTATTGTCTCTCAAGAGGTGAAACAATGTCTGTGTTTGTTGTGCATAGTGCCACTCTTGCTTGGTTCCAGCCAGTTAATTTTCCTCATGTGTTTATATTAATTTGGGCACAGCAGGAACTATTTACGGTAATTACCTGAAAAATCTGAAATATTATGTTACTGCCTATCATTGTAATGGGATAATATTTTGGTATTTCTTTTGGTAAAATAGCTAATTTGTATTAACTGCAAGAAGGAAACATATTCCTCTAAAGATGCTTTTCTTACCCCAATGAACTAGGAATTCACAGCCTCTTTCAAAGTCATCCAAAAGATGAGGAGCTTCATGCACTCAGAGGAGTTTCATGCACTGTTTTGAAACGGAAATTTTATAATCCCATGTGGAGTGATCAGGGCAAGACAGCTGCATTTAAAAGCAGCACAGCGTGTGTCTCACAGCTGTGACCATCCCCACCAGAAGGATGTGAGGCTGCTTTCACCTTCCCCCACACAGGTTTAGTCACCCACTTGTAGATTTGAACTTCTTTCTGTTTCTTCCTTCTTAGTTCTAAGAATTGACTGGTGAGGCTTGGAGAGGTGGGTTTTCTCTTATTTTGTGGTTTGTTTGTGGTTTTTTCTTTGTTTTTTTTTCTTTTTTTCTTTTTTTTTTTTTTTTTTTGGTTTTGTTCCCTGCAAATAGATTTCCCATGTCCATTTCTCTTTTGATTTCTGTGGACTGTTATTACATTGGGAATATGGAGGAACAGCTGACTGTGACTGTCTTGCTGTAAGAGCTGGATTTCTCTATGACCTGTCATATAGTTCAATTGAGGAAGGATACCCTAGAGGTGTTTTGTTAGTGCTGCTGCAGGGCTTTTTAAATTATAATACAGTGTTCTCTAGAATGCTGATGAGTTTCAGTGACAACTTCAGTAAATCAGACGAGACATTTTCAGCTGTTCTTCTAAATTTGATGCCTTACTCTTTGTAAGATTTGAGCGTACAAAGGACTCTTTTAAAAGGGAAGAAGTGGCTGCAGTTCCACAATTCACAGCATAAAAACTAAAAATTGAAGGCTTTGTATCACTGCTTAACACATTTTAAGGAAGTAGATTAAAATGTTATAAGCAGCTGTCAGTTCTAGCATGTCAGTAATTCTGGGAAAGGAAGGGAAATAAGGTGAGTTCTCTAATGTGCCTCTAACACTTAGCATGGATTGCTTTGTTGAGTGTGGCATTCAGAACATTGTCTTCAGAACAGCCTCTTGACAATGGCTCATATGCAGAGCCATGTGGCTAAGGAGTAGTTGCCAGAGAGGAAAAATTAAAAGGGGAAAGGCTATTTTGTTTTTATTTTCACTTTAAATGTGAAAGGATTTAATATCATAACTGCTTCATTCTGGTTAAAGGAAAATGGAGTGAGTGTCCCTAATGGGACATGGGGAATTTATGGCATGGTGTTGAAACCAAGATCCTGACAAGCAGCACTTCACACTATGTCTGTGGAAGCAGTTATGTTTTCAGAAAGGATATTATGCAGAAGGTCACGTCTTTGCCTCCCATCAAGATCCTTCTACAATCCAGAATGCAATTTATATTTTTAAAATTAGCATCAAATTCTGACTGTCCTTAGAGTGGGATAGCTGCTATAAAAATTAATACTTCAGTTCCTGTTTTAGTAACATTTTTTTTTCCTCTAGTTGCAAAGTCCATGAATGATACTGCCCAGCTATCAAGGAGTTTATGCTTATACTTCTAGCTGTTTAAACTGGAAATATTTCATATTACTATACAGAACTTTTATCTCACACAAATGATCTTGTTTACCTGTCATGGTCTACTTTGTATACCCTCTCTGCAACTTACCCACAGTTATGAGTTAGTGGTAAAATAATTTCTGGATTCAGTTATCACTTCGACTCAGATATTCTACATCATGAAATCACTAATTTCCCCCAGCTAAATGGCTATCATGGTTTAACCCCAGCCAGCAACCAAATACATGCAGCAGCTCACTCTCTCCCCCACCAGTGGGATCTGGGAGAGAATTGGAAAGGTAAAAGCTGGGAAATCCATGAGTTGAAATAAAGACACTTTAATAGAGAAAACAAAATCTGTATATGAACGCAAAGCAAGGAATGAATTCACTGGTTCCCTTGGGAAAGCAGCCATCTCCAGGAGAGCAGGGCCCCATCACATGTAATGGTGGCCTGGGGAGACAACTGCCAGCACTCCAAATGTGCCCAAGAAGGACTTGCCCCCGCTTCACAGAGTGAGCACCATGCTGTAAGGTCAGAAATATCCCTTTGGTCAATTGGGATCACCTGTCCCAGGTGTTTCCCTTTATAAGTTCAGTCCCAGTCTCCTTCCCAGCAGCAGTACAAAAAGCAGAAAAGGCCTTGGCTCTGAATGAGCCCTGCTCAACACTCACCATGAAGAAAATTAACACTATCCCAGCCAAAACCAGCACAACAGCAGTTTTGATGAAAGGGAAAACAAGACAAATACCCTAGGGATGCAATAAACATGTCTCTGTTAAGCAGAATTTCATTTATTCATGTTTGAGTTCCTACACTCATGCCTAGACTGGAGAAGTGTGTTATTTTACATAATACAATCCCTTTGCTGTCATTGGATTTTTTGGGGTAAATATATGCATTCTTTTTATCTTTGAAGAATAGTCTAATTTGATTTCTTGACTTTCAGTATTAACACCAGCTTTTGACCACTCTTCTGACAAAGAGGCTTTGATTAAGTGGGTTTCTTCCTGTCAAAAGGCTGTTGAGATCTTTCTATTCCCAAGTCTGAATTCAGAAGTTATTTTCCTAGTGTAATATAATTTAGACCTTATACCACTGATAGTGACTGTATATGGGACTCTATATTATTGGAAAATTAAATTAGCATGTGATAGTTTTGTAACTTATTTGTTCTTTCTTGTCCAAAATGACATTCTTAATTTTTGTTTTAATATTCTGAAATATATTTATGTGTAATAACAGCTCCATTTCTATGTTAAACATGTAGATTCAATATTTAGAGAAGTCTTTAAGGGTGCTTGCTGCACATCTACAGTATTAGAGCTTATCTCAGTTAACCATTTAATTAAGCTTAGGGATTTCTTAGTACAACTGACAGATATGTGGAACTTTCCTTTCCTTAGTGTTCTAGCAAAATGATTAAGATAATATTTTCCCACAAAAATGCTATAAAACAGTTGGGCATGTGTTTTTCCATTCTCTGCCTGTTAAATGGCTTGGTTTCTTAAATTCAAGGAGTAATTGTATGTTTATACTGAGTATAAAAGACCCTTCATACTCAGGAGAAATAACTTTGCATTTCCCTTCTGCATGAAGGTGAAAGGAAGTCAAGTTCTCAGTGGCAAAGAAAACACTCTGAGTTTACCTATAGCCCTATAGTATGATTTTTGTTATTGCCGTCTTGTTTCAGCATGACTGTGGAGTGCAAACTCCCTCTTGAGTTTCTCTATTCCTATGTGTGGCAAGAGTTCCATTTATTATTTGATCCAGTTCTAGTCTATTTGGTATCAATGATCTGTAACTCAGTATTTTGTCAGTTGTATCTGTGGTCTGCTTTTTTGCTCTGCCCCTGATTTTACTCTGCACCTATTGCAGCAGTATTGCTGTGCTCCTGCTCCTGTTCTTCTGTGGTGTTTAAAGTGCTGGGATGCTTATCTGAGAGCAATGTTAGGCATTAGATTTGGGACAACACTATTCTTTTCTCTTAAAAAACCCCAAACCCAGGAACATATTTGGGAGAATTTTTCTTAAGTGTTCCCAGGCTCTTCATTAGTGTAGAAAGTCCTGCAAAGCCCTGGTATTTCATGGTAACAGCAAGTTGAAACTGCTTTATGGGCTGGCAGAAATACAGCCATGAGATTGCCTGGGAAGTGCAATGTGCTGTGAGTTCAGAGGTCCTGCCATCACCCAGTGGTGAGTCCAAAAGCTGAAGTGATAAAGAGGACAAAAGCATTGCATCTTGCTGTGAGAGGGTAGTGGAATTGATTTAGATATGTCCCCAGCAGTTTACCCTTTCAAGAGCACTCCAGAGAACAAATGTATCAACCCCCAGATCTCAAGCTAACCTAGATACAGGAGAAGAATTTGTTGGTTATTGCAATTTTTTTCTTTTTTTCTTAGAGGATGAAAACCAAAATATCACTTGACTGTTTTTCATGCATGTAGTTGCTGATACATTTTTAAAAATTATACTTTATTCTCTCTGATTTGTTTGAATCTGTTTCATGTTTTTTTTATTAACTTTTGCCAAGTAGAATACATCTAGAAAGAGCAGTTGTAACCAAGTATTTGATATATGAAAATTATTTAGAGTGGAACAAATCCCTCTGTTTTTGTCTGTAGACAGAAACCCTTCATCTCCTTTAATCTTGTGATAGGATAATCTACTCTTAAATGGATAGCCTAATACCCAAAAAGAAGGTCTTTCTGTGTTTGCTTCTCATATTGACTTGAATGAATTATGAATTTATATAGGTTGTTTTCTGTTTGACTCTTAGACATAATATTTTTACTTTGAAGCTGCTTTCATTGCTATAATGACATGTCAGAGTGTAACTGACTCTCCATTTAACTTTAATACCAGAAGTAATGATCAGTTTAAATCAGACATAAATTCTGCAAAGTCTGATTTTTAATTTGATTCTAGTGTTTCTTTTTAACTCAATGCATGCCTGTCCATAAACACATTCAGTCTATTAATGGTATAAAAACTTTGGAGTCAAGCAGTAAACACAGATTTAATCAATAAAAAATTGTGGCAATTGATCTCCTCTAAAAATATCTTTAAAATGATCACATATATACACCTCAATTTACATGAATTTTGGGGTTTTTTTATAAGGGGAGGCTGCTAGTAATAAAGCAGAGAAAACATCAACTCAGAACCAGTGCTGTGACAATAGTAATAGCTCACTTTAACAATTTTGGGTATAAAAAAGTACACAGATTTAGTTAAAAACCCAAATGCAAGCGTATGCATGATGTGTAGGAAGCAAATCAATGCAGCCATTTGATGTGCAGCAAATTTTAGATTTGTAATAAGTATGAGCTCTTAGGTCAACCTTAAAAGTTCATAAAACACAGCTGTTGACAGCTTGTAACATGTGCCTCATTGAAATTAATTATATGATGCTAAATCTTAATTTCACGAGCCTGTAGTTTGTTCTGTTTTTACAAAGGGTCTTTGCCTCCTTCAGAGTAGCAGGATAAGCAGTGCTTATATTGAAAAAGGAACTAAACTCTCTGTTTTTCCCCACTGGACATGATAGTATTTTAAATTAACACACTTAGCAATATATTTCAGACATTTTTAAATTCCAAACCTGATGACAATATCAAGATCAAATCACATTTATTTCTCACCTTTAACTGATTTGAACTCGTATCGTAGTAAGTTTTGTTGTGTCTGTGAGCTTACAGTAGAAACGAAATTCATGATGAATGGGCTCAATTCATTGTGTTGGCTTATGAGAAACAAATTACATTTCACTATGGTCAATTTGCGGTGTAAATATATTAAGTAGGCTGTTGATGCCAAGGGTTTCCAGCTGTTATGACAACAAAAGAAATTAAAGACATCATGAGGAAGCTATAATGGGCTTCACTGGACACCAGATACCCTCATGCTGACTTCTATAATTTTTGTTGCAATTTCTGCTTTCAATTGATAAGGCAGAGGGTGAATTATGGCTGATTTTAGTTGAGGAGCAAGGGGAAGATACCAGTAGCAATCAGAATGGGTTGAGCAGAGAACGTTTCCATGTTTATAACACCTTGTGCTGCATTTCTTTGTGTCTGCAGAAGTGGTAAAAGTCCTAGGTGCTTTAATATTCCTTCCTACATCTTTATAGTGAAGAAATCACTGGAAGTTGTTGAGAGCTGATGCTCTTTCATGAGGAGATGGGTACAGCTGAGGAGGCTCCAAGCACACTTGTGTTCATCATTGGTCTCTCTCTCCTAGTTTGGATGCTTACCTTTGGTCTCTGCTCCTTCACTGACTAGCTTCTATTACCCATGCTATTAATAGGATGTCAGCCTCTATTAGTAAACTTCAATAACAGTAAAAAAAGGGGGGACACAATATTTTGGAGTTGTTAACCTCTTTCATTTTTGTTTCTCAATGTCCTTCTCTGTCTTACGTACCTGCATTTTCTTCAAAGCATGGCACTTCTGCTTTTTGATGTAGAAGTAAGAGAAACAGGCAGGAAGGGGATAAAGATGTTAAGATCCAATGCAAAATAATTGAGGAGTTTTTAAAAAATCTAAGGGACTTTGAAAGGAAGTTAATGTTTAAGTTGTTTCCCATGGATAACTCCTTCCACTTGGCAAGAAACATGAAAAATAAATGTAATTTGTAGAATTAGACTGGCAGTATGGCTTAAGACATTGTACTTCAGACCTGATTATTCAGGTGTCTCTGTGGTTGGTCTCATTTGGAATTTAAGGGTTAAAATTGTAGTTATATAACCAGCTATCTTATAACAGCTTAACATGTGAACAACAGGAGCCAAAAATATGGATGATTGATTTAGTACCTTATTACATTACATTTGTTACAACTGTCCTAAGAAATAAACTCCATGCTGGCAAGAGGTGCCAAATTGACAGCTCCGGAATCTTATTTACCCGTCAAAAGCGAATGTTTCTGACAGCAGGAGTTTGAAATCTCTCTTAGTTCCTCAGAACTCAGCCTAGCAGGACTCAGTGCAGAATATAAGGAAGCAATTTTGTCCTCAAACCATTTAAGCCTTGTTTCTCTGCAGAGGCTGGCAAGTATTTGCACTGAGTAGGGAAGGCACAGCTGCATGAAAGGTGCTGAAGCTGTGAGATAGAAGAGCACAGGATTATTACTCTGCGTGTGATTGCTGACTGTAGAGCAGGGTGAGAGGGTATCCAGAGCTGCACCTGCATCCCACCCCATGGTGCCTTTCACAGTCCATGCAGAGAGTGGATTGTTAACTTGCAAAGGGACTCCTCAAGTAATACCATCAGGCTTTGGGTAGGGAGAAGGAAAAACAGTAGGGCAACAGAATAAAGGTCAGGGGTCTCCCATTATTTTCCTCTGTATGTTGATGCTCTTGTGCTCTTAGTGCTGTAGAGAGCGGGGCAAAATATTTCTGCATATAGCTCACTGCAACCAAGCTGGACTTGTCTTGATTTTAAGAATAAGCACTTGTACTCTTATGTGTAAGACGGTACATAACCTCTTCCTTAAGCTAGAATATTTCCAACATCATAGTTTATTTAATGGCAGAAAAAGGTTACCAGTTTTGGCCTAGAATCTTTGGCTTGCTTTTATGTATTCTAGTGGTTTACTTCATGGTTCCTTTTTCTGTTCAGACTGTTCTACTTCAGTTTTGCATGCACCTTTTTCACAGTACTTTCATCCTGCACAGCCCAACAGTGTGGTACATTGTGAATATGAATTGCAGTAGTGCAGTCTTTGATATAGGTGCCTCCCAATTAATCAGCATTCTTGTAAAATGAAAACTGTTTCCACAAAGTGTTGTGAGATTGTCTTAACTCAGTCAGTGTCTGTGAAGCACTCAGGAGTTGTGCTTTGAGTATTGTCTGTCTCAGCATAGCCTGCTGTTGTAATTGTGGAGCAGATTACTGGCTTTGAGTTTTGAATCCTGTCCAAGCAGAATAATGCAGAAAAGTGAAGGAAGGAAATAAAATTCCATCAATGATTTTATCTGAGCAGCTAAAGTTTGAAAAAAGTTCAGAAGAGCCTTTAAGATTACATTTTCAAATGTGAATGATTGAGATGTGCAGATAACATGGACTTAAGGTAAAGCTTAGATGGACTAAAATGTATTTAGTTCTGTGATAGTATTAGTGGAAATTGATGAAAATATTTAAATTAGATAAGAATTAGATAAAACTGAAAAATATACTAAGGCACAAATCTTAAATTGGCAGAATGGAATAGATGACTGCTGCTGATAAGTTATTATTTATTGGATCTACATATAAAAAATGAGCAGGGAGTTTTATAAAATTTGATTTTGCATTTTTTTCAACAGGATATTAAGTGCACGCTCATTCTTACAGGAATAGAGTCTCATCCAGTACATCCCAGTACATCCCCTTGACATTTCAACCTGAGCTTTACTTGCACTGCAGTAGTGCCCAGGGTTGTCCATGGTAAAAACTTGGTGTTTGAGGTACTGGAGGATAACCAGCAGATTTAAATCAGGAATTTGTTTTGTAATTTGGCTCCAGTCAAGATTTTTCTTTTTTTTTCTGAAATGCTTTCTTTTCCATAAAGGCCGTCTGTCTCTCCCAGAGCTATAGTAACTTCAAAGCGTTTGTTATCATTAGCAAAGCTTGGATAGAAACAGCCAACAGGATGTGGAATGTTTGTTCAGCCTCTCTAATTCCACAAGGGACTAAACACGTATTGAAATACAAGAGATGATGATCTAAGATGAAATGAGAAGAGAACATGAAATATATCCCTCACATCTTTTGCACTAAATATGTCAAAGCATTGCTTGTCATAATTGAATGGAAGTGTAAGACGGAATTCAAGATTATTGGTTAAATTCAAAGGTGAATGGAAGCCAATTAGACTGATTCTTTTCAACTTTTATTTGTAGTTTTTTTAGCTTTCTTTTCATTGAAATGCAGCATGCTGTATTGTTGCAATATAATACAGAGATTTTTAAAGATGAGTATTGCTTGTAATATATTAGAATGATATATACATAAGTTTCAGGTTGAAATTTCTTTTGGTCACTGTTCTCCTGAGGAAGAATTTTTAAACAATTTTAGGAAGAAACCAGCATAAAAAGATGGCTGTTGAGACTTTAATTGCTCAGTGCTAAGAGTGTCTGTGAGGAGAAAAGTAAATTTCTTCAGAGAAAATTCCCTTGCTGAGAAGGAACAATCTGAAGGGGCTCAATGAATAGTTTTTTCATCATATTGCACTGTTTAACTGGGACAATTATCCCTCAGAGTTAAAATGGTGCAGTTCTCAGTGCAGCACTAGCTTTTGCAGTTTCACTTGGTTACATGTAAGCATGATGGCAATGGCAAGTGCCTTCAACTACCAGTGTAATCTTTAGAGTTATTTTGGACTGGTACTTGTTTGCCTGCTCACTTTTCTATGTTTGTGCCAAGGGATTATCTCCTAGTTTGAGTTTATTTGAAGAGGAACTCACTGCTCCAGGTAAAGAGAAATTAAACTGTGGACATCTCTAGATACTCAGGCTGTTAGCATCTGAAAAGGCGGGTGGACTGGAGAAGCCAGACATTACTCTTTTGCTTGGAGAAGAAAATTCAGGCTCTACAGGAACCTGGAACAGTAATAAGCAAAATAGGTTTTAGAAAACATATTTTTCTCTCTCTCTCAGAAAGAGTTGAAGAAAACTTAGTTTGTATGGCATGGGATCAAGAGCAAGATTATTCCGTGTGTGAAAAAACCCCCACCCAAACAAACTAATGTAGCCTTAAAAGTTACTTAGATTTTTGGAAGGAGGAATACCATAAGAAGAGATTGTATATATTTTTTACTGTATTCTGCAAAAGCTCATTATTTCTTTTTTTTTTTTTTAATTTATGAAAAAGGGAAAAAATTCACTTTTTGAAATTTATAAAAGGAAAATTATTGCCTTTTAAAATTTTCTTCTAGGCATTTTGAAGGGGATGCCTTGACTGTGCAAAAAAATCTGTCATTTCTACCAAGTGAATGCTTGAGTGCTAAGTAATTATGATTCTGGACAGTGTTTTTAGATATTGTTCAGTTATGTTTCCATGGGTTTTTTTTGGTGATTTCTTCCTAAATCATGATTTCTCTGTTGAGTATGTTTCACATTTTTATGCATGTGAAAGTAGAGATATCTGGTTCAGTACATAATCCTTCCTTGTTGTAATTATCAGATGTAGTGTGTCTGAATTCTTTGCAGAACATAAATTGCAACATATGAGTCAGGTTGGAAAGCTGTATTTCCTCTTTTTTACAGGTAAAGGAATGAGGCACAAAGAAATTGAGAACTCACTGTTAAGGAAGCTCCTGAGTCTGCCATTCACTGGACTCTCTGGCAGTCACACTCCCAGCTCAGAGACTTTCACTGCTGGGACCGAAGCCCTTTCCCTGTGGGTTGCTCCAGTGACCCAACAGGTGCCCCCTTGACTCCCTGCACACCCCACACTCACACAGTCAGTCCAGCTTTCCCTACGTGATCCACCCCAGCTTTCCCAGAGCAGAGCCTCAGATGGCTCTTTCCATAAAGACATTTATTCATGGTGCAGCAACCCAGAAAGAGCCCCAGCTGGTGCCTTTGGGCAGGACCCTCAACAAAGAAACCCAAGGATTTTATTTCCTCACTGTTTCTCTGTGCTCCAGCCTCACTCTTCCTCTGAGTCTTTGGCTCCTGCCCTGCTCCATGTCCATCCACCTTGCTGGTGTCACTGGTCTTCATCTACTTTGTTGTCCAAAATAATTTTTGGCAATTTCCAGCTCCTGCAGTATCTCTGTGTCCATTCACATGGCTGAATGTATCTTCATTCCCTTTGTTATTCCAAAGGGTGGGCAGTTCATGGCCCCCTGTCTCAGGCTCTCACCCAGAGCTCTGCATTTCAGTCTGCATCCCAATCTGCAGTTTGTGAGCCCAGCTACCTGCACCAGGTGTATCTGGAACATAGTTCTTCAAAAGGATCCTACTATCTGAATCCCATCGATTTCACAGGGAGATAGGCACTTAAATATCCTTTTGAAAATGGCCATCTGATGCGAAGAACTCACAAGAGGTCCATGGTAGACTACTGAGTTACAAACCTTAGTCTTCTAAATCTTGCCCTATTCTCCTGACTACTGCCTTGCCTTTCTTCTAGGGATGTTTTAATGCTTTTTCTTTTGTCTCATTTCTCAAAGACGAAAGAAAGGCTTTAGTGGCTTCTCTAGAAATAGTTGGTTGTTGGGAGAGAGATGGGGGAAGTAGGCAGAAAGAAATTCTTTCATATTCCCCTTTTAAGTTTGGTTTAATTCTGACACACTAATCAAACTGGTAGTCTTCTGCAGAATTGTATGCCTGAATACTTCCATCTTTGTCAGAGTTCATTTGGCTTAAGTGTCAGAGCAATGTTTTGCCAGTGGTTAGCATACTTAGTATTTCAGTGACCATGAAGCAACCTTCTATAAATATGTTACAGCAGTTGTATGTGGCTGTCTGAAGAAGTTTGTCTAGGAAGATTTATTTGCAAATGTCCTTTCACCCTTTTCTTAACAAGCAGCTTTCAAAGTCTGCTTTTATTTTTGGCAGAGCTGTGCACTTTCTCTCAGGGCTGCTCACATTTCAGTGAACAGGTGACTTGCATACTTTTTCTTTATAAATTATGAGTAAATTACATTGTGGATCCAATATAGAACAATCATAGTTGACCATGCTATTAAACATGCTTTGAATTTCTGGTTGTTGTTTGAGTGGGTTTTTTTGGTTTTTTTTGTTTTGTTTTTGGTTTTTTTGTTTGTTTGGTTTTTTTTGAGGGTTTTGGTTTTATGATTTGGGTTATATTAAGTTTGTTTTGTTGGTTGGGTTTGTTTTTATTTTCACTTGGAGTCCTCAAGAGTAATTTTAGCGTGTTTAAAATGATGATTTCAAGCAGAGCTTATTTCTTCATGTCTTTTGTTGTATTTCATATGTATTTTCTGAAGGGGATAATTCTTCCTTTTTTTACTTAAAATAATGTTCAGTAATTATTCCTTGTTACTAAAGGAGAACACACAATGTTTATTAATAAATAACACAGGAAATCACAAAGCATCCTATCAGTCCAAGGAAATGAACTGCTCATTTCTCAAGTGATTAAATGTTGTAGTACTGATTATTTTTAGGATGGTTTTTGGTTTGCATTAAGTCCTAAATTATTTGGATAGAACTTCGGGGAAGCAATGTTAACAATCTGCTCTGGTTTGTGGCTCAGTGATGGAAAGTATTTGTCTTGTGGTGTCCCTGCCTTAATTCCCTGTTGGAATCATCTGCTTGACTGTTGAAATTATGCCAGTGGATAATTTGGCCCACTGATATTCCAGGAAAAGAAAAATGGCTGCCGAAACCCTCTAATATCACTGGACATTAACCAAATATCTCTTAATGTGGGAGTGGGAAATGATAATATTTTTTAAAGGAGTGATGTGTCTAACTCCAAGGTCAGTGTTATTTTATATTTATGTACTAATCAAAGCTTATTTCATAAAAGGATTAAGGCACTGTGTCATTTCTATAACAGTAAGTATTAGAAATCAGAAGGCTGAACAACACAATTAGATAGAAATAAAAGAACAGGTGCTAACGTTGCAACAAACTTGAAAAATGACACTCTGTCACGGTCACCTGAGAATTCAGATTTCTTTCTGCAGGCTCCTCCAAAGAAGGAGGAGCTTCCTCAGAAGCCAAAATGGGCAGGAGCTAGTCCAGCAGGCCAGGAACTTTGCTCTCTAGATGGTGGTGATCCTTGTCAGCAGATCCCTCTGCCTGACATGTTTCAGTCAACTCTCAAGCCTGTTTTATAGCTCTTCTCCCTTTCTACAGTTTCAGAGGATGAGACGCTGTGTGAACACAAATGGCATCTGAAAGTGTCAGAAGGGCATAGGGTGCTCAGGCCATGTAACAGCATTTAAAAATATAATCTTCAATCTTAAAGCAGGAATACACATTGGTTCTGTGTATGCCAATATTATCTGTGGTATATCCGTGAGAGATCAGTATCATAGAGATTCCCCAGACCAGTAGTTTGCACAGAAATGCTTTTCAGGGCTAGACTTCCTTATAACATGAAGATAATAGCTGTTATGCTGCTATTTATGCCATAGCTCAGATGCCAATGTTTAATGGAAAACAGCATGCTGGCAACACTTAGATTTTAAGATGACTCTAATGTAAGTTATCAGTGTCTTCAGAAACTTGGAAGGGAAAACCCAGAATTATTTCTATGAAGAAAACTTTTCTTTTGTAGGCTATCAAATTAACACCAGCATTTCAAGCTTAGTATTCAAGTTTAGACTATGTATAGCAAAAGCATTGATGAGTCTGTTAGCACTACATAAAAAGTCCCTAAGCAGCCACTGACAGAGTATGTCAAACAGTTTGGGCATTTAATAATGACATATCTTGGTAGCACACAAACATATCATAAAAAGGAGTGGCTCTCAAGGTCTTCATGCACAGAAGCATGACTAAGTTGAGTTTTTAAAAGTGTGCAAAACAATAGTGTACAGCCTGAAAATAAAAAGAAAAAAATATTTTTCAAATATCTCTGGGGACAGTCTATTCACAATAAATAAATAAATGCATTAAACTTGTTAATAGGTACCAAATCCTGTTGCTGGAAGGAAAATCCATGTGTCACCAAATCCTGCTTCAGACTGTTTTTACCTGTGTGTGTTGGAGACTTGTTCATTAACAGCTGCATGAAGAGGTTTAGAGCAAATCAGTAAGGTTAATGTTATGTTCTGTCCCTCCAGGCTCCTATGTGCCTGCTTCCTTCTGTGAGTTAACCTTGCAATATACCATCCAAGACCATGTGCAAATGCCTTGCCTTTGACACAGAGGTTGAATCCAATACTTGATTGGTGAGCAAGAGCAAAACTTCTCTTCCTGACATCATAAGCAAATCTCGTATTTCTTACGTTCATGTACAGTGACAAAACTGTGGAGCCTCTCATGTTATCTTGAACTTGTAACATAGCTCATAATTTTTTCCTGCTGTTTGTCACATGTTTACCCATCTTTTAGGTCAGTAATTTAGACTGTTAATTCTTTGAAGTGTCCACCACCATATTTTGTTGTATGTGTATATATATTTTGTTCAAAGGCACCTTGATCCAACTGGATCTGTAGTCTAAGTAGCTATAATATCCTTGAATAATTGCTTTTTACTAATATTGATTGGCAGCAGTTTTCTGTGGCATAGTAGGTTTATATCCCATGAAAAGGAGAGAAGTAATATTTGAGACAAATCTTTGAAAACACCCTTTTATTTCCTGGAATATACACAAACAGCAAATCCAGTATATTTTTGCTGAAATGCAGAAAAAGCCCTACACAGTTTCTTGGAATAATTTGTAGTCCCTGCCCTGCTGCTTGCTTGGCCAGGGCAGGCACTCTGAAGTGCTCCCAAATTTGTATGATTAATATTGTAGATCTTATTTTCACCTGCAGTGTACTTATAACTTAAATGGAAGTAAAATTTTGTTAGACAGAGATTTCAAGATCTAGAGGAAAGGATCTGAATTTAACTGGAGCTTAAATATCTCCTCATTTACTCCATGCACATAAAATCGTATAAAAGTATGCTTTCCCCAGGTACCTGCCTCAGTC
Organism: Cinclus cinclus; assembly: GCF_963662255.1. Lineage (NCBI taxonomy): Eukaryota > Metazoa > Chordata > Aves > Passeriformes > Cinclidae > Cinclus > Cinclus cinclus. Next base: position 37,172,176 of record NC_085046.1, on the reverse strand, counting down.
ATCTTGCACTGGCTTGTGCTGAGCTCTCTTAGACTGCTGCGTAGTTTTACGGTTCAATTTGTATTTCAAAGCTTATGTGCTATATGACTGTTGAAAACAACAGAAGTGTTTTGAAACTGTTCAGGAGGTGAGTCCAGACTGTGCCTCCTTCTGGTGACTGCTGAATTCAGCACAGTGTTTGACACAGCCTGCAGGAGTTCCCCTGAGCCTCAAATCAGCATCAAACTGTAAAGCAGCATGGTCAGGGTAACGTACCATGTTTCCTGCAGCTTCTGAACACTTACTTTCTTTTCAACTTGTCCTCCAAATAATTGAGTCTCTAAATTGGCATCATGCCAGGTGAGATGCTTAGGAGGGTACATCACTAATAGCATTAAATTGCTGATTTCTCTTAAAATATATACAAAATAAAAAGGGACTAGACAAAAATTCAAAAGCTGCCTGAGGTTAATGGAGCCTACAGATGAGAAATGTGGAAATAACTGCTTTTACCGTCATCATCAGCTCTGACTCTTCCACCCACCACTATTCTTTGGAAACACTTAGAGCCTGTGATTTCTTGAGAAGTTTTTTATATCTTGTGGAAGCAAAAAGATAGAAATGGTCTGGGTGAAAATCCTTCAGTGCATTATTTGCATAGGTCCAATTTGATTTTCATTGTTCAGTAGTTTAAGATTAGGATGTGATACTTTCTTATTCCTGACCTGAAACCTGTATGTTTACCTCAAGGCTTCATTCCCCAGCCCTCTTTGATCTTCTTGTCTTCCCGTAGGAAATAAATGGAGGAATGGTTATAGCTTCAGTTCTGGTATAACAAGGATAAGCTGGCACTGAAAGCTGAAATGAAGTCTTCTCCTATGAGAATTTTGCAGTCAAAATGTTTGAAGAGGAATCGTAACCCACTGGCAATGGACTAAACTTGCTTGAGATAGTATTCTTTAAAAATAATTTTTGCCTGAAAGACAGACTACAATAAAATTTTGTTTAAATAACTTAGGAGAAAAGGTGACTTAGCAATGATTTAAAAAATCTTGCTGAAATGTTTTTTTCCCTGTGAGTTTTAGTGGGCTGTGGAAAACTATCCATATGAATTAGGACCTCAGAAATTCTGAGTTCTCCTACTTATTTGTACCTCATATCTCTGAATCTTAACTCTTAAGAATATTCCTATTAAACCAGATATAAAATATATTTGTATGTGGTCATTGTGCTCGTCTATTATTTTTGTCATTTTTGTGTAGAATTGCCCATATCTTACTGAGGATTAGAGAACTAGAGGCCTGTCTGTTTAGCCTTCTATTGAGCTCCTCTATTATATGTATGTATTTTACTATTTTACCTATGAGATTATTTCCACTAGTCTCAACACTCATACAACATCTTTAGATCATGTTCCCAGAGTTTAGGTATACAAGTAGCATTCATGGGGAAGTAGCAAAATGAGTAGTGGTTTCATGGAGAAGTGCCTCCAAAAGGACTAAAGTAATTCTATCTGACATTTGCAAGTGGAAAATCCATTAGTTTTATTCTTATGTATGTGTATCTGGATCATTAAATTCAAAGTAAAGCTATCAAAATGAATAACTTAATTATGGTTTAGTATCCTTTCCTTGATTTCATTGTTTTTTGTTTTTTTTTTTTCAGTTTTGTCTTTCATGGCTTTGAGAAATGGTGGTACAACAGGTTTTGTAATGGTGTGGGGAGACACGATTCTGCATAATTTTCCTAATATTACTCTTTGTTTTCCCCCTAATATTCCTGTTTTTGTCAGTTACTTTATTGTTGTTGCCCTGCCACAATAAAGGTACTCTACTCCTTGTATTTTGAGATACAACAGAGGATGCTCTGCATGTGGACAGCTGCTTGTACTTTTGTGAACTCAGTTGCAAGCATTTCACACTGTTTTTTCCTGCTGTGTCCATTGCTGGCAATGAATTCAGTGTTGAGATAATCCAACTTCGATTGCCAAAGTGCTTAATTTTATCTTGTATCCTAATTTTAGTGTGCTTATTGCAGCCATGCCAAGAAGTGGATGTGGCAGCACTTGGGTTTGTCCAAATAATGAAAAGAGTCCAAAAGTGGTTTTATTTGGCACATTGAAGTAGAAGTTTAAAATGGAAGTTGAATTGGCCGAAGCAGAAAAGATTCTTAATTCATGTTACTTTAATGATTAATGATTCTGTGCAGATACATAGGTGTTGGTACTGTATATGGGACTGTAGTGTTTGATTGAATGAAAACAAATGCATTGGAAAACACAACAAGCTTTCATCCTCAAACACTTTGCAGCTCAGGGACTGTCACAGCCAGAGTTATTTTCTGTGGTGTATAGCATCTTTCAGAGGAGTTTTTTTTTTTTCTTCCCTGTTGGTCTTTTCAGTCTCCCTTTGAACCTATGAAATCCTTAAGCATCCACAACACTTCCAGGCCAAGAATTTCAACTGCTTAACTCTGTGTTGTATGAGGAGCCATTTTATTTCATTCAATATTGTTGCTTGTTTCCTTTGAAAGGTCTTAATATTTGTGTTGGAAGATGCAGTTAAACTTCTAGCACAGTTTTTAGGAAGGACAAGATTTCCTAAATGTGTTCATAAGTTGTACCTTGGATACCTGGGATAGGAAGAGAGATAAATAATCCTTTATCAATACTGATGTCCTTGCAACATCTCTATTAATTAAGGTTTTATTAAGTAGAAGCAGAGAAACGTTGTGTCACACCTTTTAAGATGCCTGGCGACCCAGATAATAATGATTATAATGATAATAATGATTATAATAATGATGATAAGTCAATACACTTTCCAAAAGCACACAATTATTTTATTCTCTCATCTTCTCATTTTAGATTTCTAAATACTAATGTCTTATTTGGCCATTGAGTATCTTGCTGAAAGTAACAGGCTGTACTGCAGAAGAAAGTTAACACCCAGCTCTGGGATATCAGAGTAGCATGTGAAATAGTGGATCATCCTTTGTCTTGGGTGCAGAGAAAGGCTTCTTGACTTTTGTAAGATACATTCCCATTTGGAAGCATAGTTCTGCATTGGTCCCCAAGCCATTTCTTTCTCAGGGTACCCCCAGCATAACTGAAGCAATATCTGCGTCCTGCAATAGATAAGGAGCACTCAGAAACAATAATCTCTTTTGAATAGGAAAAAAAAAAAAAACTATTATATTCTTTTAATAAAGAACTTGTTCTATGGATAGCTCATCTTTTCCACTGGTCTAATTTTTAAAAATACTTTTAAAATGTCCAGGTATCTGGCCAGTTTCTGAGGTAATCTGATATGCTTGAAGACCTTTTTTCTAAGTTCATAAGGACTTGGATTCCTAAATAACTTGTGGCATAGACGATTTAGTCCTATGTTCAGCTTTTGTTATTCAAAATCAGATTTTAGTAGAAATAACAGTAACTGCTGTAGTTAATTGTAACTCTCTTAATTGTAAGAGAGTTTTAGTTGGTTTACACCTGTGGTTATTTGTTCCCTTTTCAGCATGTACAGCTCCGAGTTTTGTTTCTGAAGAAACATAAATAGGTGGTTCTTAAAAATCCTTGCACAGCTATACAAGTCGTAGAAGAAGCTGTATATTTTTGGCATATAAAATTATGAGTTTAAAATAGAGCTTATTGAGAACATTGTGTTAGAGTGACTTTGCCTAAATACTGACTGTTGTATAAATATTTGGAAAATGGTGTTATACTAAAGAAGTTGCACATGTAGGAATCACAAAAAAAAGTTGTTTGCAGTTATATAAGTAAATGGCTGCCCAAGGTAGAATGAATGCAAGCTTGTATGTAAGGACACTCATGACATAAGAAGGAGGAGGTACTTTAAGTATTCACAAGGAAAGAATAATTAGGAAATTATTAAGTAGGGATAGTAGGTTATATAATAGGCCTAAATTTAATGTATTTTAAATTTTTCTACCTTAGTATAATGCTAAGTTATATATTTTGGTTAGGTGCTAGCTGCAAATGGATTGATTCAGACTATCCTATCCAACAGAGCAGAAACTAAGAGAGAGATATCATGGGCTAGTATTGAGAGAAATGCTTACAAAGTTCACAGTATTCCTAAGCAATACAGGCCAGAGAAAGAAAACGAACTTGTGTCCAAGATTTAAAAAGGAGCTTTCCTTTTCTGTTCTAGTCAACAGAACTGTTCTAGTCTGCAGAAGCTGTCAAATGGGCAAAATGAGAGTTGTACTGGATTAAAGAGCAGTTCCAGAAGGGCTGACTGGTAGAAAGAAAAATGACAGACTTATAGAAGGAATAGTATTTCAGCCTGTTACAATTATTAGCTAGAGTAGGTTCACCTAAAAGTTTCATTGATAAAAACATACAGTTTTCTAAAGATCTACTATTATTTTATCAGTATCATTTTTAAATGGTACAGAAGTAGCAGAAGATTGTTCAGTGTTTCTGTGCCACTGCTGGCCATGGATGCCTTAAGAAAAACTGCTAATACATTTCCTTTCAGTCTGTCATGAAAGGACACTGCAGTCTGCTTACAGGAAGCCAGGGTCTCAAAGTAAAGGAATTTGATTATCTCCCAAAGGCTGACACTGTATTTTTGAGGATTGGTGAGGAGCATGAATTTTCTAAGATTAGAAAAAACATCTCTGAGAGGTTAGAGGAAGAATATAGTAACCAGTCCTGCATCTACAGACCGCAGCAATTTAAATTTGTAGAATGAGCACTTCCTCATGCATGCAAGGGTACTCTTGACATAGAAATGAAAAGCTTCATGAAATACTCCAGAGAAGGTAATAATTAAAAATAGTCGGAGTTAATTCCTTGTACATTGCTTTTTGTGAAGAGAGCAGTCGCAGTTTCTAATAACTGCTAAATCAATCAGAGAGACACTATTTAACAAGATTTTATTTTTTAGCATTTTCCTTGTGCGTGGGTAGTAATTAGGTATTTGATCATGTCCTTGATCTTGGGCAGTCTAAAGCCTTAAAAATCAGAAGATATTTTCCTCTAATAATTTTACCATGAGTGCTTTTCTTCTCTCCCTCCAAGGCATTTCAGCCTCAGTGGCTGGTCCTTCAAATTCAGTTTCTGTAATTTTTCAGAGTATGCTGCTGAAAGGAAATGTCAACCACATTCTCTGTTGAGGTTCATGACTGTCATATAATATTAGTTTTTCAACAGTACATAAGGACACTACAGTTGAATTTAAAGGAGAATAGTTTTGATATAATATCCTTCTGTCATAGCCAAGAAACCTTAACATATAGAGAAGGTCTTTTATCTTTTTATGAGAAGGAGGAAGACTTGGGCTTTCTCTGGCGAGCCACCACATTAATGCAGTATTGCCGTGGGACACTATATTGTCTTTTAAAAGAAAATTCTGCTTTTCATAGAAACATATAAGTTGGAAGACTTTTGAGATAATTGAGTCTGATCAGACATCCAATACCGTGAAATCCACCACTAAACCATGTTCCTAAGGGCCACATTCTATTAGGTTTGCGTGACAAGGTTTTGGTAGTGGGCAGTCTATAAGGGTGTCTTCCAGGAGGATTTGCTAGAAGCTATCCCATATCTGACAGAACCATTTGTAACATTTTCTCTCCCCTGTCCAGCTCAGTAGGGGAATGATAGAGAAGCTTTGGTGAGTGCCTGGCATCTAGACAAGGTTAACCCACCTGGCACATCCGCATCATTTCAAAATTCATTTGTAACATTTACAGTGCATTTCATACTAGTTTTTAGAAAATATTTACAAAGTCAAGCTTCAAATTTCACTCAGCTATCTAAAGAATTTCCCATCAAAAATATTGACCAAGCTGTACTGGAGTATTTAATTTAATTTCCTTTTAGCTGCTTATCTGAAAGATTGTAAAAAACTTGTCTCTAGTTCAAAAGAGAGTCTTAAAAATAATTTGAAACTTTGTGGGTTTTTCTAATCTTACGTTAATATTTTCTTTGATCAGAGAACAATTCTGTAGCCTTGTGACGAGGTTGCTCACTCCCATCTTTCAGTCACTGAATGTCAAAACACTTGTAATGAGCTCATTCTAGGGGTCTGTGCTGAAAGGAGTGCCCGTTTCACCATGGGCTGTACGTAGTTCAGTGGTTGTAGAATTCTTCCAGCAGCCTTGACAACCCAGCAACAGGATTTCTCTGAACTGATGATTCTGACATCCCCAAGGACTGCCCTAAGTGTTTTGGAGATGTGTCTGAGCACCAGCTATCAGGTATAGACATTATTTCTGTTGCCCAATTTTGTGGTCATTTCCATGAAGCCATTGCCAAAACATGGGAATGCTATGTTTCTGATACAGCAAAAGGAATCTTACACTTCAGATATTAATTTTACCTTTGTATTTATCTGAATTATTTAGCAAATATTGTTTTGAAGTAAATTATTAACTAAAGAAAAATCATGTGACTGTGAAATTGTGTGACACAACTTTTCTGAACCCTGTTTTCTTTCTAGCTGATGTATGCAGAGATGATAGAAACTGAGGTACCCAAATCACTAATGGGTCTTGAAAATTGTTGCTTGTTTCTTTCATGCTTAGTATATCTTGGAATTCTTCATGGTGTTGGCAGTGTATCAACAGTTCTTTATCTGTGCAGAAATATGTGACACATTACTCTGAGGTTAAATCCTTCAGTTCATTCCTTGAACAAGTCATGAATGAGAGCTTTCAGAAGATTTGCTGAAGTTCCATTCGCTTGATTTTTTCCCCTTTTCTAAGATTCAGCAAGTTTCCAGGGAGGACTACAGAATGTAGCACAGTGTTGGCTCTTCAAAGAAAATATTTCTCCTGTGAAACCTATAATATACTGTTTCCACTTTCAAATTCCCTAGTAAACTTCTGATTGTATCTAAATTCTGGTAATCGTTTTCTGTGGAAGACACTGTAAAGGCTGAGGCGATTTGTGACAGAGCAGCTTTTCAGCCTATCAAAACTAGTTTTGAAGAATATTTTACCGTACCCGTATAATACATCCCACTACGTGTTTGTGCATTCAATCAAGTCATCATGAATCTTAGTTGTACAGAGATGTTTTTGCTGGCAAACATGTTAAATATCTATCATTTCACTGTCTTTGCTAGTAAATCTTCTGGCTGAAGGATATATGCAATTCAGGCAAAATGAATTGGAGATGCTTAAGCCTTGTGATTTTTCTCATTTTCCCATGCATAGCACAAGCATGCAATGTTATAGAATTATAGAATCATTTAGGTTGAAAAGACCTATAAGACCCTTGAATCCAACTGTCAGCCCACCACTAAACCATGTCCCTAAGTACCATACCTACATAGCTTTTAAATGCCTTCAGGGATGGGGACTCACTTCCCTGGGCAGCCTGGCTTGGCAACACTTTCTGTGAAGAATTTTTTCCTAGTATCCAATCTAAACCTTCACTGGTGCAAGATGAGTTTGTCTCCTGTTGTTTATTGCTTATTACTTGGGTGACTGACTCCCACCTCACTCCAGCCTTCTTTCAGGCAGTCATAGAGAGCAATCAGGTCCTCCTCAGCCTCCTTCTCTCCAGGCTGAACAGTCCCAGCTCCCACAGCTACTCCTCATATGATTTGCACCCCAGAGCCATCACCACCCTAATTGCCTCCTTTTGGGACATGCCCGAGTACCTCAAAATCTTTCTTGTAGTGAGGGACCAAAATCTGAACACAGGATTTGAGCTCAACAATGCTGAGTAGAGAGGAATGATCACTGCCCTGATCTTGCTGGCCATGCTATTTCTGATAAAAGCCAGGACTTCACTGGCTTTCTTGACCACCTGGGCATACTGCTGGCTCATGTTCAGTCAACTGTTGACCAACCCCCCCTGAGAGAGTCTATAAAGGCTGAAAAAATGAAATACAAATTTATGGTGAACTAATTTCTAAGCCTATAATGCTTGCTTGAGCTTCATAGATGGTTAAAAGGAGAAGGAAAAGGCAGTTTTCTCTTGTGAAGTCTTAGAAGAAGATACTAAAACCAACTTTGATAGTGTTACAAGTTCTAAAACTATGACTAAGGATACAGAGAGTGGTATTATCTGTGCTGTGCTATTGCTTAGACGAGCTAAAATAAACTGTTGTATTGTGTAACCTATCAGTAATATTAAGCATTTTATCTTCTTGCTATCCACTTGAGTTGTAGACCTCTATTAAAGATTGTTTGCAGATATTATTGAATGCCACTGGGTTTATTTGTAAAACACTGATAGAATGGCATTAATGTCCCTAAACAAAAAAGAAAGGAAAGAGATAAATTTTAAAATCATGATCTAAATGCAGGAGGAAGTAAGATAGATATAAAAAAACTCATACATTGTTCCTTGCCAAGAATCTTTCTATATGCCAACACGTTTGCCATTACTTTAACAGCTTCTATCAGAGTAAATTGCAAAGGAAAAACATAAAAAGAGTAATTCAATGCATAAAATGTTTCTTAAGTCACATTAGACACTGCCTCTGAATATGATCTTTGCTTTCATAACGTGTCTAGTGCTTTGATTTATATTAAGGTTATAAGGATGCTAAATGGGGATGGAACATTTTTGTTCATGGGCATCATTGATCTTGATGAAACGCTGTAGGTTTTACTTAGGTATAATGGTGTGGCCAATGTTTGTGATTTCCTTGCATTTATAGCACCTTTTGTCTTCATGGCTTCTTTTCCACCAATCTGCTCTTAAGACGAATGTGATGACTCCCCATGAGATTGTTCTGTCTACTGAAACCTTTTTTAATTATAGATTTTGAAAAGTATGTGTAAATCAGAAATAGCCTTAATAAGAAGGAAAGGTCAGAAGCACCAAAATATGTTTCATCTTTTTAATAATCATTGATAATTCATGCACCTTGAAATGAATACTTGTATTCATGGCCAGTGTGTAATTTAGGATCAGCAATGTTTGTTTTGATCAAGCAAAATTAAATTAAGAGAATATCGTGGTTACTGGCTGTTTGTGGTCTTGTGGAAGAATTTGAGATTACCCATTTGAAAATACCTTGCATTAGATTGGTCAATTTGTGACACCATTTCTTGGTAAATATTTGTAAATACTGCTTTTTGAACACAATTTTTAAGGGAGTTGGTTTTGAAAGATTTTCCATATCCATTTCAAAAAGATCCAGCTAAAAACTACATGGTCCAAACTACAAATGGTCTGTACATTATTTCACCTCAGATAAATTACCAACTATAACTAGAGTGATACTGTGATACTTTTTCTTAAATATGAATTCTCTTACTATTATTTTTAGCAACATATTTTAGACTGTATCTAAACTGGAAGGTTTGGAGTTTTTTGCAGGTTTTTTTTTTTTTTGTCCACATTCCTTGAAATTTAGTTTACTACTTGGTCATTGACTTCTTGACTTCTTCCAAATCATGACAAATTAAGATATTTTTGTGGGACTTGGTGAAGACTCTTTTAGTCTGCCTGCTGCACAGCTGCTGTAAAAATGCTTGCTTAATCAAAAGAATTCTGTGCCCTTGGGTGCAATATGTCACAAGATGTGTTTCATTACTAATTCACGCAGTTTCTGGTGCTGGAACATCTGCTCCGTATTCGGAGAAGTGTAGAAAAATTCACTATCCACTAATTGGATAATAAAGCTTCTGAGCTTGAGATAATTGCTTGTGCTAAACTCTGAATTTCTTTTGCTGCAGGCCAAATCCTCATTCAAATCCTTGACCCTTCTTTCTGGTTAATTAAATCTCTTTGATTTTTACCAGTATTGTATTGCGTGTTAGTAACTCTTGCTTTTAGTTTAATAATTTAATAATAGCTGATGATTTGTGTTGCTTTATCTATTGCTATTTGCTACTTAAACATAAATCTAACTATACTTAGGATTGTTACAAATAGCCAGTATTCATAAACTCTCTCAGTGTGTAGAGTAGTTCTATTCTTTAGCAATTTCCCTCCACACATTTTAAAAAGATAGATGCCAGTTCTTCCAAATTATATTTATTTTTCATTAAAATTTCAGTAAATTTTTCAGGACAAAAAATATAAGATTAGCTTTTTTTTTTTTGCAAGCTAGGCATGAATCAAAAATTATTTTATTGGTTTTATGGCAGCTGAAATGCTTTTGGAATAACAAATTATTTAGAATCAGTAATCAAATTAGCAGTAATTGATGGACTTCCTAGATATTTTCAAAAATATCAAACAGCCTTATTTTCACTGAAGAATATAATGAAACCATGTAGAGCAAATTCAATTCAACAGATTGATCTTGCAGGAGGATTTCTTAATTTTTCACTTAATAGTCTGTGTTAGCAGTGAATATTGTATTTGTGCAGTATCAAAGTTTGTTTCAAATAGACTTCAGTGTTGTTTCCTGCAGGGCTTCTGAAAAGGCTTCTGAGAAAAGGAGAAAATGAGAGCAGAGAAATCCTGTGGGGAAGAATAAATGTTCATTAGAAAAAAAGTCGACTTGGTTAGAAAAAGACTCCTTGTAGTAGTCCACAGCAATATTATAAAAATTGCTTTGTTCACTGGAATATTGAGTTGTTCTTAGCATTTTTGTCTCCATTTCTTCCTTGGGGTCCTAACTGATGTTTCTGTTTTCATCAAGATTGTTCATCCTTACATTCCATAAGACTTTCTTTTGCCAGTGGTAACTCACCCTCTCACTAGTTTCCCTGCTTTCTCTACCAAGGCTGATAATTATTTTAGTAACAGATGCTAGCTCAGCCGTATTTAGTCACTAAAGTGTCCTCCTTCATTGTTTTTCTTCCCGAGGCGCAACAGTTCTAAAAACTGTCTCTGTTCTCACCTAAGGTATGAAAATTGATTCAGATTACAGTTATCTTTCCTGCTATCTTAATTGATTAAAAATATGAAGTTTATGAAATGTATGAAGTTTGCAGGAGCAGCTGGAAAAAAAATGGCTGGCAGTCTACTTTGAAGCCATCTTGCTGTCCCACTTGCAAGAGGCAAGCAGGAAAATAGAGTGAGAGTTTTAATTACATGTGCACTTCCATATCGTGTTCTAAATATTAGTAAGTGTTCTTGCTTTCCTTATGGTAAGTATCATGCTGCCAGAACTACTCACTTCTTTTTTCTTCTCTCAGTAGGAGGCTTTCCAGCTAAGGCCAGGAGCTCTGGCAGGCAGAGGATATCACCAGTGGATGGTTATTACTGTCACAGCCATCAGGAACAGTAATAGCTGTAGACTACATTAGTCCTTGCTTCAGGAAATTTGTACAGAAGGAATGAAGTTTCCTTAGAGAAGCTCACTGTTAATTAAAATCTCAAAAGATAAGGAAAAGTTTAGACTTCTCAAGGTCTGAAGATTCACTTCTTGAGAAAATGAAATGGGCTGTCTTTCAGCCATCACTCAGGGTCATTCATTCTGCTCAGCTAAACCTTGCAGAAACCCATAGTACACAACATAGCTCATTACAGTGGCTTATGAGGGGGACATTGGCTGATGTATTTTATTAGTTAGTATGTTTATATTTGAATGGAAAAAATAATTTGAAAATGCAGAACTTCATTCTCTGGTGCATAGCAGATCTCCTAAAGTATTACTGTCAGTAGCAGCAGTATTGATTGTGGATTTAGATAATGATGGTAACGCAGTGTAGTATATCTCAAAAATAATACATTGGACAGCAGGCAAGAAACTGTTCTGACCCTTTCTGAAATGACAAAGTCCCAGACAATTTTGGTAGTACCAGTTTGTTGCAGGGGGGTTGGAATAGAAGACATTTAAAGGTCCCTTTCAACCCAAACTATTCTGAGATTCTAAGGAGAAAGTATTGGAGGATGAATGGGAATATCATCATTGCCAGTCCATAGTCTGCATGTCTGAAACTGCTAATTTTTTCTATAGCAATTTTAAGATTTTGGTAACATTTCCTAGGGTTCCTTTAGTGTGAGAAAAATGGATGCTTGTGAAAAAATTTCTCAAAGTCTACTTCAGGGCAGAACATTAAAACTATGCCTTAGTAATTAAAACTAAGAAGGGGGTCACTGCTGGAAATGGCTCTTTTAATAAGCTATGCAATTAATAATGTTAAGCTGTTGATTAAAAAGCTGTGTGGACCATCCTTGTAAATGGAAGGGACCCATGGTAGCAGCTGAGAACATATATTTTAGATGTCTAAAGTTAGTGAAACCTCTACCAAAATTATAATGAAAGAAAATTATATTCTATATTTCCATTTATAAAGACAACCTTAAGGGGGAGGTAGGAAGTTACAGAGATCCATCTTGCTTACTTTGCCTCAGACTTTTCCTAATTTTATTTCTGTGGTATCAGAATTACATCTTTTACTTGAGAGCATTTGAAAAAAAACCCAATTTTTTTGTTGTCAGAAGTAATGAGTGACAGAAGAATTGCATGTCAGACTACAGATGGCCAAGGTAGTTGAGTTTTAGCAGACCTGGGCTTCCTATAAATAAAGGCATGAATCTTCATCCAATGGGATTGAAAGAACAAAACTGCTTCCTTCAGGATTGACACAGAGTTTATGTGAGTACCGGTTCCGTATGAACAAGATTGGTTCCCTGTGTTTGCATTTGTAAGATGTGGAAAGAGCTTCTCTGGAAATATACTTTTTTTTCTTTTTTCTTTTTTTTTTTTTTTCTTTTCTTTTTTTTTTTTTTGTTATAATACTGAAGAGCATGAGCTTGAGGCTGCTTGATTAGCTCTTTATAATAATGAAAATTCTTTGTGGTGAGCAAAATTAACTTGTGTCTGTATCATTTTGCTATTGCAGAGAGCCTTCATATTCCTGATTTTCTTTGACTACAGTTCTCAGTCTCACTGCAATCTACCTTTACTTTGCTGTTATAATGTGTTTCTTGGGTTGAGCTCTTTCACACATTTGCCTTTTTATGCATAGCTTTATCAGCATATCTGATTTTTTTTAAAGATCTCTAAAAATATGGCTGTGTTTTCCTAATCCATTTTCTCAAGCAAAATATCTTTAGATTTTGAATCTCTTTAGGCATTAGGGTTGTACATCCTCAGAAAAGTCTCTTGGGTTATTTTTGGCCACAAAGTGACCATGAAAGAAATATTTTTCCTGTTACAATGGAATATATAACAACACATTATTTATACTTCTAGCAGTGGAAGACAGAAACCACAAATTGCATTTTTTTCTTAAAAATGATGCATTAGTCTTCTCCCCAGAGGTGTTCTGCCTGATAGATGGTGAAAAATGTTTCACTTTCAATATTTGATCTGCCTCTGTACTTAAGGGAAAGGATCTATGCTGTTCTTCTATCAGTGTATTTCACATATGTTGTTTTATGAAATCTAGAGAAATTACCATAACTCCCCTAAGACCTTCTTAACAGGAAGCTATTCTATAGGAATAAAGGGAACAACACTTGAAAGTAATGCTCCCTGTAAGATACATGTAAGGATCACCTTGTGGCTCAGCACACAAGTTGATCAAGTAACAGTGTTTTAGGTATTAAAAGAGAGTACAAGTAGTAATTTGAAATCTGAGCATACTAAGGTGACAAAGGTGTATGTTTCTAGTTAAAAGCAGTGGATGAAGAAGAAAACCATCACTTGAAGATGAAAAACAGGTATATTTCTGTCATCATTGAATAGGAAATGATAATATAGAAAGAACCATAAGTGTATCTTAAAAGAAAAAAAAGAAAGAAGAAAAACTTAGCATTTAATCTGATAGCAGAAAGAGAAAGGGATGAAAAACAGGTATAAAAAGTGTCTCTAATGATCAGAAACCAGACTCTGATCTGCATTTTATAATTTTAAAAGGTAAAAGCAAGGATTATGCAGGAAATATTGATGCACCAATAAAGATGAGGGCTGACTATGTAATTCCTTAAACAAATTATTTAGTTGTCCAAAGATATTGTTTCAGGTTCACTGAATATGTTTATAAATTTGTGTAGAATTTGCCATATACCTGTGGCTGAAAAACAATGAACGGTTTTGTCTTGTGATTTTAAATAGGGTCATCAAAGATATAAGGGGGGAATACATAATCAGGAAAAGAAAGCTTTCCCCCACTGTCTATATTTAGTTACCCGAATGAAACAAAAACAAACAAACAAAACCAAAAAAATTTGAGCATTTTGATTTTGAATCAGAATAAGTATTTAATATAACCTGAATCAATTTTATATTAATTAGTAATTTCGTCCCAAAAAATTCCTTACTGTACACTGACTTAAAGCAAAAAAGGTCATTCTCAGCTCTCTGAAAATATGTTTACTACCTTCCCAGATCTTGACCTTAAATTTGTATTCTTTCCCTGGAACAATGCTAGAATGCATTTGAGTTTGACGCATCCCATATCCCCGTGAAGCAGTGCTTGTGTTCAGGTTTTGTGTAAATGCACACATATGCTTTTTCTTCTGTCTACCACATAATGAGCATATTACATTGTAAGCCTTTTATAAGGAGTCTTCAAATACTGCTTTTCTAGCTAACAGATTGTTACTAAGTTGAAACAAATTCAGGGTAAATTAAAACAGTGCATTTAACTTCTGTTAAAGCATAAATTTCATATGTTTTATTCAAAAAAGTTTACTAATTATGGTTATAAAATAATTAGTCAGGATAAATAATAATTAATATAGTTACTTAAGGCTATTAAAAATTAAGATTCAAAACTAGAAAAATGTATTATTAGACATCAGCTAGTGAAACTGCACAAGGATACTGGAATAATGAACTCTATATCTCCACCTTACTCCTGAGTCTGCCCAGCCTTTTTCTGCACAAAACTTTGTCTTTCAGGAGTAGTTTTATGTCATGCAGCGCAGAATTCTGTATAGGCAGACAAGTCAGATTTTGAACAGTCCATACAGTTTTCTGCTGAATTCTAACCAGGAAAATGCATATTTTGCTCAGTCTTTAAACTGAGTGTGGCAGATATTAGAATAAAAACATTCTTAGCTTCTGTATAATGATAGGAGCTTTATGTATGAAAATGTCTAACCATCATGTAAGCATTAAAATATAAACTTAATTGATATCTGCATTATATTCATGTATTGGAAAATGAATATATGAATTAATTTCATATATTTGATGTAATAATACATAGTCATATAAATGCACATATGAATTCATACTCAGATGCACATAGAAATTTATGTATTTCCCAGCGTTGAATTCTAGGGCCAGTTTTTTTTAATACATTTATTACCAATCTGGATTAAATAGTTGAAAGCACCGTTAACAATTTGCTGATGACACCATATCATAAGGCTCTATTTCCTTTCTTGAGGGACAAAATGACTTGAAGAGGATTATAGTTAAATTGGAGCACTGGAAAGTGATAATTAGGATGAAATCATGATGTCCAAATGCTGTATTAGACACCTGGGACAGTTACATGGAGCAAGAAGTTGTGAGATGAGGGGCTGGAGAGCAGCTCTGCAGGAAATGGTCTGGGGGTGCTGGTTGGCAGTGAGCCCAGCAGGTAATCCCCATCCTGGGGTGCATCAGACACAGCATCACCAGCCAGTCAGAGGTGACCATCCCACTGTGTTCAGCATTGGTACGGCCTCACCATGGACACTGCATGCAGTTCTGGAACCCACAATTTAGTAAAGTTGTGAAGGTCTTTGAATACATCTAGAGGTGATCAACAAAGCTGGTGAAAGACCTGTAAGGAGTGTCCTATGAGGAGCAGCTGAGTACTTTGAAATTTTCTGGTTTAGAGAGTCAGAAGCTGAAGGGTGACCCCATTGGTCTATACAGATTCCTGTAGAGGGGAAGGTACTGACTCCTCCTCTTTGGGATTCATGGAGAGAACACATGGGAGCAGTATAAAGCTGTGCTAGGGGAGGTTCAGAATGGACGTGAGGAAGGATTCCTTTACTAGAGTAAATCAAACGGAATAGTTAAACACTGGAACAGTCTTTTTGAAGAGGTGATCACTGCCCCAGGCTGGTACAGTCCTGTCCTGTTCTATTCATGATGGTTTTCATGCCTTTTTATTTATTTATTTATTTAATTTAAAAAACTTAATAGTAAGTCCAGAAGCACAGTGTTTCTCAGCAGATATCTCTACAAGTTAGACCTTCAGGATTTAAATGAGTGGTTGTCAGGATTTTAGTTTCTTGGCTGAGTGATGTGTTAAATGTCAAGTTGTAGGTCACTTTATTGAATTTTGCAGCAGAGAAATAAATCAGCAAGGTTTTTATAGCATTTGCAATGATTGAACTTGAGTGGCTTTCAGCAGAAGAAATTACCTAGTAGTTTGTAGAAGTATCAAGATAACCTGAAATATTTTGATTAGCCTATTTGTAATATAGCACTGTTAGGATCTCAACTATCTACAATGCAGAAAACATGTTGGATTTAAACTTTGGATGTAGTTGGGTCAACTAAATATATGTTTTCTTAGTATATAAGCTTTATTCTATATATACTGTGAAATTACAAAAACTCCCATTTGTTCCACTGTGGATTTTATAGAAGACTATATCAAAGATGCATATAATATAATGAAAGAATTCCTCCGAGTCTAGAACTGTGAGGAAGATGACTACTCTGAAGTACTCTGCTTGATGATGGAATTTGAAGCTTTTTTGATCATGAGAGTCCATTGGGTTGTTTTATAAAACACTTGAAGGTTCATATATTTGGAAAGATGAATCATGCTAGCAGTGTGAATAAATAAGTTTTTGTTTTGTCAGCTCTTTGGAAGTATGGTTGCTATAGTGCACTGATTTTCTTTCAGTCCTTCTAGAGTATTGAATATAATATCTTTGGAATTATAATCTATGTATTGCTTTTGCAAACAACAATTTGTGCCATCTTCATCATGCAATTTACCAGTAACTTGATTGAAAAATGATTCAAAACTGAGTCATGGATATGCACATACATAATTACTTGCAATTCTCTTTCTTAACAAGTTTTTTTAATCATTCTACTTAAAAAGGGATTGGAATGAAAGTTCCTATTGTCCTTCTCTCCCCAGCTAGGAGCCAATGAAAAATACTGGCAAAACTGTATGCAAGCTAATTTTCACAGAATCTGACACAAGTCCTCTGAGCCACTCAAAAATCAGTAAGTGTTTTTGTTGCAGCAAGAGAAAAAAACAGCTAAAATAGGAGTTTGTGATTCTGTTATGGCTCCACATTGAGGAAGGATAAAATGTTATATACAGCGATGTTCTGTTTTTCTTCTCTTGCTCCATAGATCACATTTCCAATCAAGGCAGAACAGCTTTTAGTTAAAGTTGAAAGTTAAGAAATTGAGAGCAACCTGCCTTATATCTTTTGATAGAAGGAGAGAAGATGGTCTCTCATTCTTCTAGCAGTAATGTGAATTTATTCCTCTATTTTCTCTGCTCTTAATACAGGTGTCAAGTATGAAATGTTACATTTTAGGTCAAATAAGTAATCTGATCTGAAACTCTTTTTTTTCACCGAAATAAAAGTTGGAAGGACTTTTGTTTTAGATTGATTTGAACTGAAGTTTTCTTATTTCTTCCTCTCTTTTTCTGGTATTTTCTTCTTCCTGGAGCACCATATTCATTTGGAGGGTTATTGAATGAGTCTTCTCCCACATCCTTCACTTTTTTGGTTTTCTTTTCTCTTGTTATTAGTGTTGTGCTTGACTGCATCCTTTTTTTATGCCACAGATTTCTGTCAAAAAATAGAAAAGAAAACCAAAAAGGCTTTGATTGGAGAAATCACTCAAGGCTATCCAGCCATGATATTTCTTGGTCTGAGTACAAACGTATTGTAAAATTATAATTAATGTTTCTGAAACGTTTGCTCCAAATAGGATTTACAAATAAAAGGGATACAATGAATCTTGATTTTTTTGTTGTTCCACCACCACCCTCCCCCTTCCCCAAACAAAGACTTACTGTTTCTCAAGTAGAAATACTGATATGTTATAGATAACTTTTCTGTGTGGGACTTTTGAAGATACTCTTTGTAAAATTCCTGCTAATACATCTCTTACTTTATTTTTTTGGGTGAGAACAGGACAACGTTTACAATGATGGAAATCTTCTGAGCTTGTAAGTCCATTTGACAGAGGTGCTATTTTGTTTTCAGTGTAATAAAGAACAGCTGAGCAATGTAATTGAAATTTTAAAAGCGAGTTAAAAAAAAAACACAAATGAAGGTGGTCACAATAAAAATAGTTATGATAATTTAAATGCAGGTTAATGAATTTGAAAGACATACATATGTGTGAGTCTGCATCTTTCCCTGACAACACTGTCAGTGATCCACTGATATGGTTTCTACAGAAAATAACTTCTAAGTGCTGTGAAACAGATGGAAATACAAAGTTCAACTTGTCATCTAAATGCACTTTTGAAAATAGTTCTTCAGGTTCTAATTTTTTTTAATTTATAATCAGAATCAGTGTTTTTATTTACAAGGTACTTTGTAACAAATGAAAAAGAAAAAATAATAGAAGCAACAGTTAAGAACTGTGTATTCCATACAGGCTAATAATTTCTTGCAGTGGATCTCTAAATCCAGGCTTCATTATCACTACTTGATCACACAGGGCTTGTTGTACTCTGCCAGGTGCTCTGGCAAAGTTCGTGTCAGGATGCATGACTGAATATTAAAAGCATTTTCCTTTCTCATCTCTCAGACAAATGTTTTAAACTATTTTATTTTTTTTTTGTAAGGGAGATCTATGTATATATGAAGCACATATCTATATTTTGTGTGTGTGTATATCTAAATACTTATATATGTATATGTACAAGAGCCATACCTTATTTACAAAAGCTAGGAAAGCCTTACCCAGTATTTATGTGTTTTTACAAATAGAAATCCATGCAAGGAATTTGCTGTTCTCCTAATTTTTTTATCTTATAGAGATTAAGATAGGTTTTGTCTCTTTTCTGCAGAATGCCAGAAAATCTTGTTTTAAACCCCAGTGATTCTTTCCTGAATGTGTTTTTCACATCAATTAGTCAAGTGAATGTTGTTGTCAGAAAATATTTTAATTTATTCCAATGAAATTGAGGAAGGAGGCAAAAAACTTGCCATCTCCATATGTGAACTGGAGCTGAGATCTATACCTGCATGCCAGCTGGAGATTCTGATCTCATCTTTATCCTCTTGAAAATCAAAGAACATTTATTTGTCTCAAAGCCCCCCCAAAAAATTGACCTCCTAGGCTTGTGGGACTTGGTCTGTGGGCCGTTCCTGATCCACAGGAAAACAACGGAAAAACAATCCTCAAGCCACTGAAGACAGAGTAAAGCTTCCTCTGTCTGCTGAAATCTGAATTTTACAAGAGAAATGATGGCAGAAAGAAGCTAAATCAAATCCAAAATGTTTCAAACATTGAATCATGGACTTGTATCCCAGATGATTTCCCTTTTCTGAGTGTCCTTTTTCTTTCTTGCTTGTGTTTTGAGATCATCATTTCATAATGATTCAGGACACAAAGAAATGCTAAAGCTTGGTCATAACTTTTCCTGATTTCTTGCTTTCTGGATGGCTGAGAAGTGTAACTGATACTTATGAAAGAATGTGTGGAAAAATTTCTTTCATCCATTAGAGTTTCTTTTCCTATGCTGGGGGAAGGTGTCTGGGGTTTTTTTTGGTGTAAGGGACTGTCGCTTCTCTTCCTGCTCCTTCTGCACTGGAGAAGTAGCCAGCTGATTTTAGCTACTTAGTGTTGGACATTGTGCTAACTGCAGTTTTGGATGGGGAGATTGTTCCTGCATAGACAGATCAACTTGGGCACTTGGGTTTGTTACTCACTTTTTCTCTGCAGCCCATGGATCTGGGGGGCACTTATGTTCCTCTGCCATTTTTCTTCCATTTTTGGAGCTTCCTTCAAAGCCTTGCTCAGTAGGCTGTTTAGTACCCTGGTAAGTCAGATGCAAAAGAGAACTGACAGGTGGCAATTCCTGGAGGATATCAGAAAGAATCTTGTATTATAAGTAAATAACTTTTCTATACTTTGGTCATTAGTCAGGAAAAGCACTGTGCTCACAGGTGTGGAACAGGTATTTTTCTAAATTCTGTGTTAACCCCAGCTTAATCTTGTTGGAATCAACTATTTAGAAGAGTTTTTCAACATCAGCAATGCCATGATTCTGATTATTAGCTTTGTGTTAGCACATGGAATAGAGAGAGACGGATGTTGATGGCAACCTGTGTTGTAGTGTAGTATACCAAGTACACTGCCAAATACTATGGATTGAAGAAGGGTGAGCTGTATGGGGTGAATTTTTGTGAGAAAGCTTCTATTTCAGTCAATGATGGAGCTGTGCTCCCCTGTGTGCAAGTCAAATCACATGAAGGTCTGACATGTGGTGTTGAGGTAGAGACTTAATGCACTTCATTTTGCATTGGCAGAATGAAGACAATCCATATGGACCTCAATAATGGTTATTGTTTCATCTGAAGCTTTGTCTTACTTTCTTGATTTCCCATCTCCCTGTTTCCTATAGGCAATCCTGTGGATTTCCTATCTCCCTCCTTACTTTCTGGATCTCCCATCTGCCTTATTTAAAGAAAATCCTTCTCTTCTTCTTTTGCTAACTACTGCATTAAAGATCTCTTGTCCTAGCTCATGCTGACTGACAAATTCAGCATGTATGTACCTTCTGCTGTGAAGTTGTTTTACTGGTGACCTCATTTGAAGAAATTTGGGCTCTCAAGTTGAAGAACATTTCCACTATCTGGTGTTACTAGACCGTGTGACAGTAAGACAAAAATGAGGACTCGAATAGTAACTGCAATACATGTATTTTTCTCTTTCTTGTAATATTCTTTCATCCTTCACCAAGTTTAGCCATTATAAAATAGCTGTCTTTTCCAAATTGTTTTCCCACTGCGATGTTCTGTCTTGGATTTTTTTTGCTTACATGAGCTTGTTTTATAGCATGGATAGACAAAATGGAATCTATCATAAATTATAGCAGTTACCAGTGAGAATAAATCAAAACGTGAAAAATATTTAGTGTGCTCCCGGGAACAATTAGGATGTGATTCACTGTCAAAACCTGTGGAAAACAAAGTATCATGACTGCACTGGTGACTAAACCTTTCTTAGTGCAATTTTGAAACAGAAATACTCTATTCAACATTTCTATCCCCTTTTACCTTTTATAAAGGTACAAATACTTTCCTTTTAAAAAGAAAGACAGAAAACAAAATTCTGACTCACTGGAAATAGATGTCATATGTTAAAACCGAAGTTATTCATCTGTAGATGACTACCTTGTTTATAATGTACCCAGGGAACGCATTTTTAACTTGGTGTCTTCCCTCCTGTGCTTGGCTGTTACTCCCATTTGGACTAGAAAGTCTTATAGTCATAGTATTAATAGATTTTCTAACCCCTAAGGGCAAAAGTTGAGATCTGGGCTGGTGCTTATTAATCTACCTTTCTTGGAATCAGTGGAAATAAAACAGTTTGCAATCATGCAGGATTTGGTATAAAGGATATGACCTATGCAGTGCTGAGGCTGTAAAACAAAACATTCTCAGGACTAGGACATGTGAATTAAAAGGCTTTGATGCTACAGAAACAGTATTGGAATTCTTGCTCTATAAGGGATGTGCTTAAATATGGTCCTGTATACAAAACCTTTTTTTTTTTTGGTTTTTTTTTTTTTTTTGGTTTTTTTTTGAGTTAGACATGAGGAGAACATCACAAGCTGCAATTTAGAATGGTGTATATAGATGTTCTTAGTGCTGGAGCAGGCATTCTCAGCAAACAAATGAAATGATCTTGAATGTAGTGATATGCCACTGACATATAAAAAAACGGTAAAAAAGCCAGAGTAGGAAAGAGACATGAGATTTTTTTTCCCCTCCACACTATTAATTAGCATTCATACTGGTACTTGGGGATTCATATTTTCACCACTGTGTCTGCCTCAGTCAGGGCTTGTACTGAATTATCCTTGGATACTAATTTATTTCAGCTGGGTTTTTAATATAGTTCTGTGATTTTTCTATAAAAGTCTAAAGTAAAACTAAACAACTATTCAATTGTTTAAAAATATTCAAACTCTAGAGCAATTAATATATTCTAGAAGTTTAATTTCCTATCTTGCTGATACTGCCTCAGAGAAACTTTCAGAATTAGTGGTGCAGAAGTGATTGTAGATGCCAAATTTAAACATAAAATGTTGAAAAAGTAGATCTTTCTATAAGAGTATTTTCCTGGCTCATATGGCTAAATTCATTTTAGATGTTGTCATAGTAACTATTGTATGTAAACCTGTATATTTGCTCTAATCTTATTATGTACTGGTGGTAAGAATGTATACATTTACTGGTGGTGTGAATGTCAATACTTTGTTTAAAGTCTACGTGGTATGACGCATTTATCATAGAATATTTGTGGTATATGCATGTGTCCTAACCTTTACACACATGTGCACGTCCCATATTTTATGTAAATATTTGGTATCAAAAAACAAGTTTTTTTTCCTGTAACATGTAAAAGGGCTATCATGATTTTATATCCAAGTTAAAAAAGACACCTATGTGCACTGGTTACTGTGATAACCTCCTAAAAATACCTATATGGTTTTAGATAAGGACAAAACACACTGAAAAAATTGTAGGATATGATTGAAATTTTAACAAAAATATAGTGTTTTAGACAAGGAATTCTTTGCATTATGGCATGTCAGAATTATACGTAGTTGTCACAGAGGAAGCATGAGAGACTAATAAGTAAAACATGTAGTCTTGCTGTCAAGAAGTCAGGTCACAAGGAAAAAGTCAGCAGGTTGTTTGGTGAAGATGAATGGGCACCACAGCAGCCCAGTGCTATGGGGTCTAGTGCAGTTTGTGGGAGAACAGAGACAAAAAATTCAACTGGTCCTGTCCCAAATCTTCCTGCTGTTTAACTGAACTCAGTTTTCTCTCCAAATCTTCAGCAGAATTGACAATGACAGATTTCACATATGTTTACCGGCAAAGGAGCCATGAAAGGTGTTAAAGTATTTGGTTAGAAAGCCATGTTTAAGCAAATGACAGAGCCTTGCTCTGGAAGTCAGTGTATTTTTGCTTTGAGTTGAGAGTGTGACACTTTTGGAACGCTTTTTAGCCATTTAGAAACATTAGAGTAATTTCCAAAAGGTACGGAGCAGTGGATGGAGTTGGATGAATGACCCAATAATCCGGGATAGCTCACGTCAATCAAACCGATTCCTATTTGGCAAAATTGCTGTTGTGTAGCAATGTGATCATTGATAATGGGGAAAATAATTTCCTCTGTAACTGCTGAGGTCACTCTTAAGCTTTCTTGTAAATTCTATCTCACTTATAAACACACATCAAGTGAAAATACAAAATGCATTAGAAAGACTTTCAGGAGAAATCACTAAATATATATTTGAAGGTGCACTTCTTGGAGCCCGTTAGGAAGTGACCAAAAATGAGTTCTTGCAGCATGTAAACTGGAATTAATCCATAGTGAGAAGTGATCTGAGCAGCCATGTTAGGGTGTTACAAAAGTCTTGTCCATATCTTCAGCTTGGGTTTTGAGGTGTGTACACTGGCAAATCTTTTGGTATCAGCTGCACTAAAGGGCTGGACTTCTGTTTGTGGCTAGAGAATGACATTTAAGATGAGGAGGTTTCCTAGAAGAACAGGGTGTTCTGTTTGCCCAATTTTCTAAAGTCACATTACTCTTGATAATCAGCAGTACTACATTTCCACCATAAATTAGAGTTAATTTATTTTCTCTCTTTTGTGTTTGAAAATACTTTAAATGAGGTTATTTTCATTATAACCCACACCACATAAATGATCTTTTCTTATCAAATTGCTGCGCAATTACTGTAACTGTGCCAATTGGGAAGTGGAATATATGCCATTTGCTTTTTAAGGTGTGTAACTGAAAAGAATCCAACCCCTCAGCTAGCTGATAGAAGGAGAAAAATAATTGATAGAGTGAATTAAATGCCTTATTTATTTTTAGAATGACTTTGAAATTTCTAATTTTTCATCATCGTATGCTGAAACTCTGATAAATGTTTAATGTTTATTTAAGCTAGTGTGCTTTTTGGCTGCTTTATGGAGAATATAACATTCCTTTTTTTTTTTTTTTGGCTGTGGTTCTTAATTTAAAAAGCAGTGTTAAAATATTAGTAAAATTTTTGGCCCAGATTTAGAAAATAGGGAGGAAGTGTAGAAGGAAAATAAAACAAGAAGAAAAGCAGAGATGAGAAATCCTTGACAATTTCTTGTTCAGAGAGGGCTTTAGACGTGATGTGATTATCTGGCAAGGCTGAGATAGTTTATTTAGCTTTGAAATATTCCAGCTACTGATATACAAAACTTAAAGTAAGGCTTTCTTGAAATCATTTCAGTTTTAATATCTCAGAATTTCAAATTATTTTGCATGCAATTCTTTTGAGAAGAAAATTAATAATACAAATGTGTTTCTGGTAAACAAGCCAGATCAGCAGTCACAATCAGCATATCTAGGACAATATGCCAGGACAAAAAAAAAAAAAATTAAAAAGCTCACAGAGATATGCAGAATCTTCAGATTAGATTGCATCAAAAAAAAAAAAAAAGGTGTTTAAAACCACTTAGTGACAGGGCCTAATATTTCACTTGTGAATGCTGACAGCTTCAGAATTTATGGCAGTATTATATTACCATGGTCATGTAGACAGTTGTATTATAAAGGCAAACCCAAGTATTTCTGTTGAAAATATTGCAGTCCTTTTAGGTATTGTTTTGTGGTGGGTGAAAAATTATATTTACTGTAACTAAAATGGCAGATTTAATGATGCACAAAAATCAATAATTAATATATGTGACAGTTTATGTCTTTCAAATAGTATGAAATAGTTTTCTTCAAAAATAGGGTTGATTTGCAGTCTTCTTTGAAATATTTTTAAATATTATATCGATGTTGAAGCTTGCACAACCTCAAATCATACAGTCTATTTGAGTAATGAAGGGCAAAAGAGGTCCCCTTGTGCAATCATAAAAAAGAAATGTGTGATATAATTCCATTTAAAAAAATACAAAACTCCTGGTGATTTAAACCCTTAACAAGTCCATACTGGGAAATCAAGTAGAATATCTGGTACTTTGGAAAAAGAGGGAGATTTTCTTTTTGTTAGATGAACTGCATCTTAATGCAAAAAGTAAAATCATATTGTGCATTTTCTCAGAAGAACTTCACGAACTTTCTGTTTAAATGGCCTGCTTTCTTTAGGGCTCCTAGTGTAATTTACTTGGATTTTCTCTTTAATATTATACTAGACATATTTCCTTATCTCTTTTATTCTTGTGCTTTGTGGGGAGTGAAAAAAAAATTAGTGCTGTTGAAAGAAGAATTTGATTTGCTGTTGTGAGGAATTATTTAGCCTTTTCAAATGAGCCATATAGTTTTTAAAATTTTTCTTTCAATGAAAATGTATTATAATTTAAGCGTTATCTAAACTATTTCAGCTGCAGAACTAAGTGTTCCATTAACTTGTCTGTTCTTCTGTCCACCACCTTCAATGAATGAGAAAGCAGTGCTAAACAGCCCATTAGGATGATATTATTTATAGCACAGTAATTGTGAATCTATGTATAAATGCTCTTTTGAAAATAATTGAGTCATCCTTACAGCTGCAAGTAAGTACAACTGTGCCAATAGCCCACTCAAACTGAAGAAAGTATTTTTCAAAATTTAGCCTCTTCCTTTAAATAGTTTGTGAAATGGTTGATAGTTGAAACTGTAAAGGAGGCACCTGACATTTATATACCAATAAATGTTTTAAAAATATTCACAGGTTAGGAGCATAAATATCTCCATGTACCATAAATGACACTTGAGAATTTAATTGTAACCACAGTGGTAAAAATTAGGAGTGGTTAAGTTGCAACAAACCACGTGGAGCAATTTATCATTGTATTTACTGTGCTTCTGATAGAGGTACTTGTCATACTCCTTGCCTGAACACAGTGCTGTCACTTAAAGAAGTTTGGAACCTATGTTCTAAAATGTTTAAATTCTAAAATATTTTAATGCATGAACTCTAATAAATGGACCACTATTCCTTTCTAAACTTTGATATGATATTCATCCATATCTACCCTGGACACCTGTTCATAAGGCACTAAAGAACAAAAAAAATGGACCTTCAAAAATAAATTATAATATTTACATTTTCCTATGCAAGCTTGTTTGGCACTGAATGTTTTACATTTTAATTGAAAGTTTTAATGAAATGACAATATTTGTGTTTTAATAATTTTTATCTATATCGTACTTTGTGATCATCAAGTCTTCAGCACTATCTGTACTGGCCTTGATAGAGTAATTAATGTACTAAATTCAGTCTACCCAATGAAACAATTTGTTAGTTGGTATCTAGTCATTTGGTGTGACACACTGTTCTGGAAAGGAGGATCAGGGGCTTATCTCTTTATTTCTTTAAGTAAGTAGGTTATTTTTTCATGGTAGAAGTTGATAAATCTCTGCTTGCTTCCTCTGCTTAAGTCATAAATTTTTTGTTAAATATCAACATGCACCACACACATAGACAGATCCAATTTAATATTAAAAAAAATAGGGTAGCAGTGAGACAGAGATAATAATTGGGCTAAAAGTTACAAAGTTCCTGTTGAAAGGAAAAATCAGAATAATCAGCAAATGCATGCAATATTATTGTTTGTGTATGGTAATGTCCATAACAGACCATGTTCTAGCATGAACATGTTCTAGTATGAAAATGTATTCACCTTTTTACAAAGACACGGCACATCAAAAAGGGGATACAGAAGATAAAGACTTTAAATTTGGTAGACTATATGTCCTCAGCTCCAGGGCTTTATTTGTCTCCTGAGACATTGCAGTAATGCATGATCCATCAAGTGGGAGCAGAAGGAAGGGAGTTTGGAGAGGCTTGGAGACAAACACTTTCCCGAAAGTATCTTGGGACAAATTAAGAATCCTACACCAAATACATTGCATCCTAGGCTTGTTTAAATCAAGAAAGTGCTGGCACATTTCAGGCACAAATTAAATAGGAAGTTATGACATAAATTCATTAAATATATATTGAAATTTTGTCCTTCTCTACTCCTCTATGTTGATTTGACCCTAAATCATCTCTCCAGCAGAGCTGCACAGTGAGAATGTACATGATGCTTGGAAATTTTTTTCTGTTCCCTAAATATTCACTGTTATTGCATGCTTACTGTATATACTTTGAGACTATTTGACTATCTGGTTTCTGACCTAAGGATTCTAAATTCTGGCCTCTATTTCTGTCCCTACATACATTCCTTATTATATTTTAATTTATTATTGCAACTCTTTAATTTCTAGTTACAAGAATTAATGCCACTTCCTTCAGCTGCTCCACATTCTTCCTCTATTTTAAACAAGAACCTGACTTCCTGGTCTTATTCCTGTTCCTGCACTTCATCTTCATTATGGAGACTTTTTAACAATTAGATATGATTATTGTGTATCTGTTCTTGTCTGTTATTTGCCTATTCATTTGCATAAGTTCTACTCACCTAGGGTGCCTCCCTCCATCAATTTTAGACTTACATCTGCATCCAGTTGCAAAAGGTGCTTCAGCTTGAAGTAGAATTGCAACATTTACTCTGATCCTCCTCCATCTTTTTCTCTAACACCATCTGGAATTCTGAAATTAGTTGACTACCAGGAAGATGTCTAAATTTTGCAGTCTTTTGGAGATAGAGAGGCTTGTTTATAAGAAGTTTTTTTTCAAAGAATAACAGTTGAACATTCAAACATTTGTAAATCATCAAAATGAACTTGTAGCTCTGTTACTGTTCTATACAGTCACAGTGCTGTGCTGTCATACTTCTCTCTGTCACTCCCTTGTTGATGCTTTATCTCAAATTAGATAATTTGTTCAGGACAGAGACTGACTTTATTTAGAGATTCATTCTCAAGAGAGCTGCAGCCTTGATTAAAGACACTGGACAGTACAGCAATATAAATGCTAATTGCAATTAAAGTGAAAGTCCTGAAACAGCTTCTTAGAGGGAAGAATCTACTCTGCAGACATTCTCTTGTACTTTTTCTTTCTGCCACATTACATAGTCAGTCCTGCAATGATTTGAGCTTTCTTCAGCCTATTGAACTCCTGACTGGACCTGGCAGAACTCTTCATGACATCACAGGAAAGAGGCGTCTTGATTTTCTTTTTGTTTTCAGATAAACTTGCAGGGCCTGAAAAATCACATTCTAGTAGACCTGTCATATTGCAATGGGAGTGGTTTTTACACAGGAGGTGCTATAATGTTTGTAGCACCGATGCAGGAGAGGAGAGTATTGGTCAGATTTGAAAAAGAAAAAAAATCCAAAGTAGCAATTTTAAGATAGCGTATTGGCAGAGAAAATTGCAGCATAGTGCAGAGTGACAGATTACAGTGCATTTTGTTAATGCTTCAGTACTTAACCTCTGCAAATCATTTTGAATTTGAAAAGGAAATTAAGAGATAAAAATCTGAATATAATTCCATCAGATACCTGAAAGGTCATTTGTAATATTCTGACTAAACCAGCAAATGCTTTTTCTGGTATCAGTGTCAGCAAAAACACGTTTGAGAAGTTTGACAGGTTTCATCACAAGAAGTGACTAGAGATGAGACAGAAAAGGGAGAAATGTTCATTATTATTTAAGCAATAATAGTGAAGGCAATGTAGCATAGCTAAAAGAAAGAAAGCATTTTATTTTATAACAAATTTGCACTGCTGAGTTCATGTCATGTTTTTGCCAATTTGGCAGAGAATATTAGACTCATATTTGAAAGAAAAAAAAATTGCAAAGATGGTTGTTTCTTAAATTTTCTTTGGGATCGCATAGTTTTAAAATCTAGTAATATTGTTTTGACACAGTTGCAGGATTTTCAGTTTTTCTAAATAGGATCTGAATAATTATAGTAACATAAAAAGAGAGAAAATATAAATTTCCACCTTTTATAAATCAGCAAATCTATTGGAGGAGATAAAATACATGATGGCCTAATGTTTACTTTAGTTTATCCAGTGATAGAATGCTGCTAGTGTTGTTGGCAAGATTTCTAGTTTATGTTTTTGATCAAGTCCTAAGAGTAACTTTCTTTTCCAGAATAGGCACACTTTTCCATTTACATTAAAAATAGTAAAGTGAATTTTACATGCTGTGAACTCAAGTTCAGACTGAATCTGGCTGGAGGATGCAATGGGATGAATTAGATAGGCTACCATTAACCTTGCAGACCAGATGAGGTTATGAAACAGGACAGATGACTACACAAAATATAATAGAAAAGACCTCTGATGTTATTCTATGTATTATCATTGTCAGAACATGAGGTCACCTCCTCTACCGTATCCCTCTGCCTTAAAATAAATTTATTTCAGCTTTTTACTAGAGGAAAAGAAGAATTTTCCTTGCTGTTTGGTGTTTTATTTTGCATTTGGTCTAAATATTACTTGTGTTCTTGTATTATGTGCCAGCATATTTTCTGCCTTTGATATTGGGAGCTTACCCACCTGCAGTGATTAAAAGAAAAAGTCTTTCATGCTCTTAGAGATGTAAATAAAAGTATCACTGGTGAAGCCTCTGCGTACTGTGTAGTTAGGGTACACATTACAAGAGCTTTGCTGTGGTTTGTGAACACCATAAAGAATGTAATTTTTCATGAGTATCAGAAAAGCTTACATAAAAGTAATTGACCAATCCAAATGTTTTTAGCAATGTGTGCAGTGTAAGCACTGCACTTCAATTCACACGGTAGTGCTGCCTTATTTTCATAAAATCTGAATCCTTGAAGTTCTCAAAGACCTCTAAGACCACTGCCAAGTCCACATCCCTAAGTGCTACATGGTGTTTTTTGAACTTCCAGGGATGGCGACTCAACCACTTCCCAGGGCAGGCTGTTCCAATGATTGACAACCTGTTCAGTGAAGGACATTTTCCTAATATTCAGTCTAAACCTGGCACAGCTTGAGGTCATTCCTTCTTGTCCTACTTCTTGTTACTTTAGGGAAGGTACTAATCCCCATCTTCTACACCCTCCTTTCAGACTGTTGCACAGAGCAGTGAGGTCCCCACTAAGCCTCCATTCCTCCAGGCTTAACCTCCCTCATCCACTTTTCATAAAACTTGTGCTCCATACCCTTCACCACCTCCATTGCTCTCTTTGGACACACCTCAACACCTCAAAGTCTTTCTTGTACTGAGGGGCCCAAAACTGAACACATTTTTTCTCTCCTTTTGAGCCGTTACCATGGCAAGTAGTTAAGACTTTGCTGCAAAAGATTTCAAGACTGTGGGTTTTTCTCCGTTCTCTTTCAAAATGTTAATAATTATAATCCTGACATACAGGTTTTATCTTGTGTAAGGTTTTTTGACTGTACCAACAGGGCTCTTGAATAACTATTTTAACTATGATGTTAGTCAGCCTCTGGCCCTGTGTGCCAAATGGAGGCTAAGCAAACATACAAATTCTTTATCTAAGTAATAAAGCTCAAAATTGTTACTCAGAGTCTATTCCTTATTTAACATGATGTGCAAGATATCTCGCAAAAACTTGTTTGAAAAATTTGAAACACGTTTTCTTCTATTTCTGTGCAACGTCAATCTTATTAAATCGCATTTCACTAGAAAACTTGATGAAGTTTAAGACAGACAAAAGTGTGTAAAGGCTGTGTTGTATCTTGCAGACATTCTGCAAAAGTGGTGTTTTAAGCAGATATATATAGCCAGCATGATGAATAGTTCCTTTTTTGAGAAACTTAAGATATGAAAAATTATAACCACAGCTGGTGTGAGCAAAGCTGTTAAATTGATTTCCTGTTAAAAAATTGTAAAAATAACTTTTTTTTTGTTTTTCATTTTAAATCCCAATAAATAGACTATTTCAGTGAGTTAAAGATGCAATTATTTAAATGACATAACTGCCAGTTTAACTTGACTTTGAGTCACTTGACTCTTCCATAATGAACAGCATTGTTTTGGACAGTCCCTAAGGAAGCAGAATCATGTGAGACCTGGATGAAAACCACAAATTCTATTTCATAGAAAAAAAATCAGGGTGTAAATGCTGGATTCCAGATTAGAATGAAATTAGAGTCTAAAATACATTCCATAGAAAATTAATGAGTATTCCAAGTCTGTTTTAGCCATAATGTTTCAGCTGGAGAAGAAATTAACACAAACAATTTTGAAATTTTCTAGCAATTCATTCTTCTCTGTGTAGGTCAAAACCTTCTGTCTTCATTTTCAGTGGCTGGCAACATATGGGATGGTTATTAAATATTATCAATGAATTCCCTTCAGACCTGTAAAAACTTTCAAATTAAGACATTTCTATCAACATACCTATGTACTGATCTGTTATAATAATCTAAGGGGTCCATCTTTCTTTTTTTCTAAGATGAGATATATTTAGGCTGAGCTGCAATTTCTAGCTTTGCATTAATAATCAAAAAACTTTGAATTTATTCTCAGACCTTTTCTCTTCATCCTTTGAGGCTTCTTGTTGGTATTTCATCTGGACTAAGTGCTCACCACGAATGAAAACAGGCATTTTTTTGTTGCTAGGGTGGATGTATCTGTTGTGATATTTACCTCCAAAATTCTTGCACATTTGTCAGTGTTTGTGGCTCTGAGGTGTAATAGATTATGTTTGTTCTTAGTTCTGAAAGGAGAATATCTCATAAAACCAGGAATATGTTTTTTCATTATTTTTATCTTAAAAGTACTATGATTTATAGCACTCTTTCAGTTTGGATGCTCTCCCCATGAAATGGCATGATTACCATGCCTTTGGGAACAGTTACTGCAGTACTCTAGGTTGTCATGGTGTTTCCTGTAAACAGTGCTCAAAATGCATATGGCTGGACATGAAAATGCTCATGCTCACTTATTTCCAACTGTTAATGTTGTCACTGTATATACCAGGTACTAGCTGTAAAATCCCCAGGAGATCTGGAGTTATTATTCCATAGGTTTTTATCAGCTTGTTCCATTGTGGATGTCAACACTGGCATTAATAATCAGGGTTTCCTATCTATTTCTTCCATCATTTTTTCAAACCACCTGTCTCATAAATAGTTTCAAAGTAAGTTTAGGATAATGTCAAATTAAACATGCTATAAAAATATGTGATGCTATGTATACTTCAGTAAAATATTTGCATCCAAGGAAGTATGAGATTTTTGTCAAATTTATACAACTGCCCAGTACCAAAATAATATTGCTTTTAAGTTCTAGTCAGTGTCCATAGTCATGACAAAATCTGCTAACAGCTGACAGAATGGTATTAGAGATATTCTCTCTACTAGATAAAAATAAGTAAATTGTTGCCACATAGTTTCATATATTCTGTTAAAAATTCAGTAAGTCAACATAGTTGGACAGTTGCTTTGGGCCAGCTAGGTAGCTGATTTGTAGAGTAAAGAAACTGAAGGAAAAGCTATAGCAATCTTTCTGTTTAAGTCATTGGCAAAGTCTACATACATTTTGGACCTGAGAGAGACCTCAGATGTTTAAAAAATATGTTTCTCTATAGATTGTTTTAATTTTTCTTTTGTTTTTATTGTTAAGATAATTGGCATTAGGAGGGGTTGTGTTCTGTTCTTTCATGTGCATGCACTAGTGATTATTTTGCAGGCACTATGGTGATTATCCTTTGTAACTGAGAGCCTGAACCTAGAGTTCTTCTAACAGAGTCTTCTCATATTTAAGCATGGAAGTCTTCTTTTTATGTTTTGTTTTGTTGTTTTTTTGTTTGTTTGTTTGTTTGTTTTTTCCCGGTTATTTTTCTCTTTTTTGCATATTCTGAAGCATCTAGAATTTTGAGGAATAGGAAAGTTTCTACGGAACCATGGATAAGAACTTTAAAATTCTGAACCACAGGTCCAATCAGAGCCTTAGGAATATGTTTGTGAAATTTGCATAGTGAAGGAAAATTGCATATTCACAGAGCAGTTACTGAAAAATATCCCAGAGTGATTGTGCAGATCCTTGCTCTTTGATTGGCTAATGATAGGTTTTAGGCAATCACAGTAAAGGGAATAGCACATTATGCAGTTATTTAAAAATTAACTTGTGCAAATCAGACATGTATAGTCAATCAGAATACAAGAAAGTAGATATAGTTTGAGGAAAGAAATAGTCAAATTATTTCAGTGAACTAACAACCCTTGTGATTGAAAGTGATTGGTGTGTCTTTTCTGAAACTTTAAAAAAAATTATCTTCCAAGACTTGAGAGCATCAAGAATATCAGCGTAAATATTAGGCCAAAATACACATAAGAGTTTTTGGGATTTAGTCAAAGCTATGTCATCTTTACCATCTCCATTGACTTGGTCACTTTACCAGAAGACAAGTTTTAGTTTTGCTGTTAATTTAGAGTATAATAAGTAAAGTGAAAGGTCTGGAAACTACATTTTGTGATGGAATGTTCTCACAGTGAAGAAACCACTTTCCTCTTAGCCATTGTCCTAAAATTATAACTGGGACAAAAAAGTCCCAATAGCAGCTTGAGCTGGGCAATATACACATATTTTAAATATTAATTTGATATTGCTTCTTTTGTTCACTCGTCTTTTGTCTGTGTGTGTAAGATCAAAGAAATGGCATGTTCTAACAGCTGCTCTACAATAGTTTCAAGTTGCTAAAAGCTGTGAGGACTTGATTCATTATCTAGTTGATTTCTAGAAAGCAGGCTGGATTTCTTGAGAGTCTTATAGATGAAAATGCATTGATTAGTGCATTCCAAGAAATGTATAGCAAATATATAATCTGAAGGTTAACACTTATATAGGAATTGTCTCAAAACTGTTTTTATTCATGTTGTTTTTTCCCATGAAAGGTGATTTAAAATTGCAAAAGGATGTAATTTGTAATTTCCTTTAAGTCTTCATTAGAGAACCAATGTTGATTTTTAGCCAGACCTTTCTCTCTCAAATCATTATTCAAACTCTTCCTTAATTTTGATAAATACGTACTGAATGTAAAATTCTGACTGTTCAATGCAGACAAAAGCATCTATTTAATTCATCCTGTATGAGATCCATCTTGGAAATATAGTGTTCCATCTCTAACTGCTGGCAAATTATTTGCCTTTTTAAAACAGGAGAGGCTTGCTTTTTAAGTCCCATTAGCTTTCTGTTTAGTGGTGCTGGCTGTGAAGGGATATTTTTGTTACTTTGGATAAATATGTTCAAAGAGAATAGCAGGTTTGCTGATTTAATACTCCCCACCTATTTTAATCAGTTGATTATCTGGCCCTCTATGGATTTCTGTTTGATGATTGTGTTTAACTATTTGTTTTTTGTATATAGCCCTTACTAGAAAATTCAGTACATCTTTGAATATATAAGTGATGGGTGAATAATGGAAATCTATTGATATGTGGACTAGAGACAATGAATCTCAATGTGTGAGATTAAATGCATTATTCCAAGCATGGTTTGCACATTTTAAAATGTAGCTGCTGGACTGAATATCCTGTCAGAGTTTTGTGTGGGAAAAGGCTTCTTCAATGATTGGATTCCCAAATTTTGATTCCAGTTTTAAATATAATGCTAAATTATAGTTGTGTTCCTCCTTAGTGGTACAGAGAGTCTATGCACTAACTGTATTACTGATCTGAGAGTTCAAAGATCTCAAAAGTAAGTCTAAGCATGTGGTATCACCTGCTGACAAGTATAATGAATTTCCTACATACGGATTTAAGTCAAGTAAGTTCTGCATGTCTACACTAAAAAGAAGTTCATACATGTGCAAACAAAAATTACACACAATAGCAAATTTCCCATGAGCCTTTACCTTCACTGTACTACAAACATCTTGCTAAATATGGTGGTTTAACCCCAGGGGGCAGATAAGCACTTCACAGCTGCTGGAGAGGATCAGAAGAATATCAGTGAGAAAACTCATGGGCTGAAATAAAGACAGTTTTATAGGTAAAGCAAAACCTGCACACATAAGTAAAGCAAAGAAAAATAAGCTTTGGGCAGGCTGATATTCAGCCATCTCCAGGAGAGCAGGACTCCATCACATGTAGTGGCTACTTGGAAGGCAAAAGCAATTACTCTGAATGAACCTCCCATCCTCCTTTTCCCCCAGCTTATATATACTGAGCATGAAGCTGTATGGTACGGAATGTCCCTTGGGTCAGTTGGAGGCAGCTGTCCCTGCCCTGTCCCCTCCTGGTTTCTTGCACACCCCCAGCCCAGTTGCAGGTGGGGTGGTGTGAGGAGCAGAAAAGGCTTTGATGCCAACCGTGCAAGCCCTGCTCACAATAATGGATGTAGTAATAATGAAAAGCACTTAATCTGTTTTCTAATATTTTTTGTCCCTGTCCTTTCTTTTTTTCTTGCCCCCAGTATCCTTATGGGCTCTTTTCCAAACAGCAGAACAGTTGGAGTTTAGCATATTGCTCAAGGAAGGATCTAAATCTTCCTACTGCAAAGACCGGGGGCAGTAGTTCAGCCACTAAGAACATGGAGCTTTAGGTTTACAAGAATGAGTCCTTCTTGGAGTGTCACTGTACTACTTTTGGGAAGCTAGCATCCAGAATGAATTAACTACAGGAAGATTGAAAGAAAAAGGCATATGAATTAGTTTATTGTTTCATCAGGCTACCATCAGTAATAGGTTAAGAGACAAATAATTAGTATTTGGGGTTTTTTTAAGTCCTAATAAAAGCATCTTCTCATAGTTCTTTCAAGCCTTGTTCTATCTGGTTGAATAGTGTTAGAAGGACTTCCCCACCCCTACTTGTATGCTCCTACTTGTATGCATATTGTTGTTATTTACACTAAGGAAGAATAAGGCCTAAAATGTTCTTCGTTTCCAAACTAAAATTGCATCCAAATTAAGTCAAGTTCAGTGGCATGAAATGATGACAAAATTTGTATTTTTTTATATGTTTATTTGCATTTTAAGCTGATTTTTTTTCAGTTAAGGACATTTGTGGTGCAATACGTTGTTTATTTAATTGCATTTAATGTAACAAAGCAGCATGATTGACTTATTCTATATATTCTCCTCAACGTTTTTATTATCTGATATCACCAGGGAATATGCATTCTGTAGATCGTCCATCACAAGGAGTTAGGTAGAAAAATATCAGAAAGGGATTTGTGATATTCTAGCACCCAGGAGATACAGTCACAAGTGA
Organism: Cinclus cinclus; assembly: GCF_963662255.1. NCBI lineage: Eukaryota > Metazoa > Chordata > Aves > Passeriformes > Cinclidae > Cinclus > Cinclus cinclus. Next base: position 37,136,108 of record NC_085046.1, on the reverse strand, counting down.
TCTGCTTTGAACGGCTTAAGTGACTAGTATAGCTTAGAGTAAATTGCTATTTTAACAGTGCAAAGGTGGTGGAATCCACTCCCTAGCACGTTCTGCTGTAGAACAGCATAGTTCAACTTCCTTTGCAATAAGGTCTGCCATTCACGCTCTGCTATGAAGACATTAAATAATGACTGAAACTTAATTACTGTTTGACTGGCACTCAGTTGGCTGTGATTTATGATGGAAGGTTTTCCTATTTGTAGTCCATCAGTTGTCATCACAAAATATTCTTGCACTAATTGACATTTTAACCAATATTTGGGTTAATATTAATGCTGTTTCTTGCTGTGGTGTTCGCGTGGGCCAGAGCGGTAGTCCTCTTCTTCATCTTGCTAGCAACTAGCTAATTGTTCTTGCCATTGTGTACTGGAGAAACTCATTCCTCTCTATTTCTCTGTTTCATCTTATGTAGCATAATTGACTAAAAATCAAAGAATCAATAATGTCAAAACTTTGCAAGATGAGACCTATTGTAAAGAACCTACAGAGAGGCCAGTGCTAAATTAGAAAAATATCCATGCATGACCCAGTTTCTGCTCCTGGTCTTTCTCTAAATATTCATAAAACCATGGTAAGATGTGGTTTTGTGGTAAGACAGTGTGGCAGGTAAAGGCACAGTCTTGTTCTATAGGCATGTCAAAGAATGAACAGAAATGGAAATTGTGAATAGTGCCGTGATTATTTGCACAGGCAAATACAATTAGGATCAATAGAATGTATTACATGAATAGCTGAGAGTAATGCACAGCAGGCGATAGGCACAGGAAGAGTCTAGCCTAACACTAAGAAGTGTCTTTTCAGTGTCTTTTATGATAAGCTGGGAGGAAAATATGGACTGTTCTAGTTAATATCATCATCGGTTCAAATCGCACCATGTTAGATTACAAACAAAATATATGTACCTTTGAGGAGAAAAAATGAAAATACGTGACTAGGGTAAAACTCATTTCTAACAAGTTAAGACTTGTTAATAATATATAGGCTGTATTGTATTCATTTTCATAGTTATCCATAATTTGTTTTTGAATAAACAAAGCCTTTATTTGAAAAAGTAAAGTCCTGTTACAAAGGAAGTTCTAAAGCATTGCCAGTAAAGGTTTAAGCTTTTATAAAAAGTTACAATTGCATAGTTCAAAAGAACATAAGATGCTCAATATTTCTATACAGTAGATTGTCAAAGACAAATACTAATTCTATAAATCAGTTTTTTTCTTCAGCTATCAACATTGACTACAAGGTTATGGAAAAATAATGAAAGAAATATGGATTTACCATCATTCTTCTTGATTATTTCCTAAAATAGTCATTAAAATCCAGTGTTGCCTACTTATGGTCAAGTCCTCCCCCTACTGTTTGTGATGGTTTTAGAAGAAAGTCCTCTATATTTTCTCATTTAAAACTCCTTTATATGTAAGTTTACCTACAGCAAAGGCAAGGAGAGTAGTTTTATTCAAATGTGCCGTATTAGATGTCATTTGCATATCATAATAAAGCTTGAGAAAAAGATCCCACCATTTACCACGTGGTTTCTAGATGCTAACTATGCATTTTAATGTAAAAGGGAAGAGAAGAGATCTCTCCTGTTCTTCAGTGACACCAAACCCAGGGTCTCCAGTCCACAGCAGCCAAACACCTCAAATGCAACATGAAAAGCTTTGGATTAACTCTATATAGATGCACTGGTTTGATGCAACAGCAGCTTGCTTGAATTAATGTCCTGTGACAAGCCCTCCCTTGCAAACCTTTAGAAGCAAACTGTTTCTTTGTCTATATTGCAAGCTTGGCTACAGCCTCTGGTAGATTGTGCATTGTTTCTCACATACTGTTTTTTGGTCCTTCATCTAAGAAGGACCAACAACCCAAAGGGTTTAAACCCAATTGCTAGTGGTTTATTCAGCTTTGACACTTCTCAGCGTGATCCTTACTGCCTTTTGTAGAACAAGCAGACAACGGAAAGGCTCCAGAGACTTTCTTCTGTTCATTCTGTAATAGTTTTCTTGCCACGGGAGGCTTAAGAAGATTTGTACTGCCTGCTTTCTTTTCATTAGCAGTGAGTGCAATGCTGTTGGGTAAGTTAATGTGTGAGACTATAAAAGGAAAAGTGCAGGAATTTGGAAAAAGGGTGGGTTTTCTTCATTAATACATTTTTAATGTCATTTTTCTTGATTTATTCTGTATGGGGTGCAGTGAAAAAAACAGGTAATGTGACATTTGAGATATTTTCTGTTGTTCTCAGCCAGACAGAACATTAGAATCTAGCTGTTTGCTGAGTGCAATACTATGCTTCACTGATTTTTGGCAGCAGCATGTTAAAATTCTTGTTTATTTGACAAAGAAACCTGATTGAATTTTCAACATTATCATGCTTCCTGTCATGAAATGAAATAATATTTAATGATATCCTTGTAAATCTGTGTGGAACAAAATGCATCAGTCTGCGAGCCTTACTTTGACCACTATATTGCACTAGCATTCTGTGCTTAAATTGCCATTAAACTATTTTATTCATTCTGAACATTTACTTTAAAGAAAATTAAGCATGTTTGTTGAGAAAGCCCCAAGTTTAGCAAATGGATTTATACTTTCTTTAGTAAACACTAGCTATTTGCATCAGAGTAAATTTGACTCTCAGCATTTTGATAGCTTTTTTTGTGTTGTGACAGTTAATGTCACATATTATTATGGATACATATACAGAATAGCATTTTTTTTTAAACAAGACTATACCATCCTTAATGTTATAATGATTCAGAAAAGTCTGGGTTCATAGTATTTGCTCTAAACACTCCAGAATAAATAGTAAATAGTAAATTAGACTTAGAGATAGCCTTTTTGCAGTTTAAATTTGTATCTGGTGGATTGATGAATAGTAACTCATGCAGGACATGTATGTTTCATATATGAAGATGAAGAGGATGGGAAATTATAACAGTCATTAAATGATTACTGTATGCTAGATCTCTGAACTTTCTAATCATTGCTGCTTGTCATCAGATAATGTAGTCTACTTCAAATTTTTTGTTGTCTTATCTATTATGCATGTCCCCAGACACATACTTGTCCTCTGGGATATAAGGAATACAATAATGACTTAGGGAAAACGCTGGTAACTCAGCTGGAGCAGTTCTGGGAATTCTCTTTTATTTATTTTTTTATTTATTAAAGGGTAGGCACAACAGTTCTCTGCATGGTAGACCAGTAGTTCAAGATTTCTAAAGCAATTCTTAGTGAAATATGGACAGATAGTGTGTGAGCTTTTTCAATGCCAAGTTTTATTGCTTTTTTTTCACCTACAGTTACTAGTATACTCTTTGACATTCTGAAATATTCAAGCAGAGATAACTGTTGATAGATGTAACTCAGCACCATTTCATATTTATAGAATCACATTAACTCCAGCCACACTTGTCAACAACTCTGCTCTTTTGATTCCCAAGACCCTTAGCTTGAAGCATTATCAGTATGTGATATAATTAATCAAGAAAATATTTATCCTGTTTTATTTTTATTTGCATGCCCATTACTACATATCATCAGACACAGTTGTCCAGCCCTCAGATAACTACAGTCACAGCTTGATGGTTTAATTGTGTTCTGTTTCTGAAGCTTTTTTAAGACAGAGGAGGCTAGCATAGATCACAGCCTAAAAATTACCCTTACTCAGTGGAAGTTGTATAGTTTTGCCCAGAAATTATGTCTTTTCCCATAGTTGATCATGCTGGTATTTTGTTTTTTGCCTACAATAGCTTGGTGATTTCAAAAGGAGAGCTTCTTGCCAAATCTGAAAGTCTAATTGTGGTGGTACTCACAGTTGATCAAATTCTACCAGATATCCCCAAGGTCTTGTTCCCGGGCATAATAATCAGAACGTCTCAGTACAGCGTATGTGAGCAAACATACCTACAAGCAACACATGAACACATTTAATGTGATTAATCTGTTGCTCTCCTAATGAAGCAGCATTAAGGCTCAGAGCCATTGACTTTCTTATTCCACTTTCTTGCCTTGTGTGCATAGATCTATCCTCATTAGAAGTTTTATCCCGTGGTAAGCATGAGAAAAAATTCTCACATCACTGAAGTCAGTATTGACATTTAGCTCTTGAATAGAGTCAACTTATCACAGTATGAACTTCATGTAATACACCACCTACAGTGAGGAAATCAGAGGAAGGGAAAAATTTCTACAATGATCCACGCTTGATGTTTTGAAGTCATACCCTGCAGTAGTGGGCAGTAACACAGAGGTGCTCATACGCAAAAGGTATTCAGCATAATTCAGATTCACTTTGCCTCACTCCACATTTCAAATATTTTGAAAAGTATTTATCTTTAAAATGCAGTGACGTACCTTGAGGATGCCATTTGTAAACTAATAAATATGATAGGTGTATTTCTGCTGCTGCAAGCAATAATGTGGGCCTTTTTTTTTCTTTTAAAGGTCCTTGCTACATAAAGTTTTTTTAGAAGATGTTTTATATTAGTAGAAAAACAATCTTTGGCATAGCCTTTCAGCAGAGTATAACTTGTAATTATTTTTTTGTAGAGACCTTTTTAACTGTTTCCAAGGACTCTGATCAGCATTCTTCACTCAAACACCCATTGAGTTCAATAGGCTTTTTCATGATTAAAATAACGAGTAAGGAATGTTGAATAGAGCTAGCTTATTCAAATGCAAGCAAATATTTGGTATTTTCATAAGGGAATTAAAAACCTGGATATTACACACAGAAGACAACTAAGATTTTAAGTGGTATCTGGGTGCCAAAAAAGATAGCATCTACAATTTTAGAGCTATTTGTTATTTTGTCAGTGTGGCTCCAGGCTACATAGCACTGGGTAAAACCTTTATTTTACATAATAAATAATGAAATATTAATGCTTCACTGTCTCTCTCCACATGATTAAAAGAGATTAAATTTGGTTAACATCACTTTACATTAATTTCTGATTCTACACATGCTATTGAATCTTACTCTTGATTTTTGAAATATGTATATAGGATTTTTCTTCTCCCTATAACGGTCCTCAGTTGCACAGTGAACTAAGAACTACCCATCAGATGGTACCACATCTTTTAAGGCACAGAATAATCAAGAAGTTGAGAAGTAACTTGGGAGAGTACCTAATATACAGCTATAATTTTCAACTACAACATGAACAGGCCAATACTCAGATTTCAAATTTGCTTCTATCAAGAACTCTCTACCCATCTGTTGGATACTCTTGCAAGACTGCATTTTATGACTTGGACAACTCAGGGAACTGTTTTGTAAGGAAGAGAAGGTGATAAATTGCTTTTTTATTGAGGAGTCTGTGTGGGTTGCTGAAAGGTAGGTAGGGTGCTGAAAAGGAATGCTAGTTAAGAGTACCATATATCTCCATAACGTTTCCTAGGTTAAGAAAAATTGAAAACTAGAGTTTTAATGATTGTGATATGATTCATTGCCTTTGGAGGTAGTGGAAATACCAAATACATGGAAGGAACTTGCTGTATAAAGAAAAATTTCATTGTGGAATAAATTTTCCAGACCATGTGTAAGAGATTTAGTGGAAACCTCTATAATTAAAGGCATTACATCTGTGATGCTTGTTGAGTTGTACAGCACTGTATTGAAGAGAAAGAGCTCTTGCATATATATTTGCTTACTTTGGGACATTCTGCGCCTTTGTGATTAGAAGAGAATACTGCAAAAAGCTAAATTACTCCAGCATATTATTGGGATGCTGACTTGACCTTTGAAACTATGAAAGTTCTTTATACATCTTCTTTTCATGTAGTCTCATCTTGCCCTAATAACGGCATAATCAGCTTGTGATCTGCACTGAGGTTTCTGTTTCAGAGCTCTTCCTGGCCTACTCTTAGCAGTAGTGTAACATAGAGGATGTTTGTTGCTTTTATGAGCAGGACTATGCAATCTGTGATTTGTTTTTAACTCCATCTGGAGACTACTCTTTCTACGTATATTCTGCTTATCTTTTTCTCTATCCTTATTTCTTCCTTATTTCTTCTCTATCTTCTTATTTCTTAATGCTTCCTCCAGCATTTATTCCCCAGACAGTTGTTCCTGTCTCCTTTTCATTCCTCTGGTGCTGCATATTAGAGCAGTTGTTGTTGCACATTCTCCTCATGCACTGCCATGCACTGCGGGTAGCATAAATAACCCAGAGACATGGTTTATAGTCTTAACATTTGCAATCAGGCTCCTCTCTTATTTACTTTACCACATGACAGAAACAGTGCAAATACAAATGGGAATGCAAAGGAGTAATATGTGTTTCAAACAAAAGGGAATGTCAGTCAGCACCAAAATCAAAACTAAAATATGTCCCTTATGAACTTGAGTCCTTTACATGAGACGAAAATAACAAAAATTATGTGTAGGTGTATTATATATATCTCATGTAAAGAATGTATGTGTCTCATCATTTATGTTTTATATACATAAAATTGCTCTCTAAGAGTAGGTGTTCTCACATGGATAAAATTCTGTAGAGAACTTCACTTTGTAGAAAACCATTACAGTTAGATCTGACAGGTCTTGATAGTTGGTTTCATGGGGCCTGTTGAGAACTTGAATTCAAAGCACTATTATGTTGAGCTGCATTACAGCTCTAGTTGCATAAAGCATAGTTCCCATATCAACAGACAGTTCTCTCACAGGCTTACTTGAAACATTTTAGCAAGGTGTTTATCTGTGATAAGTCACTATTGCTTCTGATATGGGAGGTCCTTGATGACCAGCCAGTAAATCTTTATCTCCGTCATTTGTCCTATTCGAGAGTCTTTCACAACAGCTCTGTTGAATTCAGCAGATTTATATTGTTCAGGATTGATAAGTAGTTCATTGATCAGTTTTCTTTCTGTGAAGAACAAATGGAGGAGCCAAGTGTAGTCTATGGTACTTTTACTTGTGCTGACTGAGAGTAATGCAATATGATATGCCCATTTTCTTGTGGAGTTTCCATAGGCTGGACCTGAATGGGTACATTTTACGGTCCATTTGGCATGCTCTATATATCTGTTCATACTAGACATGATATCCTTTTTATCAAAGTCCATCTTTTATGTCACTGTATAGGGTTTTATTTTATGGTTTTTCAAAAGCAGAGTACTGGAATGATATCCATTAACACAAAAGACATTTCAGGGTCCCTGTCATTAGACTGACTTGGTTCAGCACCTCTTGCATGATACAGCTGTATAAATCTTTAACCTGTATAGAAGTACCCTTTAAATCAATAACAGTAATTGAAAAAAGGACTGATGTGCTGGAATCACTTGAGAATGCTTCTGTCCATGGGGTTGGCAAGTGTATATGAACAGACAAACAGTTAATAGGCATCTGTTTTAATTCATGTCTTTAATAAACATTTCCCTGGTTTTAATACTCTCTCTTCATTGACATTTCAACACACAAAAAAATTGACTATTTCACCTGCTTCACATGATAGCACAAATTTGTTGTAATATATAATTGTTGGCTGACCTTTTAAAATTAGGACACTCATCTAAAGAAGTCTATAAGATGTGGGAGATATAAAAATTACTAGCATTCCTGTGGCTCAACTTCGTTACTGCTGGACCAGTAAATGCTGGTGTGTAAGTAGTCAACTGTATGTGTATGTACTCAAAGTGTACACTGAAATTGACATCTTAAATAACATTCTTAAATTTGGGGAAAGATTTTTTTTATCTACCATTTTAAACACCTATCTTCCTATACATCGAAATAGGTTCATAGTAATTAGATTTGGAATTCCAGGAATTGAATGAATTTGGAATGTCAAGGAACTGAATCCTCTCACAGTTTATTTCCTGGCTTTAAATGTGACGTGTGCTAGGAAAGAATTACTTGGTTTCTATCAGTTTCACTGCCCAAGGTTTTTGGTGCTACAGAGGATAAAGCTGATAAATTGAAGGAAAGGCTGTTATCTACTCACAGTTCTGAGATAGATAAAATTCAAAATATCTTGCAGCTGTAACAAAAGAGCATAATTTCTTTGCATGTTCTGAAATTTCTTCCAAGTATTATTTTGGAATATAAATTAGTCTCCTGAAAACAATTATATGAGAGCTTTCTTGTCTGGCAGAGGAGAAGGATGACCTTTATATGTACATATATATATGAACAAGTGGTTAGCTTACTGGGGGTGGGAATGAAAGGCAGCTAGAGAATGTGCTCTGAAGAAAACTAAGACTGCAACTATCTTGCCATCAGGACAAGTTTCTGGCACTGTTACAACTCTTGAATTAATCTAACTTTATTTGATGTTAGGTATATTAATTAGCATTCATTTTTAATTTAATCAAGCCATTTTATTCTTGATATATCAGAGATACTTTTATTACATAGACATCTTGTTGTTAGTCTCTTAGCAACAGAAACTTTTCTTAAACTAACATTTACAATCTCAAGAGTTCTGTCTCCAAATTACTTTGAATAGCCTTAATTTTCAACAGAGTCTCTAAAATTTAATCAATCTCATCTTTTGTTAGTTTTATTTTCTAAGAAAGGCATTTGATTAAGTTATTTTCTGAGCCTTGATTAGAGTATCATCTCAAATGTATTTCAGATCATGGCATTAAAAAAAAAAAAATCTCAACCATTCAGCCTACATCTCGAATTGGATACATTACTAAGATATATTGTTTCTCAAGCATCCTCAAAATCAGTGATCTTGAAGAGAACTTCAGTTATTCTTTTAACTCACATTGAGCCTCTGCAGTTACTGGTAATCAAAGCCATTGATGATTGTTAACAGAATTTGTACCAGATGGTCTCAATGCCTGACATTTGCAAGTGGCAATGGAAGGAAAGCAGAAATATCTGTTTGCAAACTTCTGAATATATTCTGTGGTCATAAGGGTGCTCTGAAACACCTGTAAATAGAGAAATTAAGGAGAAAAATTTGTGACCAGAAAAGAAAAGACACAAAATATTTTGCTTATGCAAACCCAAAATTATTGGTGAAGAATGGTGACAGTAATGGATCCATCACCTTCTTCTGCTGTGGTCTCTGTTCCATCTTCCATTTGTTTCCCCCCACACGCACAGTGCATCAAAGGGTCCCCTGAATACTCTGCAGAGGTTGCCAGGTTTTGTGCTTTGTGACTGGCTCCCATAAAACTGCCTGGGATTACTAACAGACCTGAAACTCTTGGCATTGTCATTCATGTGTGTGCATCAAGTCCATGTACAGTAGTTGTCCTGCACCACGAGGTCCTGGCTGTGTGTGCTGGGGTCATGTCCAAAACTGATTGTCATGCAGGAGCATCAGTTTTTCAAGGGTATCTGATTTTTTGATACTCTGAACAAATGTGTATTTTCAAAATATTCTAGGATCAGGATTTCAGGGAGAGCTGGAGTATAGGAAAACTAGATGAATGCTAACCATAGGACAGGACATCCTCATAGTGATCTCTGAGTTCACCTCAATTCATTGTGTCCAATAAAGCCATTGAATGGCTGAATAAATATGTTGGTTACTTGTTTCTGTCTGCCTCTAATGGTCTTTATGCAGTCATAATCCTTCCATTACTTCTACAAGATTTCTGTTGTTCTTGTCTCTGGCCCTGTGTTTTACATTACTAAGGAGTATGTACTTCCAAACTGCAGATCCATTAGTTACTATCTATCAATTTATACACACACATATATATGTATATATATATATATATAAACCAGTATTTAATGTGGTACTGGATATGGAGGGGTTGTACTGAAAACAGATACAAATGCATTTTGATTACTATGGTGTAGACAGAAGTGAACTTTGTCCCCCTATCCCTTGTAAAATTTTGCACTGCTCCTAAAAAAAAAAAAAAAAAATTCCTGATACTTCAAAATTTTATCAAATTATATCAAAATGTTATTTTCCTGGCAGCAAATTATGTGTTTTCTCTTCATGGATTTATACAAATCATGCAGGTATTTTCAGGAAAGTGGTTGCAATGTATGAAGTAATGACAGTTTTTTTTTCTAGACATTCTACCTGCTTGATCTCTGGTTTTTCCTTGTTTTTTAATTCAAGTGCAGTGTGCTCTACTGCTTCCTTGGGTTTCTGACACCACTTTTGCACTGCCTGGTACTGGTTGAAATCCATGCAACTCAGTTTATTTTAAGCCATGCTACAATCACAGTATCAGGTTATTTCTTATTTATGTGCATTGCATAAATATAAATAATACCATTTTATATATGAAGATGCATTATGTTCCATATGTGATAGGATTCTGGTAATGGTCTGTGACTCTGTAGAATCAAAATGTTTTAATGTAAATTAGGAGCCAGCTACCTGTGAAGATGTGAACTTGGGAGAGAGCTGGTTCTGGGACACAACAATCTTGGAGAGATTCCTCACATGCCTTGCATAGGCCTATGGAAGCATGGAAAGAAGTTAAGTAATTCTATAAGAAGCCAGGTGGATTTGCAATTAATGTTGTTTAATTTTAGGCTTGTTTTTGTGAAATAGTTTCATTTTAACAAATTGTAATTCAATGATAGTGAAAGATTTTTATTTTGGCATCCCTTGCCTTGGCCGCTCTTTATCTTTGTAAAGGCTGATATCTTTGGCTGGTGTCTGTTTGGAATAGGTTTAGAATCACAGGGATGAAATGCATTTACTCACATGTGGGAAAATCTGTGTGCTTAAGTCCTTCATTTGATTTCTTTCTTGGAGGAAAAGGAGTAAAAATATGTTGGTGCAGACTGTATTCTTCCATGAGTAAGTGTAAGAAGGAACAGAAACAGAAATGAGTGAAGTTTACACTCCTGTAGAGATCAGATGCTCCAAGCTCTTGACACATTCTACTGTAGTTCCAAAATTCTGTGATGCTGAAACCAGGAACCCCTATTTAATTAATGTGTTTAATAAGGAAATGGCTGCTACAGATTAAAATAGATGAAATATTGAAGCAGATTGATCCACAAACCAATTCCCTCAGGCCTGCTCCTTACTCACAGCCATTCATTCTTCATGATTTCCTGCAGCACCTCATCTCTTGGCAGCCTCCTTCTCTCTGACCAAATGAACACTTCACAGCCTTAGGTTCCATTCCCATACTTAAATAGGTCCTCACAGGATAAACTGAATCCCTGATAACTGTTTCAGATGTGGATAGGAGACTGACAGATCATACCTATAATACTTAGGAGAGAACTCCATGCTTCCAAGATCAACAACTTTGCCTATCCTGTCTGTGGTACCTTTATATTTTTAAACCGTGTGACAGCTATGACAGTGTCCTAAAGACATTCCCAGCTATCATCAAACCTCCACTTGACATTTGCGTCTTCAAAAAATCCTTGGCATGAGCAGGAAGCACATATGCTAATACAAATCTTTTGCTCTGTAATTGCCCAGATGCTTCTAACATTTAGAATTTATCAAATCATGCTCTCTGGGATTGATAGGCTTCTTTTCTTGTGTTAGTTACAGAGAATCTTGCAATACTAGACTGACCATTCTTCATATGGAAAAATGATCTGTATAACACAAAGCTTTAGGGTCTGGGCCTGTAGAAGTATGAAAAAAGACACCAGTGGTGCTGATATAAATTCAGGAAAAAACAGTCTCTTAATACCTAGGTATTAAGGCTTATATTTAAATACCTACTTTTCCATTTTGATGTAGAAAATAAATTGGATATTGGTTTCTGATCTTGATGAGTGTTTTATTTTGTTCTTTCTTTCTGAAAGTGCGCTGTACATATTACGAGTTGTCCTAAGTCTAGGAATTCACAAAGGACTCTCACATTATCACCTGAGTAAGGAATAATAATGCAGTCCTTCCAATGCCTAGTCATTAACTTATTGAAAGATAACCTTTTTCATGGAAATGAACCACTGAGAAATTTATCTGACAAAATCTATCCTCAATTCCTGAAATAAGTGGTTATCTCTTTATGCCCGATTTATGTTTCTGCCATGATATTTTATTTCCTTTTGAAGCCTAATAAAATAAGAAGAAGATCCCCACCCTAATTTGTAATTTTTCGAGAAGCCCGCTTTTCTTATGAATCTTTAAAATATGTTTTTATTTATCTTTTTGAACCTGCATAGTGATACTACAGCTTAGCTGGTCAGGTGATGTTTTGGGCACAAGTATCTAGCTTCCTGTTGCTCAGTTCGAAGCAGAACACTGTCCCCGACCTGTTATTTACATCAGAAACTGGCTGTGAGATGGAGCTGGCAATCGGAGCTTGCGTTTAGACGTTGTGGGAGTCAGTCAAATATCCATGATTATCAACTGACTCTCTTTTTTAAGTACTTGCTCTAACTGCTCTTTACAGGTAATATAGATTACAGACCACAATGAACTCTTAGATCATTATTTAATTATTGTTGATCTTTGCACAGATGATGGACCACACATAAAAAGGATTTAAGGCAGGGAAATTTAATCCTACCAATAATAGCTACAATCATAATTTCAGCTAATTTATAACAGTCTTAAGGGTTGTAAGTAATATTCGTGATGCCACTTTTTATATGAAAATTGGTTATAACTAATTTTGCATGATGTGTTTAGTCTTAAGAACTCTAGCTTAAACCAGTTCTCCTAAAGACTGAATGCTAGAGTTTTAAGGGCTGTAGGTTAAAGTTTAAGATCATGACTCCTCCACTACCAGTACTTAAAATATAAGTGTAGGTACAGCACCTTGCCATTTCTCATTTATCCAAATCCCTCTGGATGTCATTCCATCCTTTAGGTGTCCCAATGACAGCACTTATATTTGTGTCATCTGGAAATTTGTGGAGGGTGCATTTGATCCCTTTATCTCTGTCATTATTGAAGGTATTAAATAACACTGTTCCCAATAAGGACCCGTGAGGGACACTGCTTGTTGCTGGTGTCCACTGGGGCTCTGAACTGTTGACCACTACCCTAAGGATGTGACTGTGCAACCAGCACCTTTGTCCATCTAACAGTCCACTCATTGAATCCATCTCTTTCCAATTTACAGAGAAGGATGTTGTGGGAGAATATGTCATAGAGTTATTTAAGCTATTAGAGGACCTTTTTACTTGAGCTGAGAGAACAGTTGATGAGTTCAGTAAGGCAGAATGTGGTATTGGCTTACACTCCTCACTGTGTGCTTGAAAGGCTTATTTTTATCCCTTAAGAAGTAAATGCCCACCCAAACAGCAGAACGGGACAAATTTTGATTTATCCGGGTGTGGCAGCTCAGAGAGTTTGTAAATGAAATGAAATACACCTTCTTCACCATGGAATTGTTGACTGTATTCTGAAAACTATATAACTGCAAAGCAGCAATGCATTTTGTTCATTGAGAACCTGGCATTAGAAGGTGTTGATGATGGAAAATAGCATCCCAAATATTCTCCTTTTCACAATACTATAACTAGTTATCAATGTACCAAAATGTCAATAATGTTGCCCTGAATGCATAAAATGTCATTATCTTCCAAATAAAATATTTTAAAATTAAGAAGCCCTCTAAGTACTTGCAACAGTGTTGATTTTTTTTTAATATCAATGACAGACTCTTGCTTCACTTTTTGACTTGATTTGCTTATGTGACCCTTTATATTAAGATCATGCCTTTCAACTTGTAGAGTTTATCCTATTGTTCAATTCAAGAAAGAGAGATAACAAAATATGAAACTTAAAAACACCAAGGAATAGTCATAACTAAAGTTATAGAAGTTTAGGAAAATCCTCCCAAGAGACAGTGAGATTTGTGGGGCATTTTTATTCTTTTTCCTTTAAAATTCATAGTCTCTTATCTTGACTAGAAAAGTGTTGTTCAAGCTGACTGTAAAGAGAGCGATGCTATGAAGTCTTCAGTTTCTCTGGAACATGACATTAGGCGTGGAAATTTCCCTCTATCTTTTTATAAATGCATGTCAAATCAATCACTTTGTCACTTCCTCTAGTATAAAAATGTTCTTGCAATTCATAATTTAAATCCTGTTGGGTAGATCTGTGATAGACCTGTGTTTGTACAGTTCCTGTATCTCTTAATTTCCCATATTAAAAAAATAATTTACATGAAACTTCCAGTCAAATATACAAAACTATGAACTTTTGTGAAAACAAACAAAAGCTTTGTAATTTTGAGGATGTTCTGATTAAAAGAATAGATTTACAAAATGAAATTTCTTTATTAAGATCTGTAAAATAGGATTTTATTGGAGTCTTATCACTCCTAGTGTTTATCTCTGTAGAAATATTCTTCATCAGAAAAAGTCCAATTTACGTGCAAGAACATTGTCTGTCTTTTCATAGGAGAAAAATACCTTGTGTTTGCATATTTTTATTTAATATTTAAAATGCAAGGTTAATATTTCTGTTGTTGTTAAGGACAAGTGTATACTTTGCCAATGAAATAAAAGCATCCTGTTTACTCCTGCGATAACATCAAAGACCTAAATAGCGTTTCAAATATGAAGACATATGATTTGCCCTGAATTTTTTATTCTGCTGGTTAAGCAGCAGACCTACAATTATCTGACAGAAGCTGCCTTCTTGACATTTTCCAGCTTATTTTTTACCCTCAAGTAGAGCTGTGTATTTTGCATAAAATTTAGTTAATCATGTAAGCTAGTTGCATCACTGGAGTATTTTTATTTCAAATTCAAATATATTGAGGGGTGCATACATGAGCTTAAAGTAGATTTTGAAAATCTCATATAATGTCTATCTTCATCTGATTTAAATTGTTTTTGGATCTCCTTCCCTCACCTTCTCTATCAAGACAAAATCTACTTAAATTTAAATGTATGAAAATATGTGAGCCTCAGTCCCATGTTATATTCAGCATTAGGCAGAAATATTTGGAAAAGCTCTGCTAGGGCAAAGCAATGAGATTTTTTCCAAACATTTAATTATTTTTGTAAGTGTTGAAAGGTTTGTTGCCCTTGTTGGCTAAATTTTCTGGTACACTTTTCCCTGAAAACACCAAGTATACTCTATAATTACTTATTGTTTTTCATAATGGTAATGTTAGCTGCTAGTGAATAAACCTTTTTCTTGAATTCTGGTGCAGGATCTTAGAAACTGCTCTCAGTTTTCTTAAAGGACCAAAATACAGATTTGCTGAACTGTCAGGTATCATCAATACTTGCTGTATATCATTCTCAATTTGGCTCAGGCCAAAGCATTTGATGTATAATATAGTGCCATAGGTTGTGCATGCACAGGAATTGTACAGACAAGTATTTGTCTCTATTCCTCAGCTGCCAGCCCAGATACATCATCATATATCATTACCACTTCCAGCAATGACATTGAAACATCCTGAGCAGCAGTATGCCTACTGTGCACTTACTGGGTAGCTACCTCCCTGCAGAGAGTTTCAAGGTATAGCCACCTCATTTAAGGCTCAAAAACAGTTAATTCTTTCTTACATCATGAGAAAACAAAGTTTTTCCTGGTGCTTAACATGTACTCTCCTTGTTGCAAGAATACAAAGGTGGGCTCTTACTGCACTGAGAGGAAAAAGTATCCTTTATCTTTGCCTAGTATCCATTGCCTGATATCCTTTCAAAAAGGTTGTGCTAAATTACCAACAGAGGAGATGGGTACCCAGGGCATTTAAATTCTCAGATTGTGATTATTTCATATCTTACAACCTGTGGAAAGGAAAAGCATTTGGAAACTCCTCACTTCTTAATTTTATGAAAGAGTGGCAGACTTGGGTACTTTGCCAGATTTTAAAAGTTATTTGGATGCTCAAAGATCCACCTTTGGGCTATGAAGGACACCTAGCTGCTTTGAAAATTAAAAAAGGAGCTGATTTTCAGTTTACATCAAACTTATCTCCTTTTGCTAATTACACAAAACATTTATCTGTATTTTGGAGCACCTATTAAAATGCATTTATAAAATTTTTGCTTTGAATCTCCTCTTATGAAACCATTGTGTGACCTGCTAAAGTGTTTGAAAATCTGCCTGTTACACTCACTGGGCTGTCAGGAAAAATGTATTCCATTTGCTTGAGACTCTTAAGTGTACTCTAGCATACTCCAGTTTAATGTTCTCTGCACTTGAGCACTTTGTTGCATATGGAGTTTTGATTGAATTTCATGATTTTTGAAATGATCAGTGTTAATTGTTGATACCACAGGAAAGAGAATTCTGTAGAGTGGGTAAAGCTGTCTCTAGAGGTATGAACTATTCAGTGTCCATTGGTTAATAGTTCCCAGTTACTACCAGGTGCAGAGAGTTGTGGAATTCAGTTTAGAGATAGTTTTGTTGCTTGTCCAATGGATACCCAAATTAAAGCATCAAACTGATTTTCTTTTAATAACTAAGCAATGGTTAAATAGTAAAGAATTTGAAGTGGTAACAGTTTGTCAGACAGACTGCTGTAATGGCAATTTTAAGAAAATTATATATAAAAATCTAATAATTAAAAATTAATTTATGTTGATTGTAGCTCTCTACATATTAATTATTAACTGTAATCTTAATTTCCATTTTTTCCATGCATAAAATAAAATAAGTTTTAATCTTTAAACATTTTAGACACCAGAAGTTTTATAATTTCTAGTAAAAGATGTGTTTATTTTTCCATGTATAAATGTGCTATTTTTATCCATATAAAGGACTCTAATGACAAGATGAGCTGAAGAAGAGAGTGAAAAGAGAACCTCATTGGAGTAAAATGTTGTTCCTTAGGTCTTTTCTTCATCTTTGTGTTTGTTCAGCCAAAGAATAAAGATTAGTATACCAGTCAATTAGCTTTGCAAGTATAGTTGGAAGTAAAAGCATAAAGATGGTAAAGAAGAAATATTTGACTTTTAAGATAGTATAGAAATTACATATATTTTATATGCCTACATGTGAGTACAGTAACTCTTAGAATAGTATTTACTAAAATTCCAATTTCAGAAGGACTTTTTCAAATTTTAATTGACCCACTGACAATTCAGAAGGATGAAATATTTTCCCTACTATGATGGCAAATTTTCACAGCTGCATTAAATAATGGAAAGTAATTGTATAAGCTCAGAAAAAAAAGAAAAAGCCAATTCTTTAATTTGTTCTTCCTAAAATTATTTTTCTGATATTCTAATGCTCAGACTGATATAAAACCCATTCTTATTCTGTTTATGTTCCTGGGGGATGGTATACCACATCTTTCCAAACAAAAGTGGGAAAGTAAAAAACTTCAAAGAACTAAAAAAGTGAAAAGCACCAGAATGTATCTCATGCATATTAAGCTGAATATTTAGATATTTAATTTGTTTTGACAATTGAAAATTCATGAAATTGCCTTAGAGACTATGCAAAGCTTAAAAATGTAAGAGAAAACCACTTTTTTGATGGAGACTTGGAACAAAATCACTAAAAATTAAGAGCCAAGAAATTGCTGAAGCAATTTTTAAAGGTAACATTTATTTATTAGTTTCTCTTCCCATAAATCTATTTTGGATCCAAGGAAGGCGGAAAAGGAAAATTAATATAAGTGTTGAAAAAGGAAGCTGAACAGCTCCATCTTTTCATTAAAACAATTTCAAATCCAAGCTCTGCAAAGACAAAGATCAGTTAGGATTAGGTGGCAATTCAAGCAGGCATTGGGAACTCGTACCTATAAAATGAAAGCAGTTAATCAGCTGTTGTGTGAAGATCTCTGCTATTAGTTGACTATTGATTTACAAATTTGATTGGAATAAGTTTATTAAAATAAATAATTTCAATTGTAAATCCAAATATGAATCAGCTAAAGTTTTTGTAGAAGACGCTGACCTTGGAAGAGGGATATGTTTTCTGTAATATTTAACAGATATAAAGGACAGAGATTAAAGCCCAGCTGAAGGATGTCCATGTGTCCATTTTTTTAAATAAAATTCTATGTTTTGCATGGATATTCCTGGCTTTCTCCTAATTGAAGTATTTAAGCAATATAAAGGGGGAAGTAAAACTGAGATAAAATGTTTTAGTGTTTGAAATATTAGTCATAATGGCTTACTTTGAAAATAATTTTGATGGTTTTACTTGTTTTGAATAAGACCAGCAGAGTAAAATTGTAAATAGCAATCTAGTACCAACAGTATCCAGCTGACCTCAGAATTCTAAGTAATGCTGCAAAGCAGCTGTATTGCAAGGAAATAAATCAAGTATAGGAGGGGAATATTTATTTACTTTTCTGTGAGTATTCTTGCTTATAGGGTGTATTCCTGACCGTAAAATTATTTTGGAAGAGCTAACTTATACTTCACTGAATGCTAATGCTTAGAGATGGAAAGTGTACTCATTTCAATCTGTGAGAATTTCAGGACAGATGGATGAACAGAAATCATCACTTACTTGCATTCTTTGAATACCATCTGGTTAGCAAATACTAGCAGGACAGAAGTAGCATATGTTGTTTGGCTGGCCCTGTGTCTTGTTAGGAAGCAGAGCAGACTGGCATGGTCCAGGGGTGGGTACATTCAGTGTTTCAGAAACAGTGAAGATCTTCACAGGTGTAAGAAATTCTCGCTGATAGTGGAGGCAGCTGTAGGAATATTTAACAGTCCCAAGCAGATGTTGATCGTTGAAGCCCATATACACAGGACATGCGGAGTACCACTTCTGAATTCATCCACTAACACTGAGGGCATCCAGATTATTGTTCAACTAACTGAAGGTCAGTTATTTTTCTGGCCTGTATTTGAAAATGGGAAGAAGACTTTGTCCAAACTGGTAGAAGAGAAAACATGGATTAGACTGTTTAAGGAAAGCTTTGTTCTGGGCTCCTGCAGCTCTCCACATCAGAGTCTGATTTCCATACAAACTAGGGTTGAAAATATAAACAAAGACAAGTCCCTGTGGGAAAGAGACAGATAAAGTTGGTGCTCCTTCTGTCTGGTTCATTTCTGCTTTTTCCTCATCCTCTTAAACCTTTTTCCAAGGGTCTAATCAGCATAGATATGTTGCAGCCCAGCAGCACAGACATGGCTCTCTGCCCTTGCCCAGTGGTGCAGAGGGGAGTGAAATCGCCCTCTCTCTATGACTCACTGCTAAATTCATGCCCAAAGCTGAACGAGTCTGAGCAAGGGTGTACAACAAGTATACACATCTTAAGAACCTCACTAACCAGTGAGAGACTGACATCAACCTTTGCTAGGCACATTGGATTACAAAGGAAAATGTGTGAGGTCAGCTCAAGCCAGCTATTTCATAAAAGTGAGATTTGATTAAGGCCAGGCTGTGACCCAGCTAGATGGGGCCAGAGATGGTCTGGACAGTTTTGTCATTAATTTAAGTGGGAGCACAATCTTCTGCCAGCCTATGATCTTTATCATTTATAGTTTGTGATTTCATTATTAAAGCAAGCTGTTCACTGAAGATCAGAGGCAGAATTTTTATCGATCATTATAGAGCTCGTTCTTTATCTTGGCCTCTTGTATAAATATAAGTTTGTTTATTATCTGTCAAGCAGCCATGCATTCAAGTATATAAATAGCATTAGGAAAAAATGCATTTAACTGTTAAAAATCGAAATTTACTTCCTATGTTAAAAATAAATTTGCTTTGGAAATTTTTAGTATTCAGCAGATTAATCTGCTTCATTTTTGTCAGGCTTTTACTTTACTTTTTTTAACGAGATAAAATATCCATTGAAAGTACAATCATAATGAAATGGCACAATATAAATAGATGACTTTCATCATAATGCACTGTTTTTAGAAATGTTCATAATTTAAACAATTATGTTTCTTGACTTCTTGCCAATTAAGTTTAGTCATCTAGGGGCTGTGAATTTAAATGAGAAAGCTGAATGGTCTTTTGCAGATAAAATCTGTTGGCAGGAACACAATCACAAGGAAAGGTATAATCCTTTCTTCTCCCCTTATTTCTCTAAGTATCATAAGAAAGAGAAGAGGAAAAAAATTAAATGACAGGAGAAACAAAACAACTGTGCAGAAAGTGCTTTATCGCTTTTGCGTAGGTTGAATATACTCTAAAAAATCTTTGCTTACTACCCCTTGAAATCGGCATGATAGGTTTGAAAGATGCAAGAGATTTTAAACGCGCCCATGCGAAAATCAAAATGAGAAACAAAGCTGAGCCAATAGCTGTTACACTGTGATTATTCAGACAGCTCTAATGAACCTCTTCAGAAAAATTTTGAATCCAAAATCATAAAGAAAAAATTAAATAGGAGTGACATTTTTAGCTACTTCAGACGGTAAACTGTGGTCCATGCATCTAACTTTCCATGGACACAGCAGAATCCCCTGGGGATTAGAATTAGATTAGCTAAATGCCTAACAGCTGTCTCACGGGCATGAGACTAGATAAAGCAACCAAGCTGCAAATCTGTGCAAACTGCATGAAAGGCTACATAATGCAAATTGATTAGTTTAGGACTTGCATTAATGTGGTTGTGAATAAAAATAACCCACCAACAAATCCTCTCTTAATTTTAACAGCTACTGAAGAGAAAAACTTAACAGACAGATCATTATGAGGTATAAGTCTACAATGAATTTACATTGTGATCAAAGAAAAAAGCAGAATTACTAATCCCCATGAAGAATGCATTCTAATCTCTGGGCAGAAAGGCAAATATTTGAGGTTTTAACTTGGATTAATAGGTGGCTTTCATGGAATACCAATACCCTTTATATTTTTTTTAGAAAAAAATCTATGAACACCCATTGATTTGTGTACAAGGATGAAATATGTGATGTGGTACATGTCTCAGTAAAATAGATCATACACTATTGAAATGTAATCTACCCTAACTATTAGTTACTTACTGATTCTTTTTCTATAGTTTTATATAGCTATAGATTATAACATTTGAAAGTAAGAATGGTAGGTATGTTGACTTAATTTCTTAAATTTCTTAAACCTAAAGAATCTGTTTCATAATATTTCTTGTCTACTCAAAATTTTGCATCTTTTAATCAGTTGAATTTTATCACAGAAAAATAAATACCATTTAATGAGTGCTTTATTTGTAAGACATTTGTAAAATTTTATGTCTTAAATAGTCAAGAGATAATAACCATTAGATGATTAAAATACAGTGAGAACAGTGACCTATATTTTCTCATTGAATGCTCTCCCTTCGTACCTTCTCTTCATGTATGGACTGTTACATTAATATTAATACCGATTTTTTTCAGTTCTATATGCTGAAAGAAAGAGAAGTTTCATCAGATTATTGAGCTCTTTGTTTCAGTGAAACTAAAAGAAACTTTCTTGTATGAAGCAGAGTTCTCAAAGCTTTAGGAGCCAAGTAGGATGCCCCTGTGATGGTTTTGAATGCAAATAGATAGAAAGTTGTTCTACTTATTTTTAGAGTCAAACAGAAGTCATAGCCATAGTTTGCATAGAAGTAAAGCCCAAGGTAATAAGTGAGATGTACTGAATCAGGTGTTGATGGGGCAACATAGCTTCTGGCTGGATAGAGCACGTGCAGAACAAATTCATGTACAGGGTTTCTCTACACTGTCCCTTAAGTGCCCACAGCCAGAGCATGTAGTGACCTCTCTCCCCCTACATGTGCTGAGAATTCATCATCTAAGAGTTTCTCTGCTTCTACCCCCGAGAGACCTGAGGGTATAATGTCTTCAATGCGTTTTTAATACTGGGCACTGTTGCAATAAAGCACCTGCAATTCCAATTCTAAAGCCAATCTGCTATGCATATGATACTTAAATGCTCATTTGACTCAAAGCAGATTTTCCTCACTGATAACTGTAATCACTACAAAGAGTGCTAGTCTCTGTTCTAGCAACACTGTATTAATACAATATCTCCGTTGTTCCTGTGTGAAGAAAGAAGTACAAAATTGTATTTTGACTTCCAAAATTTCTTTTAGTCCTTCTGTGATGTAGGAAGAAGTTAGTAATTATCGATTTTAATTAATGAATGAAAAACAAGGTGCATCCTTAGTAATCTTTATTGAGGATGACAGTTAACATGACTGCACACCAAATCTTATTCTAACTTGTTTATTTGATTGTTTGTGTACTGTACTGCTTCTGAGGAAAAAAAATGTAGTCTTCTGCTTATTAGAGAAGTGCTTAAGCCATCAGGATGCTAGGTAACATATGGGTATTTGAGTTCTTGTTTGTTGTATTTTGGGGAGTAACTAAGGCAAATCAAGAATTCAGTATAAATTAATGAAGGTAGTTCATGGAGGTAAAACTGAATTTTGGCACAAAGTTCATAGAGTTTCGCTTTTTCATTGCAAAAAAAAAAACAAAAAAAGAGAAACAATCCACTCGCCATCAAAACCCCAAAAAATGCACCTAAAGCAAAAAACCAAAGAGCTTCAATTCAGATAAAAAATCATAATAGTAGAAAATGTATGAAAATGAAATAATATTTTGTTCTGAAGAATAGATTGTGCATTTGTTACTTAAGCATACAGAACAAATTATATTAAAGGCCATAAAGCACTATAGCCTTTTGCAATTTTACATTACTTGACTCACTGATTTCATGTGAATTACACAGGTAGATATATCTCATGGACTATTCTTTCCCTGTCTTTCCTATGAGCCAGTGGTTTTATTTTCTGGTCACAGAAACTCGTTGTATATCATCACTGTTTTTTTCCTGGTTGAGTCTTCCAATCAAGCTATAGGAAAGTAGTAGGGAGCTACAGGAAACATAATCCAATTGCAGCTCTCCACGTCCTGAGTCCATAAAGCATGAAGCATTCAGGCCATGTTGCAAAGAAATTGAAAGTGGAATTACAGGAAGTTATTTCCTAAATACAAGGCCTCCTAATACCAGTCCTTCTTTCAAGGGCATGTTAATGGAGTCCCAGCAGCAGACTGAGATTTATAAGTGACGGGTGGTATCTCACCCCTAGAAAGGAAACCAAGGGGAAAAAAAAGAGAAGTCTCATGGTACCTCCAAGTATTTCACAAATGAATGAATGCATTTGTGCTCTCATTAAATCTCTTGCTGTGCTGAAGTGTAATGTAACTTGGTGTTGGGAAACCAATCAGGATGGGAAGACAGGAGCAAAATAGAAACATGTATATTCACCTATTTTTAAAGTTCTTATGTGATTAGTCCAATACTATACAAAAAAAGGGTACATTAATGATGAGCATTGTCCTGCAGTGAAAAAAACGTGCTAAATGGCAAATTAAAAAGTAGATATTGTCCTTTTCTGATGGCGAGGAAAGACATTCACAAATAAAGCAAGTATGGTGTTTCTTTACTGGAGGGTGTGTTTGAAGCCATTCCTTCCTTTCTGTTCTTTCTTTCTTTCTTTTTATTCTTTGTACAGTCTTATACCTTCTTGTTATTTTCACAGCATTTAGGGTATTTTACATATATCATATACCAATTTTTTGTTCTCTCTGTGTTGCTCTAAAACCAGTTTTAGCCAGACACCAAGCTTTGATTTTTCAGTGATCCATACTTGACCATTTGTGATTTGTGGTTGGAGAGCTTCAGCATCATCCTGTGCTTTTATTCTCTGAGCTTCATCCTTGTGCTTGTCTGGAGGAATGTTGCTACATTTTAACCTCCTGTGCCTTGTCTGTGGTTTGCAGGGGAAACCCAACTCCATCTCTGCAGTTAGCTCCTGGTATAGTTTCTTTTTTTTTCCCCCAGAGTCTTGCAGAAGCTTCCACGTGCTTATTGTTCTAAGGAAAGGTGGACGATAACATACGCTCCTCACAAAGTTTCTGAGGACCTTCATTTTTCTGCTTGACTGTGCATCACCCAGCTGGTAATTTGGAGCCCTCTGGCAAAATAATTTTGAAATCTGACTTGGTGTGGGAGAGGATCATTCAGACCTTGTGTTGCTGCAGTTGCTATGTGGCATTGGGTCTGCCATTGTGGGAAAGTTTGGGAGAATGGTCCAACAAATGCCAGCTCTCAGATTTGTCTCCTATGAGTGATTTTTGAGCACTGATTTCAAAGGCTGGTGAGGGAGTTACTGGACATGCCTTGCAGAGCAGAAGCCAAAAAGGATTCTCAGGAAAAGAGAGCAACATAAAAGGGCTCCCTGCTGGTTTCCTGATACATTCATTCTGTATGTATTGACATTTTGTTCTCTTCCCCCTTAGCAAATAGCTAAATTATTTGGAACAATGCAACAAAACAAGTCACAACTGAGGTGACATTATTCTGCAAGGAATGCTGGAATTCTTGAATTTATGATTCTTTAGAATTTAGACAGATTAGGTCTACCCGTATCTTGCTTTACTCACCTGTATTTAGTTTATTCTCTTATACAGATACTTCGTCATGCCAATACACGTTTAATTGTTTTTCCCCAAGAATTTTGCTTCATAGTAGCCAAAAAACAGACTGTAAGATTAAAGGAAGTTGTATCTTCAAGGTTTCCATTTCCTTGTATGAAAAGTACCATTTCAGCATTGAGGTTCTTTTGCAGGAGAGGACTCCCTGGAGACGCAACCTGATTGTGACAAGTTAGCGCTAATTTTCATGACTTAATGATTTCACCTATATGGGAGTCTTGTGATGAGTTTTAATGAATATCTGTTCCAGTCTTTTATATTTACAATCATAGAACACTTTGGGTTAGAAGGGACCGTTGAAATTTATTTAGTCCAGCCCACAGTTATGAGGTTAAAAATCTAGTAGTTCTGAGCTGAGGTTGTCCTTAAGTAAGATGATTTAAAATTGAGAATACATGTAAGTGATTAACTCCCTACTGGCTTAACTCCTCTGTGGTTCCAAGCAGTCAGACATTCACCAAGTTGGCTTATTTCAGTCACTATCTTTGCTAGGGATATGATATTGTGTAGTGTAGAGAGAACAGTAAACATCACAAAATAAATTGGAATGGAAAATGTAGCCATGATGCAGCAAAACACATAAATAGAAGCATTTCATAGTGAGCAAATCAGGCAAGTGTAGCCAAAGGTAGCAGCTTTACTGTAAGCTGCTTTGTCTCTGGAATAAAACCTAACAACCTTCATGTAAATTAAACACAGTATCTTGAATTGATACTGCTCTAAGAATGAAAGTGTGCTGTGCATTCTGGGATGGTTAGGAACAGAGCAGATCTGAGCCAAAACTGGAAGATATGTCCCCCTCTTCACTAAAAAATTCATTTTGTCAATTTGTAATACACCTTTCTGAGATGCTAATCATACCCTGTATAACATGATACTATGTAGATTTTTTTTAAAAATGCAAATGATAAAATATAAGGCTCATAAATTTCCCAAATTCCCAGAAAGTCTAGCCTGGCTGAACAGCTAAGTTTTATGGAGGGAATAGTTTGTTTTGAAACTAAAATCTTGAAAAGTGTTCTTTGGAACATGTAGATTTTGTATCTACACAGATGTTGTATCTTTGTAGGCATTAATATAGTGATTAAAAATGCTGCCTATATATTATATTATTGGAAAGAAAAAAAGAAAAGTAAATTAATCCCCCTATCCTAAAAAGGCTTTGAACTCTCAGCCTGCGATGTGTGTGCTGTTATTTTGTTTATTAGGCTATACAATTAAACACATAAACAAGTGTGAAGATTTTTAAATGTTAATTTTGCCACTGGAGGGAGCCCATATTCCATAGCTGCTGTAGGAAAAAAAAAAAAGGATTAAAATTTTAAAAGGAAAAGAAAATGTTTCTACAATAGAATACATTTCTCCTGGTGTTGACTTTGCACGTATGCAGAATTTCTGTTATCTTTACTGTGCATTTTTATTACTTCCATGTAATATGAAAATTAAAACTCAAAAGTCAGAAAAGCAGTTGTCCGCTTGAATATATTTTTTTTCAAAAAAGAGATAGTTTGGAAGAAAAATAATTATTGCCTTAGTTTTAACACTGGGGTAAGGAAATGCACAACCAGACCGAAAGATCATTGTTGCTCCAGAGCTAGCAGAGCCTTCAACTTGTTTTGGAAGTCTTTGACTATCATTAATTTTCATTTTTCATAAAAGCAATTATCTTCTAATCTTAGTGGACTTGTTAGTATGATTTTTATCTTTTGAGACCTCTGACTTTTAAAATACTATCCCTAGTTAATCTGTTCCAAAGCATGGTTCAAAAGTCTAGGAAAGTTACCAATGTAGTGCTGTTTGTCATCATCTTATAATAACTGGTTGACAGGCAAGAAGCTACTAAAGCTTTCCGCTCCCTTGAGGGTTGTTTGATTTGTCATTCTCCATTTTTTCAGGCTGTGTACTCAAACCAATTTGTGATAACATGACCAGAAAGCTAAACTCAGTAAAGGGTTCATGCTGACATTGTTGTTCCACACCAGAGTCCCAGCAGGGAGAGATAGTGCTATAATTCAGATAACATGATGAAGTGAGATCTTGTATCACAAAGACTTTGGTGGATGAAGAAACATAAACATTTCCTCTTTTTAAAAGATAAACATTTCCTCTTTTGTTTTTTAATTAGAAGAAGATGTGGGACATAATGAAGTTGCATCTGCTAGTTTTGTTTAACATTTTTAGAGAAAATTCAGGTGAATTGAGGCTTATGGAGATGATTGAACTAAAAGATCTTCTCTCAACATATATTTTAAGAATTTAAATTTGCTTTGCCAGGTAGTTTTTTTTTCAAATATTTGAAATAGGTCAGAAGAAAAACATACATTGATTTATATTTATCACAGGAGATACTTTAAAAGTAAACTGCATAAGTCTAAAAGAGCTTTCTGTTTCCATAATTAAATTGATATTGATTTGTTGAATATTTTAAAGAATCATTTTTTGAGAACATGGGACAGGTCAGAATGTCCTTGCCTTTAGCAGTGACATCATAAACACTAGCAAGAGTTTATAGCAGAAAAATTAATTTCCTACCGATTCTGCAGCATCAAGTTTTGCATTTTCAATTAATCATGAAGCATTTCTCATCTTGATATTTGAAATGGAATCTCCCTCTTTGTTTGTTCTTATTTTTGTTTTTAGTCTGTCCTTTATGTGTGTAAATGGAATGTGGTCTTGCTAGCATTAGGGTTTGTGGATTTGCACGTGTGTCTTCCACACTGGTGACTGAATTTAGCTTGAGTATTATACTTTTCTGAATGTGTTTCAAAAAAAGCTGTAATAACATGAAAGAAAATAAAGCAAATGCAATAAAATGAAGATACTGAAGTGTATCAGAGATCAAAGATGAATTACTATCTTGCCAAACCACACTGAATTGAGGTCATAGATATGCTTTAGATACTATCATTGTGTAGTGTCAAATCAGAGATTTTTCTTGAAAAGTTTATTATGACACATTATAAGCAAATAATTTCATTTATTCTTGATAGTTTGTTCCAGAAAACATGCAATGGGATGAACTGTAAAATTTAATGATGAAAATTGGCAAAATAGGAGATAAAGAAAAATAGACTGTATCTTAATTAAAAACAAAATAAGTTATCATAAGAATTGCCATAGAAAGTTTCTAAATGTTTCATTGTATTCAAGGTAAACAATGGCTTTAGATTGTTCCTCTTCTGTTTGCACAGTTTGAAGTTTTGCTGCTTTGAATATGTTCTTAGATTCAAAGGAATTCCATTTTCAAACAGCTTGCTGGCCTCTTCTTTCTATCAGGTATATTTATACCCATTAGAGTTCTTCAATGAAATTTAAAGTGAAGTAAATGGAGTGTTTGGCTTCTGTAGAGTTCTTTTGATGTAGGCATTTTAAGCAGTTCAGCTAAAGAGGCTTTTTTTGGTTTTGTGGGTTTTGGTTTTTAGTGGGTTTGTTTTACTCTTTTTTTTGTTTGTTCGTTTGTTTGTTTGTATTTTTTTTTTTTTTGTTAGGACCAGGTAGAGAAACTGAATTAAACAGCTGAAGAAAGTCCAAATCAAAAATAGTATTTCCAGAACCCTGATTCAGCTTAATTCATTAGTCTGCATGTGTTGGTGCCAACTCTGCATCCTAATATATTGTGGAAAATCATGAGATAAACTTGCTTAAGGTTGCTAGGTCTTTATATCTCTAAAATCTCATTTATTTTCTTAAAGTAAATCATGTTACTCCATCTCAGTAGTGCTTTTGGTTCTTCTTTCCTTAGTGGATATATAGAAAATCAGTACTGGCACTGTTTTCTCTATTGTTTGTATCCTTACTACACAAGTATTTTATCATAACATCAGTTCCAAATTGAAAAAAGAGATGAGATCTGAAAAAGCAGACGGTGTACAAGGAATGGTAATTCTTCAGAGAGGAGATACAGGAGAGGCCTCTGTGACCTTGACCCCAAACTAGATATTCCAGATATTCCTGATTGAGCTAATTAATGACCATTTTTTTCCTACCAGAAATGTGATGTATTATTTTTTTCCTATTTTCTAGAAAAAAATCTGTGTAGAGCAAGGAAAAGGATTACCCATGCCAATTCAAAAGAAAGCTTACATCAAATCTCTATTTCTAATGCATGCAGTGTTTAAAAAATTAAATCCTTGCTCAACTTCTCATCTGGTGCCAAATTGAACTTTCATCTTCTGAGCAGGAAGAGAAGAAAAGCTGAAAGAAACAAAAGACAAAAACAAAAGAGATTGAAGAAACTTTTCATTTCACAAGAACAGGAAAGGAGTGTACTGTAGGGACCATATATTCTAAATACGGTGCTCTCACAGTAAATGAATGTTAATTAGTTGAGTCACCTGAACAGAAATATTCTGTCCAGGCTTATGTCCTATCCTCCCAAAAATTCACTTTTTTTTTTCTTTTACAGTTGATAGATCCTTGAGAAACTGTGTTCATATTGCAAAAGACTAAGGCTTTTTATCAGATTTTTATTTATCAACTTTTAGTGTTTTCTTCTAGACCCAGACATTCTTTGCTAGTATCAAATATTATTTGAAGATAAAGGAAAGATAGCTATCACCTGTGCTTGTAATAGTTCTGTGGTTATTGTTGCTTTTTTGTTGTTGTTCTTTTTGTTTTTTTGGTTTGGTTTGGTTTGGTTTGGTTTTTTTTTCTGTTGTTCTAGTTGGCAAATATAATTATAGCATTCAAAAAACACAAATTCCAGACATTTATAATTTGAAATATGGGATTTATAGTTTTTTTGTAATTCCAGATGTTGTTAAATAGATTAGCTTTTTAAGAAAATTACAAAAGTGCTGAGATTTTCTTATTAAAACTAAGAATCTATGCATGTCTCATGACAATCCATTCATTTACACTTCAGCACTTCAAATTAGACGAGGTTGAGCTTGGTTGCACAAGAGAAGAGGGAGGAATGCATTTTCAAAATTCCCCCGTGATTTTTGCTGAAGGGACTTTATGAACCCTATACATCTGCACGGTCTAAAGTGTCTCTATTGTAAAGGTAAAAGATGTTTCATTTTTGTTTCTCAGAAGAGGTTGCACCTGACACAAGATAACAAGTGCACTTGAAAACTTTTGGTGCCTTGTGAAATGCAGCACTTCGCACATGATATAAAATTCATATTTGAGCATAGTATATTTTTGAGACCTTTTTTAAACCCTCGGAAGAGCTTGTTACAGAAAAAGCATAAAATAATCAAGTTTTAACAGAATATGTATTTAAAAAAAAAATCGCTTAGGGCCTGTACTAAAGGATGTGGTGTGGCAAGCTGATCTCGAAGGGAAATTTGAAATAAAGGAGAATGCAGTGGTTTGTTTGGGATTACATTGAAATGGCCTGAGAACTTTTAATAGACTGTCTAAGTGGCAGGAAATTTTCTTGAAATTATAATGAAAAGATTCTTTGGTTTCGTTGCTGGCTATATCAGTGAGTATAGCAGGCATGCCGTGAGGCAGGTCATAACCTTTGTCTCTGAGTTTTGTAAAAAAAAAAAAATCTGTCTTTTTCATAGATGAAGCTAAATTAACATTTGGAAATGTATTTTAACTGAATTGTTTCTAAAAATAGAAAGCATTATAATAAATTATGTGAAAAAGTGGTTGCTTAAACTAGTGTTGAGAATGTGTGAATATGTTTTTCTAAATTTCAAGAGGGAGGAAAAGTAAACAAATTAAAAGTTATGTACCAGAAGAACAAAATGGAAAAACAAATTACTCAGCCATCTGCAGGACATACTTTAATGGCTAACATTGAACTATTTTAATAGAGTTTGAACCCTTTAGAGTACCAACTGTGATTTACAAGCTAACCCTATTAAGTGATAAGAAATGGCTGTTTGCTATCTAGATGATTAAACAAAACAAAGTCGATGTTGCTTAAAGGTTTGGAAAGCTTTATACAATTTGGAAAGCTTTGTGACAATTAAGTAAGTATTTAATTGAGGAAATTATTATGGTGTTCTATTTTAAAGAAAGAAAACAAATTAAAGTGTGAAATTAAGGTTTTGGATATTTAACTTCATGAAAATAAGTCTTCTTCAAAGCAGCAATAAGATAATAGAAACTTTTAAGCATATGGATCTTTAGAAAGACTGAAGCATAAATGACAGCTGTATGGCTTGCTTATTAGCAGACTAACAAAGCCTTTCCCTTCCTTTACAAAATATCCGCTTATTCATTTCTTTGGCACTGCAATGCAGATATTTTATAATTATAATAATAATAACAAAACAAACAAAAATCTGTTTCCTTAGGTATTCACAAATACCACTATAGACGTGCCAAAGCAGAAGGGATTTGTCACTGAGTACCCCTGTCCCTCAGTAGCTGGGGCCATCAACTCATCCTTTCACCCACACAGTGGAGTTTTGCACCTTGCTGTAATCTATGCCCTTCACAGAAGTGATGCAGAAGGATAGAGGCAGAAGTCAATCTGGCCTTTTGTCCACAGACTCACTCAAAATATAACTTTTCCCTCAACAGGGGAAATATAACTTTACTCTCCCTTTTCCTTATCTAGGTTTTTGGAATAATTAATTAGAGAGTAGAAATACGTTTTGTGGCTAAAAAAATGTTGTTATTGCTAAATTAGAGTGCATGCTTTAACTGTGTGGCTATTCTAAAGCATTTATCACATTATACCAGAATAAAAATAATAATTTGGTTTTATGACATTATTAAGATGCCTACTTAGTCCAGAAACTTCATTTAGATTACAGCACTTGGTGATCTAGGTCCCACCAGAACAAGACCATTATGGAGAGTGTAGCAAATATTATAAGAAAGAACTCTTCTATGGACAGAAATGGTTTGACCTTCCTTTTGCTTATCTACTTCAGCTAGGTATTATGTACAGACACCAGGTTTTGTGCAGTCCCGTGGTGAATTGGATCAGGGAACAGATTTGGTAGAAAATGAACAGATCTTTTGTAGTTTCAGGGTTTATAAATTTTCCATTCCATCTGGGCAAGAGATGTGATGAATGTGAACACCAGAGCAAGGGAGGCAGTAAGGCTTAGTACTTGGAGAGGATGTTGGGAAATGGGGATGTGAGATTGCCTCATTTTACAGAAATGCAGTTTGTTGCTGAATTAGTGTGATTGCTTTGCATAGAAACAGAGCAGAGAGGGAAAGTACAGAAAGTTAAACAAAGCACATAGTTTCTATGTGGAAAAAACTGTTACTTTTTGTTTGGTAGCTTCTTCCCCCCTACTGTTCATTTAAAAGAACTGAAGCAGGTAATGGTAAAGTGGGTTTACTTTTACTGTAAAAATGGTCAATTTATAGCAGCATTAAAAAAGTCACCAAAATGGAAACAGTATTAAAATAAACATATCTGAAATTTTTTCACTCCAAACAGTTCAAACTGCTTTACTTTAAAGAATTGTGTGATTTATTCTGCTGGAAGTACCAATAACATTTTTCTGTAGTTTCTTTGTATTTTCAGGGTGTCCACATGATTAAACGGTGGTGGCTTTTCTCAGAATAAGTCCTTTTCTCAAATTTCCCCATTACTCCTTCAACCCTTTGCTATTGAGAACACAAAGTAGGAAGCTGGAGTCTTCACAGCCAACAGCATAGTAACTTTGGCACCCACTGTAGGCAGGAACTCATAATTTCTATGCTCCTCTGGGATGATTTTGGTCCTGGGGTACTTTAACCATGAATAACAGCAATAAGAAATCTTCAAGAAAAGTCCTACTGTGTCATTGCCGTGACTCTTGACACATCAAGAGAATGCATCCTCTCTACCCAAGTAGCAGCACAATGAAAAAACATTACAAACCCGAGAATTAAGAATGAAACCACAAAATACATCATTTTTTTAAAACGCGAGAGAAATACATCTGCAGCATCAGAGGATTTAAAAGTGATTCAATATCTTTTCCCATAGCCTAGCCATTTTGTTATATCATTAAGCAGTAAGTAATAGGATTTTTTGCAGGAAAGATATCTTATATTTTCAAATCAGCGACATAAATCTAACCATATGGATTAGGAAATCATCCTTATCTACTTACAGTTTAATCTGCTGATGATACATAGGGTGTTCTGCTGGCATTTCTTTAATATTGTAGGAAATGAAGAGCTCATCAGTCACTTCCAGACTACCTTCAATAACGTTTTCAGAATGCACTTTTAATGAGGATAGGTTTTAATATAAAAAAATTGTGTAAAATTCCCTGACATGGCTGATATAAGTCAAATGAAGACAAACAGCAAATGCAGCTATTGTGACAAGGGTCTACTTGCTATCTACTATTCCTGTCTTATTCCTCATGCCCTTAGTCCTCACATATACAAAAATAAATAGGTGTGGAATTTTTGCAGATCTACAAAAGCATGCACATCTAAATAATGAAGAATTCTTGATAATGAATCCAAATAGCAAATATACAGAAATATTCATATTAATGTATTTTAAAAATATGACTGCCTAAATGGCTTTAAAGTATAATTTCTTGGCAATAAATGCTGTTAATATTTTCCTAATTTTTGGTCTTGTACATTTTTTTTTCAATTCTTTCGAAGTGGTTAATATATCACATGTTGTGTGATGTCCCTTGCTGTTCCTGCTGCAGTTGGTTTTTGACTGACTTGTACATCTTACACTTTTGAATCTTACCACTGCCATACAGGGCTATGTTAACAGAGTGACTCAATAGCACAACATATTTGGGGGATTAATACTTTATTATGGCTCTCAACAGTATGAAAACAGACTAGATAAAGGACCTGAGGAAGAGGAGATTGTGTTCCTTTCTGTAATTGTTCTCAGTCATCCTCTTAGTAGGTGAAGTATGCTGAGATTGTCAAATCCTGTTTTATCGTGGTGATTTCTATGAAGATCAGGATTAAAGACTGAGCATGAAAAGGAATGGTTTATGAAGTTTGGTATTTTTTACTACTTTGTGGGATTGTCACAAAGTTACTTATATAAAAGCAAATTTGAAAAAATATATCTGTTTTTCTTATATAAAGATGGACTTTTTAAAATTAAAACAGTGCTGCATTACTGCAGTGGCTACTGAAGGATTTTTCAATATAGAAAGTTATATCTGAGATTTCTATCTATAACCAATAATTCCTATATAAAGACTATAAAACATTAACTCATTTCAGTAATGGTGTTCTGACTAACTAGTCAAGATTCTTGAGTATTAAATAAGAATAAAATACAGGCCACTTCCCTTTTAACTTTGTACTATGTTAATCCATGCTTTTCATTGTAAAACTGTTATATTAACTGTGAAGGCAGCAACAGTTGCAAAGGTAGCAGAAAGTTAGCAATGTAAATACAAAGATAGCAATAAATGGATCCCTTGTGTTTTCTCATGACAGTACATTCTGTCACTGGGGTAACTCTACATTCAGTCAGTAATAATTTATGAAAATTAACTATTCTGTGTCAAAAGGACTGTATTCATTTAAGTGATAGGTCTTGGCAGGCAGCAAAATGTGGTGTTTTTTTTCTATTGTATTTGTGATATGTTTTTTTAATCAGCTAAGGAGCAAATTACCCCATCAGATGACTGTCTTGTTAGTGCCACTTTGCATGAGCCAAATGAGAACGTTTTGACATGTTTTAAAAGTGATATATTTTTATGTAAAAGGAAAGGAAGTGGAAAAAAAAATATCCCAGAAAGAATGAAAAGCTGACACCCCAGTTTTCAGAGTATAGTACTGTATTGATGGTGTATGTAAATGTAGATGGGAGTGAGAGTATAAATGACTGCACAGAGGCTAATTAGTTTCTTGCTTAGTTTTTGCTTAAAGGGAGGCAAACAAAAACTAGAGCTTTTTGGCATAGTGAGACTACTTTTTGTCCTGTGTTTTGAAGAGCATGATGGTTGCCTTGCTATCTGCAGTAAAAGGTTGTTTATTATGTAATTACATTTACTTTCCCCCAAGTAAATAAATAAATAAATAAATGTAGTAGCTGATTGGAAATATCCAATCGACATATCACTGAAGAACTCTCTTATGTTTTTTTGTGTCGTGTTGGAGAGAAGGAAAGAGGCTCAAACATTTTGTATCAATAAAACCTGCATCCCAGCCATACCACTTTAACTTGTCTCATTTGCACTTTTCTGTACCGTTTGTTTACACTCATAAAAATAAGTAAGTCTTGTCAGAATACAAAAGTTTGCTAAGATCCATTATTCACAATAAGCACATCTGTGAATAGTTATATTAGCTACGATATCCAGATAGGGGACCTGTGTGGTCTTACTGGAAGCTACTTGCTAGTATTATAGGCATTTTCCTATCTTCTATGCATGCTCTTGATGCAATGAAAGAGCCTCAGGAATTAAGGTAACCTCAGACAGTGTCAGAAGTCTGTTTTCCTGGCTGGCCTGCAGGACTGAGAGTGCAGATTTAGAATGGCCATGAGGTTCACCTAGCTCAATCCCTTGTGTTCAGACTGAAGAAAGTATAATGACACCATCTGTTTCAGGAGCTCACTGTGCTGTTCTTAAGTACCTGTGGCTGAGTAGATTCCAAAGTAGTGCTTTGCCATGCTGCAGTTTTTAATTGCTGTAATCATTAGAAAGATACTCCTGGTATTAACCCTAGGTCTTTTTGCCAGATGTAAACAATTATTCTTTTCCTGCTTCTGTAGACTGACATGTGGAAATGGCTCTGACATGAAGAAAGATCTCATGATATTTCTCATAAGATTTTATGATGAGGAGATAAATGGTCATGTCTTTCCAAGATCATTTAAGTGTTTGCAAGTTCTAAAACCTTAATTCCTTCTCAGGAGTTCTATTGTAGATCCCTGTTTTAGATAAAGAATTCCATCAGTAACCAACAAAGTTTACAGATTTCATTCCAGTTGTCATGAATTCCATGCCCATTGATAAATCCAAAAAATCAGGTTTGCATTTTTTGGAACAGTGTTGCATTACTGATTTGCATTCATATACTGCTTACTGTGAAACTGCAGTAACTACTCATTTTTTGGCATTTGGTGCTTGTGCGTTTGTCTTCTCCAGAAAAACTGATCTCCTCAAACACGCTTTTGCTGAATGGCTTGTTGATTTCAGGGTGTGACTTCAGTTTGACAAAACCATTTGGAATTGTGATTTTATTCTCCCTCTACCCATTCCACAGGAGAAGTTGCAGTTTCTCTTGTTTTGGAGCTGCTGACATTGTAAATGTATACTTTTTCTTGTTCCCTGGTGAGGCTTCCCAGCGAAAGCTGTTTCGAGACACCTTTCTAATAAGACTGCTGGACACTGGTAATTAGCCTTTTCGTTTAATTTTTCAGCTTTTGCCTTTAGCTCCTGTAACTGTCCTCTATACTTCATTTCCTTAGCTTGAAATTGCTTCTGGTGGAGGATACTGAAGTTTCTGAGCAAATGCCACAGTACTCATTCAGCTGTTAGGTCTTAGATGCAGAGAAAGTTTGTTATCCTAAATTAATGCTGATAAAAGTAAGTCACTACCACTGTCTCTGCCTCCCTTGTACACATCATATGTAATCTTTAGCACATCTTGCTGATGCAGTTGTCAGACATTCTGCTGTCAGGGCAGTGTAAAAGCTATTTTCACTGAATTAACATCTCACAGATCAAAGCTTTAATATTAGAAGAGGTTCTTCATAATGGGCTGCAAACACTTTATACCATTATTAGGACATCTTGAGCTCCCTTAGGATTTGTCTTTGGGTTATGAATCACATCTCACTTTCAGACACTTTTTTCTTTTGTTGATCAGGGTGATGGCTCACATGCTCACATCCTGTGATTTGCTTTTGGTATTCATATTATAACTTTTGCAAAAGAACTCTTATGGATTCATTATAAACCCAGAGAACTAACTTTAAGAGCACTCTACATGCAGCTTTTATTATTTTTGTTTTCTGAGGAAGGAGTAATGACATTTAATTAGTGCTTTAGGGAAAGTTTTTGACTTGAACCATTACAGTAGTTTCACCATACTGGTATCCAAAAACCATTTGCTAAAATTTGAAGTGTAACCAGCATTTCTTTCCATGGCATAATAAAGGGGACCAGACTACTGATATATAAAGTTGTATATGCTAGGTGTCAAAAGGCAGAAAAGAAATAATGCTGACATATGCCAAATTCATTAATTGGGAATTTTGTTTAGTTAAAGCTGTAGAAAGACAAAAATTTGAGCACTGTCTTAGAAAACATATCAGAAGGTTGTTGGTATTCATAGGGGAATAATATTAAGATTGACTTGCTTTATTGTCTGCAGGTTTCTTTGACCAGGGAAGTGCAATAAGTGATGTGTTCACTCAATATTGAAAGAAATATATTTATTGGTTTTGGTCTGTTGTGTAATAAGTTCTTCTGCTTTTACAATATTGGGGTATACATGTTACATACAGGGCAAATATTAGAGCTGGGTTTTTTTGCTTGTTTTGCTTTTTCTTTGCTTCTCTCTTGGCTTTCCTCTTGGGGAAAATATATTTTCCCCAATACTTACCAGTTGGGGAAAAAGCTACACTACTGTACTTTTTCACTGAAATTGCATCAAAATGGTTTCAGCAGCTCTCTTGATTCCCTGCCAGCTGAAGGCAGGCAGCTGCCAGTTCCACTCCCCTCCAGCTGCCTCTAGAGCTGGGTTGGGTTTAGCAGAGGTGTGGTACCATGGTTGAGAGAGGCAACTGATGGGCACGGCTTTGAAAATGCCTCCTCTGGTTTTGGAAAGCTGCAAAAGAACATTTCATTCCAAGACTAGCCTTTGCACCTGGAAAAATTCTGACTAAAAGAGCATGTTCGGCCATTTCTTCTTGTATGTTATATTTGTTTACTTGTTATGAATCTCATTACAGAGCTGGGTGTGACATTCAGAAGGCAGGAGGGAATGTAATATTAATTAACAGTACATATGGCTCTTCTGCAAGCTAACTTGGAGTGTCTAAATGTGCATTTTCTGTAAACAACCATAAAAGGCAATCAGATCTCCAGGTGGAAGGATTGTTGGCCTGGTGTGGTTATATGTTCTTTAACAGAGAGCATATATTTTGTTCTTGAGCATTTTTATTTACAATTATATGTTCTATTAAAAAGAATTGTAGGCTTCTACTGTAATTCTGACTAGAAATGAGGATATGGGATCAGCAGAAGGTACCTATGTGACAGTAGTTCAGAAAATGGGAAGGTGGAAGATTAGTGTTGTTATTTTGATGTGATTTTGGTGGAGGTGTCTCTCATTTTGAAACTGGGAGTCAGCTGAGGTTTGCTAAATGAGTCAGTTGAAAGCGTTAGGTGAAGGAAACTAAGGAAATAAAGGCTGGCATGGATTTTGCTGTTTATGTTTAGATAATGTCATTTTTGTGAGTCAGCTGTTCTTTGTAATTTTATTATTGTTATAATAGCACTGGCCCTCAGATATATCTTTCTTCCTTCCCCTGCTTTTCTGGCTGTGATGCATCAGCTCCATTCTGTTCATGAGTTGCTATTATATAGATCTTTGATGCAGTTTTCAAAAATCTCTCTTTACTACCAGAAATCTCATTGCCTTGGAAATTTCCACACAGTCCACCTGTGCTTTCCCAGCATTTCTCTCCCTTCATCCCCATCTTCTATTCACAGTCTGTCATTTGCCTCATCTTTCCAATGTTTCCTGGTGTAAACATGAAATGTGGAAATAAACATAGTCTGTAAGGAATGGAAAAACTCTAATTAGGAAATAAAAACTGGCAGTGGGACATAAGTGAGTAGAAGGAGTGACTGCAGGGGACCTTCTTGCAGTTCTGCTCCTTAGCAGCTTTCACCCCAGCATCTTTTAAATATTTCTGTGCTGGTTCATTTGGAGAAATACTGCTGAGATCTGGGTAAGAAGAGAGTAAAAAACCATCTGAGGTCAAAAATCACTGGCATAAGAGGTTTGGAGCTAAGAAGGCAGCATCAAATGATGGAAATAATTGGGTAGTTTCTCTTTAGAAAATGAAGCCCTTCTCTGTGCTTAAAATTTGCAAGAGCGCTCTGCCTAAAAATATTTGTCCAGCTGTCTGGAACTCGTAGTCTGTAGTTCATTAGCTATTGAGACTGACATGAACACTGACATTTTAATGAAATGGCTTTTAAAGATATATTTTATTTTAATGCATTTCCTAAGCATGAAAGGAAGCACCCTAATAAGCAAACATTACAGAAGATCGATCTGTGTTCTGAATGTATTGCGTTAAATATTAAACCAGAATTCAATCTTCAACTTTTGAAAAAGAAATATATAAGCCTCAATGTGACCTTAAATATGACGCTGCCATCAGTGCCTTTATGATAAATTGCTAGAAGCAATAATTTGTCTCTGAAATCAGATATGGCCGTAGTATCTGTGGAGTTACATTTCTGCTTATGCAGAGGGCTCCGTTCAATTAATCAAAAAAGTGGATTTAAAAGCAAAATGTAATCTGTTAAGATGCAACACCTGGCAAGTTTTTTGTTTCTTCAGTAGTGTAAAATTGAAACTGCTTTAGTTGTGGATAGAATTAAACTTTTCCCTAGATATCTGTGATATTGCATTTTCAAGAGCCACCAAAAGCTGGCAAGCAGATGAAAGAGGAAAACGTTTTAAAATATTTTACTTTAAAGTACAAAGAAATGGGGTGGGAAGGGTTATGTATGTGTGTTGATGTGTTAAATGGGTGCCTGCATATTGTTAACTACTGTAATTGGTGAGTACTCATCTCTGTGAGTAGGTTTTTAGCCAGGTTTTTAATCTTGTGATTTAGTTAGGAAAAGGGGGAGTGGGCATCTGCAGAGGAAACTCCAGAACTGTCTCTGGCCTCAGGAAAAAAACCTAGGAGACCTGGTTGTACTCAAGAATACTTTTGTTTGTCTGAAGAAGAAGCCCAGAGGGCTCCTGCTAGATAAAGTCATTCATTGGGATGGCTACATAAAGATGGTTCTAAAGGTGAGTCAGACAAGGCTGGTGAGATTGGAGGTTACCCTGGCAGATCTGCTGTGTTGAAACAGATGAATAAAAGAAAAGGTCAGTTCAAAATCTAAAAATATGTATGGTTTTAATCATATGGTTCAATTTCTATTAAAGTTAGCAAAGGGACTTATTTTATCTTGATGTCCTTGACTGAGACAAAACCTCTGGATCAGCTTCCTTAAAATGCATGAGGTATCTGCTACTCTAGATCTTTGATCTGCTTTACTTTTAATCACTTTTTAAGGAGAAGTAGTAATTTTATTGATGCTTTGATTTGCTACAGGAACCTAATAACAATCTGGTGTTGGAAAGTTTTGTACAAGTTTATCTCAGATCACAGAACACTTCAAAATCTGAATTTGTTTTTTCTGAATTCTGTGTTGTACAGAAAAAAAATAAAATCTTTTAAAATAAGGATTGCTCTTTTGTGTTCAGACTAATGCTTAATATTATTAATTAATTTATGAAGTGCAAACTGGAACAAATTCTTGTTTTCCTTTGGTTTTAACACTACTTGTGATAATAAAGTAAGCAAACTTGTATTGCTTTTGAGCATTTCTAATGCTTCATTAAAGCAGTGGTTATCTCCGTGTTTTGAAATGGCACCATGTTTATTATAACAATATTGATTAATTAAGTTTCTGTTTAATGGTGCATATATAAGGTGGAGGATATCTGGCTGTATACAGCACAAATTACTTGTTGAAGTGAGGGTTGTATCGAGTGCAGCAGGTCCCTGCCTACACAGCTTGGAAATGTATTTAAGTCCCTGTAAGTTCAGAGCCCCACAGAAATAAAAAGACAGACAGGAGAATGTTCA
This sequence comes from Cinclus cinclus, assembly GCF_963662255.1. Classification (NCBI taxonomy): domain Eukaryota; kingdom Metazoa; phylum Chordata; class Aves; order Passeriformes; family Cinclidae; genus Cinclus; species Cinclus cinclus. The sequence continues at coordinate 37,096,119 of NC_085046.1, read as the reverse complement.
TATTTGGAAAGTGGGGAAATGACAGATGCTGGATTTTTTACAGGCAAGCATCAATGTTTTAAAAAACACCACAACCATAACCCAGAGCAAGAGTAGTGTTTTAGGGTAGGTATCTGAGGTAGCTTTCAGCTTCTTGTAGCTAATTCTATCTAATTCAAGAATAAATTACTTTACAATTTCTATCCAAATTTAGAAGGCTGTCTGAATTGGCCCTCATAAGCTGAAAGGTGTGCTTACCTATTTTGTGTATGTTAAAGCAATTTAGGATTTCATGGCGTGTGAAACCATTTGTAGGACATTGTGGTTAAGAAACCATGACATTCAAATCTATTTTGTAGCTGATATGTTTTAAATTGTTGGAACTTATTTTAGAACAGGGCTGTTGAAGGCTGTATGAAGCTATGTGTTTGCATTACTATTTTTACACTGACCCTAGTCCTGGTAGAAATAGATTTACCCACAAACAGTGGTAGTAAGTCTTGATATTATAGGTCTAATAGTCTGTTTTTGTTGCCTTAATCTTGTCCTTATGAGTTAGTATAAATCTGCTTCTATCATTGTTATGCATCACACAAAAGGTACTAAAAATATCTGTTTAATTTGTTTTTTACTGCATACTGAAACAGTGATAAAAAGATGAAGAATACTTTGTTTTATGTAACTCCTGCTAGGCTAATATTACTCCTTTAAAATGTCATTTTGTGTCAACACACCCAGCTAAAGCTGTAGGACCTTAAATACCACCCATACAAATAGTCTCTGATTCCTGCAAGGAGTCATTTTCCTTAAGTGTCTATCCAACAGATGGATCACAATTTCCTTGTATGGCAGAAACAGTTAAAGTGGGATGGAGCCACAGGAACATTATATTACAGTGTAGTTTCAATTCATATTACTTGCTATCTTCTTGTAGCATAGCAGCTTGAGACACTGCTGATCTTCCCTTTTTAGCAGCCATTAAAATGTTCATACTGTGTTGTGTTTTCCTTTGTCTTAAACCTCTTGTCTGGCTTGGAAATTTCATATGAAGGATGTTGGTTTGAATAGCCATTCTAAAGTTCAGATAAGAAAAAGAAAGGGTCATGTTGCTGGACTGAATCTTTTTTTTGGCAGAGAGTTTATGGAAAAACAGTCATGCAAGCTTCAAATTTAAATACACACAAGATGCTATGATGATAGCACATGGAAAAACGGAGAAGAGGGTTATTGCTCTGATAGGTGGATGCCTGAATAGATAATATGCCATTTGTATGGAATTTTTTGAATAAAATTTAGTTGAATTTTTTTCCCTTTCAGGATACCATATATGTAGGCTGCCTGGACTTGCTGCATTCATTTCTCTTTTTAGCCAGCAAAACTGCAAAGTCCTGATGTTGATAATGTCTAGAATGCTCTTAAATACTAGACTGTGAAATAGGTTTTTCATGGGAGATGGGAACAAAGCTGATCTGACAAGCATCACATCATTAATGAAAAGGGAATATTGCTTTCTAACCTGTCTCGTGGCTCTGTAATTCCTCTGTTTTCTTGTAAAAAAAAAAAAAAATACTGCTAATTTAACTCCAAAGATCTTGCTTGGCAAGCTTTATTTTTGTTTTTTCCTTTTGCAAATTCCCAACATTCTGATCATGATCACTGCTATTCATATATTGACAGTGCATGTTCCTGCAGCTGCTTTGGGTGTTTGAAATAAATTTCAAGTTTAAGAAAATGGACGTAGCACCATTTTTTTCAGTTTATAATCTTTCAGTTAATAATCTTCCACCATGTATTAACTCTGTAGTGGTAAAAAAGTTTTAATTAAACATAAATTAGTCTACAGCCTGCCTCTGTGGGTCTTGTAAGCTAAAATTTAATGTACATATTAAATAGACAGGAGTGAGATTCAGTTAGATCCATTGTTAGTAATGTCCTCTGATGTAAGTGAGAGGAGATCTGAACTCTTGATCCTTGATGATGTAAAGGAGGGCAGATCAAATACTGTAGCATGTTCACCTGAGGGGGAAAGCACAAAAAGCAGGAATTAAATACTAAATGCTGAGCTATATGGGATCAGAGCTGGGATGTGGCCAGCTGGAGAAGCCAAGAAATCGGAGCACAGAAGAAAGCAAGAAAGCTCTGGAACACAGCCATGAGACAATAAGGATGTGGGAAGAGATTTCAATGGAGAACGATAAAATGATGGGTTAAATATTGACCCATATGGCTAGATTTTAATGGATATTACGGATTAATGGAACACATGGATGGCTGGAACATGCCACAGCTGTGGAGTCCCTGCACCTTAACAAGGGGTAAAGTACAGATCCACTGTGATTTAAGAGAAGGGGAGAACAAGCACTACTGACAGGTTGTACTTCTGTCATCTTAGTATGGCAAAGAAGACAAGGTCGGTTTCTTAGGCTTGGTTGTGGGGGCTTTTCTTGGTGGTATCTTTTTCTGCTTGTTTTTGTTCCTGCCCCCTCCTTATGTCTGTGAAAACACCTGAACTTCAGTGCAATTATTCCTCATATGGCTGAAGTGAACACTGTCCATTTCTTATAGAAGTACAGGAATGACCATAATAATTCTATTACCTCACTCACTTTGTTTTCAGTAATGCTTGGGACAATATTTTCACCCCATGAGGTTTTATGGAAATGTCTTTTCAATAGTTTTTACCTGAAAATAATTTTTTTGAAGGAATAAATGTAAAGCAAAATTACAGGATAAGGCGAATTCTCCTTTGGGAATATAATAACATCACTCAATATTCCTTGAAGATTAGAGAACTAGGTTGAAGGCTTCTTTGGTTTATAAATATCCTTGTATCATTGACACTAAACACCTTAGGTCACTGTTTCCAGCAGCAAAATATTATCATAATGGCTTTTCTTTGCTGCTTGACAAGGTGCTTGGGGTTGAGATCTGCTGTTCTGACACTGGGTGGCCACCACTGTTGTTTATAATGTGCGTTTTACATATTTTTGCCTACTGCCATGTAATTTTCTTTCCTTATTACTGCATCAATTTCCCTTGAGGAAAGGCTGAAGAGGATGCACAAAAATTAAATGACAGTTGATCCAACTGTACCTTCACAAAGGTATTTCTAGAAAAAGTATATTTGCTTTTCTGTTCTGCAGTTTTGTATGGTCTTACTCTACCATCTCCCCAGCTCATGAAATGTAACTATGCAGTGTCCCATTGCAGTATCCATGCATAATGCAAGGTTTTTGCCTTAAAAAGTTGCCTTGCATTAGAAACAATGCACAGTCATTGACTGCTTTAAGTGGCATAACTGGGGAGTAAGGGCAAAGAAAAGAATCTGTTTGGAAAACTTAGTTTCCTAAAATATTTGTTTACGGTACAAATTTTAATAATTAATGTTCGGATTAAAACATTTTCCTTATCTTCTTCTTCCAGCAGTAGGGTCAGCACCTATAACTACACAGAAGGAAACCAGAAAAGCTGCCAGACATAAAGTTGACAAACACAGTGCTTCAGCTGCAACCTCAGCATATGCTGTAAAATTACATAGATTACTGCACTAATGGAAATGTGTTCAGCTTTTTATTTTGTTCGGGTTTTTTTTCTTGTTTTGTTTCTTTTTGTTTGTTTTGGGTTTTTTTTTGTTGTTGCTTGTTTTTTGTTGTTGTTGTTTTGGTTTTTTGGTTTTTTTGTTGTTTTTTTTTTGTTTTGTTTTGTTTTTTGTTTTTTTGTTGTTTTGTGGCCAGATCACTGGTGTGCTGTTTAAGCTGTCTTTTTCTTCTGAATGTCATTGTTTCCTCTTGGCATTATAGAATGTGTATGCCAGTACTTTTGTGTACCTTTTAATACAATAGGAATTTTTCCTGCTTCTCTTCCTTTTATAAAGCTTGTTTACCTTCAGGAGTCAGGCCATTTGTGAACTAAAATTTCCTTTGTAGTACATCTTTTCATAGATCTGTTGTCTGTGTTAGTGTTGCAGTATATTCACTGTAAAAGTGAGTGAGCTCTCAAGTGTAGAGACTGGATATGGTCGTGGTGCTATTTTTATTATTCAAACAAATGTAAATACAAGCTGCAGGTGGGCACTGGTTTCTCTTAAAAATGTTTTTCTTAAGGACTAGGATTTTAAATCTTTGAAATGCATAACTTTTTTTTTTTTCTTCCATTCCTTCAGGACAATAAAATAGGATAAGACTCTTAGATTAACCACTTTTACAGGTTATTGACAGAAGGAATAAACCAATGTGTAATAAAGTATTGGGAAAGCTCTTCTTATGGCTTAATCTTCTAAAATTTTAAATGCACACATAGGAAAAATGCTTTGAAAGTATTGACTCTTAAAAATTTATATTACTTTTTCTTTCACTATTCACACTGATTTAAACATAAGATCATGGCAGAGTTGCTGTAAGTAGACTCCACCCATTTTGTTTATATGACTTAAAATTGAAGTGGCATAAAAACTGCTTAGAGAAATGCAGAAGGCAGATAATTAGAATAATCTATTTCCCAAGATAAAAACCTGAAAAATATTTTTGATAAATTAGAAAGTTCTAAAGGTAATTGTGGCAATGGGGAGGAATATGATTATCTAATAAGCACCTATTTCTAGGGGAAGGTTAATTGAGAACTGCAAATACATTTGAAATTTGTTAGGTCACAAAATAAAAATTAAAAAAAATAAGAAAAGGTCCAAGCCCCCTCTTTCTATAAATGTTTAGATAAAAGAGAATTAACATGAAATGGACACACAGTAAAGCAAATAAATTACACTTGGACATGCTGTGTTGTAACTGAACCATGATATTGGATTTATATCTGGAATTACTCCACTTTGAGCATCCCAAACTTTAGTAGTAAAAGGGATTAATAAAGAGGAGAGAAATGAGACATTCAGAAACAGAGGAGGGACTCATTGCAAAGTAAGGTTAACCCGTATAAATATAGATTTGGTGGAAATCTGATAAATTATTAAGGTAAAAATATGATAAATCCAAAGCATATAAATAATTGAGACACAATCTCTTTATTCAGTCTGCGGTGAAAGAATTTTTTTCTGTTTATGAACAACAAGTATGTTTTTGAAAACTAAATTTAAGTAATTAGTCTTGTATCATTATTTGGATGCACAACTCATGTGTGTGTAGGCTTGTAAAATCAAGCTGTTTGTCTTGCTGTGATAATTAAAATAAGGACGTGTTGAACACACATGTAAGAACACCGGTAGCCTAGAGAGGGCCTCTGATGGTCTGTGTGCCCCAACCATTAAAAATATTTCTTAGTGAGATTTTCATTGTTACCCGTGTTTTCTCCACCAAATCAGAAGCCCGGAAATAGCACAGGGAATGAGCAAAGTGCACATGCAAGAAGACCACTTAATGCCTGCCAAATTTCTATTCTGTCCAGTTGGTCTGTGCTCTTTCTGCAAGCTTTTATGTAAGTATCTTTTTAGCACATATGGATGTTTTTTATCTATTTTTATGCCTTATGAGACGGGAAAGAGAAGGGTGGTACAGTACCAGCTGTAGAGTATCACCTTTACCCAGAGGCATACCAGACTAGAAAAGATATATTGCATCTGGGAGACCAGATCTTGCATCCATTTGCAGAAAAATACTCCTGTGCATATGGGACCACTAAAAAAATGCCCACATAGTAGAACTTAAAAAAAACTTTGATGTGTACAGACAGCATAGATTCTGATAATTTATGCAAAAAGCATTCTAGGCAACTGGCAACTGGCTGTTTAGCGTTTCTGAGGGATTATCTTCACTTTGGTAATGTTATTTTCTCTTGAGGAATACTTTTATAGCTTTCAAGCAGAAAAACTGTAATGATACTGCTTGTGTTTCAGTTGGAAAACTGCTTGCTGTCAGGATCTGATATGGCCTTTACTTGTGCTATGATTTTATGCATTCATTACAAGATTGTGAAATCAACAGATAATTGTTAAGATTTTTAGCGTTTGAGGCAGAGAGATGTTTGGATATACCCAGAATAGGAAACATTCATCTACTTTTGTATTTAGACCACACTAAACCACATTGAAATGTGTCTGGGTGAAAAAAAAAATCATGCATTTTGCCCCTTCCAAAAGTCAAATATGCTAAATTCTTGGTCTCAATTTTGATCTCAAAAATAGAACTTTGGGTATTCTTTGTTTTCTTTAGTGTTTCAGGTTGGTGTGGTTATTGGGTTATTTGAGGGTTTTATCATCATTATGCACAGCATCAAATATATCATAAAGAAGACAATGAAATGTATTTACTTGCTATGATGGGCTGTAATGTTAGAGGAGAGGGGTTTTTTTTACCTTATTTCAATAAATTATAATACATTATATTTGAAAGACTTCTATAGGTTTATTGGTATATACTTTCTGGACAGAAAAAGCTGTCAGCCTACTGAAGCTGAGAAATTTTCAGGTGAAAATTAAAAAACAGTGCATGTTTGTATGGATAATTAGTGGTTGCAGTTGCCACTTGCCCTCAGTAGAGATTTTAAGCACTGGAATAATTTTAAACATGGCTAATTAATCCCTGCAACAGTGCTGTGAGGCAGATAAGAAATGCCATGTTGTGCAAGCATGGCAGAGATGATAAATTTAGGCACAAGTGTGTTAAGTGCATAGGTAAACCAGGATTAATACCCAGTATACTGGAATCCCAGTGAGTTATGTGCTTGAACAACGACTTTCATCTGAGCTAGAAGAATTAGCATCTCAGAAAAGAGGAAAAATTCTCCTTATTGTAAGAGAATAAGGAGAACATTTTTCCTGTTCGGAATCTTGGTATGATCAGGATGTTCTGTAGCTTGGTTCATTCACCTATCTTTTTCATGCATATATGTATGCATTAAAATTCAGTTAGATATAGACATAAAATTGATGTGGCACATGTACTTTTGTCCATTTAATTTTATAACAATGTGATCCCACTATCACACAAATTTACATTGGCTTAATAAGGCAATCTATCCATTAGGCAGTGGTGTTTTGAGCTGAAAGAATAATTTTTAAGATAATAGTAATAGTGAAAAAAAAAAAAGCCCGAATAAAATGGTAGTCCTAGTGTTAGAGACACTGTATTTGGGGCTTTTATGTTTGAGTTCATGACACGTTAGAACCATTATGCTTATTATTGCCCATTACACAAGAAGTACTATCTTTGTGTAAAGAGTCTGTCAGGAACAGCTTAAATCTCCAAACACACTTATTTTTCATCACAGGCAGCTGAATTCTATTTCAGCTAGCGACTTTTCCAGTTGAAGAAACCCAATACCTAGAAATTCCCCCAAATCAGCCAAAGAGCAGGTGGGTAGCTGTGTTTTATTATTTAGATCAGCACATAGGTTTCATGAATAACCTTAGTGGATTAATGATTTTATGCTATGGGTAAATATTAACAAGTATAAAGCAAGAGAAGAAGATATACCCTTTAAGAAAAAAAAAAGTTAAAACTCCATCTCTTATTTACAGTTAGAGGTATTAGTTAAATAGGTAGTGAGTTTAAAATTTTAGCTAGAACTTTTCAGACTTGGAAAGGTTTCATGGTTATTTCAGGATAATATTGTAATCTTTCAAAACAAAATTACAAAAAGAATGCAACTTTTGTTGCAAAAAGTCTATATCTAAATGAAAGTTTTGGGATTTCAACTTTAATATCCTCATATAAAATGTATTAAGGTGAAGTTATGGAAGTCACCACCAGTTTCTGCTATGGTCTTGAAAAAAAGAAATCCTCTTTCCACTAGGCAAAATGACATTGGATTAAATAAGCTAATGTGACTTGAAATAGAAGATTATTTTATGATCTTATTTTCTATATACTAAATGTGCTAGCAATGAATAAACTAAGAAGGTAGTGATCCATAGTCCTGAATAGGATTTTGATCTTCATCATCGACAAAAAAGGATTTAACTTTCATAGTGATATACTGCTTTATTTTTCTCTGAAATTACCAGCTGGGCTGTCATTTTTCATGATAAATTTTTGAGCTGTTATGAGACCACTACTACAGTATCTCTCCAAGGATGAATGGACGTGAGCATATCACTGGTTTTGTATAATCTCTTCATTGTGAAAAATCATGAGGAATCCATATCTTGGAATTAACAAAACCAGTTTTTAACTATAGAACCTTGAATTGATTCACTGTTCATAGTTGCAAAATATTTAGGACACAGTCCTTCAGGCTGCACAACTAACACATGGGGGTTTTTTACTCTCTTTTGTATTCATTGGTATATAGTCTAGAGTCAATATTTTAACGGATAATGTATATTGTTCCCACTTACAGCATTTTCAGTGTAATAAAAATTGTAGTAATTCCTGACTTTCTTACATCTAATTTAAGTACTTTGAAGATATTTTTAAGATTTCTACCTCTATACCAATCTGTTGTTGTACTGCTTCTCCTTTTTCAAATCATCAGCTTGGGCTAATTAAAGTGCAATAACCAGGAATTTTTACTTAGGAATTTCTTTTTTAACTTAGGAACAAATCTTCTCCACTTTGTATGATAATACAGTGAAGAAAAAAAGAAGACAAATCTTTGTTACTAACATGAGTGGCCAACAGCTGCTTAGCAGTACAGTAAGAGTCTTCTGTGAGCCTACAAAAATACATAAATACATATCCACAGACACCTATATATAAATAATTCTGAACAGTGGTCAGGATATCACAGGAAATTGCATTGACTTTTAATAAAGCTTACAGGTATTTGAGCATTAAAATGCTTTAACACATAAATGACTTAAACAGTGATGCAGTTTCCACAGCCTTATGAACACTTGGTTATATCCTTCTTTTAAGCCTGCAAGGGATGCTTCATTTTAAAAAGGGATCATAGCCATAGTAAGGAAAATGTGTGAGTGGTAACCAGTGTGGCTTCTTGGCTGGGAAAAAAACCCTATATGACTCTCAGATTTACGTTGGAGACTAAGCCTATTCCCTCTTTACCCAAAGGTGAAAGGAAAAAAATCATGCTCGGTTTGGAAAGGACTTTGTTTTATATACTACCTACTTAAAGTTGTAATGGTAAAGTCTCTCTGAGAAGTACAAGTAACTGGTAAGCTTTGCCCTTAAGCAACTTCATAGTTCTGTCAAGCCAGCTATTTACCACTGCTGGTAGCAAATTTATTGAGTCATATTTTGTTTACTTTTTAAAAAATAAATTTCAGATAGGGTCTCTTTTCTATTGATTTTATGCATATACACACACATATAATATCTGTTTATTTGTTTAAGAACATATAAAAATTATGGGCATAAGATGTTACATGCTGCAGCATGTTACCTAAAAGTAGTAATGCTTGCACTTTCCAAAATAGTTTTTAGAAAGAGATATGAAGATGCTATGATGAAAAGTGGAAATGTGATTTAATATTCCTGTTTACTTGTGTCATTAAGCTCATTTTTGTATGCTTGATATTTTAGTTCTTATTCCTCTGAAGTCCTTGCTGCATGTCCTACCTAATGGGGTTCTCCTGGCAGGATTAAACTGGTCTTCATTTTGAGAGTATATTTTGAAGGTTTCTAATTTCCTTAGCAATAAGCTCAATTTCACTGCAGTGGGAAGAGGACTGAGAACTTTTGCTTTCCATTCTAAAGAGTGTGGATATGGGGAATAAGAGGAAACAAAATCACAGCACTGGAATAAGACCTCACCTGTAGCAATAGCCAGAGCAATGCACACAGAGTCCTTCCTAATGTGTGTATTTTCCTGGGAAATCTTGATAGCAGCCTGGTGGGAAAAAACCTCCCAAAGCTGTGAAGAAAATCCCTCCTTATTATAATGTGCCCAAAAGATTTCCTAATGAAGCTGGAAAGGAGCTGGAGAAAATATATCTTCCTAATGTTCAGATTATTGCTCAAATAAGAGATTTCAGTTTAAAATGTTATTTAGCTGTCAAATTTCCTTTACTTTACTTAAAGATCCATTTAGTTTTTTTCCACACACACAGTATTTACTTCATAATGAAGCACACAAACAAGCAAATAAACAATAAGATTCTAGCCTTTTATTTAACAAGGAAAAGGTTATCTTAAAATTTTATTAATTCAAAGAATAGTTCATTTAAATGAGCTTTTATTTTGGGAAAGTGCTTTCTCTGTGATTAGTATTGTGTTCCTTATTGCATTCTGAAATTCAGTCAATGTGAAATTGTTTAAGAGATTTCATTTTTGCACAGTTTTCTTTTCTTTATTTTCTTTTTTGTCCTGAACAGACAGGACAAAACAGACATCTTCCAGAAAGATGCAAAAGTGGGCTTTTTTGTATGCAAAGCTTTGCTTTGCATGTTTTTATGTATTAATATAATGGCTGACCTGGACCAGTTTTCTGCACAATAAAGAAAAATAGAGCCCAAAACTCTGGCCTTAATCTCACAAATATTGAATAGTGATATAATCAATTATTTGTAAATAACTGTATTCCTGCTGTTTGTTAGTGTATTTTTAAAATTACATCTTTAAGAAAACCTACAGTTTTTAAAAAAATAATCATTTTAAAATCTCTCACAATATTTCATACCCATCTGACTTAGTTTTTCTTTGAAATCATACAAACTTTTTTGTGTCATCAGGGTTAATCTAAGGGAATTTAACTTTGCATGGTAATTATTTTATTTATCTGTAATGCTAATCTGGATTTAGTTAAATAAAATTAATCAGTTGCTGAGGAGCTTTTATGCTACAGATCTATTTGGTGCAGATCCTCTAAAAGTAAATGTGGATATTTTTATCACTAGCTTAGAGGAATCACAATTTCTTTGAAGCTTGAAGGCAGAAATCACTAAATGACAGAAATGTCTTCAGAGGGAGGAGGGGGGAGGAGAGGAAATACCTTCATAAAATCTGAAAAGCACATTCCTGTTCTTTGATAGTAGATGCCATAGCACAATGTTTGCCAGATTTTAGCTAAGCTGATAAGCACAGTGGGATGGGGGGTAAAAAGTTAGCAAGTCAAGCAAATACTGACTATCAATGATTTAACCAGAACACTTAAAAATAAAGTATTTTACAGGTGTGAAAGGAATTCAAACAAGAATAAACACTGAATATTTTGGCTAAGTGATGTAATGGCAGACCAACATAGCTGACCTGAAGGCCATTTTACCATTGAATAACTAGTACCTGGCAATCAGAAAGGCCAGACATTTAATCTGTGACAAGAACAGTGCAGTTTGTGTGAGAAAGTGATGGCAGAATTGATTTTCATCATTTTTCCAACAAAATATGTTGAAAATAAGTTTGACTTTTTTTACTTGGTAAATTACACAGATTACCAGATGAAAGCTATTTTATTGAAGAGAGGAAAAGAGTTTTCTAGAGATGTCACAGGCTTTAAGAATAAGTCAAAAAATTCAAAGTCAAAAAAGGTATCAATGTATGCATATGCATATATATATCTCTATATATCTATAAAGATAACACCAATATATATGTACACACCATTAACTGTGCCTGGTCCATAACTAGTAATTGCCTAATCAAAAAGATTCTAAGTTTCCAGTTCAGTAAAGATTGTCTGGATGATAATTACTTTTCATTCTCTTCTTACTTTGAACAGTTTAGTAAAAAAAAAAAAAAAATAGCGGTGTTGTTTTTGGTTTTTTTCCCATGAGATTGCCAACACTTCTGAATTTCACTAATTTATATATGTATGTCGTTAACAAGTCAGAATATAAGATAGATTAATTAGGAAGGAAAATTACTACTTTTAAAGATAAACACTAAAACACTTATGTACTGTGAAGGTCATATTTAGTATAGAATACCTAATGAATTCCTAGTTATTTAAACCAGTTTTAAAATTCCCTGCTAGATCAATTCCTATATTATATGGCAGAGGAATGTGGGTTCTATTTTTGGGTCTACAATAATATTTTAAATTAATTATATTATTACCTTGTCTCATTTTCCATATTTCTGCCTTGGCAATACATTAAAGACAGCATAAAGACCCAGTTTATTAATTCTTATTAACACACTCACACACACCTAAACAATGAAGATCAGTCTGTTAGTGAACTTGAAGTAAGGGTCTGGCTCATGTTCCAGAACTAAAATCTTAGTCTTTGAGGAAAAGAGAAGTTAAAAAGCATAGATTTGCAATTATTTGAGAAAGCATAAATACTTTGAGATAACATTTTTTTCTGACACACTGAGGAAACAGGACACAGAAAGGGTAGTAGCACAGTTCTGAGAACCCTTACCTGGGAAAGCTGACCTTTTAAGCAGCTGCGTTACAGGAAGAGTGAGTGCAATGGGGAAGATCCAGAAGTGTTCCCAATACTTGGGTCCTCCTGTGGGCAGCAACAGCAGCTTCTGCCTTCTGACCCCTCATTTACTCTAACATGGACCCAGATTAGTGTCCCCTCCATGTGTCCAGTTCCCATGAGAAGAGAATCTGAGTATTTTACCTGAAGAGATGCTGCAGGTGTGGGGCCAACCTCAGCAGTACACGGGCACAAGAATTAACACTTGCCAGCAATTAACAGACTGCCTAGAAAAGTGGCATTTGGGCTACAATAATTTCCCATGTTTATCTTAGTGATGAATGTAACAATTAAGAAGGGCAGCATAATTCTGTAATAAGATTATTGACAAAGAAGTATTTGCAACAATAGGCAGAACAAACTTTTAGACTTATTTTGTTGGTTTTTAATTGTGAAAGCTTACAGAAATAAGACAGAGGGATTACTTTGAATAGCATGTGTTTATGTTGTGTTTTGTAGCTCAACCTTTTCTGTATTGTTCAAATACATGGGAACTGGAAAATTAAAAGGGGGAATGTCATTAATCAGCTTGCTGATGTGTTTTCCTTATCAGGCTGAAAGAAGTTCTAAGAACAAGCAGGTAGCATAATTTATGAAAAACAGATGGAGTGTCAAATATGGCTTTGTGAGCTAAATCTGTGCAGTGGGAGAGGTTTAACATTACCCTTAATATAAAATTCCCAACTCTATAAATAACATGATAAGAAAATACTTGTGTGTGTGTATAGAGACTTAGTATACACTTCAGAATCTGATGACTGTTTCCCAGATGACATTAGGCAGGTAACTCAAATCTCCTGTATCATCAGTGCATGTAGAGCTCAGCTGTAACCTGTAATCTCACTTCTCAGCCAGTTCATTACCCATATAAAGAATACAGTATTCCATCATCCTTTGATGTGCCATGTCATCTGCCTCCAAATAGTTGCTACTGCTTGCTATAAGCACCCAGGCAATTTCTCAAGCAGTCCTGAATGTTAGCACCATGGTGTCCAGTATGAGGAACCCATCATTTCTGTGTTTTAACCACAACCTAGTGTTGTGTGGTGTCTTTAAAAAGGACTGTAACAAAAATTTAAATTCTATTTGTAAACTTATCCTTTTTATTGCAGTTCCTAATGTGACCATTTTTAGGTCAATTTAATGCTAATAGCTATTTAATATTGTTTGATAGTTTTGGGAAATTATTTTGCATTCTAGTTATCTTTAGCCTTAATTTGGAATGCAGATAAATATGTAGCGCAAGAAAGGTCTTCTGCCTCAATATAATAACATAACCAGGATTTAAATTTTTGTCACTGACTTTCCACTTCATGATTTGCACTGATGTTCAGAAAAATGCCATTTGATAATGACTGGAATGCAATTCATACATAGCATCCTCAACTAAAATTGCACTTTTTTGTACTATGAATCATGAGGTATTGAAATGACTAACGATTGCACATTAGAATGACAACTTCACTGCAGGTGTGATGTATGGTTCTCTTGAGTCTATTTTCATAAGTTGATTTTCAATAAAAGGAAACAACACTCTTCCACAGGGGACTGACTAGACTGATTACTGTAGCAACTTTAGGTCATGCAGTGAGATAACCTGCTTTAGATCATGTATAGGTGTTGTTTTCTTCATGTGCATTTTGCAACCCACTCTTTGGAAAGAAGCCATCTGTGGATTTGGAGCTTTCTGTTGTGATACCATATAGAGTCTTCTATCTCAGCACCGGAATATTGTTTTTGACTGTGCAAACTGATTTTCTTGGGGCGGAAAATTAATCTTTATACATCTATAAATCTATATACATAGAACTAGCATTGATCTCTGGAGAAGGACAGCTGTAATACCAAGTGAATTGAAACAAAGAGCATATGGACAAGCTCAACATGCAAAATGCAGAAATGGAGTCAGCAAATTTATTATTATCATTGTCTAGAAATGCTTCTGCAACAGACATGTAGATGGACACAGTTCCTTGGACTGTGGGGCAATTGTAATTGATTATGATGAACCCATTATGGTGGGTCTTCCACAATACCCATCTCACATGTAACATTGGTACACTCTTATATCTTGTCTATATGAAAATCCTATAAGGTAAAGGAACATTCTATTTAATAATAATAATAGTAATAAAGTTTAATAATGACTGCCAAGTAAAATTCAGTCCTTTCACAGGTAATAAATTAAAAGAGAGCAGGCTTGAATAAATTTGATTCAGCACTTACCTTGAACTCCTAAGAGTTCATTAACTTGTTTCAAAGAAAATGTATACATGAACACTCACAGGTCTGCACAGAAAACCCAAGTAATTTTCACTTTGTTGGAAATGGTAATTGTGTTAATAATTGCTTTGAACCTGTTTAATTATTTTGACAGTAGCACTGTGGAGAAATTTGTTAGTCCCCAATGTTGATGCAAAAAGAGATACTACTTATTTTTTACTGTGAGCTAACTTTTGCTGATTTGTCACAAGCACCAAACACAGTGATGATATGAAGTTCTTTGCAAATATGCATGTCCTTGGGCCAAATATTTTAACTGCCCAAAGCATTAGACATGCTTGCTTAAGTATCCGAGTATTTCACTAAAACCCTGAAGTGATTTTTCAAATTATTTGCAACCTGCAGCTAATTTCCAGATGATCTTGTGACGGAGTTGAAATAGTAGACTTTGTTAAAGAATAGTATAATGGAAATCAGAATTATGAAATGAATTATTCTTACCGTTACCTGTGCCCTCTATGTACTAGAAATACTTGACAGGACTGCAAGGGCGAAAGAGGCTAAATGTTCTTATTTCTTCTACCTTGACTTCTTGTATAGCTCAGAGTATGCTCAGCAGTGCCTTAAATGTTGTCTGGATCTGGCTCCTCACTGCTTGGCCCCTGACATGCAGAAGAAATATGTGAGTGAGTCATCATGTGCTGGGTGCCATTGTGGCATGGTGATGGGAGAAAGAGCTCTGCTGGCCGGCCTTTCATGCCTGAGGAATTTTCTTTTTGTTGCTGCCAAAGCTATTGATGTTCTGGTTGGTGCCTTCAGCTAGACAAGAGTAACTGAAGGCATGAGGGAAAACTTGGTCCCATGTCCAAGAAAACAATTACTTATAATCTCCACTCTTGAGTACAAGCCAGGAGAAGATGTGAAGACATGCAACAAGTGAGTCTCAGAGCTTATCCTGAGAAAGCACATGGCAATAAGCTTCCAGGTTCCCACTGATATTAACAGCTGAGCTATAGAAATTATTTTCAGTTTAAATCCAGGCTCCCCTATTGATTTCTAACTTGATTTTTGCATGAATGTTCTATCTTTTTCTTATCAGCTTCATGCAGCACTAGTTGGTTTGGCACTTTGTGATGTTCTTGACATTGTTCAAAGAGATGTTAAGTTAAAACTGAACAGTTTCCTTGACCTGAGGTTTCAGCAAGAATTTGGCAGTCCTGGAATTTTATTTAAGACCCAGAAACATGTCTTTAAAAGTACATGGAAACTGTACTTTATCAAGCATTTCAGAGAACTGAATGCTAGCTGTAATTATTTGGGGGTGAATATTAACTGGTCAATATTTTCATAGGCATGGTTCAACTCAAGAACGAAAATAACTTACAAAAGAGATTTTTATGCTTATCTGAAGGCTGTGGGATGCCTTTCTTCCTCCACCACCCTAGATTTTTTTCTTTCACAGATATAGGTGAGTTGATGTGGGTGCCTTTTACACTCGATGGCATGAATAAACCTGTGGTTTCATAGTGGTTCTGTCTGGATTATCAAAAATCTGACAGGTTATATAGGGACTGGCAATGCTTGGGGATGTTACAGATATGAGAGAATGTTTGATAAGCCCATTATTTTTAGTCATAATTAGAGTGCTCTGCTCCAGGTCACTATAGAAATGTTGCAGTCAGCATTATAAGTTTGTGTCCCCTTTTTGTTAAGGATTATTGCATGTTGTGGAAGTGACAGCTAAACCTGGCCCTGAGTTGAAAACTAAAAATAGGAAAATATACTGAGAAAAAGAAGATAGAAGTCTCTAAGATATTTGAAATAGCAACAGAGAGGAGTTTTCTGAGCAATGGACTGAGGAAATCACCGCAGATTGAAAAGAACTTGATTGTGCTATAATGTCTGCTGTCTCTGCAGTCACTGTTTTGAGATGGTGTTTGGTATTTGAATGCTCTATTGACGCCTTTGCTCCATGGTAACTTTTTCGGTTAGGAATACACTGTTAGGAGAATAATAGCTTTCACTGATCTATTTTCAGGTCTTGTAAATTATTGCCTTGTGATCATGTTTCCTACTGAATAGAGCAGAGGACTTCCATATCCATGGTTGCAAGGTGTCAAATCAGAGGAAGATGTGTATTCAGTTGCATGGATTGTAAACAATGCTTTATACATATGCAGAGACAAAAAGCTCTTGGGACCTTAAAGATGATTTTTTTTTTTTTTACATTTCCCTTGGAATTTAAAAGTAGATTGCCAGGATATTGAAAGAGGAGACAGGAATTACACACCTGAGTTAAATGCATGGAGAGTCTTGCTTTGATGGGCAATTTGCTCCTAATTGGCTTCAAGGGAGTTTTTTGGGGGAGGGAGTAAGGTGTGGATAAAAGTAACCTAAGGCTTTCGTAACTGCTTACAGCAATTTCTCACCATGTTCTAATCAGATACTGACTGTTACCAAGTAATCTTATGTCCTGTTACAATATTGTACAATTTGTAAAAGAAAATTATGAGATAACTATGTGCAAGTGGAGTGAATTTATCACACTAAATAAATGCAAACAATTTCTTGGCTGTGAGCATCAGTATAATCCATTTGGACGTACAAAATACAAGTGGTAAGTTTTGGTTTTTATTTATTTTACTTGGATTTATTTTTTTTTGATAGCTGATACTAAGACAATCACACGTACATAGGTGTGTGTCTGTGCCTACACAGCAGCAAACACTTCATCATAAAATGTGAAGAAAATCATATTTTCTTTCTGTAGTAGCAGCAGATCACAGTTATGCTTTGGAGAATTTTGTTTGTATCCATTTGCTGATTTATAGATGGGCGCCTTAAGTAAAGTGCATAATTAGGGTTAATTCAAGTAACACTAGGCACAAGTAGTAAGGAATTCTTAAGTAGCTTTTATGCCTTGTAAAAAAGATCACATGGGTGCAGCTCTTGTGGCAGTTAGAGTCTCCAGAGTGTCTTTGCACAAATGAACAGGCTGGATCCTTAATTGTGTAGAGAGCACGCGCAGAAAGTGTAGCACTCAGATGATCCCGTTTATTGTATCCCTGTTGCTAAGCAGGGAGGCTTTTGTACCAGTTGGAACATTTTCAGGATCTGTGGCTGCATTCCTAGATGAGTTGCAGTAATTAAATGGGAAAGCAGTGATTGCCAGCATTGCTTGCCAATTCCAGTTTTATAATAAGGGGCAAAAAACATCTGATCAGCCCCAGACAGAAACAGAAATTTGTTTGACCTGTAATTATGTGCCAAACCAATGGTGGTGTGACATAAATGTCATCTGAAGGTATGGACTGTCTTATTGTTCTGAGAGCAGACATTCATTTTTGCTAGGGAATGCTCTGGAGGAGGAAATTCCCTTCATGTGGTTCTCTTTCTACTTGGTAAGAGGAGGGTTGGTTTACTGCTTTGTTTTGGTTTTGTATTTTCAAACCTGTTTCAAAGCTCCTTTAGTTTCTCATTTTGCTTGGCACTGAGTAAATTCTTTTTATGCAAAAGATAAGTCTAGGTATTTTCTGTCATCCCCTGGTTTTCCAGTTCTGTTGTCTCATCAGCTTTTCTAGCCACTTCTTCCAAGAGCAGAATAATAAGAAAGACAGAACAGAACTTTTTGCTGCTTCTCACTTGATAGCTGCAGAGATGGAGAAGTGGCAATAATAAACTTTTAGAATTTATGTGAGTGAAAGGGGCCTATACAGTCATTTTCTGTTCTTTTGGACAGATTCTGTGGAAGTAACTCAGGGCAACTGGTGATTCTTGTGGTCAAATGTTGGTGAAAGGTCTGATAATATAGTTGATACTACTCAGAGAAGAAAACCAGCTCTGTTAAAAAATGTGGAGTTGTTTGCTTTTTTCTTTTGCAAATTTATTAAAAAAAGATAAATATGATTCTCCAATATAAAAGGAATACCGGGGGGGGGGAAAAAAGGAGACAATTAAGTGGACTTTATCTTCTGTGGTTGTTACTAGAATTGTTATTCATGTATTTTTATGTTTATGAAATCTGACAATTTCTACATAATTTTTCTAGGCTTTTGGCCTATTTACAAGCTCTTTTTTTTCACAAGTAGATGACCAAGAAAATAATTGTGACACTTTCCCCCTTAACAACTCCCAGTTTAGAGTAAGAAATAGTTGGGATTTAAGTTTCTCCCATCACGAAAGAAGACTTGTCTTTCTGAAATTGGTGGCTTTGCAGAAATGGCTTTTCTTCCCACTGGAAAATAACTTTGCATTAAAATTTCCAGACTGCTTTTGTGAACGTAGATAAATTTTGTCCTCTTATGGATAAGAAAAAAAAGATCAAAGCTCAAACCATAATTCAGAACTGGCACTGGAAATACTAAGGATTCTCAGTGTGAAAACCATGTTTTTCTCTATGCTGTCACAGGACCCTATATGAAAATAATTTGTGAGGTCTCTAATATCCACTTTCCTTTTATGAGTCTGGTATTGTAGGTTGTAGACCAAATAGAAAAAACATGAAGCAAGTCTACAGTTGTCCTTTTTGTTCTAACTGTCGCTTTACTGTTTGTATAGCTAGAATCATAAGACTCTTGACAGTTTTGACAGACTGGATCAAGTAAAAATTTTTTTGGGGACTTGTATTGGGCATGGTAGTCAGGGAGCAGGCATCAAAGCAATAGATGGTAACTTTGATGACTGGTATGGGAAAAATTCCTCCTTATTATTCCTTTGGTAGTAAAGAAAACTCCTATTCAAACCTGCTACTTTGAATTTAGCAATAGCATTAAGTTATTTCCTCTTAATAGCTAGCTAATTTTTCACCTGATTGATTTTTGCTGAACCATTACCTTTCACTGGTAACTGTCATTGCCACAAATTCTGCTCATTTTAATTATGGCTTATATAAAGAATTACTTTTTTATCTTAGTTCAAGCTGCGAGTCACATTTTATCATGTAAACAAAACAATTAAAAATGCACAGAGAGAAATAGCTGTGAATAATGTGCCTCTATAAATGGCTTACATAAGACAGAATGGTATATAATGCTATCTCTAAATGTGTTGTCTCCCATCTTGCTGTTATTGTATTACCTCACTGTAGAGTAAATGCACAATGTGTCATTAATTATTTAGTTTTCTATGTTTCTGGGCTAACGTTTACTACAAAATAACTCCTCTTTATTTCTGAATTTTTTCCTCTTGGTGCTCATCGGTGCTGACCCTTAGGTGGGAGCAAGGGCCTTGTCAGGGAGGTACTCAGGACGTCCTGGTGCTTTAGGAGTGAGCAAAGATTAAGTTGCACATGAACAATCCTGCATGTGGGTCAGTGTTGGCACAACAGAGTTACTGTGTGGTGAAAGCAGTAGCATTTTGCAATAGCTTCTCTATGGAGGCAGGTCCTGCTACTGCCTTAACAAGCACTGCAATACAAACAAGTCTTGATTCTGAGATATTTCATAACTTTAGTGGTTGGGGGGGCTTTGGAAACTCACCTTGGGAAACAAATATTTGTGAAGAGTTGCTTCATAAATGCATTCATGATGAATATTCATCTGCTGTACAGAGGAGTTTCTGACTGGGATTTGACTTGTATGCACGTACTAGGACAAATTTTCTACTGCAGGCAATTACAATAATTTAAAGCAAGACGTGATGAGAATAAAGAGTAGAAAGAGCACTTGTAGTTGCCTTGATGATTCTGCTTTGTCTAAAAAATCATTCATTTAGTTTCCAAGAACGTCTGCCATATTCAGTTTTAATCCATTAGACCTATCAATTTTTAAGGATAATTCAGGTTGGAAAGGGCCTCTAGAGGTCTGAAGCAGAGAGAGGTTAAAAAGACAAAAAGCTATGAGATCTGACTGGGTTGCTCACAGCTTTTAGACCTTGAAAATCTCCAAGGATGAGCACAACACATTTATTATGAATATTTGTTTTCCTTAACTAAGGAAAATATTTAATCTTATGCTGAAACTGAATGAGACATTGAGGTTATTGCAGGATGAATCTGAATCAGTTTTCAGGAGAAGAGTAGTAACTCCCAGCATGTAGTTTCATCCTGGTTTAGGTGGGAGGCAGTCCCACAGAGAGGGAAGGGTTTCCTTGCTGCTGTTGCAGGCAAAAATGTGAATTGTGGGCACCTGTCATCAAAAAATAACTCATGTTGACAGTAGTCTATTTTATTATGATTATACTGTAGTTTTGTATCAGTTCTCACTGGAATGTCTCCTCTTATTGTTAGTAGGAGTTGAGCAGTTGAAACATACAACAAGTGTTCATCTCAGTACCAATCTAAGTGAATTTTTATACTTTCAGTACTTCCACAAAGTGAGATAGTGAAAATAAAGAATTTCTGAGCAAAAAACCTCCAAATTTCTGTTAAGGCTTCCTTTCATGGTGACATGGCTTTGACTGATCTCTCTCAGCATGGAGATGAAACTATACTGGGGATAGGCAGCTACTTAGGCCAGAATGCTGCCAAAGCTTTGCAGGAAATGGATTTGACTAGATCAGACTTCAGGTCCTTTTTCCATCCCAGCTGTGCTTTCAGAGAAGTAATTATTCTGTTCAGCTATGACATGAGTCAGCAAAGTGAAAAGGCAGATTTTTCTGCTTTAGGAAAACTGTGGCATAGAGTGTTTGTGTTAGCTCACGATTTTCTTGCTCAATGTTAACAGAATTCTAATCACCTTCCTCAAAGTCATGCCCTGTGGTGCGATTCCAGTCCTACAAGTGGCCGCTCTGATCATCTGGTTTTACATGCACACATGATCACAGTATGAAAGGTACAGTTGTGGAAATGCACCATTCTTTCTCTGTTCCCATTCCTATATAGGCATATCCTTCCCTAATTTATTAAGTGTCATGGGAAGCTCTGACCTGTGACATGAAGGAAGACAGTTTTGAGTTTCACTAGGGTTAGAAATGGGAGAAAACTTGGCTATAGGCAAATGAATTGTTATTCCATTTCACTTTTCAATTATGGAGCAAGAATTCTAAATTTAAATGTGTCATCTTCCATGCAGAGCTTTTGTTGACCCAACCAAATTTATGTATTGCCTAGAGAAAATTGGAACTTATGCCTCCTGGACAATTAGCAAGATGTTATGCTGCCTTTTAATGCACACACGTTCTGATCTTGAATAATTCACATTATTAGAGTCCCAGTTACTCACACTGTTGTTGCTCACTGGTTACTAGTCAATGCTTACTTCTGTTTTAGTTTTCCTTCCACATTTCAGCCACATATGTTAAAATAGAGAAAATTCCATTAAAATCTAGTAGAATACACATGTATGTGACATGAACTTGAATAGATCACAGGCAAAGAGCTCTTGTGGTTTGATACTGATTTTTTAATCATCAATTTTAAAGCATTGAAACGTGAGTGATGCTAAATAAAATGTTAAAATATTATCTACAATGACATCTCAAGGCTGTATGATACGGTATTATTTAAGCATTGGGTATTTGCAGCTTCAGTGAGTGTTATGAACATGAGCATATAATATTAAAGACACAAGTGACTTGTTAAAAGAGCTTACCTGTTACATTTTAGGCAATAAGAGTATGGGGTTCCCATACTGATTCAGTAAACAGACACTGTCAGGATAGCATATGAGGTACTGAGGCAAACAGGGTCTGCTGTGTTTTCTCAAAAATGCCCTCTGGGTGAAGAACCTTTTTCAAATACAATCTAAACCTCCCCTGACATAGCATCATGGCATGGCCCTGTCACTTGCCTGCTACTCTGCTTCCACTTGTTAGGATACTGTAGACATATATTAGGTCTCCCCTCAGGTTCCTCTTTTCCAAGGCAAGTAGCCTTATGGTAATATGGCTTCCTCTCCAGACCCTTCACCATCTTTGTAGTCCTCCTTTTGGACACTCTAATAGCCTTGTATCTTTCTTATATTGTGATGCCCAAAACTGCATACAGGACTTGAGGTGAGACTGCACCAATGCAAAGTAGAGTGGGACAATCACCTCCTTTGATTTGGTTAAGAGAGCAGACTTGAGAGAGGGGGTGATACCAGCCTAATTATTCATCATAAGCTTAACTAATTCAAAGTTAACTTTATTTTGTCCTCATGGTTTAATTAGATAGGGGGTGTAACTACAAAAGCAATAAATACTGAAAAAAAATTAAGTGTATTTCCCTAAGAATAGCTTTCCTGAGGTAGGGCTGCAATTCCTTGTGTTCTTTATTTGTCTGTACTGCATACAAAGCCTAATATGTTCACTGAGTCAGGCCAGACAGGCTATGTAAACAGTACTCCATCTCTGCCAGCCACATTGGTAGCTTCAAGTGCTTTGCATTATTTATTTGAAAGTGTCTGTTGCTTAAACGTTCTCCTTGACTGCATGATTTTAAAGTGACAGCAGGTCTACAAGTTTGGGTCCATTTAGTGAAAAGTGAAAGCTCCTTCCCTATAAATTTTGAGCTGCAACAATAGGAAACATTGTCAGAAATGGTACTGAATCAAGTTCAGTATGAAAGTGGTAATTGAGTCTTCTAAACAAATGGTTGCATGGCTGCCTGTGCTTTCATTTCTCACCACTGTCGTTTATATAGTGAGCATCTAACATGTTTATACCATCCTTGGTTGTTTAGGCAATATAAAGGACTCCTAAGAAAAGGATTGACATCTAATATTTGTAAATTAAAACACATGATTCTGTATTCTGAATAAAATTGCCTTGAACATGTAATAATAGATTATTCCATGTGTTACTTAATGAGAGGCTCCAGAGGATGATTTGAGACCCAGATTTCAAAAGCCTTGCAAATTCTGTAAGCTTGGTTTTGTGGCATTTATACTTGAATTATATTTCTTAAGGAGTCCAGCCAGAATGTCAAGAACTGTAGAAAGATAAAAAGTCTTCAGCCAGTTTCCCTCTGGGTGGGTCCTGCACTGAATTCTTCTGATAGGGTAATGTCTTGTTGTGTTTCCTGATTCTACATATGAATTCTATATTAGTTGGATAACAGTTGACAAAATCACTAAACTAGAGTAGGAAATGTGGTTTAATTCCATGAAAGGTTCCCTAAAATTCCTATGGTCTGGGTTTTATTGAAATTTCTGTCTGTTAATAGTTTTTGCAAGCATAAAATTTAAGAACACTTCTATTCACAATAAGTAAAAAATTTTACAATGCTCTCAGTATTTCACTGAGACCATTCAGAGGAAAGGTCGTGATCCTTAGTTGCACAAGGTGTGGACTACAGAACCTACAAGAAAAGCTCATTGTTTCCTCAGAAGAATTTTAGTATTAGTTTGAATCAGTAAAACAGGTAATGAAAGGCCTGTAAATTTAATTTAGAAAAACTGTGTTTAAAAATGCTTGGAAAGCCTTTTTACTTGTTTCACAATGTCAGAATGTTTAACTCTAGAGATTTAGATCTAGAGATTTATTTAGATGTCTTTAAAGCATTTTCCAGTTTTCATTTTAAAAAAATTATGATTTTGGGCGTTTTAGATTTATTTTTTTTTTCATTTGACATTTTGAAATTGTTACTGTCATTTTGAAGTCATACTGTAAGGAAAATAAACTCGTAATCCTTGCAAAACAGGTAGATCATTATGCTATAGAAATATGGTGAATATTTCCAAAGCGGAATATAAGAAAGGGACAAGCCTTTCAAATTGCATGAGTCTTTATCTTTCTATATTTTTTTTATGTGAGTTCATGGTATAAGTGTAGACCCTCATAAAATACAGCAGAACACTTCTTATTGGTAATATTTAACATGTGTATAAGAAAAAGGAGCAATCTCACTATATCACTTAATTGAATTGCTCTTTATTAAATTAATGTAGTAAAATGCAATTTCTAGAAATGCCAAGGTGATCACAGATGTGGGGGCAAAGAGGAGCACTGAGGAGAAAATAATGGTGTGGTAAATTAGGGATAAATAATTTCTGAGTGCAATATTGTTGAATTTATTGGACTAAATACTTTCCAAATAGGACATTATGGATAAATAGGAGCAGTAAAGCTTGAGAATGGAGGGAAAGCTGATTAAACTTTGAGGTACTCTTTTCTATGTAAAGTTACCCATTTGTTCCAAGTCCTGTTATGCCAGCCAAAGAAATCCTTATTACAGCATTTATACTGGAAAACTTCAGTGTTACGAGAATGCTGATCTTTGATTACTGGCAGGGTTTCCTGGAATATCCAGTCTTAATAATTATCCAACAATTATACTAGCTGTGTTTCAAATATTATTTAATCTCAAACTTGAAAATAAGATGATGAAATTACTTTGTCCCAAATCCTTGATTTAGCATAATTCAAGTCCACTAAGCTTCCATTATTTTAAAACCAAGTTTTATAATGCAGCTATATTCTGGTTACCAGATGAAGGTGTCATTGGTCTGAGTTATGTTGGAAGTGGAGATTTTATTCGGGTTGCATTTTGAGATATAAGTCTGTCCACTTTTTTGTTTGGTTTCTTATCTTCTGTATATGTGCGTATGACATGCAACACTATTTGAAAATATATGTAACTTACTACAGAAATGAAAGACTTCAAATTGATTCAATAGGAAAAACATGCAGAACTTAGAATCCTCCCTGGGGTCCTGTCCTATTCCCATTTAGATTGACAGATACCTTCTTCTTTCTCTCTGTTAAAATAGGCTCAGGGTCACAATAAAAATTTGAGAATACTGAAGAGTTTCTCTGTTATCTTTAAAATTACTTCCACAGCACCTTCAAATGTCCTTGATGTTTAAGTGATTCTTCTGTTCAGATGAGAATTGCTGCTCCTGATACCTTATAGTTTGATGAAAAAGAGCAAGTTAGAATTCAGTTGTAACACACCAAATACAGGCAGACTTCTGTTTCTATTTTTAACGTCAAGAAATACTCCATAGATATCCAAAGACAGGTGACAAATTAAGGAACAAGAAGGAATGAAATATAAAGAAAAATACAAATAAGCCATGGAATCTGATATTGGGGTCCCAGATATCACACACTGACGACTATTTTATGGCCTAAACAATAAAATAATTTTTCTCTCAACTGGACTATAAGGTCATATATGTAAGACTTTTTATTATATCTGCTTGTTGTTTTTTTCCTCTCTTCATTCTACTTCATGGTAGTTTAAGCCCTAGGCTTTGAATATCTTGTGGAAATACGGTCTCTGGCTATCATTAGAGAAAAGCAAATTTAAAACTTTGCATTCCTAACATTTACCTAAATGAAGCTCAGACAAGGTGATCATCAAGTTATTTGATTCAATGCACACCATACAGAAAATTCCTCATACAAACCAAATTATCAGACCTGAAGATAATGAGTAATAGCAACATTTAAATTTTTGCTCCTTTGTGAAGATGTAGATTAGGAAAAAAAAAACAAAACAAAAGGACATTAATTACATTTTAAAAGTTATCTTACACTTAGGCTTCTTAGTAGTGCTGTCTGTAAGTAGCAATTCCCTATGAAGCTGCTTCCTGTAAACCTGAAAATGAGAGGTTGTTTTGGGCTTCTCTGGAGAAGGTGGGGTTGGGTAAAGGGGTTGCTTCTTTGAGAAGCTGCTAGAAGTTTGCCCTGTGTTCAGTAGACCCAGTTTCCCCCGGGGGGAATCTGGTCAGGAGCTGCTGTAACCACAGAGAGGAGTGAGAATATGTGTGAGAAACAGCTCTGCAGACATCAAGGTCTGTGAAGAAGAAAGGGAAGGAGATACTGCCAGGCACATGAGGGTTCACCTGCATCTTGTGGTGAAGACTGTGAGGAGTCCTCCCCGTCAGGAAGGAGTGGCAGAGATAAGGTGTGCTGAACTGACCACAGCTCTTATTCCCCCTCCCTGTGTGCCACTGGGGCTGGAGGAAGTAGAGAAAGTATGGAGTAAAGTTAAGCCCGAGAAGGTCTTTTATGATTTGGTTTTATTGTCTTATTCTGGTTTGATTGGTAATAAGTTAAACTAATGTCACTGACTCAAGTCTGTTTCCTCCATGGGAGTATCTGGTGAGTGATCTCTCCCTGTCCTTATCTTGACCACAAGCCTTTCCCTGTATTTTCTCTCCCCATCTACCTGAGGAGGGGAGTGTTAGAGCAGCTTTGGTGGCATCTGGCATCCTGCCACAGTGGGTAAGTCAAGTCCTTCTGATCATGCCTTGAATCATTATAGAATTTTTCTGTACTTGTCAAAGTTGGGGTTAAAGTTGAAGCACAGCATTTCCAGCATTGTTATCCCTAACATACAGTTTAGGGAGGACCAACAGGGGACATAAGGAGAGGTTAGCTGGGACAAGAAATAAATTGTGTTTATAACTGTGAAGAAACTAGAAAATGCTGTATCTCTTCCCTCCTGAGCAAAGGAGGTAAAGTAATGGTGCTGCAAGTCCCCTCATTGCAAATTTTTTTATTCAGCGTGTCTGGTTCATTTTATTTGAAAGTTATCAAAGGGATGAAGCTACAACTGGTAGGGAACACTTTCCTCAGGGCTTGATAAATCCATCCTCAAGCTAATTCCTGCTGCTTGGTCGAAAGCATATTGCCATTCCTGTGACTTTGACTGGCTCTCAGGCTCTTGTGGTTTGTCAGTCCACAGTGCTCTGCCTCTTGGGAAACAAGCTGATCCAGTTAATTTTTCAGCTGTTGTATTTTCCAGTTGAGCAGTCTTCATTTTTCGCACTAATCAAGTTTTATGGGTAAAAAACTAGACACTTTGAATTCAAGCAAAGCAGAAATTTACAGCCTTGACTGCCAAATTTGGGAAAATCTGTGATATGAAGAAATAAAACAATCTCGGTAGCCTTAACATATTTTCCCTGAGGTGAAATAGTTTCCTTTGCGTTGCTTAGGATTGTTGAGGCAAATCTTGGTCTTAGACCCAGGGGAGCATTACTGCTGGCAGACCCTGCTCTGTGAGATGCTAGACCTCACAGTGGAAGCCTGAAGCCACTTGTGTAAGGGAGGTCCCACACTGCTCTGAGCAGCAGGCATAGCAAGCATTTTACTTTATTGTAAATTGATTTACAAGGGATGAGAGTTCCCTTGCCTTCCCCTTTTGGCGCTTGTAACCTGTCTTGTGCTGCTTATCAGAGGATGCACAATCTTTCTGTTTCACTGACTTCTCTCAGATTATTACTGTGTTTCGTTAGTCCATTTCTCTGACTTCCGTGGCTTCCTTCTTCTCAGCTTTTCAAGACTGCTATCAGTCTTCTAAAATCAATAAGAGGATCGATTGTACAACTGTTCTCTTAATTTTACAGTCTGTACCACATCCATAGCTTTCCATAGAAATTGTGCAGGGTATGAATAACCCAGGCATCAAACATTTCATTAATTGTGCATTTAAACTCCATAACATTTGTTAGTTGCATGTTTGTATACATTTATCTGAAGCGCTGATTTTCCTAATGTAAGGAGTCAGTTTCTGATGCCATTATTCAGCTTGCCTTGTGTCTCTTAATGGTGACAGCTAACAAAGTAGATCTGTTCAGAGTTCTGAGTAACATGCTGGAATTTAGTTTTAAAAGAAATAGTCTATATAGATGTCATAAAATAATCGACTTTCAGTTTTCATAAGTTATAATAACTAAAGGAAACTCCCTTTAAATGTCTGGAGTGCAGCAGTTTCAAGTACGG
Organism: Cinclus cinclus; assembly: GCF_963662255.1. Taxonomy (NCBI): domain Eukaryota; kingdom Metazoa; phylum Chordata; class Aves; order Passeriformes; family Cinclidae; genus Cinclus; species Cinclus cinclus. Next base: position 37,068,053 of record NC_085046.1, on the reverse strand, counting down.
CCCAAGGGAGTCAGGGCAACAACTCACCTGGTGTCTGAGGATCAAAATACCCAATATTCATCTTCAGGCTGGCCCTTTGACACAGAGACTCCTTTAACAATTAATTGATGTTATGCATTTTCTCTGTTCATATTTCAAATATATTCTGTAGTGGAGTATAGATGGTGTTTTGCTTTTCTGTTTCATAGAGGTGTATTACATCTATTCCTGATATTCTTGAAGCATTGAGGTACTTTGCTGGTTTTGGGCCTTTTGCTAAATGCCAGGTAGCTTGGAAAGGCAGAAATTAGGAAAGGAGTTTGTCCAAATGCTGGAGAAAATAATACATGCTAATGCATCTAAAGGAATTGTGGGGCAGAAGCTGTGTGCATTTGAGGATAATCACTTTTTTTTCTTTAAAAAATGCAAAACTCAGTTAAAAATTCTGCTTGTTGGAGATTCAAAAGTAACAGTACATGAAGTTTACTTTACATTTTACAATTGCTCTTGGAGTTAATTTTAAAAATATAACTGAATAAACAAAACTTCATTTTTTTTTAAAGGACAAATTGGACTCTTTTCTGATAATGAATTGGCAAAGCATAGCCTGATACCTTGTGATAGGGATAAATACATTTGCACTAATGTGCTTAAAAGGCAACTATTAGTTTTTAATGAATGTAAGAGATTTACTTTTTTAGCAGAGCTACTAAAATAATAATCATACATAAAGGAGTACTTCACACAAGCTCAGGAAATTATATTCAGAGATTTAGCTAGGGAATTTGGTTCTGGTTTGAAAGATAACGTTCATTTTTACATGCAAAAAAATTGTTTAGTTCATTAGCATACTTTTATTCTGCAGACACTGAAAAGCTTTAATGCCCCCCAAATTACTTAGATGTAACTTAGTTTTACGAGTTATCAAGCACTAAAGATATAAATAGCCTTATTATTCTCTGGTAGCTGTTGCAGTACTATTTCAGAACACCACTGTTGCACAATAGGAGGCATTTTAAACGGTGGTTTGTTCCTCACATTAGTGTACCAGATAAGCTTGATTCTGAGATAATATACTGGCTGAAAGTGTTTTTAAGGCATCTGGTGAAGTGCAGACTCTCACATTAAAGCATTAAAATCTGTCTAATGGGCAGGTTGTATGTTTTTTGAAATTAGACTTTTGTTTCATAATCTAAGGCAGCACCAATGAAAGATTAGTGACATCATTTTATCGACTATGAACAGTGGTCAGACCAAAATGTTCTACCTTCATGTTTGATACGAATTTCACTTCCTCATATCTATAAATAGATGAGCATGTGTATGTACATAAAATATAATGCCATTGGTGATGAGAAACAATGGAGTTGAAGTTATATATTTAAATATATATATATAATGGTAGATATATGAAAACCTGGTTGAAGAAGCAGAAATTTCAGCTGTTTCCTGTAGAAACTCAGCTGTGTGTCACCGACAGGTATCAACAGTAGCACTCATATGGCTACACATGCATTACACTTTGGGAATTTCTCAAAATTGAAAGTAGTGTCTTTCTAGTCTCCAAAGAAACTCATGACAAGCTGTACAGGCTATAACGTAATATCAGATGGCAGGGATAAATGCTGGTGCATCTTCAGCATGGATTTTTGCTGTCACCACAAGGAGCTTTTTGCTCTCTTCAAAGCACTGATCTCTTCTCTCTGGTGACCAGTGACAGCACCCAAGGGAATGGCCTGAAGGTGTAGTTTGGATATCAAGAAAATATTTTTCCCCCAGAGGGTGGCTGGGCACTGGAACAGGTCCCCAGGGAAGTGGTCACAGCACCAAGCCTGACAGAGTTCAAGAAGTGTTTGGGTAACGCTCTCAGGCACATGGAGTGATTATTAGGGATGTCCTGTGCAGGCCCAGGACTTTGATGATCCTTGTGGGTCTCTTCCAATTCAGAATATTTGTTGAAATTCATAAACTCAGCTGAATTAGGAACTAAGAAACCCACTCTTAGCTTCAGTTTAGCTCTACTTGTCTGTTGCTTGCAACTTTATATTAATCAGGGTGAGAGTATCAGATAAAAAGTAGAAACTAGAGAAGAAGTATTAAAAATAATTGCCATGCTCTGGAAAGCTGATTTAAGAGAATTCAGTGGAAACTTTACAATTGGGAAATTTATGTTAAAAAATTATATGTTGTTGTCTACTTAATAAGATAGAAAAACCAAAATCAACCTGGTTCTAGAAAAAAATATGCTCTAAAGAACTGCTAGCTGTTAATACCCAAACTTGTACTAAGTGATAATACTCTTCTGCCAGACTGATAAGCACCTGTACAAAAGATATAGATTGCCAGCTAAATTAGTCTGGTAATCCTGATAAGTCCATAGCAAGGTCTATAACATCTGCTAGGGGCAAAAATGTATTCTCTAAGACTTGCCTACCATCTATATTTTCAGTCTATGCATGTCAATCAAATTATTTCGGGAACAGCTTTAACTTCTCAGATATAGAAAGTGGCCTTGAAAAATTCCTTCAAGTCCATATCCCTATATCTAACTTTTGTCAGGGTAAAAGATGATTCTTCTTAGGTTGTGGCTTTGAAGCTGACTGGGGCTTTCATGGTAGACCCAGACTGGAAGTGAAATTTAAAAAGTGTTTGATCTAATTCTTCTTCTTTTTTTTTTTTTTTTTTTAAATTTTTCCTCTTTCCCTTTTTAAGAAAAAGAGTGTTTGAAAGTAGTGGTGGCTGCATATAAGCAACAACAGAAAAGTTGTCAGAAGCGACTGTGTCTTGCAGTGTGGCAGCCACTTTGGATTATATTCTTAATCGTTATCACACAGCTAAAAGCATTCCTATGGCTGCTCTAAAATGGTTTGCTCAGTCTGGCTCATTGATGTCATATGGGAATACAGAGGTGATTCTTAAATTCGAGATGAGTTACAGATGGGTTATACATACACACAAAGTGTATTTGTATTGAATCCTTGCACAGCTTTATGAATAGGAATAAGAGCATTGCATATAAAGCTAATGAACTCTTGGTGTGCGGTCAGGTGGGCAGAATACAAGTGATTATATGGAAGATTCCAGCACAGGGAAAAATAATTTCTTTTTCTGGACACATATTTTATCCTCAGTACCTTGTTCTGTTTGAAGAACCTACCCTAAGTCTTGTTTAAGTATGAATGAGGTAGTTGATGTGTATGAGGCATCAAATGAATCTCTGAGACCTGACTGTTGATAAGGTGTGGAAACCAAGGACTTGGCAACTCTCTACTCACAAACTTCTTTTCAATCAATACTGCGTTAATCATTTAGTTTCTGCTAATTTAATAGATATTCTTTCAGCAACTGCATCCAGCACAGTGAAATATGATGTAGCATTAGCGTTATTGTTAAATTGAGAATGGGAAGTAAAACCAGGAAATTTGGGCTCCTAGAGCAAGTGTGGCATTTGTCTACCTGAGTATAATTTATGCATGGTAAACTGAACATTTTTTGTGAGACACTTTCCCTGGGAGACACCTCTCCTGAGACAGAAGACTAAAGGCCAGAAAAGAGATCATTCCAATAGCAGCACATGAGCACCACAGTCCTGACTGTATGCTGCCAAACAGCTTGTGACAGAAAGCAAGCATAATAGAGAGAGGCTGTTGCAAATTTTTTTTGTACAGTATTTCACTTGCTTGTCCTAGTGCTTTTGTTTCTGGGGGTTTGAGGGTTTTGGGTTTTTTCACATGAGCACAAAACAAAAATTCATGTAAATGAAGTAGTTGTAGAAACAATTGTGAGCCTGAAAGGGGAGGAAATGAATGAGTGCACTTTTCCAGTATGATTCATGTTAACAGAACATAATTTGGGAACTGAAGTCCATTGCTTTGCAATGTATTGTTAGAGAAATTATTTTATCATAGAAATGGAGGACAGCATCTTGGATGACAAATGTGTTCTTCTGTGTGACCTTCTCCCACATCCTTTTCTTCAAAGTTTAAAAGGCAAGAAGCTGTCAGTAGAGGTAGTAATTATTATAAATCTGGTCCCTGGAGGCACTCTCATCTGTGCTTGTATTTAATAAATCGTCTTTTCTGCCTTTTCCAAAACAATATTTGAAAGTCTTTTGGGCTTGCCATTTTTTTTCCCCCTGCTCTCTCTCTCTCCATGTCTTTTCCTATTGGAAGGCATATCTCTGGATTACTCTGCTGGCTATGTTCTGCACAAGAGCAGAAGTCTGTGATGGATGTTAATCCCTCTCTGTGGTCATCACTAAACAGACACGCCATGTTATTGTTAATTTCACTGTTTGCTTTCAAGTCCTCTATGTTTGGTTCCATATATCACAGCCTATAAACATAAGTTTTTCCCATATCTTTTGACCAATTGACTTGCTGGTACTAACAGCAATTTTTGAAGCTACTCAATGCATATACTATTTTATCAGTCTCCAGTTAATAAAGTTTTTGTTTTTAGAGAATGAGGATAAAAGCCATCTATGTGAGCCTTCCTGACTACTTTGAACAATTACTTCTGGGAATTTTTGATTATAGATTATGGTCCATTTTTGCATTTTGTTGCATATCTTAAATTACATTTTATATCCTATGCTCTTGGAGAGTACTTGGAAGTAGAGGCAGAGGTCATGCAATAGCATGACTTCAGCCATGGAGGTTTAAAAAGGCAGCAAGTCCAATGTTTCTGTTCTCTGTCTTTGAAAACACTATAAAAATGCATACCAAATTGATTCTTTTTGGAGACCTTATAGATCCAGTCATAGTGAAGGTGAATATGACCTGAAATGACCTGAGATGATGGCAAAAATATTTTTCTAATATGATAATTAGAGGGGGTAGGCAAAAAACCCCCACTAACAGTTGGGTTAATCTGTACATTTGAGCAACCTTAAATGAAGGACTTGTTTGTGTAAGTTTCGTTTAAAGGATGATTTTCATGCATTAGTCCATTTCTTAATTAAAAAGATTTTGTCAGAAGTTTGTGCTTGTATCCTCATTGGAGCTGATATAGTCCTTGTGTCAACCCATCAGGAGTTGTAGCACCTGACACGAGATGACCCACCAAAGGCAGCTGATGTCCTTCAGAGGGTTTTGTTTCTGACCCAGGCTCACAAAGACTATTTTGCTGAAGTTGTTTAAACCACAATCATATACAGAGAGTCAGGTCATGACTGAGAATCTGCAACTCAGTGTCATGATTATTTTCCAAATATGTTAGTTATTCAAAAGAACTGTGTTACTTGGAAGTGACAGGCCACTTTGTGGGTGCCATCAGCTCCCTCTTTGCACAGAGTACAAGTAGGGACTGAGGCAGACTTTGCCAAAGAATTCTGTGGTTATTCCCATGGCAACTATCTATGTGCAAAGACTGTGCCTTGGCTGTTATAAGCCACCTGGGCATTTCTGGGGGCTGTCAACAGAAATTAAGTAGTCAAGTTCTTGAAGAAAGGGGGAGACGGAGTCTTTCATGTCTTCATATGCAAATAAACTTAAAATTATATACCCCTGCTTACTGTTGGAAGCAATTTTAGACTGTTGTCCAAAAACAAGACTGTGTTGTATTTCTTCACAGTGTATTCTGACTGCAAACTTTGAAATTATGTTTCAAACAGTAGCTATTGCATATCTTCTGTAAAAGGACCTAGCTCAGATAAAGTAAAAGCATAATCCAGGATTTAATATAAATACAAAACTTGAAAAAAAATTAAAGGGCAAGTTTATTTTTATTTATTTGAATTTGTTTCACATGACTTTTTGATTTTTAATGCTGTGGAAACTGAAGATTTTGCCTTTAAATTGCTTGAAGCCTGTGAAAGTGGGGATTTTCTTTTAAATTATCAAACTCTTCATGGAGCAACACAATCCCCCAAAGCATAAAGAATACTTGAATGTCAATATTTGCAATGGAATCTGTTTATTAGGCATACTGATATGTTTGCTCATCTGTATGCTCCACTTCTCTGGGAGCTTCCAAAACTCTCTGGCATATACTTTAGCCATTGGAAATGAAGTAGAATCCAAAACTGTTCAAAACATGCCCTTTCTGGCCAAGCCCATGTCCCCTCTTGGACATGTTTGTTACAGAGCAGATGTGGTGTACAGCTGAACACTATTTACTCCATGGGAACATCCAGCTGAAAAAATTACCCACACTGAGAGTGTAGTAAACCTTCATTTCTGTTGCTTAGCTGAGATCCACCCTACCAGGAATCTGACTGGGGGATTTGCTGAGGTGTTGATAGGGGAGATTTATTATCTTTAGAAAATAGCAAAATATTAGCAGGATGCTTTTACTTGAAACAATGCAATTTAAAGCCAGGCCTTGATAAGGGATGGTACTGAAAAAAGTTCTCATGGCAATGTTTTTGTGTAGGCACACTGGATGCTTACAGGAGAGTTTGCCACAGATACTGCATGCTGGAAACATTTACCCATTGCCAACATCAAGCAAGATTTTTCTTTTTTTTCTTTTTTTTTTTTCTTTTTTTCTTTTTTTTAAAATTTTTTTAAACTGATCCGGTTTCCCAAACTTTAGGAATTAGGATGTGAAAATCTATCTGCGTTTGTCACATATATGTACTTTTTTATTAAATTATGGTTTTTTTTATTAGATAGATTATAAAATTCTATTAAATAGTTGGTTGCAATCCTCCCCTCCTAATTAGAACTGGATGTTCATGTACTTCAAGAGCTTTATTTGAGTGCAGGTGGAAGGGAATCTTGGTTTAACTGGCTGTAAAAAGCTTTCACATCTAAAGATGTGTTCTGTGAAGAAAATATGAGAGGGAAAAGTATACTTTGATAGTTTCTGAAAATGCAGTTAACATGCCATAGGTGTAAGTGTGAGAGAGAAGGGAAAATGATTGGGGATGGAAGACTAAGGAGGAGACAGAAATCAGGCCACGAGTCAAAAAGAGAGCTCCTGGAAATACGTTCAAATTCCTTACAAAATAAACAAAAAAAAAACCCAAACAAAAAAAAAAGAAAAAAAAAACAGGAGCAAAACATTTACTGAATGAGTCAAATTGTGAAGTAAATGAGTCATAGTATAGAAAGAAAAAACTTCCATATGCAGATAGCAGACGACATAAATATATTTTTTCTGTGAAAAATTTTAATACTGCTATGCTCCAACATGTGGACTAAAGTAGTGTCCAGAAGAAAGAAAAAAAAATACGTGTAAGGATGCATTTTTCTATCTTATAATTGTTATAAAAGAAAATATTTATGCTCTCAAAACCACATTAATTTATTTGTTCTTTAAAAGCTGTGTCGGAATACAGCCAAACATAGTCAAGGGTTTATGGGAAATAAATAGAATGCATTATATTGAAAGTGGATTACTGAGAAAGATCAATAAATGCTATATGCAGCAGATTGAAGTTATCAAAATATAAATATTTTAGACAAAATGGAACTTAACAATTTTCAAAATAAGTTATTCCCTCAAACTATGCTGAAGATATTTTCTAGTTTATATAATGTAATTAAATTCAAGCCTGAAGAATTCAAATTCCTCCAAAAGACATTATTGGCAGGGTGATTTAATGTAGTGATAAGGATGAAAGTGTAGCATGTCTGAAGGCCACATGAATTTTATAAAATTACATTTGAAAGCTGACAACAGTTGTTTACAAGACTTTTTTCTAAACTACTCAATAGTGTCATAGTGAATAGACCTTTACCTTTATTAGCAGCACAACCCTGTTCCTGACACAATTTGGGTCAAGTTCACCCCAATGTAACTTTGATAATCCTACAAAATCTATATGAGGAGAAAATGACCTATTTTTGTCTTGTGAATACAGTGCAAGGAAAATGTGAGTTAGTGTTTTCTTAAAAATAATAATTCATTTTCATATACTCTTTCTGCATCAAGAGTGATTAGTACAAGTTTTATATACACTTCCTCACAGTTGCTTTTTGTTCATGTGATGGGAGATGTTATGAGCCAAATGCTGCCACAGAGCCAAGAACTCCAGGGATCCAGCCTTTTTTTGTGCCACTAACTAATCCCTCTTATTATATTTTAAACCCACATTTCATCTACAAAACAAGGATATACTATTTCTTGTCTCATAAAATCAGCTCATAGAAACTACAACAGCTCTTGTGAAAGTATTAATATTGTATCATAAATGCTTATGTCCTTTGATCCTTTTATATTATGAGTGTCTCAAGTCTGGTAAATTAGGACTTCAGTCAGGTTACAGAAAGATTAGTTCTGTGAAGCATATCTTGGCACTGATGGGGGAAGTATCTCAAAAGGTGGCAAAAAATATTTTACTGGTGATGAGTGAGGGTCATTTACCTTGCTCAGTTGAAAGGGTGTCTACTTAGGATTAAAAAGGGAGAAAGCTATTTGTGTAGTGATGCTTCCTATGGAGAAACTTTACAGTTAAACTGTCCCTCTTTTAAGGATTTATTTGTTCTATAAGTGTCATGTTGCAACCCTGAAATGACAGTGAAATGCTATTTATAGTATTTAGCTAGTCATCAGAAATTACTAATTATCCCTCTTGGAATGTACATGCTCTGATGACTCATGTAATATGCCCTTATTATCTCATAATTTGGCTTTTTAGGTGCATTCAAAAATATGTACATATGTGTAGTTGTAGTAGTAGTACTTAACATCTGCCTTTCTTAAAGCTCTGTATATTACAAATTTTGCAATTCCTAGGTGAAAACTATTGAAACTCATGTGAAGTCCCCCTTTCAAGTAAGAGGTGTTTCTTGTTCAGTCAGTCTTGCATCTGTCATTCTAGAAAATCTCCTGGCAGGCTTTAATACACGTTAGTCAAGGAAGGAAGATCAAAGGCTAATCCATTCGTAGCCTCTCGGATCTGACCTCCCTTAGAAAATATTCAATGAAAAGTTTAAAATGACTCTTTACAAAAGGGCAAAAGACTATAGCAGAAAAAATATGAAATATGTAATATGAGCAACAGGAGGACCGAACCACCAGTTCTTCTGTTTCTGAACTGGGAAACCAGATTAAGCACTCACATAACATGTAAAGAAAAATTTTTTTTTTTTTTTTTTTTTTAGTTTGCTATTTGAATGATGTTATGTATTATTTTTTGTATCTTTCTTCTAAAGAAACCCTGAAATTTGAATGATACCTTGAAGCTTCAAAACTGCTTTTTTTGTGATTATTATTGCTTCAAACTTAGCTGAATCTCTAATTTTTTAATTTTATATCAAAATCTATAACTCCTGTGAAAAGTCAATAATAATTCTTTTTAAAATATCAATATATTGTGTTTCCATTTATTGAGGCACCTATGAATAACTCACACTCCCATCTTATTGCTAATAACAAAAATTTCTATTAGCAGGAAGCTGTACATCCATTTTGTGATACATTTTCTCAGTTAAAAATTGTATTCTAATAATGAGCTTGCATTTTTAGCTCTGGGAAAAAAAAAACAAAAAACAAGCAACCAGTACATGGACGTTGGGGACAGTTTTAATTGTCTTGATTCAGACTAAGTATTTTTCCTTTGGTCTTGCCTATCTTTGGTGACACATTGACGTTAAGACACCTAACTTGGAGATTTGTCTTTTATTGTTTACTCTGATGGAGTCCTTATTTAAAACATTCGCAGCATCAGACAGAAGCTGATAAAATGACAAGCTTGAAGTACTCAGCAGGTGTCTAGGATACAGTGGTCCTGATTCCTATGGTGAATGGGTGATGATGAGAGGTAAAGCACATTCTGTGGAACTGTGGACAGTAATACTTGCATAAAAGGCACAAGTCTTGCATCGCCTGCAGAATTGCTGGCTAACTGTATCTGGAGCTAATCTTCCCAACTCTCAGATGGTTTCACTGGACCTTTATCCAGGGGAAGACCATCTCAGAGGACCCTCATTAAAACCATGGTTCACTTTTATTCTTACCCTATGCATTGTTTGGGATATTCAGTGAAAATAGATTCCTAATCTGACCAGAGCAGTTATGAGGCCCAGAAGACAGAGCAAGAGCCAATCATGACTTTTTTTATGCTGAGCAGCAATGAACATGAACCTGCTGTGGCTTTACTAAGAGCAATTCCTAACACTTATCATACTGTAATGAGCTAAAATGTTCAGCATTATAATTTAACTTCTTCTAATCAAATGTCTCTGGCATACTGAATAGGAAGTAAAAAGTAGCACAATAGAGTGCAAATTTTATCACACCTAATTCTACCCTTTGATTGGTTTCATATTCAGTGATGAAAAATAAATCGCCTTGATGAGGAGGAATGAGCATGAAAAAAGAGGAAACTGGAATCCTAGTGTGGCTTTTGACCTGTGTAGCAAGTTAATTATACACTTGAGAAAGCATCTAGCATTGTCCTGTTACACTGCATGAATGTCTGTGTGTACAAGGCTGAATATAAATATGTGTGTATATTAGCATGCATATATGCTTTATGCAACAGTGCACTACCTCGTGCTCGGTACTTCCTGAATTTGTTCTTAAAGTCATTGGTTTTAAAGGATGTAAATGAAGATGGAGCATGGCCCAGTGGATTTTAACGTATAGACAGTTACTCTTGGTAAAAAATAATTACTTAATTAAATGCTCTGGTGGACAGCGATTAAGGAAGGAAGTGGTAGATAAGTAATGAAAAGTGTACCGGTACAAAAAAGTATCAGAAACTTAGAGAACATGATAAAATATCTTTAGTGGGATAAAATAGGCACTGCAGACTTCTGCATTAAATGATTTTACTGAGCCTTCTGTTTCTTACACTCTTTTCTATGAAATCTTTTCTGTCAGTGATGCAGTTTTCCATTGCACAAAACTAAACTGCCAAATTAATGCAACCCTCAGATGAACTAGAAGTCACTTTTGCATTGCAGTCAACTCTGAGCAGTCAGAACATAAATGTTCACAAAATGACAATCACCTTCCTGTATTCCGAGAAAATACAGGATCTGCAGGAGAAGTGAGCGTAGAAGTCCACTACACCATCCTGAATCTTCTGTTCTATCAGCAGACATTTCCTCAGGGCTGGGCAGAGATACAGACCCCCTACAACCAGCTCTTCCTCCATTAATGCTTCCAGGCTATTATGGTATTGACATAACATGGTTCTCCTGCATAAGATGGATCCAGAAACAGTCAGTACACTTGGAACTGGTGTCTCATATGTACAGAGACTGAAGAGATATGGCTGGGGCTTTCAAACCTAGTTGAAATTCTTTCAGCTGTAATGAGCTGTAGAAATATGAAGTGAAGCTATAAGATACATCTTCATCTGTTGTATTCTGTTTGTCTTTATAGTGCAGAGAAGAAAAAAATTCTTTAAGGGCTTAGACCAGAATTTTCTGTCTCTATATACTTACTTATATATTTAGGCACCTAGAGTAACTAGGTTTATTATAAGTATTACTGAGCAGCAAACTAAAAATCACTGAATTATCTAAAAATAGCCACAATATTCTATTTAAGCTGTTGAATTTCAAAGTTATTAATTTTCTAAATACATTGGCATAAATAAACTGTGAAGTATTTGTATTGAGATAGACCCCAAAAAGTCCATGTTCAAGAGAGTATATGGCTTTGGGATACAGTGTTTTTGTTCAGCTGTGGGAAACAGAATTACTTATAGGCTGCTATTATGGCAGGGTGTTTTCAAATCTGATGAATTAATTCAGAGGTAGGGCAGATCAAAAGGAATCTGTACAGAAAAGAGATGTAACAAGAAAGGAACAGATACAGACAGGAATTCTTTGCTGTACATGACATTCTATATTAGAGTGGCAGAAGTCTCTGTCAATAAGATCAAAAGAAGGGAACAGAGATGAAAACACTCCTTTTACTGTTAATTATTATAAAGCAGGTAGGATTGTATTTGAACACTCTTGGAAAGATGTTAAGAAGCAGTTACACCCTCCTATTTCAAATGGGAGAAGAGTATTGGAGCATTTGAAATTAGAAGAAATAAATAGTTTCTGGATGATTTTAACATTCTTTTTCTGTTCACTGTTAACATTAAATGTCTATATCACCTAACAACAACTTTGTGACGTGCTTTCATTTTTTTCTTAAAGGTAAGCATGGATAATTTAAGTTAAAATATTTTAAGTCAAAATACAGGGATTTTAGCAGACCCTGATTATTGTAGGATGAGAGCTTGGTCATTCAAGAATCGTACTTTTTTCTGTCTGATATTTTTAAGACACGCTTCTATTTTTTTTGCACAGAGTGAAATACTGAGGCACTCTGGGGTCATTTAAGAGCCCAGGAAATTTCCCCACTCACTGAGGAAGCTAATTTATAGTTAATTCCTTAGGAGCTAATTCAATTCTTCTTGAATAAATTATATGCTTGTTTCACTTGCAGGTGTTTCTCATGTTCTGTTCTGAAGTGCTGCTTAGTGCTGCTGAGTGCAGTTGGTAGTTGCTGTGATGATCCAAGATGGAGCTGAATTTCAGTGGATATGGGTGATCTGCAGGCGTGCCAGATCCTTTAAGGGATTTGGAAGCCTTGTCTGGGATTCAGCTGTCAGAGTGTGTATGTGTCCACATGTGTGGGTCTGTGTGTAGGTATCCAGGAGTGAGCTAAGTGTCTAAGCTCCCCTTTGGATTGGTGACACTCCAGTCAATACAGTTAATGGAGCTTGGAGAGCTGCTTGGCCACCCAAAGGTGTTGTCTATTTCCAGATGTAATAAGTAACTCTTCTGACTTTGCTGTCTACATCAGTTTGATCTGCTTTGACTCGGATGAGAAATTAGACATCCAGATTGCAGGTAGGCACCCATATAGACACATAAAACCTCTGAGTCAAATCCCACCTAAAGCGAGAAATTGCTGATATTTTCACTTCCTAACAAGTTGTTTCTTGCACTCTGCTGTGGAACTTGCATGTGTGGAATTACAAAATGCTTACACCTGGACAGGCCTATTAAACTCAATGCTGGTGCAAATAGATCCAATACAGATTTTTTAAAAATCTCATAAAAAGTTGGATACTCTGCTATAACTTGCATCCTTTTATAGCCTCAAATTAGTGTCTTGCCTGCTGCCATTGTGACCTATCCCCTTTTTGCATGGTGCATTCTGAGATACCGCTTGTTACCCACCTATGGCTTGCATTTCTTTTGATAGTTTCAGCTAAAACAGCTTTTCCTTGAATATGAAAGAGGAATTCAAGTGCAGCCAATAGTGTTTTCTATGAGATGAGTTTAACTGTTTCTATACCACTAGAGATGAAATTTCTTCCTCTCAGATTACAATTTACCATGGGATGAGCTGCCTCAGGTGTGTGTAGCACTGAGTGCTTTAGCTGAGGTGCTGTCTCTTAAAGTAGCTAAAGCAGGACATGCCTTAAGCTCCTGACTCTTCTCAGTTGCAAATGTGATGCTGTCACCTGCAATCGCTTTGGGTGCTGCAAAAGAATCTCAGCTCCCCAAAGCAGGAGTGAAGTTGTAATGTTGTGCAGCTGGCACTGTTCATGTCCATTCCTGACTGCGGGTCTACACTTCAGCCATGCTCCCATTGATCCATTTAGGAACTCAAGGGTATGGAAAGGGAGGTTTTTTGTTTTTTTTTTTTTTTTTGCCGGTATTCTATAGGAGCAAACAGAATACAAATAAAATCTGTTACAGATTTTGTGTTTCATTATATTTTGTTTCTTATAGGAAAATTAGAAGCAGAAATGTTTGGGAAGAAAAGACCTAAAAAACCTTGGGATGAAAATTGATGCTGCATTAGATAACTAGAGGTCACTAGATGACTAAAAAAGTTATTTCATGTTCAGAAAATGGCAAACTTTTAATTAAAATTCTTTCCTGGTTCAGCCACAAAATTAGCAGAGCAACTAGAAATTAAAACACAACTTGGAATAAAAGTATAAAAGAGGAATAAAATATTAATCAATATAAATTAGAAGTAAGAAGTGTGGAAAATTTATAGGGAAAGCTGGAAACAAGAAATGAAAAATCTAGTTGGCAAAGCAAAGGACAATAAAAAGGTTTTAGCATATTAATAGCAAAAATTCTAATCATATGAGCCACTAGATGGAGATAGTAAGATTGCTATGGGTGGTTTGAAAGCACCATAAGTGGTAAAAAAAATATTTTTATCCTATATTTTGAAAAAAACCTGATGCTGTCTCCGTGTAATGAGTGTGCTAAGGCACTTTCTGAAAGGCCTGGAGGAAAGAAAGCAAGATGTAAAGCAGCAACGGCTTGGACTAAAGACTATTAAAAACCAATAGTCCTGGACAATTTTCACACAAGAGCCCTAAATGGTCTGCTGAGGAAGTCTCCAGTTCTTTGATGCACCTTGTTAAAGAAAAAAGCACCCAACAACTTTTTGGGTACGAAAACCCCACCCATGAACCCACCACCCCTCCAAAAAACAAACAAACAAGCAAACCCAAACATTCGAACCTTAACATATAGGCTGATACCTGTGCAGTAATTGTTTTATCATTTAAAAAAAAATTAGGTGATCTCTAATAAATAATGGAATAAACTGTTATTTTATTGTAATCAGACACAGGCAAAGCAGGCAGAGTAAGTAGATTATTTCACTATATACTATCTAGCTTTTTACTTGAGACTTAAAAGTTGATTGATAAAAATTATTATAGAAATAATAGAAGTGCATATATTTGGCCAATTGATGGTGTAATCAGAACTGCAAAATGCATCCATTCATAAATGAACAGACACATCCTTTAAATCAGAGTGCAAAAATAAAAAAATCCCAAGTGTGAAATCTGTACAAAATTTTTTAGTACAACATCTGGATTTATAAACTTAAATTTTTAAATTGTGAGAATGCAATATCTGGATGTGGTGATGAGCCTACAAGACTTTAGGAAGTGTTAGAAAGATGGACAGAAAATATGAACCGTTAATTAATTGCTCACCTTACATGAGTGAATTGTCTGCTTGTGATATGCTCAAACCCCATGTGTTTGACAAATTCTAGTCAAAGCAGTACAGAAATAAAAGGGGAAGAGGGAGCAAGGAAGGATTATGCTTGTTGGACATTGTGTTGTCATCAATTCCAGTTTTCATTTTTGAGTGAAAAAAATTACATTTTGTCTGTGGGTGTTTTTGAAAATACATTTTACATGCATTCAAACAAGCTTCTCTGTCTTGTTGTTTGCAATTAAGACCGTATTTCCATTTAAAATAGTTATAAATATACATAGTCAAAGAAGCTTTTGCACCAGTGGTGTATTCATTCACATTTATTAACTTAAATCTTGTTCCATGCTTAGGAGCAGAAGATGACCAGAGTGGGCATTCAGTGAAACAATTAGCTGCAACAGTGCCTAAAATGTGTGTTTGGTTTTGTTTGCTACATTCTGCTTATTTTGTTTAATAACTATCCATGCCTATGGAAAGGAAATTCAGTAGAATATGACCTTTCAATTGCTATATGTTATCTATGTTCAGACTACAAAATACCAGAAGTATTAGCTTTAAGCTTAGAAAAAAGGCTAGTATTTAAAAAAAAACAACATATTGTTCTATTTATATTTCTTAAGCTGTGTATGTAGAAAATCCCAGTTACTTAAAAAGAGCAGTGCTGTAAGTACTGTTACTGAACTGATAAAGTCTCCTTGGCAAAGCTTTGTAAAGGCACTCAGAATCAAAAGTGAGCCTGTTTACCTCTTGAAAACGCTTTTATAGGAGGTTCTGGTTAGCCATTTCCAATAGAGAAAGGAGCAGTTGATCAGATAGCAGCTAAACTAATGAAAAGCATCATGGAAGTGACAGGAAGATTAATTAAGTTCCTCCAGTTGTATTCGCGTGTTGTGGTACAGAGTTCCTTCGGGTACTGCTGCAGTTAAATGGTATTCATGGTGACAAATATTTCACATTTCCAGAAGTGACACTTCTGAGTCAAGGGTAAAAAACACATTTGGCAGTTTTAGCCTGTGAAGAATGTTCAAAACCGAAGATGAGGCTCTGTGGTTGTTTAAAATATACAAATGTAACTTGCTCCTTCCCTTCTTATCCTTTAGTGTAACCTCAGGAGATCAGTAATGAATCACAAAATCTGCATTATTGTGTAGTATGTCTTAAACTGCTCCAGATGGCTTCAAAATAAAAACAAACCAAACTTCTAGCTGATGTATTTAGTATATTTGATTTGAGGCACATAAATATATGTGTGCTTGGAAACATTTTCAATTACTTTTAGAGGCTTACAAAACCGTGGCTGTTTTGCTGTTCTTTCTTTCTGCACTGTCATCACTAATAGGAATAAAATAACTTCAATATATAAATTTCCAAATTATGTGGAAATTCTAGACCCACTTCACTTGCAAAAATCTTTTAGTTTGGGAATGTATTTGATGACTCATTAGGCCAAGTGTGATAGGGATTGTTTCACCCATCTTATTTTCAGAAATGAATGTTTCCACAGTAAGTTTTTGTTCTAAATAGCTGTCTCTGTGCAGTAGACAAAAGCTATTTTAGGAAAATCTGGAAACCTCTGAGATGTATGAGATCTTTTAGCCTACTACACGACTCAAAATGTTGTGTCACTAGTGTATTTTTTGACCATTATTACACTTCTGCCAGCAAAGAGTTCCTTGATCTGGTTCTGCATTTGCAAGAGATGATCTGTGGTCAGCCTCACTAACTGATATTCCTCAAAGCTAACTGGTAGAAGTTTGGGTATAAATCTAATATTAGTTGTCTCCTGGGAACGTTCAAGACTGGAAGAGGGTTTTCCAGGAATCCTAGGGAATTAACTGGGTGCATTAATATTAAATATTAATTAGTGTCTGTAACAGACTTGACTCAGTTGCTTTAATACTTACTGTGGAGGCATTGTGTAAATCAGTGGATAGATAAAAATCAGTAGAAAGCACAGAACAGAGGAGCTAGTTCATGAAGTGGCCCTCTGGCTCTAGACCAAGTCAGGTGTGGGTAATAACCTGCAGCTTTCCCACGTCTGGAGAAATGTAGGGTATGTGCTGTACTTCTGGGCCATGTGTGCTACCTGCTTTTTGTTTATTCCAAGGAGGTGGTATCTTGTGGGTTGTTCTGCATTTTGAAAATCTGCCCTTTGTGACAAAGCTTTTACCAAGGTGAGAAAGGGAAGAAGAACTCAAGGCAGAGATGCTATTATGAAAAAAAAGGAACAGGCTGTTGGAAAGAGGATTTCAAGGATCAGAAGTTGCTTCTATTTTTAGAAATAAGGATGAGGGCTTGCTGGTTTAGGAGAAGGTAATTTTTTTTCTTGTTATGTTTATGCTATTGTTAAATCACAAGGGTTTGGGGGCGTTTTGTTTTTCTAAATGAAAGTATGCATGAAAATATTATAATTTTGCAATTGACTGGCATCTGTAGCAAAGTTAAATGTTGGTTAGCTTGTGCCAGCTTGTTGATGGTTGGGAGTTGCACCATGCTGACATCATGGACTACTTTGCTCATTCATTCTGCATGATCCTGCATGCCCAGCCTGGGCCTACTCTGATCTCCAGGCACACATAAGTGTTTGCTGCTCGTGACTGTACTTCCCTACAGCTGTTTTCAGCAGAATCCTCAATGCTTACATTGAAACACCAGCCTTTTGGAATTGCAACTACTAAACTAAGCCTTGCTTTCACTGACAGTGACAGCTTGGAAACCCTACTTCTTATTGCAGCTTAATAGTGTTGTATGTGTGTAAGTGAAAGCAGAGTTTGTCATGGAGGATGTGAATTTTGGCTGTGAAAGTTTCCCAGTGATTTTCCCTCCTACCTTGCATTTCTGTAGTTGAAATGAAAAGAAATTAAAGTTCTTGTTTTATTTTCTCTGGTTACTTTAATTGTATACTTACTCTCAGAACACATGCAAGATGCAAAAAGGTGGGAGATTGTCCTTCTTGTTTTACATCCTACAGAGCAAAACAAAAGTGGACGTAACATTCAGAATCAAGTAGTGGAGAATGTGAGAGTCAGAACATGTGGATCTTTGGTGTTTAAATTTCCTGAGGATCTGACTTACCAAACTGGTACAGGTATTGTAACACAACAGCCATTTCAAGAAGGGCTGTTTAAAGGCAGCATGGTCCTTGCCTGAGCACTAATAGCACAGACATAAGCCTTACATACCTGGCAAGAATCAGGAGGCATATTGGTTTGGTGGAATGTTGAGACCAGAGTTAGCCTACATCTTCCAGAGTCTGACTCCTGGCAGAATAACCCCAAGCTTTTTTTTTTTTTTCCAATAGGGTAAATGCAGCTTAACAGGCAAATGCTATGCCTGGGTGCAGGCTGTCTTAAAGGACGTCACGCAGTGCCTTCGCAAAAGCACTTCAGAGCTGGAAAAGGAGCTGAAGGATTTCACAGAGAATTGATTCTCTGAGCTTTTACTCTCCGTGAAGGGAGAGGAGGGAATGCTTGTTCTGCAGAAGGCTCCTGATAGTAGCTTATACCTACAGCTCAGAGAACATTAGAATGTTTCAGCTGAGATATTTTAAAGCAGTCTTTGAGGATGGTATTTTTCCCTATAGCGAGGTGTCCTTTCCTCTATTGTAGAAGCAAATGAGCATTGTAATGATGAAATAAAGGAAAGGAATGTGCTGTGAATACCCTCTGTTACTTGCTGTCCTCACTGCATAGTTGAAACATAGGCCATGATTTCTAGACAGCTTCTTTTTTTCTTCAGGGATTTTTAGACATTTCTTCACTGTGATTTAAGATTTGCTCAGCTTACACTGTTGGTCACAAGAAGTTTTGATCTTCCTCCCTTGTGCACCATGGCCTCGAAATGCACTCCTGCACTGTGCTTTTCAGTTGTGAAGCAAAGCTTATTTTGGAGTTTTTGTGTACTATGGACCTCTCGTTTCAGGGCTTGCCTCTTCCTAGGGACAGTTGAAATAAGAAAGGGCATTGAGAAAGGCTAGGTATCAGAAATGTGTAGCTGTGGGACTGCTGGTGAGGGACAGGACTGAAACTGATGCCCCAGTATGCCCTCAGTGTTTAATCTCAGTAGCATTCATACAGGTAGCATGAAACCTCATGAGGGCAATGCTGCAGAGGACTTGCTGAGATGCATAGAAGCACTGCACACCAGGGCTCTTACCTCTGCTACTGCAACTGGACTATTCCTTGGCTGCTGTGCTGCTGTGATAATTTAGTCCAAAGTGATTGGACCTCATGAAACAGTACTTATTGTATGGTGGTTTTACAAATAAACGGAGCTTTAAATGAATTATACCTGTCATCCTCTTTCCTGTAGAATGAGAGCCTTCATCCCATTAGATACTATTATAATGAAATAAACGCTTCAGCATGCTGTCCATTATTTTTTACCTTTATTTAGTATAAGTGTATTATCACTGATACATGCCAGACTGACAGCAGGAAACCAAAGTCCTCTATTGATTCAGAGAAGAGACATACGTGCATAAATACAGACCGCATTGTCTTTGCCACACTGCTGCACTGGTGTGTAGTCCGACCCATGCTGAGGCACTGCCATGTACATGGTGGACATTATTGTGGTTTTTCTTTGGTCTTTCTTCCTCTGAAGCTGCTACTAGTTCGTATAGCAGCAGGGATTGTATGGGGACCTATTTACAACAAACCTAGGACCATTCCATTTGCCACAGAACAATAAAATACCTACCAGCTGCTAATGACTTATCAACCTGGGCCAGAAAGCAACTAGAGACCTGAAGGGTGAAAGGTTGTAAACTCCATTACAGATCCTCGTTGTTGTGTATCTCCTGTCCTCACGCTTTGTTATTCAGGTGAAGAAATTGTAGTTTAAAAATCAGCTGTATTGAAATTGAGCTACCTATTTGCCAGTTGCTTTTTAAAAATAGAAACAGACTTGTCTTTATCCAACATTTGGATTGAAATTTGTTATTGAAATGGAACTATTAAAAAAAAAGTCTTAGGTGTACATGATCTTGCAAAGTGCCAAACATCTTTATCTTCTATTCAAGTTGGGGTACTGAGGCACTCAAAGCTTCTCCTGGAGCCTGCCCTTCAAAGAAAAATGCACTAACAATATACGCTTTGTCTTTCCCATCTATTATGTAATTGAGCACGTTATGTCACTAAATGCGTTTACTGCCAAGAAAAGGAAAGAAAAAAAAAAAAGCCTGTACAATTTTAGAAGGGCTTAATTTTTTTTTTGTGCAAACCAGAGTTAGGTTAACCAGGATATAAGAACATGTCATTGCGAGCCCGTTAAAGAAAAGATCTGTTTGTAGTACTCTTAGTCCTGATGTCACAGGCACAGCAAGGACATCAGAAGGAGGAGTCAGATTACAGTAAGAATGGGCAGTGCAGCATGCAGCTGGAGTAAACGCTAAATCAGACAGGGATTGTATCAGGGATAAGACTGCCTGCAAAGCGCTCATCCTGAGGAGGCACACTGCTCTCTCACGCTTCTCGTGCTGGGAAATTTCCACATAATGTAGAATGAAAAAGCTCTGTTTTACATGTCAGCCCTGTGCAGGAGCTAATGCTGAATACACAGCGGTGGGATCCTGACTGCATGATTAATGAGAAACATAATGTATTTTGGTAAGTGTTAACCGTGATGTAATTCTGCTTCTGCTCACATTATCAATAGGAGTGATTATTACAGATTTCAGATTCAAGAACATTTTGTGCTGGCACGCACCTAAAACTGACAACTGGGGAATCCTGCCGGCTGTGCAGTTTGAAAGGATTCCATTGTCTGGGAAATTTTCTGTTTGAGTGGGCTACTGCGTAGTTCTAGCGGTTTGAAAAACAAGCTAGATAAGATGAACTCGTGCTAGATTTGTTTTAAATGAACTTGTGTTTCATCTGCCGAGAGGGATGAGAAATGCTTGTGAGGCATGGGAAGTTTTAGACGAACTTAATGTAATGGACGAGCTGCTACTGCACTGTCAGTGCTGGGGAGGCACAGGCAACCTCAGTATTTCATTCAGCTTTTAGTTTGAAGAATGCAAAGGTACAAAGGTGAAGCAATGTTTTATTTGCAGTGCTGCGATTGCCGAGCACTCTGCATTGTGCACATCACCGGTGTGGACTTTGCTTGTAATGTGCCACAGATTAAACGTTATTTTAAGCCTTTAGGGGTCTTGGAGCTGTTAAATGTTTGTGCAGAGTTTAGTTTTGTTGCTTGATGGAAATCTTCCTTCGGCTTACAGCTGAGCTAGCTGCATACCCTAAAAACATGCTGGAGTGTAGAGCTATGTCTAAGCAACGTAACGCTGCAGTACTGGGCTGGGATGTACAATTGCAATATCATGCTGCAAGTTAGTGCTGTAAAGGAGCAAAGAAAACAAAATAGAGATTTTCATGGTGTGATGGAAAAATGCTATTCTTGACTGCTTGAAATCTCATCTAGTCTGTTAATTTATAGCAGCATAATAGTTGGAATGAACAGAGAGCAGGGAGTCGGAGGATTTCTGGGACATTCAGCAGCTTTCTCAGTTGCATTAAATATTGAATCAGGAGTTCACTTCAAGCTTTAAGAGAAGAACTTTTGTAATATTCTCAGCCCTGTCAAAAAGTACTATGCTTTGTGCCATGCTAAGCACTATCTTATTTTCCTAAAATTAAAGATTATGTATGTACGTATGATTTGTCTTTAACAGTGAAATGCATCAGTTTTGAAAGCTGATAGATTTAGATGCAAACTGTCCTAGCAGAAAAAAAAAATATACAAATGGGTCAAGTTGTCAGAACTATTCAGCATTGCTTTCAAAAATAAATTTTCAGTGTTTTAGCTTTACTACATTTTCAAAAGACTGAGGAAGAATAGGCAAGCATTATGGTTTTAGGTTTGAGTAATTTAGATTAAGTGTCTTCACCATTAAAAAACCAGGTTTATTTGTTATTCATTTCTTTCTGGTATTTTTCTACCTTTAACAGCATTGCAAGTGCAAGATGGAGTGTTGTTTCTGGTTTTTATTTTTTTCTTCTGTTTGTTTGGTTTTTTGGGTTTTATTTTATTCTTTTTTTTGGACAATCAGATTTTCTTGTGTGGGATTAGAAGTTGTAGCTTCCTGAAGTTATAGAGTTAGGGTACTAGGTATATGTTAGCTGCATGGTATTTAATTTTTATTTTTTTTCCAGTCTATATTTTTCAGAAACATGTAATGGTGATCAAACTTTTTTTTTTGGTGTTCCTTTGGAAAAAAAAAATAAAAATTGCTGTATCATATGCTTATTTGTTCTTTGGTGCAACCTAGGTTTTTAAATGGAAAAAACTGTACTGTGCTTTCTCTCTGCTTTGTAGGAAATTTCACTTCTCAGAGCAGAGCTGAAAGTTTCTGCTAGGCAGGTTCTCTGCTGTGTTCAGTCTGAAGTTTCCTTCAATATTGTTTTAAATGAATGTTCTTGTTCCTGTCTTTTGCAAAAGAACGCATGAGCTGGGGGATAGTGTTTACCTGTGGTTATTCTGGGTATTTTCTCACATTCTCAGTGAGAAGCCAGAACATCTGTAATCTCACCTGTTCTTGTTACTGCACAAAGCAGTATCGCACTGAGCCAGACGAAAGCTTGACAGCATACATTGTACACTTACTTTGTTTTCAAATAGCTACAACCATCACATAGACAATTTTGGAATTTTATTTTTTCTAAGAAAAAAATATACTTTCCTTTAAATATTAATGAAGAATTCTGTAGGTTTTTTGGGGGTTGGGTTTATTTTAATCCATACATGCAACTACTGGGCCACTTAAGTATAGAAAGGGAAGAAAAAGCATTTCTGTATGTTTGTGCACATCTTGTTTGCTTTTCTGGGCCTTTTTGTCTAATTGCTGCTGATGTAAGGCGGCATAGTGGGAATGTGTGTGTGCAGAATTAAGGCTGAAAAAATACTGAAAACAGTTACCACAGAAAGTATGGTCTAATCTTCTAACAGTATTATTGTTATAGAGCAAGTGTTAGTGAGTGAAGGGAGTTTTTTAACTATCAGAGATAGAAGTTGCTAAATTCAGGAATTTGTCATGTTTCTCTCTCTCTTTAAAGCTGTAGCCTCCAAGAAGATATTCCACTTTTATCTTACATCCTACTATGAATATTTTACTATTTGAGCTGAGCCTTCAAAGAATTAAACTCATTGTAACTCGTCTAAATTCATGAGCCTTTCTTTTACATTGCAACTGACTTGTGATGTAGTTGTTTTAAGAACTGCTAATTTTCACTCACCGTGCTGTGCTTTTTGAGTTTGTTGTTTGGTCACCGTGGATACATTTGTTACTTATTGTATTGATTTTACATTCATCATTTCAAATTGAAAAGGAATATGGAATTTTAATAATAATAGTAATAAATCCTACAAAATGATGTAGTATGTTTATAGAGCAAGCCAAAAGCCAATGAAAATAATGAATTTCTGTTGAGTGTTATCAGACGGAGACGTTTTGCATTTAAGAACGTACATATGTACCTCAGAGCATCTTGTGCCTGCATTTATCGCCAAGTTAATAATTTAGCATAAGATAAACGTCAGCCGTGACCATTCTCAGCAGTTCCGAGAGGAGGAACGGAGTGGTGGATGGCTCTCGGTGCCACGGCGCTGATGTTGAACGCTGCTGAGGGGGAGCCTCCCCTAGTCCTGCTCAATGTGAGGGCTCTGCTGTGGCTAATGCTCAGACCTGCACCTCCACCTTTAATGGCCCCACTGGCCACCGTCACCTTGGCTTGGCCACCTGGCCATGGCTGCGCCTCCCGGGCCTGGCAGCGCAGCCGGCCACGGGAGCTGGCTTGTCCTGGAGTGCAGTGGTCCCGCGGCCGGCCCTGGGGCTCGGGTGGCCAGTGTGGCCAGGGCAGGTGGAAGTGTTCATGGCCAGGGAAGGGGCAGAGCTGCTGCCGTGTGTCCTGCACCGCTCCAGGCACCACGGCCGTCGAGCCGAGGGAAATGCCGCAGTGATGTTGCAGTTCTGGGATAGCGAGCACGGGTCCTGAGGGCTCAGGGAACCTGGCTGGAACTGAGAGCAAAGACAATCCTTCACCCCCAGCACCAAAAAAAAAAAAAAAAAAAAAAAAAATTCTCTGCCCTCGTACTTTGGCCTTACTGAAAAAGCACTACCCAAAAAACTCTAAAATTAAAATTTACAAAAAAAGGGGAGAGGGGAAAAAGATTAATGCTGTACCTTGATTTTTTTCTGTTGTTTTTTTTTTTTTTCCTTCCCTCCCTGCCTCCTCTGAACCCATTACTGTTTTAAGTAACTTCTGTTCTCAGTGTTTCACATTATACAGGAAATTAATATATTGGCATGGAAATTACTATATATGACATTAAGGGAAACAAACAAATAGTTTTTGCCTCAAAATGCCGTAAAATTTCTGTTAGTGTGGCAGCTGTTTTAATTTTCAGGGTTTTTTCAGTCAATGTTGCAGAGTGTAGTAGTTCATCTGAATACATGCTACTATTCTGAATATCACTTTTTATTTCTGGAGCACTTTCTTTAAGAGATTCATGCTGAATGAGTCATGGAATGAAAAGAATACTTCCCCCCCACCCCCCCCCCCCAGTGCCCCAAATCTCATCACCTCTTTAAAGAAAACATAGATAGTACAAACCAACTGACCAACTGCTGAAACAGAGGTTGGGTTTTTTTGTTTTGTTTTTCTTTGTTTCAATGAAAATATTTAGTTCCAGGTTTGTTTTAGGAGGTTATATTTCCTTCTAGGTTAGATACTGTGGAGGTCTTTAGTACCATTTCTGTTTTTCTTTAAAATAGGATGAATTGGTGTTGATAAGACTGTTCCTTTAAAATGTTTCCAGAAGCACAGATACTGGACTACTAACTGTGTTTTATCACCAACCATCTGCAATAAGAAAGTGTAGTTAATATATAATGGATGCTGTGTGTGACAGAAGAATTCAGCTGAGCAAGCCAATGTATAGGATCTTGAAAACTGCATGAGCCTGATGTTTATATTTGGAACATTACAGCCTCCTGGGTAGTGAAGTTTATATCTTGAAGCACTGAATAATCATTAATGCATGTATACATAACAGCAATACAAAAAAAAAAGTTTGAACTTACAGAAACTGCTCTGTGCTAGACTGTACCCTTTTAGTTTCTGTTACAGAAACTGTTCATTTGAAATGCCTCTAAATATATCCAGTAGGCTGCCTTAAGTAAAAGGTCCTTTTGCCATTTCACAGACAAAAAAAAGTCGTTCCAAGTGTAACTTTTCTTGTGAGTGACAGAATTGTGATATCATACATCTGTTTTCTTTCTTTTTCCTAAAAGGCAACACATACACATTTTTACAAAATACTTTAAAATAATGAGAGCCTTTGACTGTATTTTATTTGTCATACGGCTGATCTGTCTCTGTGCCTGTGTGCAAATATCCTTATATGTTATTTTGATTTTGCTTCATAAGCTAGTGGCAATTCTAGAAATTCTTGCAATTACAAAAATGTTAATCGGGTTACAGGAAACCCTTTAAAGATTTTGCCTCTCATTGCACTAAGGAAGATGGTGGTATTTGAAAAAGGAGAAATATATTTGGACTGGGAAAAGGAAATATTTCAATTTGCCAGTAGATCATGAAAAGTTCTTGAGATACAATGGAGGTCATAAGGGCTTCAGTTTTTAAAAAGGAGATATTACATGTAATATACTGCAAAGATTAGTTTTGCAGCTGAAATTGCACAGATGATTGGTAACATTCAGAAAAAAATGCAGTAAAAGAGAGAAATACCAAAGTTTGAAGTGGCTGAGATTGCACTTGAATTAAATTGCGGGGGATGAAAGTGGGAAGAAGCTTTCCTCTATTGTAGGGCTAAGTCATTATATGGCAAAACCCCATTCTATAGGTCAGCCTGTATGCTCAGTTATTTTAGCAACACTTCTTTGAGACATCTACTTAAGGGTGAAAAATCTAATACACAAAACTGCATTACTGACTCATGTGCTCATATGCTTAGGTCTTCTTGCTCATTTTGTTGACCACTTCCTTCAGCTCATCAGTCTTACACTCATGATCATACTCCTCTTAGACATTTTTTTTTCTGTGTATATGTGCAACATAAAGAGTTACTGCAATCTTAAGCATGGTGTGACAGCTTAAAGTAGTTGGCAAGGGTCTGGATCAAATGTAAAATATGAAAATGTGACTGCAATTTCTGATTGGAATTGTAAGGGAAGGTCTTATGAAAGTTTAATTACTATACACGCTTGCCTCTTATTAACATCTGTGATACTACAGTTCTGTCTCTTTTGATGCTTAAAATAATATCCAATTCAAAACTTTTTTCAGGTTTGAAAAAATGGTAAGACATCTTGAGTCCTTATCTGGTGTTTAAACAAAAGTACTCTTTCTCTCACTGCATTTTTTTTCTCCTTTTTTCTTCTTTCTCTCCACCTACCCCCATCTATTTTTAAAAAGTGGGGTTAGATCAATCTATTTTTTTTTTTATACCTCTGCTAGCTGGCTGAACGAGTTGTTTGGAAATCATGAGAAATTCTTTCATCCCTATGGGGTAACGTCCTGGCTCTTTTACCAGGCCAACTAATTTACTCTGTTTTGTAGTCCCTGCAGGTTTCAGAATTTAAAACCATAATGTAAAACTTGCTTTTCAAGTAAAGCTTGAAAAGCTCCTGGGGTTTGATAATGTATAGTATCTTCATCTCTGTAGCAGTTGCAGGAGATACAAAAAGGAGACTGTGAATGTCTGCTAACTCTAGGCGTAGCTGTTTGAAATTTTAGCGTATGCTTAGAGTCTCAAAGGGCTTTGGCTCATACTGGTAATTTTTATATTGTGTGTTGTTTATGTGTTCTCTTTATTACATTGCAAACCAGCAGTCTCTTCCCCAGTTCTCTCCATCAGAAAACAAGACTGAAACTAAAAAACAGATTTATACTAGAAAACCCCCTCTGAATATTAAAACTGCTTTCTTGAGAACAAAAGAAGGCTAGGCTTAATTTTCTCTTTGAGTATTATTTCATAGTGGTTCTCTTATTTATTTATTTACTTTTATGTTGTAATTGAAAAAGCAGATGGACAATTCATTCAAATGAAAGCCATGAAAATTTCCTGAGCTTCTTTTGTTCTTGTTGACCTTGTTTACTCAGTTTGTTTACTATGCAGTGTAGTAAGTTATGAAGATAGAGGGAGATAATGGCTGTGTTTTCCAATATTGTTGCCCATCGTTGTGCTAAGGATCAATACTGAATAAAAAAAAACCCACAAAACAAAAAACACAGAAAACCAAGTCAAAAAACACAGAAACTTGACCAGATCTGCGACTGTGAATGCAAAAGGAAGGAGCAGGTGGAGAGGAAGGCAGTCTTGGCACTTCAAGGAGTATCAGTGCTCTTTTTGCTAAGCCAAGTCATTTTTCAGTAGTGACCTGAGGGTCTACTGTCTCTATAGTGCAATGTTTAGCAAATTAGGTTTTGTTTGCTGGTATTTACCTGTGATAGCAAATCCACTCACCTCCTGTCAAAACCAGCAATGTAACAGGTGCATTCAGTTTGTCAGATATGTGACTATTATGTAGCAAGCACACTGTTTCTCTGTTTTTTCTATTATTGCTGGTAAGTTGTGCTGCTGTAAGAAGCAGATTTTTCAACAGTGAAAGCTGTATGACTTATCTACTTTTAGGTAGCATAGAAAAAAATAATAACTTTGCAGACATACTTAAAACTTTACATAATCTCCTATTTAACTTTGCAATTGCTGTGTTTGTAAAGGACAAATTCTAACAAGCCAAACAGGCCATAAAAATTTGTGAATACATATGTAAGGATATATTTAAATCCTTTTGCTTTTTGTTTCCTTCTGACTGAGGGCATGGTAGCCACATGAACATGGGTACTATAAAGCCACTGAACTGTATTATTTCTCATATGCTTACATGATTTCAGCACTAAAGACATGATGTAATAATTTACAAACATTTGTCTCGCCAATCCTGACCGCAGTCTGTCTGCTTTGCAAAACTGGTTGTTTGGTCCTCCTCTCTACATGCAGGGCTAGGGCAGTTGCAACAGCCTCCTAACAACGAATTTAGATTCTTAGGCTTAGATCTTAGTAGCCCTGAGTACTTGGAAATTGCATTGTTCTACATAGTATGATTTTTCTCTCTCCATTATTTCTTCATTAAGGAAGGTTTCAAAATAACAAGTCTCTTTTTTTCAATTCAGTTGAGGAAAAAAAATTTCATTACTTGGATCAACTCCTAAAAAAAAAGGTTTTCCCTTTTGTCTTTCTTTTTTTTTTCTTTTTCTCCCAGTCATTTGCAGTATTTTTTGTAGAACATATATATATATTCTTACATAGATATAGCTGACAAACCTACTCAATGTTAATTAGCAGCCCATCCATATTAGCATTGAGCTCTACACACTAACAATGCATGCAGTAGGTTACCTGCATGAAAGCATGCAGGCTTTCAAGGTTGAAAGGATCGGTGGCCCTGAAGAAGGACATTACTACCCAAATGTCCCTACAGATATGTTCCTTCACGTGAATGAACTTACCGAACGTAATGCACAAACATGGAAAAGCTGAAAAACACATTAAAAAACAATCAAAGCAACACTGCAAATCTCTCCAGCAACGTAGATACAATCAACATGTGGTTGTGGAAAGACTTAGAGCGTGTGAAATGTGTGTAGACTCTGCTGGCAGAGGAAGGCAGGCAGGCAGAAGGTAAAGTGGGGTGGCCTGCTGGTGCTGCAGTAAAATGGTAGTGACAGCACCACCCTTCACAAGCTCTTCAAGACGACCAAACAAAACTGCTCTGTTTTTCCATTAGCTTGAAGCAGAATTGTCATCACGTGCTATCATCAACACACAGGAAAGAAAAAATATTTAAATACTCTGAAATTATCATTCTGAAGGCCATGAAAGATGATGCCTTATGTCGCTGTGGACACCCAGAACACTCCATAGATTTCAGGAAGAAAATGCAGATGTGTAGAACATTAAATTATTTTTGCTTCTTATTTTTATTGTTATATTTACTTTGCTCTGCCCTATTTTTAGAAAAAAAGAAAGCTAAATGCATCCAAAAAATTCAGTGTAGAGATGAAAAAAAGAACAGAACTGTCTCACATAGGCAGTCTTTGATGACACTTAGCACTGAAAAACATTAACAATTAATATTCCTAAAAATATCCCTCAGTTTATTCTAACAATATTTGTATAAGTTTTTTGTGCATTTCTAGTAGGAACATTTCTTCACAGAAGCACTCACAAAGATAAAAATTGCATGATACTTTATTGTACTTTATTATAGGAGGGTTTTTATGTTAAAAGCTATGCCAGCACATTTTCAGCAATACAAAGCTCAGTTTAGATTCATCTGCAAACAGAAATATTGCCATCTGACCTCAGTATATAGTCAAATGAATTATGAATATTTTATATCAAATATCTTTTTGAGAGACTCCAGCTGAGCTGATACCTTCCAAATCACAAAGATAAGAAGAAATAATGGTAATTATAAATTGTTAGCCCTTTCTCGATGTTCACAGCAGTAGATGGTTAATGCTGTCAGAGAATATTTACCATAATAAATAAGTTAATTTTTAAAGAAATCTTTGAGAGGTGCCTGTGATAGGCAGATTTCCAGTTTTGCAAGATTTCTGTCTCTGTAGATAGATTCTGTTCTGGTAAATAATATAGGGAGCTGCTTGTGGTAGTGAATTAGTTAAGGCTAGTATTTGGTTTGAAAGAAGTTTGTCATCTTTTGAAAACTGTAGGTATAATGTAAAGATGGCAACCTCTAGCAGGTATCAAAAAAAAGCTCTTGCAAGTTCAAGGATCTTTCGGAAAAAAATTGAGCTTTCCTCACTGATATTGTTTTTTACTGGGTCAGATGTATTCATAAAGAAGAAGGAGGTTTCAGAAAGAAATTATTATTTGTAATGAATTGCGAGAAGTGTTGGACTGTGCTGACAGGTTTGTTTGGACTCAATTTCATTTACTGGACCTAACATCCTGGGAAACTTCCATGGCCCCCAGAAAAGTCAGAGTTTCAGCTGTGCTAGAAATATTAAAGTAAGCCTACTCTAATTAAGGTGACTGCCAAATAGTATATGACAGTTGTGTTTAATGTCTCCAGTCATTTCAAATTCAAGTTAAATGCTCTTTAAAATCTTAAAACTGATCAGCAGCAGCATAGTCAAACTCAGGCAGCCATCTGCGCAGTGGGTCTGAGGTGGAGGCAGCATGATCCAGTGAAGGATTTAGCTCTAGTTTGGGTTGCAGATCCTCTTTAAATAGCTGTTCCCTGTACCTCTTCCGGAAGGGGCAATGAATGTGATGGAAATCTGAGATTGGGTGGTTGGATAATTTCAATTATATTGGCCTTGTGTGGGGAGTCCCACCTATGGGAAGATACGTGTGCAGGAGGGAATGGGGTCCTGCAGGTCTCACCATGCTAGAGGAACTCTGAGCACCTGTGGGGCAAGACTCCATCATTCCCTTGTCCACCTCAGCTTTGATGGTTCCCATACAAAGGCTTAGGCATCAACACGCAAGGAAAGTTACCCTCTTTTTTGTTTTGTTTTTCCAAGAGGTCTTTTAAAACCAAAACCCTCTTTTCTATAAGCTTAACATGCAGCTTTCTACTGTAAACACATATAGTCATTATTGTTCTTATTAATTTCTGTTACTGTGTCATCTATGCCAATAAGGATAGTATGACATTCTTAAGTCAACTGGACTATTTAGTTCTATACACTCCTAGGCACAAAACAATTCCCTCTTGGGTTTACATTTGCAAGGAATTCACATATGTGTGTAGGATGGTGGCTTGCAAGCTTTCCTGGTTATGTACAAGTTATGTAGATTATTTCTTAATTCACAATAGTCCTATTTTTATTTTAGTTTTATTTAGTTTCCTGGGGGCAACCATTCCCATGCCTTGTTGAACTTGGACCTCTTTTTTGCCTCATTAAGGCACAGTATTGGCAATACCATTAAGAAAGATCAAGATAATTCAATGAACAGTTTAGTAGTTTGTGGTGATTCTACTTCTGTTAACAGACAGCATTAGTTAAGTAGAAGAGCAGCAAAAAGAAAAGTCTGGGGTTTCTTATCTTCCCCACCCCCTCACTAGAAGAAGAGGCTTAACATTTTTCCTTGAACATCGTCTCATACAGCTCTGTTGAAGTTTCTGACCACAAATCATATCAAGCTATCATTTCTGTGGGTTTGTAGCTCAGCCAGAAAAAGCTGCATGTGGGAGAAGTTCATTTCTAGTGTGCAGGATTCTGACATTTGCAGTTGTGTATCTGGAGCTACTGAATGGCCATGTATTAAAATTGTATATGGGTAATAGTTTCTAGTGACAAGGAAACTGTAAATTATAATTAGAATTTGAGTTTGACTTTTGAATGTGTCATTTTGGAAAGGCCAAATAACATTGTACTACTATAATACATAGCAAATTTGGAATTTATAGTGAATTTTAGGGGGAAATAGATAAGATCTTGTACAAAAACATGTCCAATGTCCATGACCATTGCCCATGCTGTTAGAGCAAGAGCACAAGCTTAAGAAAATATTCTCAAAAAAAGATTTCCATGAACAAAAAATGACTTTCTAGTCCCCTTGGGTGTGAATGTGCATTTTCTGCTTTACATGGGTTTTTCAGTGTGTGATCGCTCTAAGAAACAGCTCATGCCAGCTTTTTCTATCTTCCAATGAGCAGAAAGAGTCCTGAAATCATCTGAGGTGGTAATCCTAACACAGTGGGCTTTCTGGTTGTAGGTTTTTTTTAATTTTATTTTTTTGTTTGGGCTAAAACCAACTTGCTTACATCTGTAGAGGAAGTTGTAGGGAAACACTGGAGCATCTTTTAAATGCAAGAAATGGATATTTGGTGGGAACCAAATTCTCAGCAAGTAGACGACTTACTTCATGCTGTCAGACACTGAATTACACTGGCTTTTTTAGTCTTTTTATGCTGTTCTTGGGTTTCCACCAGTCTTGGTAGTCTGACTTTACCAGTTTAGTAGCATGACCAGGCTTGGTCTTGGCAATCTCTACAAAAATACGTTGAAAAGTTCCTCGTGTAGCAACCTAAAGATGAACTCTGCATTATTTTATTTTGTTTTCCTGCTGCAAAGTTCTTCTGCATGCAACTTTTAGAACTTCATAAGAGTTCTGTTAATACAGCTGGTGCTTGACCTTGGACACAGATTTATTTTACTTTTGCAACTTTTGGAACTGTAAATATTCATGCAGATGAACACCTTGGTCATTTGATGCTTTCTGTGAACTTAAATGGTCAGTTAAAGTAAGGAAAAAAAAGTAAATTTTTTTGCCATGTGATAGCAACGGAACTACATAGCAACATGAAACAGCTGTCTGTGCTCTAGGTTTTGTCAATGTATTTTAAGTATAATTTAGCTGTCTGAAGAGTGTAATAAAGAAACCTTATCACCTCCCATTTAAATTTTATCTATATTTAGACAAGATTACTGCATATACTGTCCAAGTGAAACAGAATAGCCAGAAATACAGGTTTGGGGATTTTTTCTTAGATGATAAATCTAGTCTTTCTGTAAAGCAGAAACAAAGACAACAGATCAGTGAAGCTACAGATACCCCTTCACCTTTAGAAGAACAGAACCCTTGAGGTCCCTGCCCAATGCAGATACGCAGACAACAGAACTGTGCCAGCATCTGTGGTTTAAGGCTGAAAAAGTTTGTTCAGAATCTTGAATTTTGTCATGGTTTGGCCAACGTTGCTGAAATTTTCTCAGCGTTTCAGGTTAACAAGCCCAAAACATTCTGCTGTGAATCAGGTGATTTATGTTTAGTTGCAACTCTAGATCTGTAGAACTGGCTTGAGCTTAAGCTCTGGAATGCAACCCTTACACAAGCAAGCTGTGTTTGGTTTCAGGTTTCTTAGAGGCTTGCATGCAAAACTGCCTCATTACTTGAACTGATACCTCTAATTAAGCAGATTCAGTGTGCTGCAATAATTGCCCTTTAGTAGTTCAGCTCTAGCTAATGCACAGTGTAACTCTCCTTAAGCCACTGGAATCATATAGAGACAGAGGCTGCTTCTTCTCAATACACTGTGTTTTTTTAATAAGATATGGGAATATTTTAGTTCCATTTCTAGATACAGGAAGTGTGTTCCTGCCCCTGGAATTGTTCTGACTTTTCTTTAATAGTGCCAGAAAGAAGAGATAGACGCCTTCTTGCATCTTTGGCAATGTACTTAGAGTATTTTCATTTTCATCTGATGTTTATAGTTTCATCATGCATTTCTCTTCTGTATCTTGGTACTTTGTGTGTTTGTTTTGTTCTTAAAGAAAACAGTGCCAAATTCTGGGTTATACAAGCAAATTCTCTTGTATATAGTGTTGTGGATTGAGTATTTGGGTTTTTGATTCATCCTTCAAATTCAGTACACTTGGTAAATTTTTAATTCCTTTTTAGTAAAATAGTAGATCTCTTTGTTTAAAACTGTTATGGAACATTTTGAATATTTAGTCAGATTGAATCATGCAAATAAGAGATGGACCCCACTCCTACATGCACTTGTGAATTAAAAAATAATTAACTTTTGTGATGTTGTTGCACTGATGTGAGGGATTGTAATAGTTAAATATGTGCTAAAGTATTTGTAGGATTGAGGTTTGTCTGTTGCTTAGTAAATCCTTGCATTTCTATAGCAATCTGACAATTGGTTGGCTCACTACACTGGTTTAATATAATTTCGTTCTTGGAAATGTATTGTAAGATTACCTCTTATGGAAAGCAAAGATGATTACAGTATGTGCGGCTCCCTTCACTCCTTAGCAGTGGAGTGGGAGGATGGGAGGAGGCATCTAGCTTGTCAACACACGGTTCCATTAAAGGCTCTTTGCTCTTGCATTGTCCTCCTTCTTTCCTAGGTTTTTCTAAGGTTCTTCAGATCAGATTAATATCCTAAATTCATTAAAATTCAAAGGTTTTAGTTTTTGTAGAGGCGGGACTTGTTAACTCGAGTCATAAAACCATATTGGGAAATTACCTGAAACACTTGACACAAAATTCAATTGGATAAAAGTCTGTTGACTAAATTGAGGCATTACTCATCCATTTTTAATGTGAAAAAGTAATGAAAATATTAGAAATTTGTCAAATGCTGTGGTGCAAAGAAGTTGAATTTGATTAGGTCTTCATAAAATTGAAGCAAAGCAATGCAGTCACTTAACATGGATCAGAGCAAATATTTACATATATATATATATAGTAAAGTCAACAACATCTGGAATTATAATAGATTGACTTAAAATAGTGAAGCTGCAAGATCCTGATCCTTCTGATCTATGTGCATTATCAGAAAAGTGTGCACTGGAATTTTTCTCCTCTTGGTACTGTATTCTATTTTATCATGGTTATGAGACTTGGTAGAAATGCCTTTCAAAAACCCACATTTCCTTTAGTATCTCTCAAATAACTGTGTAATGCAACAGAATCAAAGTTATTTCTTTTATTTTATTTTGCTTCTCCAGCAGAGAAAGCCTTAAAAATAAAATAAAACATGTCAACTGAGACTTTTTTCCTGTGGAGTAACTTTTAGCATCTAATGCCCAAGGCTTGATTTTTTTTGAACACCGTAGGAAGAAGATAGATGAGAAATAATCTTTGACTACAACAAACTGAAATGTTTGAGGTGGATTGCTTTTATCCTAGGCCTGTTTCAATATATATTTAGAGTTAGTTCAAGAAATACTGAAGTATAGACAATTAATAACTATGAGGGCAAAATCACTGAATGCCTAATTTGATTTTTGATACACACACAGTAAAATTTTAATAGTTATATAGTGCTAGAAGTAAATATTTTGAGTTGTGAGATTGTTTGGACAAGCAGGGCTCTCCCTAAAAACTTATTTAAATATTTTATAATATTTTCCTGTGTTTGATTCCTGGAACAGGGGCTATAAAATTTTAAGAAGGCTTGATAGAGGACCAGAACATAGGCAGGCTGACTAAAGAGAGTCCAGGAAAGGTACTATCACTTGAGAGTTTATCATATTTCTTTTTCTTTAGAGAGGGATTCAGGCTGTTCCTGGATTATGCAAAAATGCACATGAATAGTATTTGTCCCTTTGACCATGCCTTGGTATCTCTAGCCAGCAGTGAAATCAACACATTGGTATGCAGACCTCTCCTTGCCACCTTTCATACCCCTGCAGGGGGTGGTTTTCCTTGTGGAGTTTTTGTTTCGTTTGCTGGTATTTCTTCATTTTAGAATTTTGTCCATATCAAATGGTAACCAAGATACCCAGTCTACTGGTCCGAGTCTTCTGTTTACAGATATAAGTTGTATGTTTGACTCAGGAAACCTTATAGCACAATATGTGTCAGAACCTATAAAAATTTATTTGCTTTTTGCATGAGGAAAAAGCTCTGAATAGAGTGAATAATCACATGTGGATTTTTCATGGAATAATTTTATGTCATGTGATAGTAAAACATACTTAAGGAACATTAGGATATGTAAAAAACTGAAAAATCATAATGTCATACAGCTTAAAGAAATGTATACATATTACTCTTGCATTTGCAGCTTACATTTGCAGCTTACGTTTTTTTGGCCCACAGTTTGTGCTGTTTTACAGAAAATTCTTATGTGTACTTTTGTAAATGTAACTGGATTGTAATCGATAGAATTATCCACCACCAAGAACGATTTCTATTAGCCAAGGGCAGGGATTCCCATTCATTAAATCTGTGGAGGACAAGCTTTTATCTATTTCCATGGATGCAGCCTGGAGCGTCCAACATGTCATGGATTAGATAAATTTGGCTTGACATGCCTGTGTTTCTGGAAAATAGGACAAAAATTTCTTTTGTCCTTTGTGTCTTGTCTGCAAAAGCAGAAGTGTTTTTGCCCCACCTATAGAGAATGACAGGAGATAATTTTTTCTTGCTTGAAAACCTATTTTTTTTTAATTATAGGCATATTTATGTAGAAATTTGAAAAACAGACCTGCCAGTATTTTCCCAAGTGTGAAAAGAAGGACAGTCAACCTAATAACTGTCACATATTCTAGCCCTCAAAACATTTACCTAAATCACCTCCATCAGGTACAAGCTTGCCAGAATTGAAGTTTTCATAGTCCTTTTTTAATAAATAGCCATTTTGTTAGAACTTCTCCACTGTAAAAGAACGTATTCACTTCCCCAGAAAAACACTAGCCCTGAGGTCAAGGGATTTTTGTGGGCTGCTGGAAACACAAGCTAAATTCCTCCGTGAAGTGAATACACATTTACACAAATCTAAACTGCTCTAAAATAGTATCATTGTGCAAGTCTTCCCAGTTAGTCAACAGCCCAGCTACTGGGACATTCCCCTGAGGCACTGAGGACTTACAAAGCAGACTTCAATATGGGCATTTGATTAAAATACAGATCTTGATTTCTTTCAATTTTGGGAACTTTAAACAGAATTTGTTTCTAGATTATGTGTGGAAGTGTAGCTTCCATGTAGATCTGAAGAGAAGATAAATTCTGACAGAGCTTTGCCACACAGAAAAAGTTTAAATTTTGCAGTTTTCTCTTCTTGTCCACAAGCAATTGCATCTTGAAGTAAAGCACCAGCCAAATTAGCACAGAAGAATAAATTATCTGTAACTTTGTAATTGCAGTGGCATGTGCAAACCTACAGCCTGATTTAAGGATTATTAAAACATGGTTTCAAACTGGTCCTTTATGACAGGGAATAAAAAGGTTTATAAAAGTGAATTCAATATAGTGTGCTTTGTGTTTTCCCTGCTGCTGAAGGGTCATGGCTGGGATCTGTTAGTGAGAATGAAGGTACCCTGCTTGGGCTATGGCGTCAGTCCCTTGGAATTTGTACTTCCTTTTTACTTTTTTTTTTTGCCTTTTTTATTGTAGCTATGCATGTAGAAGCACAATTACACAGTTTTTCAATGGAAATAAAAGCATTTACTCACCAGCATTTACTGTGAATTAACAGCTAATTCTGTGTTAACTATGTTCCAGCTTATCATATGACATGTTTATCTCTGTTTAAAAAGGGGGAGGGAAAGGTAAAATCATTTGAACTGCACAAGAGCAGCATGTGATTCCACTAAATAATATTTGGCGAAGATGTAATTTGTCGATACAGTAGAGTCACACAATTACTACTATTTAAGTATGCTATAACAAGTCCTATTTAAACTTCATTAAAATTAAATCTGTGACTGGATATAGAATTTCCAGAAGACAACAGTTTAATCGATTCTGGCTGACATTCGAATTTCTCCCATTGATTTCCAACATCCCATTCTTTTATATCCAGTCTTGTTTTGCCTTCTGCCATCTTACTTCCCCTTCTTTCCCCTCCACTTTTCCCTCTCCCAAATTAGATGTGAACTCCTTGCCCTCAGCACTGTCTTCAGGGTTTTGTGCTCTATCAGCAGCAGCTCTCCTTTCATAGTTCCCTTGCTGAATTCAAAGCCCTGTCCTGCAGAGCAGAACTGCTGATCATTTGCACCCCTAGCTTTTTTCAGACAGATGAAGAATGGCGGATTGGTTTATCAGGACAGCAAAAGTTTATAGCAAGTCAGGGTTGATCTGCAAATTCCTGGTGAATTCCTCATCTCTTCGTGCTGGAAGGTTGCTGTGTTGTGGTCACGCTTTTGTGTTGTGTGAGTGTTCAACTTGAACCTGAAGTTTTTGGCAGTGGGGCAAGGAAACAACATCTGATGGCACAACTCCATTAGGATGTAAGCTGATCTCTGTTGCTTAATGCTAAAGGGAGTGACTCTAATCTAATCTTCAAGTACTTGGGTACTTAGCAGAAGATAGGGATATTTTTCTCTCCCTGGGACAACTGACTTTTTTTATTATTGCCTGCTGATGAAAATCCGGGGTATAGTCATGGCTGACACAGTGCATATGTGATTTGAGATGGTATAAAATTCTGTCCTAGGGAGGTTCAAACTTAACATTTGACTAAATATTTTATCCCTCTCTTTCCCTGTCTCTGTGGGGGCAGCAAACTGCCAAGCACTGTCTGCTTTTTCTTTGCTTCTTAATACAAAGCATGGGTTGCCTGATAGGAGAATTTCGGTTTTGCATCAATTTCTTTTTCCAGAAATTCTTGGTCACAGAGCCTCAGGCTCTTGCTTTTTTGCACAAACAGCTGTAACTCCTGAGGACTGAACTTGTTTGATTTCAATAATGTATAGTAGAAGTTTTATGAAAAGTAATGGGTTGGAGTTTAGAGACAACTGGGCCATGTGATTTAATAGGCTTTTCTTCTGTCTTTGCATCCTGAGATAGAAAAACATTTCTGGTTGCTGTTTTGGTTTAATTTTCTGTAAGAACTTCAGGTATTTCATTCAGAGTGGGAGTTGAGATATTTCATTGTTGGGAAAAGTTTCTTAGCCAAATAACTTGGAGTGTTTTTAATTAAGGAATAGATACATACAGGAGAAATTATGGTATGATCTATAATTTTTCTTATTAAGTGTCTTTCAAACCACCCTGAACTGAAAAGTTATTTATGTCCTGTAAAACTCACTTCTATCTACTGCGGCAGGGGATACTATGCATAAGTAAATTCTGTGCTTTTGGTTCCATTCTAATTTTTCCACTTATTCTTTCACCTGCCTAAAATCATAGGCATAATAGTTTTAAACATACATGCGTTGGGGGATTTTTGTGAATCAAAACTTTTGAGACTGTGGTAGTTTCTGATGTGTTGTGCAAGCATTTATGCCCTTGTTCATAGGAAAGAAAAGTGAAAAATGTGATTTTTATGTCAATAAGTATGTGTTTTTGTCACATACATACATACATACATACATACATACACACACATAGGCAGGCAACTCTGAGTTACCTGTTATTGAGAAGGGAATCATGGTCCAGGCTATGCAACACTGGCACAGGTTGACAGAGGTATTTTTATGTCAGTTGTGTGTGCTACCTGTAAGACCAACAGCCAAGCACAGCTGTAAAACTACAGGCTTTCTGTCAATTTTTTCTCAATGCATCTCTCTCTCTTTCCTTCTCTTCCATTCCCTCTGTGCAGCTGTCTTTGACTCTGCTCTTTTGGCTTGGATTCTGCCATCCTTCTCCTTTAGTTCTTCACTTTCTGAAGCTGATCTACCTGTTATTCAGTAAAGCAACAGGGATGTGACAGCTAGCAGAAGAGTAAAATGGTACCCTAGAAACATTAACTTGTCATTAAGTTCCACTTACTTTGCACTGTGCAGTTATAAATGTGTAAAAACGCTTTCCAGTGAATTATTAATGCTAAATTGAATTGTTTGTGATAAATAGAAGATGCACTGCTACACAGAACTATCTTCATAGAGTTTACTAGTGGAGTGTGTCCATTTCATGACATTAGTTGCATATTCATCTCAGTCATATGCTTGTTTCATTTTGAGTAAAGACACCAGAAGTTAATCGTTATTTCTTCCTCAAGCATGCTTTTGAAAAATAGCGCTTTTAAAGCTGATAATGTATTCATCATATTCAATATATTCATAAAAATGAAAAATTCTTTGAAAATCTGTTTGCAATACAGTGCTCTGATTAATAACCCTTGGAAATTTGCACTCATTATACCATAAACATGACCTTTATAAAACCATCAGAAAAGTCCAACTTCAGAATATGCCAGGTCAAAGACATTTTTAAATGTCAAAAAGTGTAAAGCTTTAAAATTAATGCGATTTTTATAATACTTGGCTTATGCTTGTATTTTTGTTTAGCTTATTTATTTATGGTGGAGGTTTTTTGAGTCTTTGTGGTTAGGATCTAGCAGGAGACTGTGACCTCAGGGGAGCATGCTATGGGATGCATCTTAATGGCCTTCAGCAGTTTCTTCCTTGTGTTTCAATGTTTAGATCCAGTTAGTTTGTAGCCACATTTTTGCTGGACATGATCTGGTAAGATCTAGTATCTCTCCAGTAGAGGCTACAAATCACATACTGACCCATTGGTTAGGAGACATCCACACTATGTCAGTAAATAATGATGCAATCTGTTCAATACTGTCACAAAATATGTTTACAGGCTGAAAGGTGTCGAGAAACACTGTGCATGCAGTTTTGGGGTAATGTGCATTTGTAGCAACACTGTGCCCTTCCTCTAACGTCATTCCTCTGAAAACACCCACTTTTCCCACCTTAGCTTGAGTTTGAAATTAAATCTTTCTACTGGAGGCTGGAAGTTACACTAGGGTAGCTGCTTTATGTGGGAATAACTAGCCAAGATCATCAAGAAAAGAAAAGGGAAACCTGTTTTTATACAGAATCACAGGATGAGTCAGGTTAGAAGGGAACACAGTGAGTAATCTGGTCCAATCTCCCTACTCAAGCAGGGTCATCCTAGAGCACAGGGAGAGTCCACAATTTCTGAAAAATCTGTTCCAGCGCTCAGTCACCCAAACAGTAAAGAAGTTTTTCCTCATGTTCACCTAGAACTTCTTGTGCATCAGCTTCTGCCCATTGCCTCTTGTCCTATTACTTGGCACCACTGAGCAGAACCCAACTTCCTGCTGTTGTCACCCTCCCTTCCAACACATTGATGAGGTCCTTTCTCAGCCTTCTTTTCTGCCTTGACATTACTGCATGGTGGCAGAAATGTCTCTGTGCATTTCTAGCTCAGTCTGTGCAAGATAGGTGTTTCACTTCCTTGGATTAACTTTCTTACCCAAGAAAGTAGAAAATATTATAAAACATGAGCAGTATAGGAGGAAACTGTAAAATAGAGGTGGGGATACGTAGTTTTCCAAAAGAAAAGAGAATTATTAGTGCAGGTGTAGACTCATTGGTGAACTCCTCTTCCCTCTAGCATTTCTGGTGCTGAAGAACAAGTTTTGACATTGTCTGTGAGATCATTCATGTCTAAGCAAAAGCACGTTCAGTTTGCTGTTGGCCTACAACCAGGAGAGGATATTGCAGTGCTCAGAGCACTAAATCTGAGGACCTAGATGTCAAGTTCTTTGTCTGCCACAGATTCCCCTGTAAGGTTTGAGATGAGTTTTGCTGTCTGTCCTAGGTTCCTAACCGAAAAATTGGGATAATCTCCTGCCAGATAGAAGAGTCCAGAGAATTAACTCTGGAATTGCATAGAG
Organism: Cinclus cinclus; assembly: GCF_963662255.1. Classification (NCBI taxonomy): domain Eukaryota; kingdom Metazoa; phylum Chordata; class Aves; order Passeriformes; family Cinclidae; genus Cinclus; species Cinclus cinclus. The sequence continues at coordinate 37,027,073 of NC_085046.1, read as the reverse complement.
ACAAATGCAAGCCTGCTGGGTACTTAATATTTGATTTTTTTTTTTTTATAAGGTAAACAAACATTAAAAGCTCCTCCATTCTCAAGAGGGAGGAGAGCTGAGGTTCATGGGCATTCTAGTTTGTCTTCTCCAAAGCCTTGACCTCTAGTCATGGGCTTTCTGATTCTCTGGTACTTGGCATGGTTGGTGCTTGATATGGGTAGTTGGTAAAAAGCATGCTGACCAAAGTAGAAAATTTCTAGTTGTTTTCTTATACTAGAAGCAGGCAGAACTTTAGAGAAAGTGGAACATTCATTCTGGAACATTTAACTTTCAGTGATCCAACAGTTTCCAATGGGGAAAAAAATAAAATCCAAATTTGTCTGACCAACTGCAGTAAAAGCCCAAAGGACTCTAAAGAGCTTGATTAGGTAGGTCATGTTGCTAAAATAAAAAGCTAAGTATCTGCCCTTGTGCAATTTAAAATCCATGTAAGATGTGGCCCCTACTTAGATGAATTCCTTGCTTGACAGTGTTAAATACTGAAGTTCAGATCATGGTTTTTCAGTAGCTCTTATGTAAAAACAAAACAAAACACACCAGTATTTTATTCAGTAGAGTGTTTCCTGGGGTCCAGAGCATGTTTTAGATATGGGGCAAAAGAGGTGATACTTTGTGGAGTTAATGGGGACTCTGACATTAATTAGCCTTGTGGCCTGTGTTGGATAAAGTCTGCACAATGCTGAGCACTTTAATGCCATTCAGTCAGACTGGGCTTCATTGTCTGTAATGTGGGCCCACCTTCCTGTAATGCAGATGATGAAGGAAGAGGAGGCAAAAGGGTAGCAAAATGGGAGCAGAAATCTGAGCTTGTTTAATAAAATAAAGGAAATAATGACAGAAGATAATGGCTATCAGAGTACCCAAGCAAATTGTCTCTGCATTTTCCCAGTCTAGCATCATAATAGTAGTTTCACAGGTTTCTGCATAATGAAAAGAAAAATTTACTCCTCTGTACACCTAGAGGAGTACATTTTCCAATCAAAATTATTGGGATATATGATCTTAGATGTTTCAAAATGTCAGTATGTATGAAAGGACTTTAAAAAACAATATATGATGCATAGCTGCAAGCTTCTAAAATTAATAAGAAGTATTTTTCTAAACTAGCCCACTTTGCAGGAACCAGAGAATAAATATTTTCTCTAGAAAAAAATAATACTTTGAATAGCAGCAAATGACCAGAGTTGATTCAAACTTTCCAGGTGAACAGTGTATGTGCTGAAAAATTCTGTCTATAAATAAACAGTGGGTACTGATTTGTGCCAATCTGGAAAAATAAAGGGAAGAAAATATTTTTGTAATGAGTCATTTTGAATTGTTTGGATCTGGATGTTTGAAATTTGCCAATATTTAAATAATAAAAACAGTTAAGTATCTAAGTAGGAGCCATAGAGTGTCATTTTAGGTGAAAGAAGAGTTTCAGCTGACACAGTGGTGGGGTTTCCTCTCCCCCCCCCCCCCCCTAATTTTCTCTGGTTTTTTGGTTTGGCCAATGAACTGAAAACTCGATTACTCCCAGATTTCCACAGCTGAGACAGTATTGCATTCTTCCTCTTCAAAGTGACGCTGCTAACAGCAGCACCTGTGAAAGGGAAGCTTGTATGGCCACACAGTGAACTTGATCCTCAAGCTGTCTCAGAAGAGCCAGTAGGATTGAGGCTGGTGTGATTGGACTCCCATTTTGAAGGTTCTTCTTTTCAAATGGGCTTCAAATATTTAATACAGTTGGGTCTTTTCTTTCTTTTCTGGACCTAAGAATGATTATTTGTAAAAGCGCTATGTTTAAATATGTCTGTTGTGTTTTTTAATTTTTTTTTTGAGATTATTAAATAATGAAAGCAGTCTCCAAAAAGTCTTTGAAAAATACAGAAGTCAAAAGCACTTTAGAATTCTCATTTCCCCTTCTAAAATAAATAAATTTTAAAAAATAAACAAACCACTAAAAATGATTAAAAAACCCTTTCAAGAAGCTGAGGGTTCTAAGACTATAAATGGTCAGAAAATAGATTTTCTGAGCAATAAATTCTCAATTGACAGGATTTGTTTGCACCTAATCTCCTTTCAGTTCATATATAATAATATGTAACATTAAAAATAAGTATTCAAAATCAAAAGTTTACCTCTATGCACATAAAAGATAGATGTTGCATGTTAGCTAACTTTCTGTATTCATATTATAGCCACTTTATTACAATGAATTCAAACAAGTAGTTTGGTGATTAAATGAGGCTCATTTTTCCATGCGAGGTTAAATCACTGTTATTACTCATTATGGAACTGAATTTACCTTTAAAGAAACTATTCAGCAGTTTTTGAGAAAATTATCTGTAGTAAAAATGAAGATTACAATACAGTGATAAAAAGTAGTATCCTAGTGACTATGGTCCATGACAAATTAGTTAAACTAAATCTCAAAAGCCACATCTACGATTCATGTCATGTTTTGTCTGTTAGATCCCAGAGAAGTTTATTCATTTGGTTTTGGATGTCTTGAAATTTCCTATTTTATCAAATTCCCTGAAAACATAAATGTGATACCTGGTATTTTATATCGTGAAATAGCATTCTTCACCATGGATAGCCTGCTGTTCTTAAATGCCTGTGTTTTTATTGCCTTTTTGAAAAAATCCCTCCAAATATACCTTTTCTTTGGCCCACTGGCAAACTTAATTCATAACAAATTAAAAGTTCTAGCTAATATTCAGTTATCCAAATGTAAGCTTATTAATATTTATAAGCTAGACCATAAGATACCCACATATCCTTTCCCTTTTATACTTTAAAATAGCTGAGTCAGTGTTCTTGAAAATTTTCTATGAAAGTTCCTGTTTTGTCTCAGGGTCTCAAGGATATATTTTAATGCTTACTGCATGTGCACTGTAGATATTATGATCCTATATAAAAAATATTAATGATAGCTTTTGAAGTTCTTTTAAAGCCTCCTAGAAGTCAGTTTTTCAGTTGGAAATGTGTGGTGCTTTCCCAGCTTCTCCACTGAGTCATACCAGGTGAAAGGTTCTCTGAGCTTTTGCCAAGGCAGAATGTGTATATTTTTTTGACCTCAGCCAAGTTATCATGGAAATATTAAGAGAGGTGTTAGATGGGGTATAAAACATGGAAATATCCATATTTTAGAGAAACCACTTTATGATCCTGAAAACCAATTCAGACTCTAGGAAGGAAGGGAAAGGGTACATTAATTTAGTGTCGTTGCTGTATTCAAAACAGTCGTGCACGTGGGCAGAAGGAAAAAATTGCAAGGTAATGAAGGAATGAAAATAAAATTCTGCAGAGATTTGCTTTTTCACTCAGTGTTTATGGTGGTAATAGCTAGTGATGGAACAACTGCAAAAGATTTAGATTAATGGGGTATTAGTTTAGAGTTTCTGCCCAGTTTACATTCCTCCAAGTTTCAAATGCATTGCAAAAAATTATCTACATTTTTGTGTCTGCAAAAACTGAGCTAGATTCTTCCTTAGTAGAGACTTTTATTTGTTAATGCATCTTGTAATTCTTTTTCTGGAAACTAAATCTGCAGTTGAGTTTAAACTTGAAGGATTGGGAATGAGGGTGTGCATGAGGAAGGACTATGCAAAGAAAGATGTAACATAACTTTCTCTATAGCTAAGTCACAAAATGTAATAATAGGTGGTTGCAAACTTGTTGACCTGCTTGTTAGGGAACCTGAAGAGTGAGGATCTTGGCCTGCTTGAAAAACATTAAGGAAACTTACTGTTTATTATCCTGTATTAAAAATCACCCTGCTTTATGATGTCTGCTTAATCTAGGGCTATTTTGTTTGGTTTCCTTTGTGCATATTCAATCTTTGTGATTCTCATAATCCAGATTTTAGGGTCAGTACTTACAACAGTTTATAATCTTCACCTAACGCCAATCCAAGGAAAGTTTTGGGTGAACTGGGCACAAAAATTTACGTGGGAATCTTTCTTTTCAGTCAGTGCTGTTTCATTGAAAGCAAAATTTCCTCCAGAATGTGTAAACTTTTTGTAAAGAATTGTCACTAAAAAAAAACAAAAAAAACCCCAAAAAAACTGTTAAAATAAGATTAAAACTTTAGCATTTTAATGACACATGGTTCTTTTTTTTTTTTTTTAAGAATTATTCTCATTTTAAAATCTATTTCAGTTCCATAGTGAAACATGCTCTTTAAAGTCAAAATGGGGTAGAAGGGAAGCAAGGAAAAGGTCCAACACCAGTATTTGCTCCCACTCATACTCAAAACAAATAAAATGTGTCAATTCCTTATGGAATGGACAGTTTGAGGCACAACGGGTGGGAATCATCTCTTCCTCTGTTTCTGTCTTATTCCCTTGGTCCAGGCAAGAAAGGTCTTGTGGTGATGTAGTTCATGTCACCAGTGGTTTCAGGAGAACCCACTTGACTGGGCTGTGTCACCAAGAGCATGAACCTCATGTTGTGCACAAGGCTTTGTAGCACGTGGGCTGCCTGTGCCCAGTATTGCAAACCAGATTATCCAGTGGTAGGGCAAAATGTCTAGTCCCAGCTGGAGACACAGAACTGGATCCCTGTGCAAAATTGCACATTGGAGGAGTTCTCAAAAACAGTTTCCATGTGATATAGTAAGGGGCAAAGGTTTGTTGCAAGCTTTTCCCCAAACTTTTATGCTCACACTTACTTTGGATGTATAGCCAGTGCCTCTGTTCAAGAGATTATCTTGCCTGTGTGATTTAAATTGTCTGAAAATTGAAGAAGCAAATTATTACTTCAAACTTGGTCGAAATGCTAGGCCAATTAGCTTTCAAGTTGTGGTATTCTTGGTCTCCCTACAAAGAAAATTAGTATAACAATATTGACATGAATTTCTCAAATGTCTGAACATTTATCTCCCATTTAGAATCTGATTCTCGTCCTCTTTAGAAAGACATGAGACTCCAACATCACTAACTTGTAAGACTGAAATTAAAAAAATACTTTTTTATCCTGCCATTTTAAATAATTGTAGCACACTCCTCATGAAAACTATGTTATCTGTGTGAACTTCAGGTAATAAAAATAATACTGAACACAGGCTGTGGACAAAACCTATCAGTGTTGTGGGATTTTATCCTGGTTTTATTGGTCAATATTATCCAAACCTTGGTGGTAGAATGCTTGTAGAAAGACTGATATTGAACCTTCACCCTCACTGTGCATTGATCAGCAGTGCTGCGTCTGCTCAGGGAATGCCTTGGAGGTCTTTGTGGAGAAACTTATCCTACACAACACCAAGACCGTCATAAGTAAATTTTATGGTCCTTCACTGTAATCCAACATTCTGTAACACCAGGAATTTATCTGTGTGCACTCTTAAAGATCTCTTCCCAGTGGGTTTCTACACCTCTCTGTCCCTCTGCTAATGGTTTAGGTGTGAAACAGTTAACACTGGCATTCTCAAAGGTTGTCCAAGCTAAGCTGAGTCACAAAAATGTTTGCCATTGCTTCAGTTTTTCTGTTGCAGATTCTAGACTATGACTCTGTGCATGTTAAATGGAAAGAGAAGTTAATTTTTGCAGCCGTAAACATTAGAGAATTTTTTTTAAGCAAAGGCTCAGATTTCCTGATGCCTCTCACATGCTCCATCATTTAGGGACATGTCTGACACTATTGAAAAAACAGAGAGCAGCTGTGCTCCTCAACATACTAATTTTCTGTGCCACTGTAGCCAGGACTGTGGTAGATTTTAAAGTCTGTTCCAGAGGCTCTGAGTTCCAGCCAAGGTCCTGCAGAGCTGGCTGGATTTTTCCATTTAAAGCTTGTTCTCGTCCCCAGATGGCTTTGCATCTCACTGGCTGGCAGCAGCAGGTGCGTGAGTGCCGAGTCATGCCACAGAAAAGGATCAAAGAATAGAAAAATTTCATCCTCCATGGCTTGGTATCTTAGATGAGTTTGGGACAATAATGCTGCTGGCTTTAGGTAATCTGAACCTGTGAAGCTCTTCTCCATAGCACTGAGATAATACACCCAATGAGCTGTGTCTCCAAGCACAAGTGACATTTCTCAGTCCAGTTTGCATTTGTATTTGTGAGTCACAGAATGATTAGCCTCAAACTCTTTACTATTACCAGGCAAATGCTCACCTTGAAATTTCTGTGATTCTGTACAATCTCAGGTGCAATCTGTATTATTTTCTTTACAAAGAGTGACTTCTTCCTTTCATGATGTGTGAAAGTTTTATATAAGAGAAGCTAAGGATTTCCAGCATTTTAAAAAGTACCTTTATGGGTCTTTCCTATTCCAAGGTAGTATGATTGGCATGTTTAACACTACCTTGTCATCATTCTGACCTGTCAGATTTATTTTTACAGTGTTTTTGTAATAATGTCATGGGAATGTGGCAATTGCCAAAGCAATGGCAATCAAATACTTGATAATTCTATGCTGCTTGCACTCTGCTTTTGCCTGTATCCTCAGCTGCTTCATTCAAAGGCTTTTGATTTCTTATACACTCTTACATTGAGGTACAATGTAGAAACTACCCCCAAAATGGCAGTTATTCTTGGGTATAAAAACTACCACAAGATTGCAGTGATCCCTAATCCACTACCTTTAATTTACTAGTGATTCATAGTGAAACGCTTCACAGAGGAGTGGGAAGTTGGCAAAAAATACAGCCTTCAAAATTTGGCTCCAGCTGATTTTATACCTAGAAGCACAGCTTGGATGATCTTCTACAACTGGTTAATTAAGTCCTGTGTTTTTAGCCCTCAATTCAATGGGGTAACATGACAAACCTTGTTAGCAGGTTTGCTGGCCAAATATGGAGCAGTTTCATATATCATTCTGATGACTTTATATTTGTGCACTTAAAGGATGCGTGCAACTTTTCTAATGAAATATCTGTGTGTATGAGAGGAAAAAAAGAAAGAGATTTTGGGTATCTCCCTCTGTTGATCTGTCTGCCTGTGTCTCTGCTCAGTGAGTAGGGTAAAACTCCCCTTTCATTTTTTTTCAATGTTTCTTGGACTCTTACCAGCAGGTCTTTACAGTCTGTTGCCTGCCTCTCAGATTAGAAGAACACTGGCACATTTTAACAGTTTCCTAGGATCCAAATAGTCTTTAATTAACATGGAATTGACATTTTGGAATGCAACCAATATAGGAGACACTGAAAGTAGAGAATGAACTTGGATCCTTCCAGCTTGTAGCTGGCTCTGGGCAGGAGCAAACAAATAAGCAAAATAGGGTCCACTGCAAAAAGGTAGTGCCTTATTGGTATGCAAGAGGATTTCTTCATTTACATTACATTCCCACAGAGCTGGTGGTTAGCTGGGAGGAGCTTTCTGCTGCACAGAGTGAATCAGCTCCACCCCTTGCAAAGAGCAGAAAGTGTTCATCGGTACTTTCCCATAAACAGAATTTCAGTGGCTCCTGAAACTGTTATGTTTAGATTCGTATTGATCAACTGTTGAGGCAGCAAGGTATGTTGTGTTTGTGAGGTTTTGGTTGAAATGGAAGATGTTGGCTCCATGACTGAGCATTTAAATAAAAATATTAGAAGTCCTCAAATAAGATGACTTTTGCTGAGCTGAGTAGCAAGTTGCTCTTTATCTTTTTGAGTAATCTGCCTTTGAAGGGCTGAGCAACAGGGTAGGGATGGAACACTGAAATTATAAGAGAATGAGACTAGCTGAAGCTTTCAAGGGAAGTTAGACATATGGTAAACTGTAGTTCCAGCTTGTCCATGGAAATAAATGGTTTATAAGGTAATTCTAATCGCGACAGACTGAAACCTGAAGCAGTTGCTGGCAAAGAATTATAACCAACTCAATAATTGAGTCAGCTGTGCTTTTTTTCAGTAATGCAGTCATTTTCGGACAAGTCAAAATGTATTTGTTTGATCCAACATTGTCTTTTTATTGTAGTTGTGTTTGCGTGGGTGTGTGCGTGCTGGCTTTTATCCCACCCCCTGCTAATAATATCACTTGCTGAATGCCTTCTGTCTCTCTGTACATGTAGGTGGTACATGCCAGAGCCCTGCTCTTCCAGCCCTTGTGCGTCCTCCGGCACCACCCTTGCAGCCATCGCTGGATATTAAGCCGTTCCTCCCTTTTCCTCTGGACACAGCCGCAGCAGTGAATCTCTTCCCCAACTTCAATGCAGTAAGTACACTCCCAACAGCTACACCGAGCAACAGCTTCCATGGGAGACTCAAGAGGGCACAAAGCAGAATTTTATGTACTCCATTAAACCTGGAATGTCCTCTCCCTTACTGAGGGCCAAATAGCTCTTTCAGACATGCTGATAGGCCGTAAATTGAAGCCCACTTGAGTGTTAGTCAGAAGAAATGTAGAAGGAAAAAAAAAATTATATGATCCCGAGCGACACTCAATAAAGTTTCAGGCCATATTCCATCCCAGGGCTTGTGAAGTTCCCACAGTAATTTAGGATGTGCAGAGCTTCACTAACTTACAGTTCGCTGCAACTCTCAGAGAGGGAAAGTTTCAGAGCAATGGGACTCCACATCCCATCTCCAACACACTTCCTGAGAAGTACTAAAAATTTACAGAGCCTAAAGAAGAAAACTCTGTTGGGGCAAATAAAGTAAGAGTAAGAACAGTGTTATCTGCTGTATGAGTTATTCAATAGCAAACAATCCAGGGTATTTTTTTCAGGGTAAGATGTGTTATTTCTCATGTCTTAGGTTTAAACTAGGACAGATTTCTCCTAGTTTTTCTAGGAGAAAATTTTTCTCTCTTTTTTGTTTTACTTAGTCATGCTATGTATGATTATAGAAATCCCATTCCTTCTTAGTATTTTAATTATTTTACTGACAGATGTCATCAATGTTCCAGTTTTCCTGTTTCAGGCTGAAATAATTAATGCTCTGGAAAAAAAAAAGTCTACATTGGTTTTATGTTAATTTTGACTTTGTAGAATTATGCCCCTTTTCAATTACTTTTGGATGCTCTTTTCCTTATTTACAGATACTCAATATACATAAAAACCTCTTAAGAACATATGTGCTTACCTACTTTGAGAGACACAGAGGGAGTGGAATTCTCCATTTCCATTTTCAATTCTAATTGACATGCAGAAATCTTAATTAAAATAATTAAGAGTAGTAAAATAACATGAAGAACATGTACATTCTAGAAACAATTTATAGCAATCAATAGCCAATTTATGTAATTAAATGTTTATTTTTTACCTTTTATAGATGTTAATTTTGCTGTAAAGTAATTCAAATAAGCTAATTGTCAAAACTATTTATGCAATCCTAAATTCAAGAAATTCACAGCATTAACAAAGAAACTACAAGCTACAAGTCTTAAAAGGCACAGAAGCAATATATCAATGAACTACTATGGCAAGTAAACTTCATTAAGTTTACAAAGTATGCTTGTATTCTGCGGGTTTTAAAGTATGCTGAGTTTAACCAAGCTACTGATAACCCTAATGAAATGAATACTTCAGACTTTTTAGTGTACTTTAGAGTTGAAGTCTTTTAACTGGTTGTGCCTTGTGATCACTGTTTGTAGTTAATACAGTAGGCAAGATGAATTTTTAAAAGATATCTATTAGAATTTCTTGTATTTTTTTCACTCAGGATTTTCCATGGTTCAGAGTCTTCAGATTGTTTTGCTAATTGTTTCATTATATAACTGAAATGGAATTTTAATGATGAATGTTAATAATTGTTAATCCTGTGTTACTCTATAAATTTTCAGTTTCTTTCTTCTTACACAGACTGCTTTGCTACTATAATTATTTTGAGGGAGGGGTGGATAAGTCATGCTCATATTAATTTGGAAGTAGGAGAGTAAAAATAGACTCGTATCAAAACCGTGTTATTCCTGAACATTATCTTAGAAGCATATAATTTGCCAAGAGCACTGGTAAAGTGAGCCTGGTTTTCAGGAGTGAGATTTGAAGCCCTTTTTAACAGCACTCTGAAGTCTGGTCCCATGCAAAATACTGCTTCCTGTGATGTGTGACCATCTACCAAGTCCATCTTTGGCAGTCCTGAGTGTGAGGATGTTATCATCAGACCTTCTGTCACCTGCCTTGCAAAGTGACCTCTGCCTTCTCATCATGCGTCCTGACATGCAGCATCATCCTCCGTGTTCCCATTTTCTTTGTGAACAGCACATTATTGAACGCTGCTATGTTTAGCTCGTATGCCAGGGATGATTTGCAGCAACCTCCAAATGTATAGACTAGCTGAGTAGTTCTGCACAGTTCCAGAAATTCTCTCCAAAGCCAATGAAACTTGTGGGGACACATATGCTGCTGACTGTTATCAGCCCAAAAAGAAGGGAACCCACACATCATGTTAGACCTAAAACTTCTGACAGGGACTTCAGTCTGTGAATATGAGACAGAAAAAAAGTGCTTAATCAAAAAATTATCTTTGTAAATATGCCTCTTCACAATCAAATGCAGCTGTTGATGATGCTTCATAGACTTCACTGACAATCCTACACAGTGTCAGAGGAGAATCGTTTATGCTCTATTACTAAACCCAGGTCAAGCAAGTGGTCCATAACAGAACACCTGGACTGGACGTTCTCTCTCATATTGTCAATAAATTAGCATTTTCCCTTGACTGAGACATCAGGGTCATAGATTGATAGGAAATGGATTTCTAAAGACCTCTTGATCCCCACACAGTTTCACAGGAACACATGTTTGGCATCATGTCTGGACTACTTCCCAAAAGGTGAGAGGGAAGTCTAGAATTCTGGCCATTTATTGGCCAGTTTTCAACATCTTCACTTGAGAACAGTGTGACCAAGAGGAAACTTGAATGAAAGTTCAGACATGTTTCAGAGAAAATAAGTACTCTCTGTCAATCTTAATTAGCACAAAAGTTTGGTTGTGATGGACATAGGCATCTGAGCTAATCAGCCTAAGCTTCTTCACAAAATATAATGGAGAAAAATCAGCAATTTCTCCAAGTTATGCATGGATGAAAATGCACAAAGCTAGCTTGGAATACAAGCTGTATGTCTACTTTGGCATGAAGTGAAGTGAACCCTGAAAGTTCTCATTCATCTATTCAGACTATAATGAGGGACTGGCTCAGCTGCATCTACATTTAGATGAATCCCACATTATGGGACAGGTCATAAGCTATTCACAGCTTATACATTGAATTCCACTCAGAAATCAGATGACAGAAGTGCTGACATTGTATTGTATGTTTACAGAGGAATGCTCCCATTTATTAAGCACTTATGCTTCTAATTTTATCTAAAGACAATCTTCAGGGAATTTGAGGATTCAGATGAACTGGATAGAAATATTAGGAGAGGTGAAAGCAAAAACAACTTACCAGTGGAGAAAGTCAGGCATGTACATAAGAACTAATAAAGCCAAATAATAATAATAAGTATTGCAAATAATCCTAGTTAAGTGTATTTTATAACATTTTTCACTCTATTTCAGTTTATTACAAACATAAGATTTCTTTATTGTTACTGATGGCTTTGCTCTAAAAGAAAGTCAGTTTATAATGGGTGCCTCTGAAGAAAACGTTTGTCACTGATTTCTACAAAGGCAAAAGCTTTCATTGACTAGAAGAGATAGTGTGGAGTATGCAAGCCTTTACCAGTAATATCCCCGGAGAGAGAGTAGAGGGAAAAGTTAAAAACTGAGTAACCTGAGAAAAGTCAGGAAGATAACGGTTTGAGCCTTCAAACCATTCAGTTTCAGGAGGAACATTTTCTATTTATACAAGAATGTGTCAAGCAAACATAGCAATTAACAATCTGGTTAGCTGAACATTTGTAGGTGCTATGCTCTTAATTGTGAGGCAAATGGGTACCCTCAAGTCACATGTAAAAGGAAATTGTAACAACACAGCTGTTTAAACTGAAAACAGCCCACTGGAGCAGACCCTGAAGAATTCCAGGTTCACTGCAAGTTTATCTGATCTAATAAGATGAATCAACCGATGGGATTTTAAATGGCTAAATTTTATTTAATCAGAGAGAAATTATGACTATTAAAAAATGCTTATGTAGCTTTTTAAAATATAGTTTGAAAATTTTAAGAGGAATAGAAAAATAATTAAATTGTTCTGAAAGTCTTCTGTTTGAGATCATTTAGCAAACATTTGTTATGCTCCTGCATTTCATTTTCAGAGGGAGAAGTTTTAAGTCTGTGTATTTCTAAGAATTAGTTCGTAGAGATGCAAACTTTAACAGTTGTACTAAACATGTACTGGTCATTGCATGTGAATGTGCATATGCTGTTCATGAGCCGATGGTGTGTTCCAGAGAAATTTCACAAAGCATCAAAGTCTAGAAGTTAATTAACTTGTACAAAAATATTGATGGGTCTCTAATGAAAGAGAAGATCCTTATTTTTTCAAGACATCAGCATCAGCCCTAAGCTGATGGGCCCTATGACAGAGAAAAATCTCATGTAGACCTTTTTTGCAATCTCCGAAGCACAGATGCATCAGAAACTTAAGTTTTGCCTGTTTCCAAAGCTCTCAGAATTGTATACTTCGGCCTCTTGAGCAGGAGACAGAATTTGAAGTTAAAAATGCAGGACATTTGCCATTACAAGGTAGAAAATTGGACAGTGCATTGCACTCCTTCTTTATTTATTCTTTGAAATTTATGCTCACAATTTTTCTGAAAAAATTCTAAAAAATAGTTTATCACACTTTGTACTATAAGCATAATCTATAATGGAAAATGTACACATTGTAAAAGATCTGAATAAATACTTGAAAGCAGAAAGAGTGTTGCTTGAAAAGCTCCATCCCTAACTCCAAATGGAAGCATTGTTGCTAATAGATAGCTTCCCAAATAAACATCCTTTGGAAAAAAGCGTCACTACAATTTTGACTAGAAAAGTATCACTTGGAAGAACAGTGGCAATGCCAGAGTTGTACTAAACATGGATGGCAAGTGAACTGTTACTCTACAGATATATTTCTCATGATCCATATCCTTGCAATCCTTGTTCGCTTCCCTGGTTTTCCTGTTTGTTTCTTCTATGCTAATAGCCTCAGGTGTACCATTAAGAGCTTCCTACTTCACCTTCCCCTGGTTATGGGAAAGGAGGAGGAGGAGATAACAGGGTCCATTGCCCATATGTTGGGGCTCCAGTGGCAGCTTGGGTTAGAGTGTCAATGTGGCACTCCTTGCTTCCTGAAAACCACCCTGTGCAGCAACCTAGCAGCTTCTAGGGCAGCATAAAAGGCTGCCCTCTCTATTTATAGAGAAGGAGCTTGTGTTTGCAGGTATAGTCTTCCCCTGTTGTGGCCAGATGGCTGATAGAAATGGGCAGTGTAGAAAACCTGCTTGCTGAAAAGTACTTCTGGGAAGGATTATGTCAGGAAATGCAGAGAAAACCTGTCAGAAAGCTGTCAGAAGAGATTTAAAAAATCTTTTCCTTAGGCTCTTGTCCTGGGTAGTTATTTTATCTAAAAGAGAGATATGTGCTGCAGAAATGATGTGCCAATTTTCTAGATGTTATGAATAAGGAGTAGTATTTGGATAGTGAAGACTGGAGGAGGACTCCGAAATATATGCTAGTTTTTTAAACATTATTGGCCTGAAATTTACAAAATAAAGTCTGTTTTTGTATGTCACTACATAAGGGCTTTGTTTTATGCTTTCTGACTTAATTGAGCAGAGTAGCATAACAATACTATTTTTCTTTATCGTATAAAATCCTTTTAAGTTGGGTAGTGATGACATGCTGTCAGAATGCTTTGTTTCCAGAAGACAATAATCAGGCAACAACACTATGACCTAAGTCTGATGTGAATTAAAATGGAATATTGCCTATATAGAAGAACTGGCAGTTAAAATATGGTTTGTGTTGATTTTTAATGTTATTTCCATGAGAAGGTCCTTTACCAGGTGGAGAAATGTAGTGCACCAAAGTTTTAATTTGACAGACAGAGGGGATTATTGCTTCTGGGACCAATCTTTGAGTAATTGCTTGTTTCTAGGTATCTAGGAATTAAGGGTTTGACTTTCTCCTTTCCTTACATAGCACTGCAGTTGAATTGTAAGATGGCTATAGTCTTCTTTACAGTCTATGTTTCTATTGCTATTTAGCTGAATGTTATTGAAAATAAGGAACAATACAAAAATAATGGCTGGATTCAGGAATTCTTTATTATAATAACATTTTCATTGCTGCCCAGAATGTTTAATTAAGTCTGTAGGAAAGGTAGAGGAATTAGGAAATGAGCAAATACAAGAAAATCCTGGCAATTCAGATGTTTTTATTTGGTGCTTGCAAAAGAGGAATGAATCAACATCAGAATGAAATATTCAGTCATTTTATTTGGCCAGATTTATGTCCCATACACTTAAGCTACACCCTGGGTTCTGTTTGAAATACCAGTAAAACACTGATTTCCTGATGCAGAGGAAAGATTTAAAGCTCAGGAGACATAATGAAATTAAGCTTTTTGTCTTTTTCTAGTTTTGAGTCAAATTAGGCTGGATCCAGGTCTCTAGGCATACTCTGCCTGTTCTTACGTAGGGTCTACGCTCTATGTCATGCACAGGGAGAAGAGTTTATATTTTGACCTGGTCAAAATGAGTGTTCCTGAAACATGGTCACCTGTGACTGCATGGATGTTATTTCTGTTTGTAGTGTTACAGGTCCCTGGGTCCTGTCTCCAGAGTCGTTGCTGTTATGTTCTCTGGACTTGATGAACTGTTAAGGAGCATCTGAACTTAGTCCCTTTGCAAACTCCTTTAAGTTTTTTTTTCCTCTATTTGCAAGTTGTGGTTGGGCCATCTGCAAGTTTATAGCCAGAAAACAGCAAAATTTTTCTTATCTTTCTCTTAGAATTATGTTATGTTTTAGCAGCGCTCCTGGTCTGTGTTTGGAATTGCTTCCATTGGGCCCATGTGAAGCTCACGAAGTCCAAGGTCAGAACTGTCTCTCATATTAGTACAGACTGGGGTCTCCAAGTATTGAGAGCAGCCCAGTGGAGAAGAACTTTGGGGTATTGATGCATGAAAAATTGATTATGACCTGGCAATGTGGGCTTGCAGCCCAGAAAGATAATTTTACCTGGGGCTGCATCAAAAGCAGTATGGCCATTAGGTCAGTGGAGGTTGTTCTCTATTCTACTCTCATACAACCCCACATGGAGTACAGCATCCTGTTCTAAGGTCCCCAACAAAAGACTGTGACATATTAAAGCAGGTTCTGAGGAGGGTCAGGAAAATTATCAGGCAGTGGATCACCTCTCCTATGAGGAAAGACTTGAGAGAAATGGGATTGCTCAGTCTGGAGAAGAAAAAGCTCTGGGGTGACCTTATTGTGGTCCAACATTACTTAAACATACTTACAAGAAAGATGGGGAGAGAGTTTTTACTGTTAGTACAAGGAGAAATGTTTTTAAAAAGAGTGAGGGTAGCTTTACATTGGAAGAAATTGTTTACTATGCGAGTGGTGACACATTGGAACAATTTGTCCAGAGACATATGATAATAGAATTAATTGGGCTGAAAGGAAACCTTGAAGATCATCTAGTTCTAACCCTTCTGCTGTGGGCAGGAACACCTTCAACTAGACCAGGTTGCTCAGAGCCTCATCAAATTTGGCCTTGAATAACTCCCATGGGGAAACCTGATCCATTGCCTCACCACCCTTACAATAAATATTTTTTTCCTAATATCAAATCTAAACCTCTTTCATTCTGAGCCCATTCCTCCCTGTCCTGTCACTATATGTTCTTGTAAATAGTCTTGTCTGATCTTTCCTGTAAGTAGGAAAGCCTGGAAGGCCACAATTAGGTCATCCTGAAGCCTTTTCTTTTCCAGGTTGAACAATCATGATTCTGTCAGCCTTTCCTCTCAGGAGAGATGCTCCATGACTCTGATCAACTTGGTGTCCCTCTCTGGACTCACTCCAAGAAGTCCTTCCCGTGCTGAGGACCCCAGAACTGGATGCAGTGCTCTGGGTGGGGTCTTACCAGAGGGGAGCAGAGGGGCAGAATTCCTTCCCTGGCCCTGCTGGCCACGTTGTTTTGGATGCAGCCCAGGATAAGACTGGATCTCAGTGCTTTGAGCACGCGCTGCTGGGTCATGTCCAGCTTCTTGTCAACCACCACACCACCCACAAGTCCTTGTCAACACTGCTGCTCTCGATCTGTTCATCCCCAGCCTATGCTGATATTGGGGGTTTCCCTGACCCAGCTGCAGCACTTTGTTCTTGGTCTTGTTAAACCTCATGAGACTCCCATAGGCCCACTTCTCCATCCTGTCTAGGTCTCCCTGTCCTCCAGGTGTGTCAACAGTACCACTCAGATTGGTGTCATCTGCCAACTTGCTAAGAGTGTACTCAATCCCTCTGTCGATGTCATTAATGAAGATCTTAAAGATATTAAGTTGTTTTATATCAAGATATTATTAACAATATTAAGTTGCAGATGCCCATAATTGAAAATGTTCAAGGTCATGTTTGGTGGGACTTTGAACAACTTGATCTGGTGAATTATGTTCTTGCCAGCAGAAGGAGATTGGGCCTGATGATCTTTACAGGTTCCTATCAACACAAACCATTCTCACTCTGATTTACCACAACTTATTTGAACAGTTTTAGGATTATGTTCCAATTAGGGAATCAGCAGTCTCCTATGCTTATGGTGAGCAGTTGTCACTTCCCATCACATAGAATACCGTAGCCTTGAGACCTTCAAGGAGTTTGTAGAGTACAAGTGTGTAGATACCCTAAAAATATAAATTTTAAAGTTTTATTTGAGTTAAATTTGTATCAAGGGTGCTCTGACCTTCCATGATTCCTTACTGAAGGAATTCAGGTTTCTAGGGTGTGTGTTCTCCTGGGAAGCAAATTTTAAGGTTGTCTTAAGATGGCCTATGTTTTTTGTCATTTCACCTTGCTGAACATTATAATACCTATCATTGAAATAATCTCTGTAACTGTAATGTGGATGCAAATAAAATACCCATTTCCTGGTTGCTGTCCAGTTTTTTGAGTGTAATGTGAGTCTTTGGTTAATCTGCCTTGATTTATCTTGAAGATTTATTTTTTTGGAAGTATGTGTGAAATAGCCTTGCCTGTTTGGCCTTCTGCACCTACCATCTCTCTCTGTTTTGTTCCATGGGCTCATTCAACGTCCTTATGGACACCTCAGTGCTGGTGGTCATTTGGCCACCTGCAGATTGTATATACTTTTTGGGTGCAGGTAAGATGTAGCTGTTGCTGAAGATGACCTTATAGTACATGCACTTCCATCCTCTGATAGCTCACAGTTTTTCAGGATTTTTTTCACAGTGTATGACTCTCCAGTGATTCAGCACCTTGTCTCTGAGGAAAAGATGTTTGTGCTGCTCCTTCCTGTCACATGAGAATATATGGACCTCTAACTTTTCTCCACCAATTCTCATGTCCATAAATAGGTCTCAGCCACAAACACCATTTGTACAGGCTCATAACTCTGCTATTATATAAATGGCCACACAGTAGGCCATGTAATATAAATGTGAAGACATTTTCATAAGCAGTGTTGCAGGCTGAAAGTGATCTCTGGGGAAAGGACTATACATACCCAAAAATGACATACAACTTTGTTTTCAGTGTATTTTTAAAATACACTTAATTGTTTTCTTGTTCCTGAAGCAATCAATAGGATCTAAATACCTCATAGTTGTTTAACTGGTGATTAGAAAGAGGGAAAGAATAGACTTTCTGAGTCATCTTGTCCTGCCTTACACATTTGCTGGGGGGCACTGCATTGCCAGCCAACTTGCTGTTGGGAAGTCATAGTAGCCAAAGCAAAGGCAACAGCCCAGCCTTTTATGGGGGCTGAGGGTCCCTCGGGCTTTTCCTTTGAATGCAAAACATTTTAATAAAGGAAATTAAATGAAGTACTCTTCAGATTTGTCAAGTCTTGATGAGTAAAATGACTTAAAACTAAATTTTATAACGCATTTTGTAAAACATTTTAAATAATGTTTTAATCAGTTGATGTTTACTCCCTTTGCCTTAATAGCACTCAGATGAAAAAGATCAATGGTTATTTTATTCTGCAAAGACTATAAAAATTTAATGGTTCGCATAATAAGTATAACTCATAAAATCTACAGTTTAAATATGGATGGTTATTAGCATGTTTTTAAAAAGCTGCAATTAAAGTGAAAAGGAATTACTTAAAGCAATGATTTTATTACTGTAGTCTGAGGATGAAAAAAGTTATAAAATTCCAAAACCACTGTTATTTCTGTTGATGAGACAGACATTTAAAGTAAGGCATGAATTTTTTTGAACCTTAGGTACACTTGTGTTTCTAACATAGATTAATAACTATCTGTTTTTTCTTTAAACAGCCTCCAATTTGCTGTTAGGCATTTCAAAGATATCTTGAAAAAAGCATGGGTGTCCATGACAGGCAATTTCACACAGACTCAATGCACTCCTAAACACAATTACTTCACTAATTGTTTATTCATTGCATGTCGTAAAAGTGCTTGTACTGTTTAAGGCACAAGGATGCATGCTTTTATCCTTTATGATAATGGAAAATTTGAGACTCTTTTCTATTCTTTTTACTCTCAGTAGTTTGGGCTGGTAAAAAGCACATGCTGAAGAAACCATTTCTCTAGAGTCTTTTCATTTTGCTCTCTCTGATAAAATATTTCTCTAAAGTCCATGTCCTGTCTAATTTATTTTATCCTAATATTTTTTGATAAGAGAAAATACATCCAAGGGTTCATGTGTTGGACTTATACTGTAAAATTGGACATAGAATTCCAGATTCTCATGCAATTGTGTTTTTCCTGGCATCATTCCTTTTGGCTCTAGTGCATGCTTAAAGTAATACTGTGGTAATATTCATATAGATTAAATTAGTAATCAAAATAATTCATTAAAGAAGAGTACAAAAACCTTGTATTTCTCAGGAAATCAGTTCTCTTTTAAATTAAGTGATTTATATAAAACAGATGAGTATGAAATTCCTACTATTTCAGAGAATACAAATCAGAATTTTTATAGCAAATGTTATATTTTATCCAGAATTAATATTTTGGGATTTCACAAGTAAAAGGTTTTAGATGACACATTACACTTATACATTTTATAAGAAAATGTAAAAAAAAAAAATTAAATAGATTGTGCAGCTTCCTTACATGATAAAAACAATTATATTTAGAACTAAATGCAAAAGCTGTCTTAATGACTCACAACAGAAGACTGTATAGTCTACAAGTGAAGGAGAATGGCAGGTAAAAGAATAAATTTATGTAGGGAAGAGGTGTTCTTAATTACCTTTAGAGATGGTGTAAAGGCTGCTGCAAAACTGTCCAGGATAAGTTTCTTTCAGTAATTTACTACCGTGAAACTGCCAGGATGTTTGAATGTCAGAGAGACTAGTTCTAATGAATGGAGACCATGGAAAGAATTCCTGAAGTTGAACATAGTAGGCTTGTGAAAGGAATGCTTAAAGAATATTTAGGGGAGCAGTATCTATTTACTTCTGGAATATTTGTCAAGAAAATAGAAACTGTGTAAATCTGCATCTGTTAATTCTTTTGTTCAGGTCCAGTTTTCATTAAGCTTATCTGTAGCCCACCATGTCCATGTTTTGTTAAAAATTAAAATGCCAGGACCAAGCCAAGCATTATCTGTACCTGCTCTGACAAGTTACAGAAGACCAGAAGAGCTGAGAACACAAGTAGCAATGCTTGCCAGAGTGTGCCTTCAGTGAGGTATATTTTAGGAAGTTCTTGAGCCAAATGTGTTGTCTTGGCATGTGCTAGCCCCCCATGAGGTAACATACTTAACTGGATGGAATCAGCAGGAGAGTTTGTTTATTTTAATTACTAATGTGCTAATTTGAGTTTTCTCATTCCCTTCCCCAGACAGAGCCTAATATAACCAAGCAGAGGAAAATTTCCTTGGGTAATCTAAGTAGTAGGAAGAGATGAGAACATATGAACTTTGACTTTGAACTATAAACAGTAGAAGCTTAAGTACTATTTTTAAGGTGCTATGCTCGTGGGAGCTGGAAGTGGATGAAGGAAAAAAATGTACATGGCCTTACTCATATTTTGTATTTGTAATGGACTGATTTGTTAATGGATCCAACCTATTTTATTATTGGTGTTGCTGGGACTCAGATGACCAAGATAAATCAGAGGGGTGATGCCTGAGTTTATTATAGCAGTGCCCTCCCAAACGGCACTATCAGCTCTGGGAAGCAGCAAAAGCTGTTGTTGGTGTTAGGAAGTAACAGAGGAGAGGAGAGGAGAGGAGAGGAGAGGAGAGGAGAGGAGAGGAGAGGAGAGGAGAGGAGAGGAGAGGAGAGGAGAGGAGAGGAGAGGAGAGGAGAGGAGAGGAGAGGAGAGGAGAGGAGAGGAGAGGAGAGGAGAGGAGAGGAGAGGAGAGGAGAGGAGAGGAGACTGCCATTTCCAAAGGATTGGCAAATACTGGCTCTGTGGCATTTGGCAAGGAAGAGAGGTGTGAAGACGAGTGGATGGTTTTCAAGAAAAGAGAACTATCTGAGATCAGGTATTTGAAAGACACATTTGCTTAGGATGAACACACACCCCCCCCCCCCCATAAAAGTAATGGTGGAAACCCTACTAAGTGAGTTTAAATTCCCAGTTTATACTTAAAGACTCCTTCTGTCCTGGTTCCTTGCAGGAACAGGTCTTCTCTTTTTACTTATGAGCTTTTCCTAGGAACTTATTGTCTCCTGAAAGTTTTTGAGACAAGTTTGTTATCTCTGAATCTCTATTTTTGTTTTTAGGGAAGCTATTTGAAATCTAATTATGTTTTTCTTCTAAATTTGAATGAAAAGAGAGATATTACCTTGGTGCTTACTGAAAATATGTCTCAAACTGAACTATAAGCAAGCACATAATTAGAAAGAGTCCATGTGTCTGAAATCAGAGAGAATCCTTCTTTAAGAACAAATCCTTAGATACTTTAAAATGTTAGAGCAGCACAGCTGTTCACTCTGTTCTTCAGTAAGGATTCCCTGATAAAGGAGGATTTTTTCATAAACTCCTGTGCTAGAGAAGATAGCATATATTTTGGGTCTGAACTGCCTTCATTTTCCATTAAACAAAATAATAAAGGTAAAGTCTACTTCAGCAAGTCCTGTGTATTCCACTCTCCTACTTAAAGTCATAAAAACGACATCTCCTATTCTCTTCAAACTGGCTGAGTTTCTAAAACCTGAAGAAATGTCTGTTTTGGATTACAATGAATTGCAGAAAAACTATGGATCTGAAGGTAAGTTTGTGCTTTCATTCACTTGTTAGAACCCAACATTCCCCATTCAGTTGATTGGGAAAAGTTTTATTTCATTCAGAATTATCTCCTTTAGCTATTTCTTCACAAACCACTGCCACAATTTAAAAAGACCTTCCAATTTTTTTAGAAGCTGCTGTGCTGATATGGCACATAAATTTGATGCAGACCCTGATGGTACAGGGTTCTCTGTGAGATGCTAAATGTAGAGTCCCTTAAACAGCTCAGGTGAAAGCACAAAAAACAAAACTCTGTGTAATGGCATTTGTATTAATAGAAGCAAATAATTAACTTTTAATACAAACAATCAAGGAATTGTAAATTTTTGTGAAATTAAAACTGGTCTTTTAGTTCAATGAGAAAAGGGCAAAACATAACCAACTCTGTACTCAAAAACACAGAATATGCAATGTATAAAATGTGCTAGGATTCTCATCCTTATTCACTCCTTTGGTGATTTGATTAGTATTTCTGCTTAATACAAGTTTGACTCCCAATAAAACAGGAGCATAACATATTTATGTTTCTTAAAATATTACTTCTGCAGACTAAAACATAGCAGGAGAAAGGTTGTGAAGACCATCTTCGGGTTCAGTAGTTAAATATCGTTTGTTAAGTTCTTCAGTAAGACAGAAGATTAATCAGTAGAGCAAATAGCCACTTAATACTGAAATAATGTATTATTTAGCCTATAGCTTCTTTTAAATAAGAGGAGGATTAGCAATCATCTGCCTTGGTCTTTAGCTGTCATTGACAACATTTAAGTCTTTAACCTATGCAGGGTTTTAAGCAGATTTTTTTTTTTTAGACAGCTACAGCTGGTGATAAGCCTGCATTATTTCAGGCTTCTGAGCTATCCTCAATACTTACTGTCTTACTAGGCTTTTGTCATGTAATAGTATAAAATGAAACTTTGGTTTCCATTATTTGTTTCTGGTCGTTCAAAGCATAGGATGAGAGAGAAACATCAAGTCTTAGACAAGGTTTTGTTGAGGAAGAACAATCTGGCTGATAGGGAAGATTCCTAAAGGAATTGGTGTTTTATTGGATAAAAGTTACCAGTCTTACAGACAGCAGCATTCAGGTGGTATTTGAACTTGAAGAAATTCTGTGTGGTAACAGGAGATTGTGTGGACTTCCAATGATCATGGGAATTAATTTAAATGTTGTTTGTAGCCAGCTCCAACTCCAGATGCTAGGATAGCCACACACTGTTTTTCTTCTCATGATGTTTTCTCAGCCTGAAGTAGCCTATTTGTTGTCTGTTTCATTTAGTCTAAAGTTTCAACCCTAAGGTTCAAATTGACACTATAGTCTTTTAAAACACATCCTTAGGTTTTATTTAATCTCATTTATTAGTCATTATTTTTGCACAAAAGAGGTCAACCCTGAGTAACTTAAATTTGGCTTTACCATACTTCTTTTATCTTACGATGTAATTCCTACCAGTCCCTGCTTTACAAATTACTGAGAAGGTCTGTGACTATTGGTCATTTGCTTAATTTTCAGTTGATTCCCTTATCTGAAAGTGTCTGCACTCTTTGGTGTGAACAATCTAAGCAGGCTGACAGAGATCAGTAACTTCAGCAAAATGCTTCTTGACTGGTTCTGCAGATTGTTCATCCCCATTAGCTAATGACAATTCCTCGGGCCTGTTTAAGCTTTTTCTTACTGTAGGAAAGGGATTTCTCCCTTCTTGTGCTCTGATTTACTTCCCATTTCTCTAACAGGGAGTGATAGTGCATACATGCCCTTAAGGCTCTGTTTTCATGCTCTGGTTGTGTTTTGAAAACAAGGCCAATATTCACAGAAGGCTTGGGAAACAAAATGTGCCTGAAGAATCTGAAAAGTGTCAAGGTTTACAGTTATCTACCATATAAAAGTTTTTATGCTTCTATCCAATGTAGATATGAGTTACTAATCCCTTATCTTTTCTCCCTAAATGCTACAAAATATTTATCAGTATTGGGTGGTCAGGGTTTGACAGTGATGACTGCTTGATACTATCACCTAATTTTTGTTTTAATGTGAACATCTATCACAGCTATGCTTAAGGCAAAATTAGTGCCTTAATTCCTAAAGACATTTTTTTCTTTGCTCTATCCAGATTAAAGAAAAAAAAATAAAATTAGAGGTAAATCCTGTTTTTATTGTTTAATCTGTTACACAGCCTCACACATCCATCTCTGGATAAACAAGTGAAAATAAAGCATTAAAGTAAGCATTTTAAAATTTTAAGAAGTTTGTATGGAATTGATTTACTAAAGAAATATACAGGTCTTTCTAGTTCTCCTTTCTCCTTTTCTCCTGAATAGTTCTCCTTTCCTATGATTTTTGCCCCTATTACAGTGTTTTCCCTGGAAGTACATGGCTCTAAATACTGAGATTTTCTTGACTTGGTTTTCATATCTCACTTTTATTGCAATCACTGCCTGTTGGCTCCTTCTTAGACGCATGGTTAGATGAATTATTTTGAATATATTCAGATTTGGCCTTCTAATCAATTTTAAGGAACTGAATTAAACAATGAAGCAAATTAGTATATTTGATTTATGAAGACAAATGGCTTAATTCAATTGTGTATTAGACCTCAAATGAACATTCATGCAATGATTTAAAAAGGAAGGTGGTAGAGGTCAATAAACTTAATGGTAGAAAGAACAGGCAATTAGACTGCCATAGGTTTTTGTCTGGCGTTTACTTGGAAGAAATAGAGATATAGTTTTGGTTCTGAGTGAAAAAATAATGTTGAAATAAATTGCCAGAATTTTCTTTACTTTCAGCTAGAAATTTACTGCTATTAAATAAAATTATTTGCCAAAATTATAATGCCATTTTAAAGATCAATGCTGCAAATTAGTATATTGAACTACTTTAATAAGGTTTGAGATATTTAACTTGTGACCATTCCAATATAAAGACAAAAAGAAGTGGGGTTTGGTTCTTTCATCTCTACATATTTGACAGTTCAAGCGTGTGTCAAGGTACGCTTCTGAACCCCTAGCATAGGAGGATATAAACAAATCATTCTGTGACCTTTCAGAAATTTAAGCTAGAGTGGATGAGGCGTATCTGACCGAAATTGATGTCTAAAAGCAAAGTGTCCCATCTGAAATAGCCATTCAGCTCTTCCCAGAGTAACACAGACGATGGGTAGCCACAGAAACCAACTAATCCCATCTGAGATGCTTACCAGGGATGACATTAATCATTTGCAAGAGACACTTATCTTCAATAAATTCTATACCGACTGTGCTGTCTTAAAATGCTAAACTCAAAGTAGCCAGTTGACATGGGAAATACTGGTTATAACTCAGGAAAAAAATTTTCACACTAACTGTGGTCAAGCACTATACTGTTTTTCCTCTGTGGACTCTTCATCCCAGAAGACACTCAAAATTTCATTGGCCAAAACCTGGTGTGAGAGTCTGGACAATGCTGCTGGATAACATGGCTTTGAGAACAAAGGAGGTGGAACAGATGTCTTCCAGAAATGTTTTCTAAAACTAAACCCCCTTGTGCATTCTAAAGACTTGACAGCAAAGCAGAGACTAAGACTATTGTGTTTAGAGGAGATAAGGAACCATGAAAGGGAGGTGTTGAAGAAACAAAGCCAGAAGGATTTTGTCCAGCCTGAAATGCTGCTGAATACTCTGGCTCAAACAAAGCAAGGTTGATAGGGAGAAGTAATATTTTGTCTTAGAACAACAAGCTTCAGTTCCCCTTTTCTCCTTCCCCTCCTCATTCCTACCCCCCACCATCCCCTTCAGCATTCAGCTCTGGATGGAACACAGGGATCAAACAAAATGAGTAAAGTATGAGATTAGAATTAAGAAAGTTTTATAAAAAATATACTGTGGTGTTCTAAGGTGGATCTGTGTTTAAGACATGCTTTTCCTAAGTTTGTATTTATTTCATTGTTGCTATTTTACTTCAGAGAGCTAAAATCTGATTTCCAGTGCTCATACTCTTGGTTCATCTCTGGCTAAAATTTTATACACAAATGTAGGAGGATGGAAAGCAGGAGTAAAAAAAGATACCAAACATATGGGTTGAACTGCCTCCTGTCCAAAGGACAGCTCTCAAGTGAGGTTATGAACCTTAGGACTGAGATCTAGGAACACTGAGTAGGTTCTGTCCAAACTTGGATGTATGAGTGAAATTTAAATCCTGTTGGTGTCTCTGTATGGTGATAAAACAGGAGTAGCAATAAAGTAGGGATGAAAATTTGTGGTTTATATTAAATTGTGACATTATTCCCTGTTGGATATTTAAAATTGTTTTTTCATCAAGAAAAGACTGCTTCTTAGTAATTGAAATTACATTTCAGCATTAAATTGAGGAATAGTTATTTCCAATGGTTTGGTGCCTTGAAAGCAAGATAAATTACTAATGCTTATATACAGTTTTTTAACATTCACACAGTTGCTTGAGCAGAATGTATACTGGTTGAATGCTTCAAATAGACAGTGAGATGTTCAGTTTGGAAAATTCACACTGTGAGGGAGAAGCTTACAATTAGAGCTCAGAATTTAGTCTGCATTCTGCTTGCCAAAACATCTGATGCAAAATGATGTCTTCTTTTGACATTGCATGAAATTGAATTCCTTTGATTAACCTATTTTTCTGCAGTTTAATAACATTGCTATTAAAATTTTGGAGGTTTATCTTTTATGTATTGGTATGGGTGTGCATTCCTGTTATTTTCCTTCACAGTAAAACTGAGTTGTGTTGTCCTAACCCCTGATAGAATATTCCCTTCTGATGCTGTTATTATTCACTGCAAATGGCTGTCGTGTCTGTAAGGTGCCAACCCTATCAGCTCTCTTAGCACCCAGCAGTGGGTTGTTTAAAGACTAATGCACAAGGCTAGGGAGTAGAGGCCACTGCAGTGGGTGATGCAAATACCCTCCTTTTTTAGATATCCATCCACACAGAAAATTTAAATTTATCACAGTGTGAGTTTGGCATGGCCATATAAATTCAAGCAACAAACTGTGTTCTCCCTTTCTGTAGGCTTTCGGATAAGAAATTTACTTGTCTTTTTATTACTAAATACATTGGCAGAAATAGCCAAGGTCTCCAGGAGAATCCATTCTTGTAACATATTTTTCTGCAAAGAGATGGGGATAAACATCTCCCTGTTGGTTTGCAAAATATGTTGCTAGTTGTTCTGGTTTCAGTCTTCAATGACTGTATACTTCAGCACCATGTGTACCTTATTTTCTCTTTGATGGCTTAATTGAGGTGGAAAGACATTGGCATTTATTTCATGTCCCACAGGAGATAAGTGTTTGAGCGGGAGATTGACCTGGATTCCTCTAGACTGTGTGATATCTGCTTACTGCAGGCACTTTTCTGCAGTGGGATTAGGGAGCTGCCATTTCCTTTCAAACACAAGACTATGATGTGAGGTGGACATCCAAAAATGGGTCATTGTCAGTCCCTCAAATGTAGCACCCATCATTTTGAGGCGATTTAACTAAATAATCTCCACTGCTCAGAGATACCAAATATTCTTACATAGTCTGGAAATGACCTAAAGGTTTAGATAGACAAACTACATATTTCTGAGCAATTTTTTAGTAGTAATATTGGCTATAACTAATTATATTCTGTTTCATATATTTTTAATTTTAAAAGGTTAGCAGAATCTGTTAACAAATAGTATATTTCTGAGTACCTGTGGCCAGAGGAAAATGAGGGCATGGTATTATATTTAACTGTACATATTTTTACTATGTAGTAGTTAAAGTGTTACAGGTTTGTATCTGTGTCCATTATAACTTCCTAGTATTGCTGCAGCCTCAAACAGAAGTCATACATCTTTTCTGGAACAAGGATTTGTTAAATGCTGTTGTTAATGGCTGCACCAAGTAAAGACAACTGAATGAAAACAATGAAATAGCTAATCAAATCATTTTTTGCTGGAAAAAATAGTGAATTGACAGCAAATAAATTCTGTAGGATCTAGTTTACACTTTTCTATCCAGAATATTACTGGAGTTTAGGTTTAGGGTGTCATAAATTAGGCATATTCTAGCTGGGTCATAAATTATACTATTTTGGCAGAACCCATTACAAGAAAATTCTTTCATTGAGAAAGAATTAGTATAGAAATTATGATATAGGTATTTTAAGTGTATCATTCTGAAGTGAGACTCAGCAAACTGTATTTTACATTTGAGCTACCATTATGCATTTGCTTTATCATGCTAGTCCCTGAAGAAAGCAGCGTATCATCTGCTTTGTTACATGAAATGGCTAAATGCATCTACTGTTCTTAGAGAACATGAGTTGGGACAAAAAGATGTTACACCAAAAAATTGTGATGGCATCTTCTTCTTAGCTCAAATGTATTGTCCAGAAGCTAATATGGAGTGAATTCTGATCTAATATTAGTACAGCTGGATTTATTTTATATCCACTTTGTATTTCTATTAAAAAAAGAATCCCTTGGTCTCTACTGAAATAAATGCAGGCATTGCTAGATGAGAGAACAAGATGGGAATTATGTAATCACAGAGTTCCACCCTCCCCCACGCCCCCCCAATCAGGCCATCTAAGTGAGAAAGGAAGGAGTAATGCGTGTCTCTTAAATTTTTCATTACGAGTAAACTAGACAAGGTGATTGTGATAAAAGCCTGTTTGGAAAAGAGGTGCCTTGCAAGAAACTGTATAGAGAACAGTAGACAGAAGAATGAAGGAACAGGCAGTTCTGACCCTAAGGCAATTTTCCTCTTCCTCCAAGAACATTAAAATAAAATCTTGAGAGTCTTCTGTCAGTCTGCACATTTACTACATTTGTGCATATGAAGTACTGTACCTCTGAGCTATGGGTTTCTTATGTTCTTGTGAGGCAGTTAAGAAGCTCTAGGATTATGCTTTCTTCCTTCTGAATGTCACAGCAGAATGCCCATTTTCCTTCTTAATAACTTCATTAATATGTTTTCATATGACACCCTTCAGTTCCTCATCTTCAAAATGAGTTCCTAGTCTACCAGATCTTCCTCCAGGCTCCACCTCATCAGTACCAATAATGTGACAGTGCCACTGTCCAACCCTCTAGGTAATTAAAACTCTTTGTCCAGCAGGAACAAGCTCAGAATGAGCAAAGCCCCCTGAATTTTGTCTGATTTTGGTATCATAGCTGACAAACAGGAGGAAGAGAGATATACTAAATATTCAAATCATTATAGGTGGTGAGTCAGAAGGGATAGGGAGAATTCTACATCTCTCAAAATGGAATTGGTATTTGCACTCACAGACCTTGGGATCTCTTCAGTGATATTTTTCCTGTAAATCTATGAGCTAAAGTGCTAGCTGCTGATGAAGAATAGAAAGTCTGACTTCAATATTAATAGGAACTATTTGTCTCCTGCAGTAGCAAAAGTGGACTTCTGTCATTCAACAGTGTAAACACTGGATGGCAAAAAAGAGCAACTGTCAGCAGAAAATGTGACTAAAACAGATTTAAACACAGGATACAGTATGTTGGTGCCACTTCTTTCCAAGTAACCCTTCAGTAATATAGTAGCATTGGAAAATTGTTTGATCTGTTGTCATTTAAACATGTTTATGCACACTTCCCAGTTTATGAAAAACGCTTAAAAAAAAAAAAAGAAGAATAGGAAGATAAAAAGGCACAACTGGAAATCAATCACAAATGCTTTGGAACAGGAAATTTTATATAAGGCTGTGGAGAAGCAATGTTATTTTGTATGAATATTATATTTAAGATTACCTGCCTGATATTATTCTGGCTGCTAATAATGAAATCAAATGAAGCTTCAAGGGAGGAATAGGCATTGAAGAAAACAATGAAGGATATACACTTTATCTCTAGAAAGTATATTGAAGCCTCTGACAGAAAAAATGATGAGCTTGTCACAAGAAAATATTGATGTTCCCATTGCCATCTCAGTTAACATGCTTGTCTTGTTAAAGGCCAGCATCCAAGAGCAAAAAAATATTTAAGACATTAAAAAATCCTGCTTAGAGAGAAAACATCGGGGAAAAGAGAACAAATACTTTGACACGTTGTCAGGGAAAGTTTAGGAGGAAAAGTACAGGAGGAAACCTTTTCTCTCCTGGCTCAGTGACCCGGTTTCAGCTATGGTAGAACTAATTTTCTTCCTCATAGTACAGTGCTGCATTTTGGATTTAGAATGAGAAAAATGTTGATGACGCACCAATGTTTTGGTTGTTGCAGAGCAGTGCTGACACTGAGTCAGAGATTTTTCAGTTTGTCACATCATTGTGTCAACAAGGAGGCTGGGGATGCATGAGAAGTTAGGGGACACAGCTGGGACAGCTGACACAGCTGGTCAAAAGGATATTCCATACCATATGGCATCATTCTGAACAACAAAACTGAGAGGAGTTCTTCGGGGCAGGGAAGCTTGCTTCTTGGGGGCAGGTTAGGCATCAGTCAGCAGATGAATTGTGCATCACTGATTTTGTGTATTATTTTACCTTTATTATTAATTGGCCTTCCTTTTCTGTCCTGTTGAGCTGTATATATCTCTGCCCCTCTGTTTTGTTTGCTTTTTTGTTTTGTTTTGGGGTTTTTTGGTGGTTGCTTTTTGTTTGGTTTGGGGTTCTTTTGTTTTTGGTTTTTTTTTTTCTATTCATTCCCCCATCTCACTGGGGGAGCAAACAGCTGTGTGGTGTTTAGCTGCCTGCCAGGTTATACCTGGGGTTACATATCGCTTCCAAACAGGTAACTGGACTCTCTAAGAAGCACCAAGGTAAACCTAAAAGTCAAATCTACAGACGTTGGGTAGGCTGAATGGTTCTCTTGACTTGTGTGAACCTTTTGTCAAGAGATGTCCCTTTGCTGTTGAGGAACTCTTTGAGGCCTCTTACTGGATTCTGGCATGGGCACCTGAAAGGACTTTGAACTGGTCAGTATCTATAGGTGTAGTGTAACAGCTATGGCAGCAGTGAGATTCAGGTTTTTTGAGTTATTTGCACCCACCCAGAAAAAAGTGAAAACCAAAGTGCTTGTCACCTCAGGGGTGCATTTATGAGTAATTGCAACTCTCCCCAAGGAACATATATTGAGGAAATAATTTTTTTAGACTGTTTTTCGAAGAGGCAAACTTAGATGCATAGAATGACAGTTTCCCTGGTTTCTTAATGACTAACGCAGAGCTCTAGCTCAGTAAAAGAATAAGTAGTAGATGCATAAACAGTAGGTCTGAGATGGAAGCTCTTGTATACCCTGAGGAATTTTATCCTTTACAGGACTTTTTTGGGGCTTATTGACCATGAGTTCTTTCACCCATCCATTCCAGTGCTTAGCTGCCACTACCTTGAACTATCATCCTAACATAATAAAATTGCTTAATTTAGCAGATTTATTGCTGAATTATGATTTGTTTTTACTCCTACAATTACATCTATGTTTTTGTAGTGTAACACAAAATGAACTTTTTAAAATTTATTTTGACAAATGCAAATTAGCCATAAAACATCAGTCTACCACCATATGTAATGCAAACTGATAATGCCTTATTTAATTACTTAAGATTATTAAGTGTAAAAATTAGGTGTTCATAGCAAC
The DNA here is from genome assembly GCF_963662255.1 of Cinclus cinclus. Lineage (NCBI taxonomy): Eukaryota > Metazoa > Chordata > Aves > Passeriformes > Cinclidae > Cinclus > Cinclus cinclus. The sequence continues at coordinate 36,996,235 of NC_085046.1, read as the reverse complement.
ATTCGAAGGACTGTGAAACCATTGGAAGTGCAATGATCTCATTGTCTCACATTGGTTGAAACATCATGGCAACAAGCCCATAATGTAGGTAAGGATAATGAAGACTCTTTCCAGCTTATCCACTAGCTGAAAACCTGCTTTTCACACTGAATACACTACAGAATTACACTTTGTCCAGCTCTTGGAAGAGTTCTCAAAGACAACATTCAGATAAACCACCAAAGGATGGATAAATTGCTGAGGATCCAGTTTGGACTTTAGGCCTTAAGTCTTCAAAGTATTTAAGCATGAATTTGCACATCAAAGGTATGCACAATGACCTGCTAGCAGCAACTTCTGGTGAATTAGCACATTTCATTATAGATGACTAAAAGACAGAGCTCCACTGTCAGAACAGTCAGTTCAGCCCTATTGCTAACATAATATTCACTATTAAAAGCAAATAACTAAAGCGATTGAACCATATTATCATGTAATTGTCTTACTTATCTTTCTTTTACATTACAAAAATATTTGTCTTTGACATGGTGTTTGAAGATAGTTTTACATGATGTTTCCATTTGCTTTGATTTTAGGTCAATAAATACTCCCTTAAAAAGGAGCTTCCTTTCCTTTCTATAAAGTCCAGAGCAAAAGCATATCATTCAATATGTTAATAAATTCCTAAACAAAGAGGTTACAGTGGGGAACTCTGCCAAAACCTTCATTACAGGAGCACAGCTAGACCCTGCAATAACATGCTTAATGCACTAGCATAGAGAGCACCAGAGAAAAGCTTTAAAGTGTGTGGTGGTGGCTTGTTTTGTGGTTGTGGTTTTTCTCCATCTGAATACACTTTGTAATCAAAAGCATTAAAATAATTTTTTTAAAAGCATCGATTTGAATAGACATTATATGTCGTATTTTTAGTTATATTGCAAATGTGCCAGCCTCTGTAGTGAAAATATTGGACACCGACTTTATCATTTACTGCAATGCAGTCAGATCCATACTGATGGGATTTATCTATTATCTCATTCAATTCCCTCTGAAAAAAAAAAAAAAAGAAATTATGTATTTCTCTTTGTGCTCTTGAAGCAGCAAATTCACTAGGTCTGTTGTGTTTTTTGATGCTGGGTTTATAGACTTTTCTTTCTTTTTTTCTGCAAGCTTATCAACTTTTCTGAATCAATATTTTATTCTAACAAACTTCTCTTGCCCTTCTACCTAAAGCTCCACAGTCCAGACAGGCAATTCTGTATTTTGGGAGCATCATAGTGGAGTGACAAAAGGAGGAGAGGTTATACACAAGAGAGCATGCTAAAATGCTTAGCACTTATTCCTACAGCACTAGAATGGAATTCTTACCAGTGTACAACATATTTTTGATAGCAGTGTAATTACTGCTCTCAAGAATTCAGGGGTTTTTTCCCCCCATGTGATAAATTGCACTAAGTATTTGTGAATTAATTAAATTCTTATTGGATAATTATCTACAGTATGTTCAAAGTGTCTGTTCATAAATTCTGAAGTTAGAATGTTTTTTATCACTGGCATCTTACTGACTAAGTTATAATAAAATGCAAATATCTTAAGTGTTGCTTTGCAACTTCAATTTGAAGGGAATAAATTGTGGTTAGTGTGAATTGTCATGCTGGTATTATAAACTCAAGATTCATCGTGATTGACATTAGAAATAAGTATGAAACTGAAGGAATGCCATTATTACATAATGAATCTCACTTATATAAATACCAGTAATATTATTTTTACCATCTTTGGTAGTAATATAGCTTGTTGTAGTTATATACCATTTTTGGCAAGGGTCTGGGAAGATTAAAATCAGCCTAATTCGATGATGTTTACTTGGAATAATACTGTTACCAGGGATTTGAAGGATTAACTCTAAGCTGGATTTTTGTAAGTATAAACTCAGAATGATTAATGAGTTGGTTTTTGTCCTGTAACTAAATCTAAATATCTTGATATTCCTTTAAAACCACTAACTGCTACTGTCATTAGTTTGGGGAGTACTTTTCAGAGGCAGCAGCCACCATTAGATTTTGATTTTGATTCTACCATCCATTTCTGTGTCTTCCTTTTCCCAGGGGCATTTTTGCAGGCAGGGGGATGAGTGTTTTGAGGGGTTTGGCTGTTTTTCTGTTAGTATGTTTTTGGGTTTTTTTAAATTGTTTTGTTTTAAAAAAGAGGAGGCACGTAATATCCTCTGGCCTTTTTTTTTTTTTTTTTTTTTTTTTGTGTCCACCATAAGATTTATTCCCTACTATTTGTTCCTGGTATGTGACGTGATGGTGCATAGGTTCATAGGAAAGAAGGCAAGGAGGATTTCAAAAGGGACCCAAAAGAGTTATGCAGTGCTTTTTGTGTCATAACATCAGGAATACAAGGGAGCTACAATAAGATTGTGGTAAAGGTTTTACAGGAACACTTTTAAAACTAATGGAAATGCTGAATGCATAAAATCAGTAATCAAGCTGGGAGCAGAAAATGTGCTATGTTATCTACAAAAATAACACACAGTGCTCATTTTTCTTAGTAGCTAATTTAACTACCAAGCTTTTACTGCTGCTTCTGCTCAGTCCTTCCATTATTAGCTGAAGTTGAGATTTCTCACAAAAGTTCATCCTTGGCAGTAATAATTTGCTGTAATATAAAATAAAATTACTTAACATAAAAGATTTTACTGATTGCAGTGCCAGTTGGCACTTTCTTGTTCTCTGTTGAAATGAGCACAACACATTGTCTATTACAGCTGCACAGCTACCCTGTGACCGCTCTGTGTTGCAAGTTTTAACATTATTGCTTCTGTTTGTATTTTTCCCCCATAAATTACTCTTTGCAGAAGAATGTTAATTAGTAACTGATAGATATAAAAATTGCCAGGGACAGCCCATTAATTCCATTTACCTTAATGGCACTTAGATCATAGCTTGCAGTACAGCTGTATTCAGACTGGATTATAAATGTAATTTTTTGCATCATTAACTACCCTGATTAATCTTAGACAGCAAAAGCATAATTATAGAAACATAGGACTTACGATGTGCCAGTTTAAAGTTGTAGCTTTGCTCTTTTGTATTTACATCAGTGTAAACAGCATAGGTTTTGAAAATGTAGACTGAAACAGTTTTCCCTGTTTCTTAATAATTAACATGTGCCTTGCACTAGTCATTTCTCATTTCTGGTTTGACTTGGGGATTCCTAGGTTTTACTTTGTTTGTGGTTTGTTGAGGTTTTTTTAAAGTGCCTTTTTTAACATGTTTTGCTTTTGACTGGTGCAATTACTGGATATTTGCATAGTAATTGACCGCCATTAGCGAGGTGATCAAAGCATACTAAGGAAAGCACATTCATTTTCTGCCTGGTTTCTATGGAGGCCAGATGTCATTCTGATTTTTACATTAAAATCATAGAGTCAAAAATACAAATTCAGATACTAGTATCAGACAGAAGCAGATTAGATAAGTTGCTGGTTTTGCAGACATCAGCCAGGAAATAGCAGGTTCTACTTGAGTCCAGGTCTGATGTCAACAGTTGAGAAACCTGACCAGCCTGGTATCAGAACAGCTTTTGCCACATGGGGGTTTTTGACTTGTTTTTCTTTGGATTTGATCAGCAAAAGTTGATGTAACCCTGTGTTGAGTGTGTGCCTTTGGTGTAGTATTGTCTTATCCTTATAAAACTGATGTGACAAATCCCCATCCTGGTAAGTGCATAATGCTACTTAAGTTGTTAAACTTCCAGTTGCAGTTAACAATGAGAAAGGCAAGAGCTCACAGAGAGAAAATTTGCACTGGTAATGCCATTTCAATAATCATAAATCTGAAAGGAAAACTAAAAGCAGTTCTTTGAATAACAATGGTTCAGGAATAGTGTTTGTAAACATGATGTTTCTCAAGAACATACTGGATTTTTCGGGGTCGGATGACACTGCTGCATGCTGCAAATGTGCTGTGTGTTTCCTCATGTGAGTGTGGACCCAAAATTTTGTGGAGGGGGAAAGAATAAAAAAAACCTTTCCAATCTTTAATTCACATTAGTGATTGCATTTATGCCTTTTTTAATTACATGGATTTAGTGTGTGTGGAATGAAAAACATACACAAGTCCATTTCAACATAACAAATCAACATTTGGTTTTATTTCTGTATTGAGTCTCCTGCTTTCCACTTCTTTCAAGCTACAGGCACAGTCACTGCAGAGGAAATCTGTTCTGCAAATTGCAAGGAGATAACACATAATTTTCTCAGTAGTGCCCAAAAAGGCAGCAGCACTTTTTAAGAAGACACAGGAAAAGAAGAAGGGTTGGAGCACTAGTTTGCAGCTGCTTCTGAAGTACTTTTTTAGTTATCCTATCCCATAGAAGAACTGCTTGTTTCTGAGAGCTGCTGTGGTAAAAGTCAGACTGTCTTTTGGAACCAGAACCAAAAGACACAAGGCATAGTGAGGGTTGACCAAGAATGCTGCTCTGCTCTTCTGCTTCTAGCAAGAAGGAGCTGATGGAAGAGGTGATGGCTTCAGCTCTTCATTCAGGCCCAGACCTCCACAGTGACCTTGAACCATTACTTACTCTCAGTTCCTATATGTAAGATGAGGATAGTATTTCCTGGCCTCTTAAGTGTGTCACAAAGATCCTGATCATTAATGATTAATCCTGGTCCGGGAATGTGTGCAGTATGTGTTAAGATCTAATCATAAATGTCAAAGCTGTGGTCCAAGGTCAAGCCTTGGTTTGCACCTGTTCCATCAGAGTGTAAAGATAAGCAGGAGTAAGTCATGGGGTACAGGACTCATCTCTAATATTACATCAGTATAAAAACTTTACAGTAGTGGTAGGAATGATGTTTTCATTGGTGATGTTGTTTTTATAATCACAGATAATTAATCAAATAGAAAACAGGACCAGTGACAGGAGCAAACCTTGTGGAGATTTGCACTGCACTTTTTATGTCTTCACTTTTTCAGAGTGCTTTCATTAGTTTCTGTTATCTTATCAGGTCCCTCATACCTATTCTTTCTTTTAGTTATCTCCAGGACAGAACTTTAACTATAAAAGTGGACACAATGCACCCTTATTATATCCATAAAATTCAAACAGTGTAAAAGAAGTGAAACCTTCAAAATAATCAAAGCTGGGCTATTTGTGCGTCATGGAGTTTCTTTTCTGAAAAGATATGCTAGCAGTGCAGATGTCCTTAAGTACTTCATTTGCAGACAACAACTGCACAGTTCACAGGCAATGAAATTGCCTGTATTCACATCCATAGATACTCCAGACATGGATGATCTTGAATCAATTATGCGTGTGCTGTCTAGTGCAAGATCATAAGGCTGTGCATAAGAGCAAGTGAATTTGCCAAAAGTTCTGGTACAGCTCAGTTTTCATGTTAATTACCTGTCTGTAAATGGTCTTTGCAAAGGGAGATACTCAGATGAGACTTCCTATTGTGTTTAAGTTCATAACATACACAAAATCCTTTTCAGCTTCATCAGTTCTAAAGACTCAACGGACACCACAGTTTCACTTAATGTGAAGTGATGCTGTCCTGCTGGTGGGGGTCAGCTGAGGAGATGGAAGAACTACCAGTGCTGCTTGCCTGCAGCAGCTCAGTGTTTAGCTGCTTCATCCATGCATGTTTATCTAAATTCTGGTTGCCAGCTGCATGTATTAGCTCATTTGAGATTCCAGCCTGGAGGAACACAGAACATCCCTTCTTACTCCCTGGACTACAGCCCACAGTCCTCACCTGGTCAATGAACCTCTGACTAACTTCTGTGTGTCAGGATCTGTATATCACCAGTGTAGACAGAGCTGATTTGGGCATACAGTTGGAGTTCGCTTGACTTAAAATCATATAAAGATCAAAATCAACATGAAGCAAATTTAAACAATCAGAGGATTCAAGAAAATTCATGAACTAGTCCAAACCAGTACACTCTGCCATGACAGTAAAAAATGAATGTCTATCACCTTGTGATAGCTTCCTTTCACAAAAGCAAAAGTTACCAAAGTTGTGCCAGAAACCACAGGCTCTTTGGTCTTTGTAGTAATGTTAATTATTACTTATTTTATTTTAATATTATTATTACTTATTTTACAGTAGTAGACTCTTGGAAGGAGGAGAGATTGCCACTTTAATCCTGTTTTAAGGTAACTTGAACTCGTAGGCAGGTATTTCTGCATTCACACATGTAAAAACAGGTTTCCTTCCTTCCTTTGTTTCATTTAGTTCTGTTTTGATCTACAGAAAACTCAGAACTCAGGGTCAGACTGGTACTTCCCTGGCAATACCTTTTTCTAAATTTTAATTTTGATATATCACTCGGATAAAACTTCAAGGATGAAATTGCATGGAAAAGTACACTGTTAACGTTTCATCTTTTTCCAAATGATATAAAAACATGCTGAGAATTATTTAATGGATCACATTTCAGAGATGGGTAGGAAGGGATTAAAGCACTTCAAGTACTGAATGAGCCATAACTATATTCTCCACAGCTGTTCAATGCACTCCGGATTGCACTAATGATTTAGTCACTAAGACTGACCGGAGAGTTGGAATGAATCTCAGCGGTAATCTTTGGAAAATTACTGGAAAAGTACAGTCACAATGTGGGTACCCACTGAAGGTATAAGTGTGATACTTTTCATCAAAATGGAAGGCAGTCTTGTTTTTTTTTTATTCTGAAGAAAATGAGGTATTTCATTTGGTAGGGAGTTGGGTTAGTAATATAATAGTATCCATTTATTTCTAAATTCTTTCTATCTTCTCCTGCTTTCTGTTTCCTAAAAAATCTGAAGAAGAAATCAGGTTGATGTTAATTTTTCAGCTAGAAATACTTTATTAAAATGCAAATCACCTTTGACTACTTCTTTCTTCTACTTGGGATCATCTTCTTTCCCTCATCTTCTTGGGATCTTGCTCAGCTCAGTGCCAAATTCTAATGTTGTTTTTATATTCATTGTTATTAAGAAGAGCAAGATTTGTTTACGTTAATATGTAAGTTCTTAAACTATATCAAGAAATTGCATATTTTTTTCCATTTTCCAATTTCATATTCTTCTCTTTCTCAGTGGAAGTGAGTAACCTGAATGCTCAGTCTTATCCTGGTTAAAAAGTCAGGGAGGGTTCAGAGCTAATCATGTTATGGAGGGAGTAAGCAGGTTAATGACTTCTCCTGTGGTCCATAATCCACGATCCGAGCAAAGTTGAAGTATTATTTTCATGCAAGGAGATATAATGCTCTTAAGTGATCTGTGTGAGGGCTATGAATATAGCCATGCACATAATTTACCTTCATACTTAACCATTAGCTATTGTAAGGGTGTATTCAGCTGCATGTGCAAAATATAGCCCTTCAGCATCCTTATGTGAAGAGTGTGAAGAGCATTATTTTCATGTACTGAGTGCTGCTGGTGCAATTAATTTCAATAAAATTGTCTTGAATCCCCAGATGTGGGGCACAATTATAACAGTTGGTCACATGGATTTATATCCTGGAATTTTTGTAAAGAGGAGAGTAGAACTTTTTCAAGAGAGGGGAGTGGGGAAAAAAAAAAGAGCAAACCAGAGGCACTCCTGTAGTCAAATAATTATGCCAGCAAATACTTCTGCTTCCACCTGAAGTACTTGTACCGGCTTTGGAAGAAAGACAGACATCTATTAAAAGCCAAGAGAACAATGCAGTAATTTTCTGATTACTCCGTTGTAAGTGGTTGTCAGAATTATAGTGGCTAAACAAGCAGAGCAGCTTTGTAAAATGTTTCAATAGAAATGTTGAAGTGTTTTACACTGAAACAATTATAAAATGAGAATCTGGGAAATACCTTTCTCTTCAACATTCAACTGCTATATTTTAGCCTTTGCTTCCTGAAAACGCTTGGTCACTCAAGTATTGACCACCAGAACCTGGGATAAAAGTATTCTGTCCCCATAACAATTTTTTCCTTTTATAATGGGATGTATGGATTAAATTATGTGTTGGGGTCCCTTTTAGTTTATTTTCTGATTCTTCAAGTATGGCTTATACTCCCAGTGTTAAACCTTAACAAACTAAGATTTTTAAATATGTTGGAATGTTATAAAATTATATATTTGATAGAGTATTTTAATAGTGTCTGAAGCATACCATGATTTTTTTAAGGTTAAGAATATATCTCTTTAAAACTTCCAGTTATAGAACAGAGTAAAAATGGTAAATAAGAAGAATTGCTTAGATAGGCTAAAAAAGCATAGCAGCATGAACAGGAATTTTGCATTCCAGAATTTTCTCAGTTCTTAAACACATACATAGGCAGTCACTTTTCTGAAAAGGATGTAGTAGTTTTCAGAGACCACTTTGCACCCTGATACTTGTAAGCAATTCACTTGAAAGAGTGAATCAAGTGCCTCTGTGCCAGTTCTCTGTCTGGCACACATCCAGCTTTTCTTTTTGCTGTGATTAGAAAGACTCACTATTATTAAGTACCAGTTGTAACACATGGTACAGTTTTCTGAGATATATTCACATATGAATGATGCTATTAGGAATTTGTTGTGCAACCCTCATTAGGGTTGCCAACCCTCTGCCAATCTTTTGTTCCAAACTCTTGAACACAAACATGAAAATGTCCTTAACTTTTTAAAATGTATGCTTTTTCTCATGAGCTCATTTTTACTTTGTTCTTGGTGGGTCTCAGAAAACAAATGATGTTTGTGAACCTTAGGTTTTTATCTTTATTGGTACCTTTAGCGATATCTTTAGGGAGACTATAACATTTATGTCTTTTTGTTTTAAGCAATTGTTTTGGGTTTAATCATATTTTTACCATCTGCCTCTGCTCACTTAAGAGAAGAATAAAAGAAGAAATCCACCCTTTCTTTGCATACTACTTTGTTAATGCCTACTAGAAGTGCAATGAGTAATTCTCTCAATTTCAAGGTGATCTGTTTCATGTTGGTCTGTTTCTTATGCTGCAATTGTATGGAGTGCTGTCCAGTAGATAATGGAGCAGTATGATAAACATGCCACGTTTGGTTGCCTTTCATTTCTCGTCTTTGGAAGAATCTTATCGGTCTGGTAGAATTTTCCTTTGGATAAGCACTTAGTATCAATCATGATTTCACAGTTGAGAAGATTATTATCCATGCTTTTTTTGCTCTGTTTGTTGCATAAACCAGAAAGCATATTTTGAATAGGTAGGACTAAAGTAAGGACTGTCCCATTTTAGAAAATCAGTTGAATACCACCCCAGAGAGTTTTTCTGAGAGATGTTAAGCAAGTTGCTTAACTTAAGCATTTCCCAGACAACTTTATGAATTCTAAGTCCAACTTGCTGTTGTAAAGTTGTGTTTAGTCTGTGTAGCCCCTTCACAGATGTATCTGGAATCAGGAACTGTGTGGGGAGCATAGGAAAGGAAGTATAATAGTAAGTACTGTCCGATATACTAAGTTGAGGAACTGGAACTGGTGTACAGTTTTTGTTCTTTATTTCTGAGAAAATACTATCTCTTATCTAAAAAAAAGGCTTTCAAAACAAGTCAATCATACTTGTGAACTACTCACATCCTGGGCCAATGACGACTGTAGGAGAGCCAGTGAATAGGCTGATAATTCCCACTGGGAGTGAGGTTTCAGTTTTATATAGTGTATGAGTTTTAGGGTTATTCATTGAACCTCTTGGACAAAACACGAGGACAGCAATCGAGCAGTTGCTCATTAGTTGTGTATTGTCCATCTTCTAAGCAGACCAAAGCCAAAACTTTTTGAGAAAAAGATGTAAACATATTTTGAAAATATAAATTCATAAATATGTCAAATTAAGGCTTTATATGCATTTCATGTTTTTAAGGGCTTGATCTGCAACCTTAATATTCTGTTAGTCCTGTGTGTTTCTGTATTTAGCACACAAACACAGATTTGTTCCAGTTTGACAGTCCTTCACATGTTGTTTAGTGTGTTTGATTAGCATAATCACTGTGTGATTATTTCTCGCTAGCCTTAGCATATGCAAATTCTTGTCTTTTGACTGACAACCATTATTAGACAATCAGAGTATAAGGATTTGCATAATCTCTCTGTGGTTATAGTATTTGTGTGCAGTACCACTGTGAATGCAAATCCTTTTGCTCTGACTGGTTTCTGTATATTCAAGCAGCTTGCCAGAAATACTGCTGCTGCTTCAGCATCTCATTTGCAAGTGGAAAAATCTACAAGAAAAAAAAATAGCAAAAAGAAGGGAAGAAATGTTAGAGTCACATCAGAAAGGTGACTAGACAACTGCTAGAATTAAACAGCTCCTTTAGAAAAAGAAAAAAAGAACACTCTTACACAATTTCAGTAAAAGAATAAAAAGTTTACTTTGTGAATTCATTCTGAAGCACTCCTCGAGTTACTCATTGCATTCTTTGGGATGTTACAGCAATTTTCTTTTTAATAGATACCACTTTTTAAAAGAAAAGCAATTATTCTGTAAGTATTGCACATTATTGGTATTTTATATGAATTATGTTATATTTAACAAGGATGAACAATACTTCCGTTTATGTACATGGAAAGCATCAAGTTAGTTCTGCCCTCTTTCATTGACAATAACAGAATTGGTAGGTACTAAGAAAAGATGGGCAGTGCTGAGTTGAACTCTGCATAATTATTCACCATAATTACTAGGGCAATACTGAATAAATTGGCTGTAAAAGGATAAGCCATGCATGGTAGCACATCTAGAACGTGTATTCTAACTCTTTGACATTGTTTTATTCGTACATGAAACCAAAATATTGAACATTTTGTGTGTGTGTGTGTTTAATTATGCTTACTAAACTTTTCCCATCATTCCTTTTGAATTGTGTTCTTTAGTTAGATTATAAGATTCTTATTCACAGATTACTGGGGTTTTTTTGGAAAAAAACAGCCCTGAAGTGCCAACTCTAACAATGGGACTTACTTCGTATGGAAATGTAGAATGTCAAATATACTTAGGATCAAATTGCTAAGCTGTTGTTGAACTGTTCTGCTTCTGACATGGTCACCAGGATATTAAGAATGTGTCAGGTAGGTTGTAAGTTATAGGTCTAACACTTCTGGAAAGCATCTTGTTCTGCACAGAGCTTTTTTTTTTTTTTTAATGTTCATAGTTAATAAATATTTTTATGAGTGTTGGGATTGCTGTGCACACGCAGAAATGAACAGCAGTATGTGACACATAGTACTTCTTGTTTTTCCTGGAAGTTTTTAGACCTGTTGGACATGCTTTGTGCTGCTTGAAAATGCAACTGCAGTAGATCCCAAGTATCTCTTGGAGAAGTGGTAGGTCCTACTCAGCTGCACAGTGCCCATGACATGGGCAGTCTATACAGCCAATATAAGTCTAAAAGTCCAGGAGTTCTCCAAAATATCTAACTTTCTGCATAAATAATAATACTACTTGGTAGTGTATCTAATATAATGTTGCTGCATCTCTCCAATTGACCTGAATGCCTGCAGAAGAAATGACTGAATTCTTGATGCCACTGAGATGAGAGAGGAACTGATCAGTTTTCAATTCAAAACAGTCAAATTAATGCTGTGAGAAAATTGCTGGATCTAGGAGTCCTGAGCTATGAATGGTAGTGACTGCACCATTGAGGAGCATTCTTATAGCTTAACTTTTCTGTGTTTCTATAAGTATGGCACAATAATAATCAAGTAGGCAGTTTTATGTTTAAACTGGTTGGTGCTAAAACTGCATCGCTCATGCAGTTTGAAAAATGGGTCAGGTTGAGCAATAAATATAACGTAGAGGATGTGATATTTTGGGATTTTTGCTTGGTAATGGTAAAGATTGATGCAGGATTTAAACTGCTTCCAACGGTCTTAATAATTTCACTGTTTGTTGGAACATAAGAGAATGAATGAAAGGAGCCCACACTGAGATATCTTTATTTCTTATCAATGTTACAACCCTAACACAGTGTAATGTTACAATAAAAATAACATTAAAGGAATTATGAGTAATTGTATATTATTATTGCAATTATATGTATATAATTATATATTTATGACTGGTTTCTTGCCATCGGTCTGGATTTCTACAAACATATATATTAGTAAGTATAACATTGGGCCAAATAAGCCAAATATCAATTGTAATATTATTATCAAATATGTTAGGATCTGTATTTTAAGAGGTTCTGGCAGGTGGTAGTGGTACCTGTGCCACTGAATTCACTTAGCTGTTCTAGTAATGGAAGTCAGTCTTTTGGAAAGTATTTTTTTTTAAATTACTTCTAAAATGGTCTACAGCAATTTTTTCCTGAGAGCTTCAATGACCTGACATGATTTCCTGCTTACTTTCTATAAGACCATAGTGATCTGAGTCAATCTTTTTCAGCTAATTTCTTTGGTCTTGAGGTAAAAATACTTTCTTACTTATTTGATTGCTTTAGACCTACCATATTCTCTGAACAGGTTTTAGGTATCCACATGGTCTTATCCTTTGACCTGGATGCTTTTATTTATAGACCTTAGTGAATTTCAATTAATTTACTGCAGACCTCAAGCGTCTGAAATGCTCATATCATACCTTTCAGCTTTAATACAAAATTAAAAAATAAGTCCCTTTGTTTTATATCCCTTTTGTGATTTGAGCCTTTGTGGATCAAACTTGCATTCTTTCCTTTGCTCTTGTTTTGTTGTTGTTTTTAACTTAAGCATATTCTTATGCCCCTGGGATGAGAAGTCACAGAAAAGAAAGTAAGCAAAATTATATATATTAAAAATTTCTTGAAATTCGGTGTTTGAATTTCAGCTTCAGCATAAAAAAGTTCTATACGCACACAAAAACACACATGCATGCAAAAACACTCAGAAATTATTTGTGGCAAATATGTAAGATTTACTTTCCAAAGGATCAGATTTCTCTGCATGTAAAATATACCATCCCAGGTTCTGCATTAACAGATATTTACTGAAAATTTAATGAGATGAAGACTTGGCTAGAGAAAGCCTTCAAGGATAGCAGCTATCGTGATTCTGGAAAAGTGTCCCAGGCAGGTAGGATAACAAGGGTTCTCCCAGGTCCGCTTCTTGGTGATTTTGTGGTAGGCATTTCCTCCAGAAAAGGTCATGCAACAGACACTTCTTTCATCTTCAGTCCACAAAATAAAGAGCATTTTCATTCTCTATAATAAGTGCAAGAACAAGGAACACAGCTAATATCATAGGTCTGGCAGGACTGAATTTAAAACAAGCAAAATCACCTTATAGTGATGGGGTCAAAACTAAGATTATGAAGTAAGGGGCCAAGTTCTATCATGCCCTTCATTTAAGCCTGGATTTTCCCAAATTATGGTAAATTCCTGAAGATTTTGGGAAGGGAGTAGAGTATTTGATCAAAGAATATGAATCATGTCATCTTGCCACAAATATCTTCTTGAATAATTAAAACACAGACAATGTTATTGGTGTGCATGTATTGAAACAAAAAAATGAGTCAAATTAACTTATATATTTATCTTCACTGGTCAATCTAATAGTCATCTTGTGGTTTGCAGTAAACCTTGAGCACAGTGCTATCCCTAGACTGACCACATGGAATAGTGTAACATATAGAAAATTCCTGGTGCTGGAGAGTAGAAATCAAAAGGTGATGGACAAGTCAAACACAGTGCAGCTCTCAGAGCAAACTCTCTTTGTGTTGTAACTTACAATGCAAATATATTTTCAAGGGGAAGTAAAGGGACATCTTGACAGCCTTGGTCTTCTGCACAGTTTTTACATCTGAATGATAATCTTTCATGTGAACTGCAAACTTCTCTGTCCTTCACTTTAAATGAGAATAAATGAGTTTCATCTAAGAAATAAAATCTAGATAGCACTAGTAATGAGTAAAAAGCAGATTTTGTCAAAGTTTTTCGTAATAACCTTTATTTTGAAAGTGCACACCACTTACATAATTTGAAATAGAATGTATATGTGTGATTAGTAATGTTCAGTAAGCCTCAAAGTACTTGGAGATGCATTAAAGTATCTCACCGCTTCCTGATTATCTCACCTATATTATATTATTTCTCTCTTTATATTTCCCTGCAATTCTTGCTCTCTATTTTCTGCAATCAGCTAGCTATATTCCTCTGACTCTCAGCAGGTCTCCTCTCTGTTTTCCAGTATCTGTGAGATCTGAGTCCTTATCACACTGTACCTAAGTATCCTGTCGCCTCTCAGATTTCCTGCATAAAACTTGTGGAGGCTTATCTAATGCTTTTTTTGGTGTTTATTTGGAGTTCATGGATTGGTGATGTTTCCCAAATGAAATCTGCAGGGAAAAATAATTATGTTAAATACACCTCAAGCGTTCTGTCCCATCTTTATTAGAATCTGGTGCTAAGTTTTTAAGTTTTAACTATGCTTTACAGTAGCAAAGAACAATTCTCCCATCCCTGGAAGTGTTCAAGGCCAGGCTGGATGGGGCTTTGAAGAACCTGGTCTAGTGGAATGTGTCCCTGCCCATGTCAGGGGGTTGGAAAATACATGATCTGTGAGGTGCTTTCCAACACAAACAATTCTATGATTCTATGAACTGGCAGAGAAGGGATTATTATTTGGAAGTAGATTTTCTTAATTTATTTGATAACTATCCAGAACACGTCTTCATTTAGAGCCACAAATACAAATCATCCTATTCACAGTAATGTCATGCAGTTGTATACCTAGAAGTCAACATCTTTAATAGCTCAAAGGGAAGGGTGCTGATGGGTTACTCTATCAGCAGATAAACAAGAGCAAATATGTGGTCTTATTAGAAACAAACCACACGTTTTTTCCATGAGACAAAATTAAATATTACATAGAGCAACTATTCCACATATTCATGATCTTTATAATTCTAAAAAATATTTTGTCTCATTCTCAATATGTATACATTGGTTGCCTCAGAAATCCAACCTCATTTAGAACTAGAATACTTACTCTGAAGATGAGTAAATCCAGTTTAAAAAAATTAGTCTTTCCATCTTATGCACCATCATAATACCTTTTATTTAACCCTTAGAGCACTTCGTTGTTGGCTTTCTCAAGTCACTGTGAGATAATGGGCACTCTTGTGATAGTGGCAAAAGATTATCATGGTAACACTGAAGGCCATTATCTCACATAATCTGACAAGTGCCACACCTTGAGGAAGTGAACAGAGAAGCTCTGTAAAGAATCTCACAGCTGTGGTTAACATGAACCCAAACAGTTACACTGGATCACAGAATACACAATTTCTTGTTACCCTGTGCTCACTTATCCGTGTATATGAACTTCCGGTTTCCCTAATTGCTTTAGACCTTTTTTTGCAGTGGCAAAAGGAACAGAATTTCTCCAAACTTAAACAACACAGAGTTAGCATCAGTTAAGACCGTGTAATGCTTTAGTGTTAAAAATAACAAGATAAAGGTCTATCGATTCTGCTGGCATAAGTGTACACCTCTCAGTGGAGCAGTCTAAAAAAAGAACAGCTGTTAAAATTTATTTACTTTCCTATGTAGTGGGTGTCTTTTTTCATCTATAGCACAGTATTTTTGGATCATAGGCTTTTTCAAGACCATGTTACTCAGTAAAATGAATGTTCCTAGAGCACGGTTTGATCACTGCAGAAAATCTTACACGACTTGCTGTCATTTTTCAGAGCTTGATATACTCTGCCCTTAGTCATCAGTGTTATTTTGGGGTTATGTACAGTGGCATCCCTCATTTCTAGGTGGGTTTGGTGTTCTTTTATGCTGGTCAATACACAAATGTACGAGGTATTTCACATCAAATTAAAGATGCTTAAACTGAGAATTTTTTCCAGATCATTTTGCCATTCTGTAAAGCTCTGCTGTCTTCCTTGGTTTGTTTGGGGGGGTTCCTGTGTGTCTGTGTTTTTAATTTTTATTTTTTTAACCAATCTTATTTTCTTTTCGGCGGGAATTAATTTAAAGATCTACTTTATATTTGACACTGAACAGCTGTCAGGTGATGGAAAAATTCTGTAGTGATCTGTTCTGGATTCACTGCAATACAGGCCATGACTTTCTACCATTACAGCTTTCATGAATAATTGATTACTCTAAGGAGAAGCTCTGATTCTTTATTTATCAAATAACCCTTTGCCAGAAAATAGTGAATTATGGAGACATGGGAATGGAGAAAGATGGGGTCTTTTTCATGGCACACACTGATTATGCTCTGTGAATACTGGTTATCAGAATTAGTCAAAATATATGAATTTAAAAAAAACAATTTAAAGATATATCAGCAGCTTAACCAAGTTGCTGCAAAGCTATTACCAGACTTTTAAAGCATATGTCAAATGTTTTTTGTGAAAAGAAATAAGAAGAATTTTGTTTAATTAATTTGGGGAAAGTGATTTCAATCCTCCAAGTAAAGCAGTCCCTCAAGTAGTTTTTGTGAAGTTCTCTGCCAAAATGGTACTTTCTTTTTTTTTTATAGAGACCATGACTTGTGGACAATATCAGATCAGTGTCCTGGTAGAAGTTAACTCAGAATAATGCTTTTCATAGAAGTCCAAATTCATCCTTAAAGCAGAGTTTATTCAAAATAGTTTCCTCCAAATGACTGTGAAAATAATCTTTGGAGGATTCATATATTTTGCAAGTTGTGTAGGTGTTGTTTCAAGGAAGAGATTAATTTATTGGTTCATGAAATATTATTATTATTATTATTATTATTATTATTATTATTATTATTATATTATAATACTGAGGTATTGTGTCCTATTTTGAAATTATATGGGCATAATATTCTTTCACATTATCATTAATCCTTTTCTTAGTGTTTTTATTTAAAATATTATTGTTTTATTTATTGAGCTAGCTTTTCTCTGATGTGAAAATCACAAATTGGTGTTTGGATAAGTAAACCTGTTCAGTATTTGCAGCTTATAACTTTCTTCAGTAAAGGGAGATTGGTGCATATAAAATTGAACTAAAGATATGTTTTTCAAGAAAGTTAATGACACTTTTCTTTGTTTCTTTCTGCATAAACTCTTTGTATAACTGCATGAATAAGAAATACTCATTTTCGAAGAAAAATACTAGTTTTCTGTAGATCATGGTATGGCAGGATACAGAACCTGTTTTGAGATTTTAGATAACATAGCACACGGTGGAACAGCAAAAGCTTTTTATTTTTCGTCTTCTCTTTTCACAGATGGACCCAATTCAAAAAGCTGTAATAAATCATACATTTGGAGTTCCTCTTCCACATCGAAGAAAGCAAATCATATCATGCAACATTTGCCAGCTGAGATTCAATTCTGATGTAAGTCAATCATGTTGTATAAGATTAGAAATATGTACTTATCTTTTGGGATGTGCCATAATTTTCAGAAATTGAACCTAAATGAAATGTTGTGATTTCAGTTTGTTGCTGAGCAGATGAAAAGGCTGTAGGATGTTTCAAATAAGCACAATGGCTTGGCAGTGATTATACACCCAGCCAGATTTTCCCTGCCAATATATCCCTGTAAGCCCATCAACTTTGGTTCTGCTGCCCTGAGTGTAAACAGGAAAAATTGTCTGATCCATTACTGCTAATAACACTGGTATATTTGCTGAATTCTAATTCTTCTAGCAGTCCTGGTTATGTTTACCTTCAGCTGGCTCATGCCTTGCATCCTCTTGCTCTTCCAGCAACGAAACAGAACAAGCTGAACTGGAGATGGTCTCTAATATGCTGAGGAAACTAGTCTCCCATAATTACCCAAGGGAGCTGTGCTGTGGTGCTCCTTGCCATGTAATACCTGGTGTGTCACAGAAAAGCCTCCTAGGTTTTAGCTCTTCTATTTCCTTCTCAGAATCACTGTGCATGAATACCAAACCTGACATAGTACAATGTATTTTTTCCTGCCGTTCTAGGCTCTTCAGGAAGTTTCTTCACACGGGCATTGCTAGTGGGAACTAATCTTCACCTGTCTTTAATTCACTATATAATTTAAATATGGAAATTACTTCTGTCAGTAATAAAATGGTTTAACTTAGAATGAGGTCAAACCAAAAGTGTCCATGAGGTTCCTTCCTAATTCTAGACATAAGGAGAAGTGAAATAATTCTCGTGTACTTCTGACTCTTTAAAGGCAGCTATTTATATACAGTTTGTACTAATTTTAGTTTATTGATTATTTATCAAAGCCATGAGCTTGTCAGAAACTTAAATTGAAACTTGAAGCCTAATTTTAGGGATTTCCCATCTGGGAGTGAAAACATTGCAGCTCTTTTCATTCCCCTCAGCATTTTATCCCTTGGTAATAATTTCAAAAATATCTCTGTCACAATTTCTGGACCAGTCAGCATCACATATTTAATTTAACTGATTACTCCAGGTTATTTAGTTCATTTACTGAATGGACACCTTCTCTTATAACACTGACATAATTCTCAAAGAGTGGTGCAAGGAGGGACAGTACTCTCTCTGGAATGGTCATTTCCCTCAGAGATAAAAATAGAAGAGTCAAATTAGGCTTTTCCATTTAGAAGCCAGATGCCAAAATTAGGACTGTGGATACTGAGTCATTCATGAGGAGGGGATGATGGAGACTTCTGGGCCACAGTGGATCTTACCAACCGAGCAGCTCAATTTATCAATCAAATTTTTCAGCTTTGTCTCAGGGAAAAGCATGCCACACTGAACACAGTATAGTTGAGAGATCGAATACTTCAGTGTTACATACCAGAGTGAAACACCTCCTTTCAAAGAGGATTTGTTTGTCTGCAAAAAGATCTAGACAAAAGTCAAGATTAACACATCAGTAAAGTTACTTAGTCATCAGTAGTTGCACGACTTGGATTGATATGTGGAGTGGAAAATTTTCCTGCTGAGAAGGTCTAGGCCTTTTTTCAGAATAAAATGTTTGAAGTAAAAACCCTTCTACCCAGAAACAAAGTATAAGTGGACACAGATACTTTTTACCCAAAGGTTTACTCTGATCCCATACTGCTCCTTTTCTGCAGCTCTTAGAAAGGATTCTAAAGAAGAGAGAGGGAAGAAGCAGAGGCCGTTTTCAGAACCATCTACAGTGTCCAAAAAAATGGTTTCAGAAGACATCTATTAATTTAAACTGTTCACAGGAAACTCTTGGAAGACTAGTTGATATTTATCTGTCCTTTCACACCTTCAGGTGTTAGAGTCTTGAACTCAAATAGCTGACACTGTTCAGAAGGCTGTTTTAATGCTCCTCTCTCTCTAATAGATCAACATCATCTTTACAGAATGGGGAGACCTTGATTAGTATGTTTCATTTTCCTCTTTTACTAGTCACCTAAGTTTTAAGGCAACCACAGTGTTGATTGATGGAGAGATTATGATCCAAAATCTACCCATTGATTAACCTGGAATGATATCTCTCCCCATTTCACTACCACACAGAAGCAATTTGTGGATATCTTTATGATGGTGTCTTCTTATTCCAGTGCTTATAGTTATTACTGCTGAAAATCACAAAGTGATCAGCTGAGTTGTTCAAGAAATAGTCTCTAGTTTGAGTTCCACTACAGTTTAAAAATGTTTTTCTGCAATGTGAGGGGAATAGGCAGAGCTATTTCCTACATTGCTTAGGTAATTTTGAATTGTCCACCTGTGTCTGAAGGAAAAATATAATAAACTCAAGATTTAATATTGGGATTCAAAGGAAAAAATGCTTTGACAAAAAAGAGCTGTTAGCTATCATTTTTTGATAACTCTACTATGAATGCAAGCACACACATTGTAATTCTTTCTCCTATTATCATGAAAAAGTTTTCATTTACTCAATTTCTGCCTTTCATTTTCATCATATTTTGTTGAACACAATTTAAATCCATAACAGCAATAAATAACTTTTCTGTCTAGGAACCTAGGTTTTGTGTCTATTGTACCAATATGTCTCTATTTTTAGATGTGGGAGATAGGTTTTATCAGAGAGTAATGAATAGAAATTCCATTTTCCTGGTGTACAACAATATTATGAAAATGTTTACAATAAAACAGGTCCGTGGGATTTTTCTTTTTTACATAGAATATACAATTTTCTCCCTTTAGATAGAGATTTCTTTAAGAACAGCAGAGCTCTTTTTTTCTGGTTACATGGTACTAAAATCACATTTTAAAAATATGAGAAAAAAATAATCTAAAATCATTTAGCTTTTTTGTAAAGGAGTTATCTATGAATCTTCATAACAGCTGTGTGTTCAGTATTTCTTTTTAAAATAAACCTCCTACAAGGGAAGGGAGGAATGTGCAAATAACCAAAGTCTCTCCATACTGAGCAAAAACATTAGAACAGCAGAAGTAGGTTTGTGTAGTCCATTTCAAGCCTTTTTTTTTTTCCAGGGGCATCTAAATATATCATTTAGACTCATATTGTGCATTCAATCTAGGGTGAAACATTTAAATATATGCTTAGCTGCAAGTGCCTATGTTGCCACTTAGATGTTGGCAGCTGCTGAGAGCCATTGCAGTAAATGCTTGCTTTGTAGTAAACATTAAATCTATATCTTTAAGATCTAAAAGCATCTGTAAAATGTAGTCTAGCTGATTTCAGTAGGATAATTCAGGTGCCTATAGGTAGCTGTAGGAGTAAATTTTCTGCTTATGGCCTGGAAAAAAAGAGAAAAAAAGCACTAACTGAATTTTCCTGCCTTGACTATTTGATCTTCTTTTGCCCATGAGATTATTTGATGAATTTATATAGTTATCAGTATCTGTAAACAAGGTCGTCATTTTGCAGAGGGATTACCTTTTTCTTCCCTCTGATTTAACAAGATGGCTGAGTGATGACCCAGTTTGCTTTTAAAGAAAAGAAAGGTTGGGCAGCATTCTGATGTGTTTACAGGACTTGAATTCCCTTATGATACACTTTAAAAATATTTCCAATTACATGAGCCAGAAATTGTTGTTTGACTTAAATAGCAACAGTAGTAATATTTCCCACCAAATCAGGGATGCTCATCACTCCTTATTTGTTAGTTTTCTACTTTATTTTCTTCATCTCTATAGCTCTATATGTATTTGTCAGGATTCAAAAGGTGGACTTCCATTAAAACAACAGTGAAGGACTTTTTTGAGGATGCGAATGCAATATAACTGCAGTATTTTACTATCATTATAACTTTCTATGGGGAAAGAAACAGGACCAGTGGACTAATTTGCTATTTAGGATATGCTTGATATCTAGAATAAAAGATTAATGTATCAACTTGTAAGGGTCTAGTGTATAATAAGGTGATAATAAAGAGTCAACATGAATTTGTCAAGAACAAATCATGTCAAATGAATTTAATTTTGTCCTTTGACAGGGTAATTGGCCTAATGGATAATAGGGAATAAATAGATGTGACATATTTTGGCTTTAACAGTAGTTTATACAGTCCTATGTGACAGTCCTGTCAAGTCAGTAGGGAATGTGGTCCAGGTGATATTATTAAAAGTTGGTTGCACAACGGTATGAAGAGTAAGAGTAGCTGCTGACAGTTTCCTGTCAAAATAACAGGTCACAACAAGTCAGGATCTGCAAGAGTCTCTTCCATGTTAACTGCTACTCTAATTTTTCATTAGCAATGTGCCTGATAGAATAGAGTGTACATACTCCAGTTTTGTGGATGACATCTAGATGAAGGGTGGCAGCTTCTTGATGGATGATGGTAAGTTCCAGATCTCAGTCCAAAATTATCTCTAGTTGAAGAAAAAAGTCTGGAATTCTGACAAGCGCAGTAAATAAAAGCATGAACTATTGTGCTTAGACTGGAAAAAGTAAAGGCACAAGTACTAAAATGAGTAGATGTTGAGCTTAATGGCATTACGAATCATAATCCAAATATGATTGCTAATGCGGAAAAAAAGAAAGAAAAACCTCACCCATCTAATCCTCTACATGACATTTTTTCCCCCAAATCTGAGATAAGTAAGTATTCCACAGCAAATATTCAAGAGCAGCCCTACCAAGAAGGATGGGAGGTGCTTGTGGATGAGAGGCTGGACATGACCCAACCATATGCACCTGCAGTCCAGAAAGCCAAACAAGTCTTGGGTGGCATCCAAAGCAGTGTGGGCAGCAGGTCAAGGGAAGGGGTTCTCCTCTGCTCTACTCTTGTGAAACCCCACCTTGAGCATTGTGTCCAGCACTGGGATCCTTAGCACAGGAAAGACGTGGACCTGTTGGAGCACTTCCAGAGGAGGGACACCAGGATGATCAGTGGGCTTGAGCATCTCTCCTGTGAGGAGAAGCTGAGAGAGTTAGAATTGTTCATCCTGGAGAAGGGAATGCAGTACAGATCACTGTGGCCTAGAAGAAAGATAGGAACAAACTTTTGGACAAAAGATAATGGTTTTAAGCTGAAGGAGGGTCAATTACATTGGGCATAACAAGTAAGTTTATTAAAATGATGTTGATAGAACACTGGAACAGGTTTCCCAAAGAGGTTGATGCCTTATTCCTGGAAATATCCAAGGTCAGGTTGAACTGACCTCTGAGCAACCTGATCTAGTTCAAGATATCCCTGCTTCTTGCAGAGGTACTAAACTAAATGACCTTTAAAAGGTCCCTTTCATCTCAAACTGGTTTGATTATATGAGCTGAAACTGGCAATGCCTCAGGTAAAGAGTTACTTTTTACAGTGGTCATCACAGTTCAACAAAAGCATAATTAGTTGCAGAATTTAGAACACATCCACTAGTATGACAAAGCATGAAAAAAATTCACTCAGCTAGGAAAAGCAGAAAGAACTGGATAGATGTACATCAAAAAATACCAGGAAAATATAGTTAACTTTCCATACCTGAAAGGGAGTTATTAATAGTTTAGTGGCCAATTGGTCTTTGTTTCCCTTGGTTTTGATAGATAAATGAATGTGACTAATTCTTCAGATTAATTTGATTTAATAGAAGATTTTTTTGTTGGTCTGCTTCGTGAAACAATTTTTCCTGTAATGGTAGTGAAGTTCTAGAAGGAAATGTTGGGACAGTTGAGGGGTGCCTGTTGGCAGAGGGTATTCACAAATTAGTCACCTGTTTCTGAGGCTGGACAAGAGATGGTGGATGTAATCCCACACCTGAGAGAGAGACTATTATGACATCTGGTTGACTAATTTACAAATCTCTCTCTGTAGTTCGGAAGATATAATAGAGATTTCCTCATGCATTCCCAATGACATTCACACCTGGCATGTGGCCTCTGTTTTGCAAAGAGAGGGGAACTTTAAAATATTGGTCCATTAAGAACTACGAAAGACCGGTACAGTTAAATGCTATAAATTATTTAGCATTTCACCCTTCTGATTTGAGATCTGTTGTTGGTGAATTTGCAGAGATATGCTTAAAAGGTATTTGAAGCAATCAGTGCTATTTGCCTCAATCCCTGTTCTGTTTGTGGCTATAATCACAGGGTCTTATTCTTTGCATGTTTTGTTGCCCTTCCAATTATGGGTTAGATTCAGATTTATAATTAAGCTAGAGGTTTAGAATTCTGGTTTGGTATAAGCCAAATAATTTCTGCTTGAATTATAGTGCTCATCTTTTTTAAGCAAAGTCATTTTAGGCAGGTATTAGCCATCAAGTACTTTTATTGATTGATTGATCGATCAACTGATTGATTATCTTGGGCTATTTTATTTTTTGTCATTCCAAACCAATGTGCCTGTGTTATATTAATTAATCAGCATGGTTCTATAAGGAAAATTATTTTGTGCAAATATTTACAGATGCTCAGCATCCCCTTAAAATCAGTATTACTATACAAGGGTACAGTATTCATTGCAGCAGTTGTACATGAATAAGCATAAAAGTTCATCCAGATCAAACTTATTCATGTATATATATAATTTATATATTTCTGTAACTGTCTCTCTATATATATGCTACTTTTTTCTAATAATGCACCATCTTTCCTGTACTATGGAGTTAAAGTAGGGAGAAACAAATACTGATTCCAGTTACAGAATTGAACATGCTATTTATTTGAGATCATTATATGAGTCAGAATGGAAATATACTCAAAGTGGATGTTTTTCCAGAGGTATTGGTCTGTGGTATTCACTCTAAAAAGCAGCAAGTAATCACAGAAAATGATTAGAGTGCAGATTTCTATGGGATATCTGGCATTTGCATCAATACAATGCAGAAACAGTAAAGAACTGCTAACAAAGTATTTAATTACTTGATTTTTTGGCATTCCAGTAGTCTAACCAAACAGCACTGAATCTTATGCATTTGCATTGCTTACATGAAAAATTTTGAAAACAACCTGCTATATCCTCTGCCCGGTATGATATTCAGTGGAGTCTGTTTTTATAGGCTTAGCCTGCATATTTTAGAAGCATTACCTCCTCTTTCCTAGACCACAGTTTTAAAGATTGTAATATGATTTGCAGTCAGATCTTGTGCAACTCTGGTCTTTCCAATAGAGAGCGTTCAAACTTCTTTTAAGATTTTTATTTTCATTTTTTAATATTAATTTTGAAAGAAAATAATCCTTATTTACTTATATGTAACCTTTTTCATGTAGGAAATAAGTAACTTAATTTATAAATTATGAAATCCAGAATAATCTGAATTTAAGAGTAGTAATAAATTTTGACACAACCTCCACTTTCTAAAAGCATTTCTAAAGTGCTTAAATAGAAAATATAAATAATTTCTTTTTGTTGTCTAAAGTACTTGTCCCATTATTTTCACTTTCTATACAGTACTTTTATGAATCTATACAACCTAGAAGCAGAAATTATTCATATCTGACAGAGTACCTTGTCTAGCTTTGAAGTACTTTTGATGTTTGAACTCCAGAGTACTTTTGGAGTACTTTTGGTGTCGAACTGAGTCCTCTGACTGATATCATAAGGTTGTGACTATTCCTTTACCTCTTAAGCATTGGCAGCAATCTAAACATTCTGCGTGACCCTCAGTAACTGCTGTGAGTGGTCTCTGTGTGGTGAGCGAGCTGCGGAGCTTGCTAGACAAACTCACTACACAAACTCTTGATACTCCTTGTCCTCATCGCCTCCTTTTTTGGTCTAGAAAATCGGTACTGTCCTAGAACACGGAGGAGCCTGGGGGTGTCAAGCCTGCAGGGACATTGCCTGGGGTCAAGAAGGCAGTAGGAAAGAAAAAGGTTTTAAGTAACTGAATTTTAAGAAAGAATGTTCTTACTGTCAGCTGTTTTCTTAGGCGGTTGCTGGTGGGGAAAGAGGGAGTGCCTTTGGTGTTCACTACGTTCATGTTACAAGACTTACACTTTCCTCTCAAAATTCACTCTCTAGCCACACACAGCAGTGGTAGTGGAAGAGGGAGTGTCTAAATGAAGCACTGGAACAGGCTCCCAAGGGAAGTGGTTGGGTCACCATCCTTCACGGTCAAGATGGGTATAAGTTGTACTTAGGGACTTGGCAATGATGGGTTAACTGTTGGACTCAACAATCTTAAAGGTCTTTTCTAACCTAAACTACTCTATATATCCAGCAGAAAGGAAAATCTAATGCTTTCAGCTACCTGGTCCCTGAACAAGCAGGGTTAAGGAGAAATGTCTAAGGTCCATGTCAGCTGAATATCAGAATCACTATAGAAACATGATCCTGGAGAAATTAAAACATTCAGCTGATCATCAGGTGTTGCTGTGTAGGACTTAGATTATGTCAAACAAACTTTTTTTTATTTTCATTTGGCAGTTCTTGCTTCCTACCTCTGCTTGTCCTATTAGGTTATTTCATTTTAAAAGCTCTTACTTATTTTGATAAAACAAGTCAACTGTGCAGAAGGTTTGACATCTCTTTTAAATTACTAGAGTTTGCCAGAAGTGATATGTGACTAGGCAATTGCTCTCTCTGATAGTCCTGTTTATAAATTGAAAAAGATTAATGACCGGCATTCTGACTGTGGAATATGAAGTCAAATTAGTTTAAAAGGTTTCTGCTTGTGGCAGTGAGGAGAATGGTTGCAGTATTTGCCCTTTTGGGGCTGACTTTTAACTTTAGGTGCGTATGGATCTCAGAACTGCAAAAAGCTGAAGGAAAGGCACCACTGCTATCAGTGGTGATAGCAGTTAATAAGACAGAAAGTCTGAAATAAAAGCAACCTGACTCCACATCTATGTGTGTTACTGTCAGAAATTTCCTTTCTCTCAGAAATTATTACATTAATATATAAGCATGTATCAGAAAAAATTATACTGGGAGGAAGCAAGCAGGCCTAAATGGTCCAATAGGTCATTGATCTTCCAAAATCTGCTTTCAGGGGATTATCTGCTAGTCACCAAGATGACTTCCAAGCAAATTACAAATATGTTTTCAGTTGTTTTAATGGATTTGGTCCTGTGCCTGCATTCTTTGGGTTGCAGTAGAGTCAGAAAGATTTTGTGCCTGGTGGAGGAATATGTGAATGAAATTCAAATGCTAAAGTTGGGCAGGTAGAGGCTAACCAGAACTTCTTTGTTTTGGCTTTTCAAGTTTTTGGCTTGAACTGTGGGAAAGAAGGCAATGCTTAGTATTTTTTTAACTGTACATTGAAAAATAGCATTTTATACATGAGGGAATTAGTATAAACAGGTGAAAAGATAGTATAAAATAGGGAAAAGGAATTCTCTTCCAGTTCTGTATTGTGACATTTGTGGAAAAATCTGCCTGTTTAAGCAACAAGGAGAGAATTCTCTACACTTTTTGCCCTACACTTACTTGTGTTTGAGGCATTTTTTTCCCTGTCACCTTCTTCAGTTAATGTGCCAAGTCAGTCAGCTCTAACAAGCAATTGAAATTTAAGAATAAACGTGCTGGGGGAGCCCTTACAGAAACCGCTTTCTATATGCAAGCCCTCACTTCAAGGAAAGAAAAAATTTAAACTCTTAGTTGTGAAATCTTCATCTAGCATTTTTGGGTCTGTTTTAAGTTCTTACTTTCACATTTATTTTTTTAAAATAAGAATTAATACAGTGGAGAACCTGAGATTCTGGATTATTAATAGTAGGTGAAGGTAACAGATTTCACTGTAGAAGTGGCAAAACATTGCCTCTTCCAGGTACCAAGCAGTGACTCCTGGTTCACATTCTCAGGCAATGATAAGGACATAAAAAAGAACCAACAACACACAGACAGGAGTATATGCCAGTCTGGGTTACAGAAAGAGCAAGTGACGAAAATGTCCAGCAAATTTTATTATTTTATCAATACACCCCTCTCCCTCCCACACCCTCGCAATAATTTCTTTTAAAAATGCATTAAGAGTAAAGTTGCACTTATACTTGGCTTTGGTTGATGATACTCTCTTCCAACACCCATAAAATCTTTCCAAGTAATGTTACACAGACTCTGGACACAGTTTTTCGTTGTTTTTTTTTCTCTTTTTGGTCAGTAAATTTGCACTCCCTTAGATACCTGTAATATATTCTTCTTTACTGTATCTGTGCAGCCTCTTCTTGGAGCAAATATAATGTTTCTTTTTGAAAGGATTGCTATTAAACACAACTGCCCCTCACATAAACAAATTCCACTTCAGAACATCCAGGCCTGACTTTTTCAGTTCCTGAGTCCTTTTATCACTCCTCTCTTGTCTTTTATAGTCTCGAGAGATATTGCTATTGTGTGTACTTACTTACATCACAGCTAACAGCTGGGAGCCTTATACTCTGAAGGAGTGGAAGTGCAACCCAATACCTCCTTTTTAATGCTTTACATTGGAAGAAAAAAATCACGCATTTGAACTATACTTTTGAGGGCATATTGCCTACACTTGTGCATTTTTATTTTTTTTCAATTTTTTCAATTGAAAGTGAAGTCTTTCAAGGTTTTAGGTGGTTAAAAGGGACTGACTTCTTTTCAGCAAAGACTTTAATATGGGACTTACACCTAAGTCCCTCATGGACTTTGAAATTTGAATTATTAATTCAAATCATGTATTTAAACTGAGGTAATAGTCTATGGGTAGACCACTCAGATACATTCATATACATAATTGTCTGACCACAAAGTATGATTTTAAAAATACAAGGATTTAGTCTGTTTGGTATTTAGACAGGTATCACTGTGTTGTGGTGGGATAACTTTAGATACGAATGCATAGCAAATGTACTGAATTAATTTATATTAGCAATTTTTGATAGGTATAAATGTTTCTTTTTATCCCGTAGAAAGGAGATTTTATAAGGTAGTTTCTGAACAGGTTTTATCCTTTCCCTGGCATAGCCTATTTTCTCTGCATCAGCGGACTTGTCATGATAATCAACTTTTTTGTCCTAACCATCAATCACTCCTGATTACAGCTGGGGAGATGTTCTGTTCTGTTGATCAGCCCATCAGTGCACATAATGTTACACCTGGAGACAAGTGAAAATCATCCCTTGGTGGGAGAATCACTTGCCTTCAAGCCTTTTGTCTGAAGTATTTTAATTTACATTTAGAGTATTGAAATTGTCAGTGCTTGCTTTGATTTTTTTTATTTCTGTGACAAAAATAATAAGTTCAGTTGATCTTTCCCTACATGATAGAAGAGGAATGCTTTTCTGTTTCAAATATCTTATGTTCTTTCTCACTTTATTGTAAAAATATTGCAATAATTATAATTATTGGAATTAAAAATGGAATTGTTATGTGGTACTCCATTAGTAGAAATTTAGTATTCTTATATGCTAGCCCAGAATTTTTGAAAAGTTTATTTTGTTGGATTTTAATCAAATATTTGGTTAGGGTAATATTTATCTTCAGTATTCAATTTATATGAAGGTTGTATAGCAAATTTCATAGCAACTAAATAATTAAAATCTAAATTCCTTTCTTTACTGAATTATTTTTATACTGTGGTCATTACTGGATAACACTTTTTTTCCTTTTAATAAAGGTAGTTTTCAAATGACACAAGACATGAAATTTCTTTCATCTTGAGGAAGCATCTTATGTTTTGCTAGTAATTTAAATATGACTTTTAATTAGCTATCAGAATGACTAGATGTAGTTTAATTGTACCATTCTTTTTTCATCTATGGTCGCTTTTTTATTTTAGGTATCTTTTCTAAATAGTCATTGTCACCAGCTAATCCTTTCACACATCAGAAAAACACAACCTATAAGACAATTATAAAGCTGATACTTCAAGGATTACAGGATGAAGTGTAAATGAGGAAGAAAGAATGTGACAGTGTGGGGTAATAAAGATTTGATTAGCAATCATGTTTGTACATAAAAGGCTTAATTAGCAATGGCTCATTTTTCTATTCCTGCTGGTCATTTTCAGGACAGTGATGTATTGCTTTTTTGCCATGAGGCATGCCACCCAATACAAGGTGTTATGTTTTCATTAGCTGTAGATACTTCAACATTATTATCTCTCACCTTAGTCTTCATCACAATACAAAACATGTCTAAATCTCATCATTGAATAAGACAATTCTATGTGCAGTAATTTTAAAACTATGGGATATTTGCTCAGATGTTTTGTTTCTTTTTAAATCAATGTAAAAGCGTCAAATTGCAAATCAAATAATCACTAAGCCTCAGTCCTTATATTCTGTCTGCTTAAATATCTTGTTTGCCAAATACAGAATTTCATCACTTGCATAGGAGTTGTTCTTCCAAAGTGACAAGCTGTTTATTTTTATGGTTTAGTAATTAATCTGAGCACGTGGTACAATTTATATTTTACAGGTACATCGACCTACATTGCCTTTTCAAAGACTCTTATAATTTGTTATAATGACAGGACAGAAAATTATTTTTTTGTTATTGAATAGATTTTTAATGGGTTTTCACTAACACAATTCTAGCCAAATAGCCCATCACAAGTTACCTGTCAATCTTCAATTTATTCTCTAGCATGTTTTTCATACCAGATTCATATGTAGGGATAAACGGTTGTAATAAAGTAGATTTCTAATGTAAACACATTCTGAGAAGCAGTAATAAATGAGTAAGAATGTCTGAAGATGTCAGAAAACATGAACTATATTGAAATAATTAACATTTTGGACACTGGAGGAATAAAGTTTTTGAGGGTTTTTTATGTGTTTAACAGTATTTTCTTTTGTGTAATTCTCAGGGCCAAGGATTTCTTTATTCCAAAATTATTTGACATGCCTAATCTGTATCTCTTCAGGGCTTGAAAAGCCTGTAAGAATGAAACTTCCTCCACAGAAAAGCTAAGATAACGTGCATCATGCATAAAAATGGTGCAGAAGTATTTTGGCTACTCTTCTAGAGTTTGAGCTCTATGTTTTGATTGATGAAATGGGCCTTTACTAGCAAGGTAAGCCAGGGAGGAATAAGACACAGGGAGAAGACTGGGATATTTGTAGGCTTATTAGTTTCTTGTGTGCTAAATTAGTGCTGTTGGAGGTGGTGCTGCATCAAAAAAAAAAAAAAAGGCAAGAAGTAAGGAGAGGACACACATTCAGAAGAAAGAAGCAGATGCAGTGGCATTCAGCAGTAGGGATCATGAGGAGTGTCACTGCAGTGACAGTGCAGAACAAAGGTTCTGTTCCAGACACTGAGGTGTGTTTTCCTGAGGCATGCAAGAGGAAGAAGGAGCTATATAGGAGATGAAACAAATAAAAATATTGAGTAATGGGAGCAATGATGCAGAGTAGGAGATCAATATGTGGAAAAAAAATGAGACTCTCAGTCTGGCATAGTTCATGATTAACATTTGGGATACAGTGACAGAAAGGGGTGATTTGAGAAATGGAAAATTTCAGGCAGCAAAGTAGGAGAACAATTAGAGCCATCCAGGAGCTACTAATGCTGAATGATCATAAAGGTGGTGGTTGAAATCCAAGAAAACATTATGTCCAAGTCCAGAGAGTAGAAAGGCTTGAAGACAGAAACTTGAAATACATGACCCTGGCCAGTGCAAGCCATTTTCTTTCTGTGAACTGGGAGGAGGTTTGTCACCCAAATATTCTTCAGTTGGTTTACTTGAGATTCAGATCCTCTCCAAAGTCAGCCTTAATTAATATTTTTTTCTCACTCACTAATAAAACCTATACAAAAGTTGAGGTGGGTGAATTCTGTCAGCCTTTTTCTGGTATTGCAGTAAGGAATAATGAAAGAAGCGGTTCTAGAATAGATTAAATGGATAACTGATTTAAATCTGGGTTTTCAAAATTAGCAAAGATTGTATATCATCTTTCTCAGAAAGTCTACTTGTATCCAAAAGATGTCTATTTCTGTATTTCCTGAATGGGAAAGTGAAGGCAAAAAATATTTACCTTCCCTTCCCCCACCCCTACTGATGTCCTCGTGTTGGCAATTTGTTACGGCTGCTCCTGACCCAAATAGTAGGACATTGATTCTCATTGAGGAGGTATAGCAACCTAGAGTAATTGGACGATGAATTTTAATTCAAGTATTGAAACTGATTGCTGCAGCCATAAGAATCTGTGTATATTGCAGGCATGATTCCTTTTTTCTATAAAAAGAGGTCCCACCAGTTCTAAATATGCATTTTTAATTTAGTATCTATATTCACAACGAACTGAAGGGTTTGAACTGTGGCTATGAAGCAGGATTTGCCTTGGCTGACTGGGTAACAGCGGCTTGTGCCATTTCAGTATGTTGTTAATAGAACATTAATTACATTTAGGACAAGCCAGGGGCTCCTGGTGTTTCACTGCAAGCTATTTTGGTGTGCGCAAAGATGCATTTTCAACCTGATAAGTGATGATAACTTGTAACCGATTAAGTGATGGGTTGGCCCTTGAGGACCTTTGGCTGGGGAGAAGCATAATTCTCTTTTATCAGCACCAAAGGATAAATCAATGGGATGATGATTTTATCATTAACATCAAGTCATTTTCTGAAATTCTTGCACTGTAAATAGCTACACATTCAGACATAATATCACAGAATCCTAGATTCACTAAATCTGGAAAAGACCTCAAAGACCATCAAGCCCAACTAAACAGTATCCCCAAGTGCCACATCTGCACATTTTCAGCAAACATAGAGTTTAAATTCTGTTGCTGCCTCTTGTGGTAATGTGCAGGACCAATGATGTGGTCTGTCTGATCAGATAAAGGAGGTAGAGGTTCTCTCCTGTAATATGTCAGGGTGGGGGTGGGGGTGTGGTTTGCACCCATATTCCTAAACCTGTTTGACTTACTGAAAGATATTTGCACATGACTGAATAAACACTTTGGCTATAGATTAAATCCATTGTTAGCAGGTCACTGCTTGTCCTCCTACCATATTTGGACTAGTCAACACTTTGGCTTAGCCTGAAAGCTCCCAGTTTTATTCCTGGCCAGTTGTTTGTCTAAAGTAACCTGCTAGATTTGTCTTCTGTAAGCCTGAAGGTGCTAATGCATCTTAAACCTCTCAGCTGGAGGTAATATCTAGTTTGTACTTGAAATGCAAAACACAAAAAAGAAGCCTACAAAGTGGAAGGAAGGACAGGTAGCCTGTGAGGAATACAGAAAAATTGGGATCCTGGTGGATGAGGAGCTCAGCATGACTCTTCAATGTGTACTTGTAGCCTAGGCAGGCCGCTGAATCCTGGGCTGTACCAAAAGCAGGGTGGGCAGCAGGTCGATATTCTGCCCCTCTGTCCACTCTGTTAAGTGGAGTGCTGTGTCCAGCTTTGGGAGAAGAGGAGAAGGACATCCATCAGGAGAAAGACATGGACTTGCTGGAGTGGGTAAGTCCAGAGGAGGGCCATGAAAGTGTTCAGAGAGCTGGAGCACCTCTCCTATCAAGACAGGATGAGAGAGTTAGGGCTGTTCAGTCTGGAGTAGAGAAGGTTCTGGAAGGACCTTACTGCAGTCTTCCAGTGCCAGAAGGGGGCCTACAAGAGAGCTGGGAAGGGATTATTTACAAGGGAATAAGTCCTAGTGACAGAACTAGAAAGGGTGGCTTTAAACTGAGACAAATCAAGTTTAGATCAGATACTAGAAAGAAATCCTTTACTCTGAGGGTGATGATGCACTTGAATAGAGAAGTTGTGGATGGCCCATCCCTGGAAGCGTTCAAGGCCAGGCTGGATGGGATTTTGCATAATCTGGTGTAGGGGAAGGTGTCCCTGGCCTTGTCATGGCTGCTGGAAATAGATCTTTAAGATCATTTACAACCCAAACCATTCCAATTCTGTGATGTGGCTGGTGGAGTAGGTGGCACCCAGAGGCACATCATCCAGAGCTGGCAGTGGAGGCCTCACAAGGCTCTGAGGAGACTGACATACACGGGCACAGGGATGTCATGGTTCCAGCCATTAACTCTGAAAACCAGGAAGATGCCCTGGGAATGTCGTCTTATCTCAGGCCAGCTAATTTGTCTCAGGCAGCTAACTTGCATATAACTGGCAATATTTGTCATAACTTGATAAATCATAGGAGCTTACACTTGCAAGTCCTTTCTTTTGCAGTCACAACATTTGCTGTCTACTATTACCCTTCCAAATCCATAGTCTGAACTCACACCCTTAAGGTCTTTACAAGGTAGAGTCCTCATTTTCTCAGTCTAAGGTTCATTCATGTCAGAATCACAGACATTTTTGAAATTAATTATACTATAAAGCATAGTCTTTGGGAGATAAATCAAGTAATTCTATTTATTTTTATTACATTTACTTGTATTTTTATTATGAGATGGACTCAGATGTAATCTAGCTCTGGGATCAAAAGTAAGATATTATCTAAAATGGAAAATTAGTCTCACAAGTTCAGTTAAGACTGAGAGTTCTAATGATTACCTGCCTTCTTCTGATGTTGTACTTCCTAGATATCATTATGTGGTGCTTCTGAAATGCATTGTGTCTTTATATCTGTCCATACACTACTGCACAAATTATTTGCAACCCACTAGGAAAAGGACAATGGATTATATCTCTCTGACAAAACTGTGAGTCTGTTATAACTGGATGTTTGCTGGAGATACAGATACATACATATATGTATGTATATATATATATATGTCTCAAGTGTACTCCACACTGGAAAGCTTTCCATCTAATATTATATTTATGGTAAGATGGCATCCTTCCCATGCTGTATGTAACTATATAAACATATATATACACAAACATGCAACTACCTTCCTCAAACAGGTTTGTTAAAATATATAAGAAATGGGCAATATTCCTGGGGTCGTCTCTAGCAGTGTTAAGTAAAACCTGGTAAAAAAGAGCAGAAAAACAAACAAAGTCATTTCCACTTGAGCTAAATTGTTATGACATCCTTAACTTTTATTTTTCCTTATTTTGTTGTATGTATTTATACATGAGACACCAGTAGCATCTGATTATTAGTATACAGTGTTAACCAAGATGGTGCAATTACTCAAACAAATGCTACAGTGAGGATAAGTGTTTAGCATATACTAAGTTGCTTATGACACTTTTTTGGTGAAAACGCAAGTTTTTTTCCTCAGCTGATGTGTTTTGTGATATACATTTGGTTTTGTTGGCTTAGTCAAAGGCTGTCCATCCATCTTTAGACTCTTCACACTGTGTCCAGATGGAGTATTGCACTTGCCAGTCCAAGTGAAATAAATG
Source organism: Cinclus cinclus (assembly GCF_963662255.1). Classification (NCBI taxonomy): domain Eukaryota; kingdom Metazoa; phylum Chordata; class Aves; order Passeriformes; family Cinclidae; genus Cinclus; species Cinclus cinclus. The sequence goes on along the minus strand of NC_085046.1, from coordinate 36,961,802 downwards.
TCAACATTTCTGTTGACTTCAGTGGTGCCAGGATTTCACCCACACAATCTAAACTTAACATGTTTGCTTTCTGTTTTGGTTTTGTTTTTCTCTTTTTCATAGCAAGGAAGTCCTTGCCATTTCCAAAGGGAAAGGAAAATATCATGGTTCATTGTTTCTAGATTTTGGTGTATAATGATTTCATAAGCATGAATGTTGAACAGTTGTAAAACTCATGCCCAAATATTGTTCTGTTACAGGAAAAGTAATGAAGCATATTAGCTTTGGTCAAAAAATAACTTTTTGGATCAATATGATGGATAACATGCCTATTAGGAAGGTAACAGAACACAGCTGGGATCTGAATAAATTAACTAAAGCCCATCTTTTGCAAGAGGGCTTATGCAGTAATTTGCCAACTTCCTATCATGGGTGATTTAAACATAGATTTCAAAGGAAGTTGGAATATTGAAGCAAATAGCTCATTCTTGAAGATCTTTTGTTGTTTTTAACACATTGAATTAGCTGATTATGGTTGAATATGTAGCGGAAAATAGCATCTGTTTACACTGCAGAATTATAAAAATTACTTACCAGTAACAGAATAAGGAGCAATTTGCAAAAGCTAATCATATTTGTGCAATTTATTTGCAAAAAGTAAGTCATTAATACATACCCAAGGGAAAAAGAACTTTAATAATAATGTGAATCATAACATACTAAGAAACTTTTTAGGGATCAGTTTCAAAAGTTATAACACTATGGGTGTAAAACCATAGGTGTCCCATATTGCTGCTTCTCCTGTACTCAGTGGTCATTGAACTCCATAAAGCATCCTGAAGCTCACTGAGCCCAAATCAGTTCAAACCATCCATACACCCCAAATGTACACCACCAGCTTAGAAACCCGCATGGAGATTTCCTTGTTGAAAGTTCTGTCTTTATTTAGAGGGAAGTTTCCAGTACAATGTGTTCCATCATATAGATTTGGGGTGCTGCAAAGCACTCTGAGGTATCCTAATTATCCCAGCAGTGAGATGTCACAAATGTAAACTGAGAGCTATTCACATTTCAGTTCATCATTGGAAGTGAAGTTAAAGATTCCTATTTCCATTTAATTCAAAAAAGATTCAGAAATAGTTTACTTTCAGAAATATTTCAGAAATTGCTTTTACTAAAGCAATCAGTTTTCTGAAAGTAATTTTTTAGTGACCAGGGAAGACATGCTATCTTTTCCTTAGCCCTGCCATAGCATAAGTGAGAACAACATAAAAACAAGAAAGAACAAATAAATTTGTTAATTAATTTTGTGAAAAGATATGAAGAGGTCTGCCTGCTCCAAAGGCTTTGGAGTCTCAGCATTAAATTTCTGTACCGTTTGGAATTTTCACTCTGTAAGTAATCTCTGCCCAAACATATGTCTTAGATTTTAAAATCAGAAAGGGCTTTTATACATGTCTAGTTTAACCATTTTTTATGTTATTCACGTTATGGTTTCATATAGCTGTTCCAGTTTTGAACCTGATAACCTGTGCTTGACTAGAGGAGATGAAACATTAAAGCCAGTGTAGAAATATAGAACATCTCTGAGACACTTGTCTTATAAAACTTCAACATCTAAAATGTCCTGTTGATTTCAGAGGGACTATTCTTATTCTTTAAAATTTGTGGGATTGTAGCCTGTTTCTTTTAGCTTCAATAAATATTTGGTTTTGTTCAATGGAAAAAAAAAAAAACAACAACTGATTTTCAGATTTCAGTGTAACATCAGTTAAGTAGAAAGGTTTGTAGGAAGGAGACAAAATATAACTGCAGTGTAAGCAGTAAGTGATGTCAGAACATCTCATTAAGTTTTGCATACTATTTGATATCATTAACGGTGGCTTCCTACATGGAACCTAACAGCTTAGAGGAGTAAAAGATTCTAACCTGTCAGCTTTGTACTGGAATGTGTCATTGCCATTTCTGTATTGATAATAGTACAGCATCCTACATGTCTCTTAAATAAACCCCAGTTTTCACCCTCCACTACTTTTGAAACAACTTGATCTATCCACATGTATGTATTACTTTAAGAACCAACATATTAATTTATTTAATGACTAACTTTAATCGAAGATTTAATTACTTCTTCACAAGCAGGTCTGTGTGCTCTGTCTTAAGGTAATGATTCAAACCACTAAGGCTCTGACCCTGTGATAGTTGGTAGAAGTGTACTGACAAACCTTGTAGGTACATACAGTATTTGTGGGCTTCACTGAGGCCCTGAATGTGTTCACAGAATTACCTAAGGATTATTGAAAACAAGGCAAAACAAAAATATGTAGAGGAATAAATATAACTGTATTGTAGACAGACCGATCTTCAAGTTCCTATGCCTTATAAACTTTTGTTCCCTCTAGATATTTGAATTTTTTTCTCAAAATATTTTCTCCCTGGCTAATTGTTTAGACAAATCTACTTTTTGATGCAAATTTACTTCCATGGTATGGCAGCAGATTTTATTGCCACTTAGCTGTTTATGTTCTGTTTATATTGATTCATTACATTAAAAAAATACTTTTGTTTCTAGCAGGTAACAGCATTTATTAATTTAACTTATTTTCCCTTTTTTATTAATGTAACATGTATTTCTGTCTAGAGAGACAGAAGTCCTATGGATACACCTAAACTGGGACGTTTTGAGCAAATTACTTGAATAGGATTCTTTTAGATATACAAAATGTGTCTAAATAAGCAAACAGCTAGTGGGCTGAGGGTTCTTTTATTCCAAGGCAACACTTTGCCTCTATATGGATGCTTCTGCAGAAGGAAGGCTTGGGTTCCTTTTGAGATATGAAGATAATGAAAGGATCTATAAACTCTTCCATCCTTAAATTAACAGTCTTGGCACATCTATGCAAACTTTTCTGTTTCAGTGAACACAAAACTTCACATATTTTACATATGTTTACAGCCTTCTATAAGAACGCTGGAGATTTAACGTGGGAACCTACAGTCAAGCTGACATATAAAATAGAGTTGTAATCAGTAAATTTGAGCGTTTATGCTTCTAATTGTGGGTTTTGAATTTCTGCTTATGGGTAGGAGCTGATTTAAAGGACATTGGAAATATTTACATTAAAATAATTACGGAAATACAAATTGAAATCTGTGTACCTGTGTATTTTAATGAAAGAATCAGAAAATTGCATCAACATTTTTCTGAACACAAAACTGAAACTTGAAAAGCTTCTAGTAATTGTAGTATTAAAAACAGTGATTCCAATAAGATTGTTTGTAGGAGCAGTTACGATAACTCTCTGTACTCTCTTCTATGATTTTGTATATAGAGGTCAAATTAACTTGTTTGCAATTTCAAATATAAAGTTCAAATCATAAGGAATTAATAATTAAATATGCACTTTTTAAACTTTTCCTGTTTTCCATGAAATTTCCTGTAGTAACTGTGTCTGACCACTATGGTTCCATGATGCTGTGCTTCAGTCCAAAAATATCAGAAACTTAGAATTCAATGTTTACTGTGAATGTAAACAGACAGAAATAGTTTCCTTGGCAACAGAAAGCAGGTGAAAACACTCAGACAAGGTACTCTAAACCCACCTACTCAACTTTCTTTAGTTATAAAATTCACAGGATGCATGCTGAGGGAATCAAGTGGGTTTTGTTGAAACAGTGAAAAGTTTCTAAGCTAAATGAGTGTCTGGGCAGGTAAGTGCATGTGTGGACCCTTGACTCCAATTAGCTGTTGTGAACCAACTCAGATTCAAACAGATGCTGGCTCCATACCCAACGCTGTCATTCTTTTGATGACACCAAAAAAACCTGAACTTTTCAAGACTATTCAGAAAATTGATGTTAAGTTTAACAACGTCCATTGTTTTGAAATAAGCATCATTTTTGTATAACTTGAATATTGAACTACATTTACATTATTAATACAATGTATAAAAAATAGGTGGTGGTGTGCACTGCTAGTGCAAGGAAGCTGGGGTACTTTTCTACAAAATAACAGTGGCATATCTCATTTACACAAGTTCTCAATTTGGAATATGTCAGTTCCAGATTCAAAATTGGAGGCATGTATATAATATTTACTAAGACAAATTAATACATGCTTTATTGAATGATATGTATAGCTCATAGCAGTGTGTATAGATTAACTTTTTTTGGTATATCATTCTAATATAATCTGAGATCAATTACTGTGTTAATCTAAATGAAAAAAAAACAAAATTAGTTTAATATTCTCTAAGAACTCTAACTGCAATAAGACTTGCTATGGGCAAAATAAATTATGCTGCCACTTAATGCAGTAAAGATGAGATTAAATATAAAAGTTAATTTTATTGATGAAAGCAGTTTTCAAAGGACCATATTTCATGAACACCCCCCTAAACAACCGTATTGCTTTGGAAGAGAGAATATATAAAGTTCCAGACTCTAAAACTTGATAACCTTGTCAAAATAAGCTTAAAACTTCTCTTTCTTAACAATAGAAAGGATAAAATAGATGGCAAAATGAACAGCCTGTTTATTGTATTTTAGCACGTAACAAAATTTTGTTGTGCTGTATGAAGTACTGGTGTCCTTAAAAGAAAAATGCCAGTTATGGGAACTGATTGATTACTTCAGTTATCTTCCCTTCAGTATATATATTTTGACACAGTGTATGTTGTCTCAGAATGCTGTGTGTTGTATTCAGGCAAATGTTTGCAATTTTGCCTAAATAATTTCAGGTAATGCTACACTCAATGGCAGTTTACAGTACAAGCAGATGTATGGTCATAAAAATACTGCCTTATGGAAAAAGCGAAGTTAAGTAGGAAATTTTGACCTTCTTCATATGACCAAGATAAAACAAGTTTTGCTTTCCATAATGAAAATATTATATTCCTTGTCATAATTTTATAATGAAAATGAAATTGATTTTACTATAGTATGGATGATTTTACCATAAGAATGGTGTTGCCAGTCTTTCACAATGTGATGCAGGCTCTTGCCAGGTGCAATCTCTCACCATTATAGAAATGACTCTGGAAGAAGCCCAAGAACAGGGAGTGGGGTAGAGCAGATTAATTATGCAAGGGTGCTAGTGAGCTCAGGAAGCAGTCATTCACTCTGATCAGTGAGTCGCAGGGTACATTCATGAGTATACTGAATAAATGCTTTAGGAAGGAGAAGAGGGAGTAGAAAGAGGAAGTTTTCTTTACATAGAAAGATAAATACCTGGGGAATAACATATTGGGATATTTTATTCTGCCATAATAATGGATAATCATTTTGCATTTTTTTTCTACAGAAAAGACTTTGTGGTCCTTGACCTGTTATTGCATATTTGGTTTTCCAGAAAGGGGTGAATTGATTGATCATAGTTTAGCAGGTAAAAGCTTTCTCTCAGAACATATCTGAAAGAAGTCATATTGCACATGTCCTTGGTGTTAGTACCACAATTATGTCTGAGTGAATGAAGTAATTAGATTACAGAGTTATGTTGTGGTAGACTGTGCAAAAAAAATTTAAGTGACACAACTCAGAAGATAAAGGTAGGCTCAGCAGAAGGTAGAAATAATGATAGACAATGTTTATCTGCATCGTAATTGACTGCAGATTGAATTTGTATGTATCAGGCAGAAATTAGGATACTCGTTCAATATGAAACATGTCATCATGTTAACATCATGTTTAAGATTTACATGTTTTCACTTGATCTACTATTCTGCAAAGGCTTGTATAGGTAATTAGTTGTTTCATGTACAGTGTCTGTGAAACTGCTAAAGTCTCTGGAGTTTTTCTGCTTTCTACTGGGTAGGTAGAGGACATGTGTGTAATCCTGAATTTCCCATGTGCAATCACTGGGCAAACAAAATAGAGGGCCTTGTAAGAAAGCGGGGGTTTTGTTTTTGGGTTTTTTTGGTTTGGTTTTTTTTTTTTTTCAGTTTAATACAGCTTCATGTAAAAGCTTACCTACTAAATAACTACATCTCTGTGAAAAGGACTGCACAATCCTCTGAAAAATGTTTTAGCTGTTCCTCACTGTTAGAGCCCTGCTTTAAGCTGAACCAGGTGCTGGGTATCTCAGGGCTGTTAGACTTTCTCCCTGTAAAGTTCTCCAGTTTACTTACTGGAGAAGTTCCATAGAGATCAGCTCTGGTCGTGTGAATGGCACATAACTGGTAGAATACAGATGTCTCTGCTGCCTACTGCAACCTTCCCTGGGCAATGCTGTCATCACTGGCTGTCCAGGCTTTGGAGTCACTAGAAAAAAAAAAAAAAAAAAAGACATGCTTGTTCCAAAAATAAAAAGGTCATTTGGATTTTATGACTTTCTTATGTGCTTAGGACATTAGCAAAATTATTTTTCAAATACTTATTGACAGGCCAACTATAGGAAAATATTTGTACTCAGAGATTATGATGTGTGATAGACATAAGCAATTTCCCTGACTTCATCAAGGACAGAGGCTTTCTTGCCCAGCTCACTGACAGTATTAGCTTGAACTGGGAATCTAATTTTTTTGTTGTTGCTTGAGAGCTTTTTGTTATGGGGAATCCTGAGAACAGTTGCAGATCTATTAGCCAAAATTACTACTATTGTATTGAGAGTAATAGCACGGGTGATGTAGCTACCATCCAGTAGCTAATAATTAAAAAAAAAAAAAAAAAAAAAAGATGGGAAGATGACATGAATTTCTGAAGTCCCAGAGAGACAGAAAAGACTTTCCAGCACTCTCAACTCTTGTTTTGTACTTTCTTAGGGTAGAGACAGACTGCAGCCTTGCTGCTAGGTAGCCAGATAAAAGGATGCAGGAGGACACTCTTCACAATAAACATCTTTCAAAATTTATTGTGAAATGAGAAAGACATAGTTTGATTTAATTTTGCGAGGAAGAATCAGTGGAACATATTCACTACACCTTTTGCAAAAGGTTTCTTTTATTTGAAGTGGCTTTCATTATGAAGGCATTGCCTAGAGGGAATGATTAAGGCAGGAAAACAGTCTATAAGAAGAATGGCAACATGAGGTGGATCAGGAGGGATAGCACAAAGAAGATGCAGTACTGCAAAGTTAAAAACTTTCTGAGAATAGGACGAGACCTTTTTTTTGTCTCAATGCAAAAACAAAGCACGATTTTTTGTTGGACCAATGCCTAAAGAACATAAGTGAGAAGGCATATAATCCACTGAAATACATTACTCAGGCACACAAACTTATGTTGAAGACTTCCATGTAGATATGTTGACTGTAATTGTAAGAGAATACTGTCTGGATTGTTTAAAACATTTCATCTTTCTCAGTGTATTTTACACATTGCAGTTTGCTTGGTAATATGATGTCCTGATGGTGATTGTGGTACAATACTGCACTTAAGCAAAGAGAATACAGCTGAGTGTTTATACTACAGCTCTATTTTCTAACTGGTCACATCTGCATAGAATATTTTTATTCTTTTATAGTATGTTTATCTGGGTGGTTATAACAAATATACAGACAGATTTTATAGATAAATCCCTTTTTATATTTGAGCAATTTGTCAAGGTTATAAAATATATGGGTTAGAAAGGTCCCTAATTATTCAACACTGGTGCAAGGAACCAGAGGAAAATATTAGGAGAAGTTTAAATTGACTTGTACTGCTCAAATAGGCAGGAAGTCATTACAAATAGCATTGAAAAGTGATTTGCTAGTAGACATCTTGCCACTTCATTGAAGTAGTTCCCACAGAACAAAGTTTGTTGACATGTAATTTTCAGAATCAGGGTCCTCAGAATTTATTTAAGGATCCTTGAGTTTTCGACATAGATACAAATTAAAAATAAAAATTATTATTCCTACATTATATATTTGTATAATTATATTAGTTATCTAATTTTATCACTATATTTCATATTATTTAAAGCTTTCATAATTATATATTATTATAATAAACAATAAAATAATTATTACTTTCATGTTGGATGTCTTTTTTTAAGAATAGATATGGTTCCCTAAAGTTCTCTGTAACATTACACCAGCAATATTTCATATATTTCTCATGCTTCATCACTGATGTTAGGTAACAGTGACTTGTCTTCCCAGTGCTAGGATTAATTCTGTACATCAAACATGGAAACTCTGATGAAGGCAGAAAGTAAGCTCTTTCCTAAAGTATTCTGCTAATGTATTCTTTTGTAAAAGTGCTCCAGGAGGAAACCCTTCTCAGCTTTCTGAAAGGGTACAGTCTCTTCATTCAGTTAAGCATCAAGGTTAGCAGCGAAAACTAGTACTAACTTGTTTTTCATTCTTCTACTTTCTCCTATTATTGCTTTATTTGGCATGAAAGTTGGGAATAATTATATTTTATGATCTATCTTGTTTTTGTATTCATCCTACAAGTAAATACTCTTTAAGCAACAAATTTTATAGGCTACAAGTAAAAGCTATTTAAGCAGTAGGGATGATTTTGGTCCTCTTATGGCTGTAAGAAATGATTCAGTGAGATATCATATTTTACATTTTTTGCTGAAAAATATATTTATGGATATTTTTGCATCTCCTACATCTTACTCCTGCAAGGAAAGATAATGACAGACTTTTTTTTTTTTTTTTTAATTAGGGTTCCAGTTCAGCTGTAAAACTTCATCTTAGGAGCAATCTGTTTGCTCTCACATATAACTCTCATTAACATGCCAGCTGCAGTTATATTGAAACAAGCTCAGATGGCTTCATTGTCCCCACAGAGGAAGGAGATTTAAACTTTGAAACAAAAAGACTTAAAGATTTTATTTAAGTAGAGGCTGGGTAATCTGGCAGTACTCTGTGGGAAGTGAGTTATGGACAGCTCTGTGTAGCAGCCATCATATCTGCAATCATACCTGTAAATTTGAGCAATGTGTTTCCACTTTAGAGCAATTTCATTCCTATATTTCAGAGCAATGAAAAGGTCACAGATTTCTACATAGGCCCTCATTATATATTCCTTCATCATACAACTTGAGGTTTGTGGAACTATAGCTGTGAGAATTTTGAGAGAGCTGTTGGATGCAGGAGAATTAAACTTGGGGTCCTCTGCCAACAATTCTGTGAAAAAAGTTGAGATTTGTATCAAACTAATATCAGCATTTGTAATTCAGTATTAGGGACCATGTTATGAATATGTTTCAGATTTTTGAATAGTGACACTTAGGGAAAAAAAGTGCAGTCAGAATCTGAAGTTAACTGATGATTAAATTTGACTACATACTCTAAAAATAGTTGACATGATAGCAACACAAGGGTGTACAGTATTATGTCATTTTTAATGCGTCGTTGTAACTTAATACTGGTCTTTCTGTTGGATTATAATTAACATCCTCTGACTGTTTGTATTTGGCTTACAGTATGTCTCAATGTTATGTGTTGAGAATTGTAAAAGGTGCATGATTGTGCTGTTTCTGTTTAAGTTGTTTCTAATTAAAAACTTCACTGTCCAGTGTTCTTTCAATAAGGGTACCTAATACAATGTTTACATTATTTTATGTATAGAGAAACTGGCTTTTCAACCAAACTGAATGATGCATCTCAATATCCAAGAGTGTTTGTGCGTGTGTATACATCCATGCACGTATACACTTACACATAAATTGTTAATTGATTTTAGAGAAGGTCTCCCACTCGCCTCCAACTCACGTTATGCTTTCTAAATCTCAGGCATCTGGAAGGAATCAAGACTTTTCATGTAAGCTGAAAGTCATCATTCCCTCTAGCCAACCTTGGAGTGATAGTCACTAGAACTCCTCTCCCAAAAATTCAGTACAACAAATAGCATTAAATAACTGTCTATGACTAATAAATGCCAGATAATGCAGGATTCTTCTACCTGCATGAGAACCTTAGTGATTGGAACGACTGTGCCTTTTTATTCTATTCGATATTTTAGGTTTGTAGCCACTAAATTCCATATATATGTTTTGATTCTTCTGATTGGACAATAGAAAGCATTTACCTTTCTTTTATGTTCTAAGTATCTTCTATTGTTTCATGTTTTCTAAAAAGAAAGTACTGATTATTATGGGTCCTGGAGCTGACCCATAATTGTTGCCTTTTGTTTTTTCAATTCTTTAATAGCTAGATACTGACTACTTTTCTAAACTCTTAACTTCTCTTCCAAGTAGTAAAGGAATTGCTTTCCATAAAGTTTGAAGTTCAAAAGGAAAGATATAAGCAAATTTTCATATTCTACATTTATCAACTGAAATATTGTCTTTCTTATAAAACATTAAATAATTAGTGAAGAATTAAAATCTGATATTCTGAATATCCAAAGTTAAGTGTTTTTTTGTATAAAGTTTAATTTAATAGTTCAAATACTAATCTTAAAATTTGCTTGCACATATATTAAATGAATAAATTTACTAATAAATCTTGAAATAATAAAGTTATTTGCAAAGTAATGCATTAATTTTAATAGCAGTGCATATACAAATCTTTTTTTGCTTCAGCAGTATTTAACAATAGTTGTATATTGGGAATGTGACAAGATTTGTGGGAGCTTTCTCCTTTGAAAGGCTGCTCCTGGCTTTGAATTTCAAACACTACCTTTTGTAGCAGGTGAACAAAAGTAATCCTCCTTAAAAAAAAAAAAACAAAACAAGTAAAAAAAGAAAAAAAAAACCAAAACCCAACATTTATTTATTTTTAAGAAGCCAGATAATTATATGTCTGCCTCACATTCAGTTAAGTCTTCAGTGATGGGCTTTGAAGGGTGTGTTTTATATTTTACTTTTTTTGTTTGGGCTTTAGTTTTGGACTGGAGTATTTTTTGTTTGTTTTTTACTGTCAGTCTTTGCTGAGAAGTTGCTGATACCACTATTAGTAGTAAACTGTTCTTTGAAGGAATCTTTGACAAAAATTCTAGTTTGAAATACAAACTGGAAAAGTACAAAGCTACCGGGAGAAGAGTGCCATCCTCCCTGTTGCCTGAGAATCATTTTTTTTTCATGTGGAAGCAACATAAATTTAATAGAACAACTAATGGTAGCAAGGTAGACTAAAATAACCTAATTTTGGTCTGAAAGTAATCTACTGTTATACAGTGATGTACTGTATTTATTGAATTTGCATTGCTCTAGTACTTTATCCATTGTTTTCCAAGCATCATTCTAATTTTAATTTTCTGTTTGGTCACTTCTTGGATAATGTAAGTGGTACCCATTATTGAAAGGTAGTCTGTATTTGTACTAATACAGAGAATGCCAGTTTAGAAATGAGCCTGATTGCATGGTTCATTTTGTTCTCCTTTGTAGAGCCAGGCTGCGGCCCACTACAAAGGCACTAAACATGCCAAGAAGCTCAAAGCACTGGAAGCCATGAAAAATAAGCAGAAATCTGTTACTACCAAGGACAGCGCAAAGACTACCTTCACTTCCATCACTACCAATACCATCAATACCAGCTCTGACAAAACAGGTTAAGCGACAATCTTTGTTGGTTTTGTTTGGTTTTGGTTTTGGTTCAGTTTGTATTTTTTTTTTCTCTTGTTTTATTCCATGTCTGTTTGCCTATGTGCTTGCCACATTGATTCATGCTTGATCCATCTTTCTGTGTGATATTGTTTTCTTTAAGCTCTTTCAGTAGGCCGGTGAGAGTCTGATAGTCATGTAGCTGATTTCTCTTAGTGAAAAGAGGCTTGACATTCTTTTTACAATGGAATGCAATACTCATTACTTGATTAACATATCAACTGATCTAAACCTCCTGGTCTGTATGCACTATCTCTCTATCAATAATTATATATGGCATATTTCTTTTAACCGCAGTGTAACAAATTGCACTATTTGTGTCTAGAAGCCTCTTAGAAAGCATTCTCAGTGAAAACCTAGTTTCCATAAATTTCAAACATTGCATTATTTTTTTAAAATGGCTATTGCATGGTTTTGAAATGGAAGAGAGCTGTATAACCTCTATTTCACACAATCAGGTAAGTGCAATTGATGCCAATTATTCTGCTTAAAAGAGTCTTCACACTGAAATAATAGTGTTTAAATTATTGTGTGGGTAAAAGTTACCCCTTTGCAAATAAAATCTACATACTTTTAAAGTCAACAGGGTTTGGTTGACATTGCATTTTAAATGTGCAGCTATTGTTGGAAATTTCAAAGGAAGATTGTAAGGTCATTGAGAGGTAGTCTAGGGTCTCACAAGGTATGACTGCTCTTCTGTATGAAGGGATACTGTTTGTATATTTAGGCATAACCAGTCCCTCTCCTGAAGCAAGGCAAAAATAACCATGGGAAAAAACCAAAAAAGTCAAAGCTGTGAAACATCAGAGATGTACCTACTGATGCTGAAAACTGCTCATTTGGAACCATTTATGATCCAGTAAGTTTAGCATTGTAAGTGGATGTGCAGTAAGCAACTATAATACAAGAGAAAAGTACCTTGCAGGTATGTGAGGTACTTTTTTGTAGATTAATTTTTACTACATTAGTTATAGACAGATAACATTATGTCTATCTTTCTATATAAGTATGTTTATCTTAGTTATAATTCACTATTATAGACAGCATATGCTTTTTAATGGATATTTATACACTAATTATAATGGGATGACTTTAAGAACTATCTGCTACATTGTTTTGGTCTTTGTTACCACAAGAAAAGAAAAGAAAATATTCTTAGAGGTTTTGTGTGATGAAAGAAATTAAGTATGGGAGAATAGGAGCGATGCCAAAAGTTATTTGGGCAAATATGTGTTTCTGAACATATAAATGCTTTTAAAAGTTACTTGTGCTGTTGAGATATTCAGAACAGGAAGGAAGATGTTGTGTGAAAACAGTAATTTATTGTTTACCAAATATGATTTAAAGGTTGAAGACAATAACTGAAGAAAAGAAAGATCTTTTAAAGTTTTAAACTGTATTATTCAAAAGGTTTTGTCTTATACTGTGTAAGTTCGAAAGATTTTCCAACGTGTCTTAAAACCAATCTGAGTTCTTCTATCAAGCTTTGAATTAGATCCCTGACAAGAGATATATGAACTGTCATATATGTCATGTCATGACCTGTATCCAAGATCAGTAGTCCAAATCAGATTTATATCAGCATAAATAAGAAAATATCAGAAATCCAGATGCACACATAAGCAATGGCTTATGCTGGAGTTTCTTCAGCTTTACACAGTGGTTGTGAATTCCTAGATTAATTTCAGAGAATGTGTGTAAACATATGTGTAGGTATACATATCCATATATTTATTTTATGTTAGAAATACTGACCTTAATTGGGGTTCTAAAAGATACATATTGATGTTAATTGACAAAAGACCAAAAATCTTACAATTTCTTAAAATATTGAGAGCCATATTCAACTTCTGCCAAAAGCCCTATTCAACCAGTGGTATTCAAAGTAAGGCAGGCAGTTCCATCCAGAGGCAGTTATTGCAGGTCAGCGTTGATGTGACTGGCAACAGAATAAAATGCTTGGTGTAAATTATCCTTTGTCAAGCATGTACACATGGTGAAGGGAAAAAAAAGTTTGGTAGCCAAAAAGATGAAATTTTCTGTCGACTCTGACAAGTCAAAATTTTCATAAATTGGATTTTATTTCCTTTCTGGTTGTTCTGTGTCCTGTATTTGCTTCATAGAACTTTTAAGGGCAAAATTATTCTGAACATCCAAATATACTGCACTGTGTGAGTTTCTACATTTGGAAATTATTACTGTAAAAGTCAAACATCCTGATAGTAAGTTCTCAGGGAGAAGTTGTACTGATTAATATAAATCATAAACTAATCTTTCCTAACTACAAGAAAGTTATGAAGTTCATGTACTTGTGATCATTTGGAACAAAAGATTTTTCTACAGCATTTTAAACCTGTCTGCTGAGGATTAATAGTTGATCCTAAATGCACTGAGGATAGGGTCAAGTACATATCACTTCTTATATAGCATCTACAGCAGTGGTTAAATGCTGAATTGCATGTCAGTCACAGCACATTGGTCACAACTTCAGATCACTGGCTCTGTGTACCCTTAGCAGCTACAGCAGACCACACACCATCAGGAAATCTGTACTGCTATGCAATAAGGATTGTGAAAAAAATCACATAGTATGCAAACTGATTCAAGGGTTAAAGCAGTTTTGCTATGTTTCTTATTCTGGAACTTTTTTGTTAGGTGTGGTGCCAGCATGTGTTATTGACACTGTGCAGCTCACAGTATAATCTAACTCCTTAAAACCTCTCACATATGATTCCTGTTGTTTAAATTATGTGTTAAAGAGAAAACACACAAATATGAGATTATTTTGCACATTCTGTAAAAGTCTTTTTTTTCCTTCCCTTTTAACCATCTTTTTAGAATTATTAGAGTGCTTGAACTCAAAAGACCTTGAGAGCAATAAAACGTCATGAAGAGTTATATTGCCAGTGATGTAATGGCAGTGCCATTCTCAAGATGTGAGAACTTTTTTATCATATCTACTATTTAACACACTTATTTCATCTGTATTTACCAATTTTTATGTTACACAGGCGGTCAGGACAGAAAAACATAAAACATGAGCATTACAAGGAGAAGCCTAATTTATGGCATTATACAAACCAGATTTCAGTATTTCTTGATTCTCCAATTCAGATGTGACAGTAAAAGTGCATTTCATTCTGTATATTAGCACACGCACATACAGACTCCCTGATAGCAAATTGTTAAACTGTCTTTGATACCTTTGCAAATTGCTCCTCCTTTCTGAAAAGGAAGGTTTTCTTCAAAAAGCTACTTCGTATCTTCAGCTGTAAGGACTGATACTTTAGAGCACTGAAATATATTTAGATAGAGTGCATTCTATCATTCTAATTAAAATACATGTCCAGTAAAGTCATTGTCCTGCACTTGGATTTTTGGAAAATAGATTGAATCACCAATATTATATCCATATAAAATTATGTCCCTCCAGTTGTTGCATATGTCTAAATATTCATTTTTTCCAAAGCTATGTGAAGTTAAGCAGGACACTCCATGACCACATTATCAGAAATTAAGGCTTGAATATTTGGGCTGCTTCTTATTTATTTGTTTGTTTATTCAGCAGAGAATTCAGTTAGATCATTTGGTATCAAGGGAACAGAAGGAATAGACCTTTCAAAGGGGAAAAAACATGTCATTAGGAGCCATCAATATGGCAAAGTCTTTTATGCTGCTTTTGTATGTTATACACTGTGCCTTGAATCCTAGGTACTTAAATGTAATAAACAGCTGTCAAAAACAGACAAAAATGTGATGAGCAGGAAAAGTGTGTACCTGTGCCAAGGCACAGTCAAGATCATCTATCACCAGTACAGCCTTAACAGCTAAGAGACCCCTGTGCTGTCAGAGAACAAAACACTGGTGCCTGTCCTAAAAAGCTTACAGCTTCACATAAGATGAGAAACAACTTAAGGAATAGACACTGTAAATGTAACAGGAAGGTGTTGAAAGGACTGGTAACATAAATGTGTTTGAGTGATAAAGGCATCACAAGAAATGAAAATACTGAGGGATGGATTATAAGGAAAAGGAAGAGGGTTGGGTTTTTTTCAGATACTACACATTAAACGTGTGGGTAGCAGTATTGGCAAAGGCATAAGATCTCTTTGTTTACTTTTTTTTCACTGACTCATATGAAAATTCTTCTGTGTAAAAAATTTTGGTTTCTTTATTGTTGTTACCCCTCTAAAATTCTTTTTTTTTCTTTTTGTCTAAGAAGTGATAGGATATTTCTGGTTAGCAGATGAAACTCCTGAAACAGCAATTTCAGTCCAATTGGGAGAACTATGAAATTGAGAGCAGTTGGAATGGGAGAGAATAGTCATTCAGGCAAGGTCTTGGACATAAAAGTGAAGGCAGGGGGAGAAAGCAATCGGAAATGATGTGGTAGTTCAGGGTAAACTTTGCAGGAGGAAGAAATGTAGATGGTATGAAATGGAAAGGTTTAAAAAGACATGTAGGAGTTAGGCAGCCAAAATGCCAGAGGATCACAGAATTTTTGCGTTTGTGTGAAGGGACATCATTATGGATGTCTGAAGATTGTCAAGGCCGCCCTACAGGTCAAAGCAGAGTCAGCCTCAGCAGGACGCTGAATATATTTTTCTGTTGAGTTTTGAGTACCTTCACAACCTTTTACTGGGCAGCCGTCTGGTTTGACTACTCTTAAAGAAGAGCAAAGAAATTTTTCTTGTGTTTCAGTCCACTGTCCTGTATTTCAGTTTCTGGCTGTTGTGTCTTTTCCTGTCACTGAGCACCAATTAAAAGAGTTTATGTATTTTATATTCCCTGACCTCATCAGGTATTTATTTATATACACTGCTGGTTTATTTTTCAAGCGGTGCCCTTCAGGGTTCCAAGTCCTTCTTCACAAAGCTGCTTTCCAGATGCTTAGCCTCCAGCCCAGACTGATGTGTAGGGTTATGGCTTCCCAGTTATGGGACTTTTGTGCTTTCCTTCACTGAATTTCAAGGGACTTCGAAATTGTTGTACAATTTCTCCAATCAGTCCAGTACCCTCTGAATGGCAACCCATCCATCTGGTGTATCAGGCCCTCATCCCAGTTTTCAGTCATCGGCAAACTTGCTGAAGGTGCACTCTGCCCCATTGTCTGCGTCATAAATGAAGACTAGAAAATATTGGGCAATATTAGTTACCTGCACAGGAAAAAGTTCTTCCTCACATTCAGATGGAATCTCCTGTGCATCATGTTCTGCCCATTGCTTCTTTTCCTACTGCTTGGCATCACCAAGAAGAGCCTGGCTCCATCCTCTTGGCACCCACCCTTCAGATATACATAAACATTGATGAGGTCCCCTCTCAGTCATCTCTTCTCAAAGATGAAGAGACCCAACTCTCTCAGCTGTTCCTCATAAGGGAGATGCTCCAGTCCCTTAAATCATATTTGCTGCCTTTCTCTGGACCTTCTCCAGGAGCTCCATGTCTCTCTTGTACAGAGGAGCCAGAACTGAACACATAATTTCATATGTGTCTTCACCAGGGCTGAGTAGAGAGGCAGGATCACATTCTTTGCTCTGCTGGCAATGCTCTTCCTAATGTGCCCCAGGACACCATTTGTGTCCTTGGCTCCCAGGATGTACTGTTGGCTCATGGAGAGATTTCTGTACTCCTGGACCACCAGGTCCATCTTTGCAGTGCACGCTTTTCAGCTTGTGCTGGTGCATGGGGTTATTCTTCCCCTGATGCAGGAGCTGCATTTGCCTTTGTTGAATTTCAGAATATTCTCTGCCCATAAGTCCTTCTGAAGGGCTGCACAGCCCTCTGAGGTATCGGCCACTTCTTCCAGCTTTGTGTTGTCAGTGATCTTGCTGGGGAAGCATCTCCCCCTTCATCCAAGTAATTGATGAACAAGTTAAACAGTACTGGGGCCAGTAGTGAACCTTGGGAACACCAGTAGTGACAGTCCTCCAATCAGACCCTGTCCTACTGAATATAACCCTCTGGCTTAGCCAGTTCTCAATCCACACACCTGTCCAATCATCTGCTCCATTCCTCCTGAGTTTGTCTATGAGAATGTTGTCAAGAGAAGTGTTGGAAGCCTTGCTGAAGTCAAGGTAGGCAATAACTGCTGCTCTCCCCTCATTTACCCAGCTATTTGTTATACTGTAGAAAACAGTCAGGTTGGTCAAGCATGATTTATTTACCTTCAGTGAATATACACTGACTATTCCTGATCAGCTTCTTGTCATCCATGTGGATAGAGATGGCCTCCAGATTGAGGTTCTCCATCACGTTTCCAGAGATTGGCCTGAGGCTGAGTGGCTGGTAGTTCCTTGGGTCTCCCTTCTTGCCCTCTTGGAAGACCAGGGTGACATTTGCTTTCTTCCAGCCTTCAGGCACCTCTCCTTTTCTCTGTGACTTTTCAAAGATTGTGAGCAGCCTAGCTGTGGTGTTCTCTGGCTCTCTCAGCACCCATGGATACATCCTGCCACGGCCCATGGGCTTGTGGATGTCAAGTTTGTTTAGGCATTCTCTGACCCAAACTTCCTCTGACCAAGGAAAAGTTGTCCTTCCATACTCCTTTATTCTGGTCTCCTAGTTCAGAGATTCCTGATTTTGGTTGGTTTGGTTGTGATGTGAATGACCTTGCCCTTATAAGACCATTGTGTCTCTTTCAGGTTTCTAGTAAAGAGTCTAGAGGCTCTTTGTTGTTAGTAGGTACTGCTTTATTTAAGAATTTCTGTCCTAAATTGTAGGGAAAAGTTTTCAAACACAGTGCTCGAATGAAATCTTGTTTGTGTGAATATTTATAGATGGACAACATATAATTGACTAGTACTATTTATATTAATATGTATCTGCATGTTTGATTACAATATTTGCCCTACTCTGAGTAGTACTTACCTGTTTTTGCCTCCAATGCCATGCATTAACACACCTTGCTTGTTTACTTTTATCCTTTAATGTGTTACATTAGTTCTGTACACAGATGCATCTGTGCAGTTCCTGATTCAGTTCCAGAATCTGTAATAGAAATGAAGTCCCATTAAAAATGAAAATAATTTTCCTCATATCTCCTCATATCTCATATTTTCCTTTTATTTTCAATTTAATTTTATCTCCCTTACATTCAGCTGTTTGTAATAAACATACATTTTGGAAATGGCTAGGCTTTCACGTTTATGATGGTTTTCATATATTAAGAAATACTGGATTATTTCTGTTTTTTCTTGGTGTACTTACCCTATTTTATTATTATATTTAATATTTTTTCTCTACAAGTTACTTCTTTAATCCTTTTTTCCTAATGCCAAACTACCCTAAATTTCCATTTCTTAATGAAAGCTTAAGAAGATATACTGCTGTATTTATAATATTAACATTGTCTATTTATTAGCATTTCTATAGGCAGCAGGTTTGTCTGTAATCTTTTCTAACTAAAAGAAATTCTATTTCTAGCAATAATACCAATGTCAGCTGTATTTAAAATTCAAAATAGTATTTAATACTATTCCAAATCTGCTGGTGTACACAGAAACAATTTACTGTATGCTCCCAGTGTGCAATTTGCTTTTACAGTTTAGGCTGTGGTTACCCTTGTATATGCAATTATTATATTAAGGATGTTTAATCTAGGAATACAATTCAGTGCAGTCTGTTTGTTTAACTTAGTTGGTTTGTTTCCATCTGCTTTATTTTATCATAAAGTGTGCTTTTGTTTCAGCAAGTGATTTCTTCAGATCATTTGAGCATTGCTTAAGGCACAACAAAATTAACAGGCTAACTCTGGATTCAGGCTTGAGAGATACTGGATGTAAATTGTTTTTTTTTTTTTTTTTGCAAGTCAATGTTTTAGTACACAGCAAAATGAAACAATGACCTTGAAGTTTGAATTTATAGGGGTTTTTACCTCATATTTACTTGTTTATGCTATTTTGCGTGGAGCATTCAGAAGTTGCAAATGTGAAATAATAAAGGAAAGCAATTGATTGGTGATTAGCAGAACACAGATGAATTTCAAAGCATGCTATCAGTCTTCATGGATCACTTCCCAATCACCCAGTTCCTAAAGTTGAATAGTTTCTTTAATTTTGTTTGAATGAAAAATCTTTAAAAGAAGCTGTAGTCTGAAAGAGATGTTCTTATTTTTTAATTATCTTGTCATTTACTTGGAAATTAGAAATTACTATTTCACAACTACCGATTGTCTTTAACACACGCCTGGAAAATTCAACCCAAACCAGCAAAATATAACTGTGCAATACCTTCTTTCACTTTAAATCATCTATGCTTTGACTTTGCCATACTTCAGACAACCTGTAGCTAACTGCAGCACTAAATGTTATCAGCATTCCACAGACTGTTGTACCAATTTTGTATTAGAGCTTGATGGTAATTTGGAAGACAATAGCTTCCCTTTTGATCTCTGTGTAGAACTAGAGCTTTTTCTTTCTTTCAGAGTGTAGCTAAATGACGATATAAAAATTACTGTAATTTATATGGGTGCCTCAATTGATCGTGAATGGGAAATAAAATCCTTCTTTGCTTGCATCCACATATGCTGAGAGCTTCATCATATGAACATGTGTTTTGTGTGGACCCAGCTGCTTTTGATTGTGATTGCCTTCACAGCAATTTTATGCTTGAATAATGCTGCAGTTGGAAACTGCTGTCAGTCACAACATCTGTATCAGCCTATTTAATCCATATCAAAGTCCAATACTGACAATGGTATTGTTCAGAGCTCTGAAAAGCTTTTTCTATTGTAATATTGAGTAGAGTCTTTCATTCTATCTAAGGGAAAAGTCAGCTTGACCGCATATGCCCAAAGTAGTAACAATTGGAAATCTTGGGAGTAATCCTGTGTTCGCTAGGTGTCCGTTTATAAGTTATTCATCAGTACTGCTGCAAATCAAGCGCCACAGCACATAGCTGCTGCATGACATGTTCTGTATGGTGTGTTTTGTTGTTATGTTGGGAAGGGCATTGACACTATCTAGAAGGATGGCTTCCAAAGACACCTCAGTTCTAGCCAGCAAGCTTTCAAAAAAATCATTGCAGTCCTAGCTTTCTTTTCAAGTTTTTACTGCAAAACCTCAGTTTCAGAAGCCTGTTGCTATTGAGTATTTGTTTATGGACAAATTTGAAATGGACTAGTGACTTCATGATCCAGTGTGCTCAGATAGGTGGTGAGTTTTTGCAACTATGGAATTTTTCAAATGAGAAGGTCTGTTTTGAGTGCAACAAAAGGTAGGTCTTCATTCAAGTGATCCATCTTGTTTCAAGCTGACATCATACTGGCTGAACATGGCAAAATTAGGAGGTAGTCGGTTATCTGTTGAGGACTGGATTTTTTTTTAAGGCAAGAATAATGAAATCTACAAAGGTGCTTTAGAGCTTGCTTAGATTATTTTCTTTTGTGGATCATGTCATGTTCATGTCATGCTAAAATCAAGAAAACTGGAGAGTGTGGTTAAGCATATGGGTAAATGTACTGTGCTGAATGTCGGAGCCTTTGTTACATGATTCCCTCATAGCACTGTCCAGAGGGATCTAAAGACAGCCGTAGCTGCAAGAATTCTATTAATAAATGTAGGGAAATCTGCTTTACCCAGTCATTGGCATTTCATTTGCCATTCATGTGACAAGAACTCAGTGCAGCAGAAATAATTTCTAGAAACAGATTATTCTATGTACATGTAGTAGGTGCTTTCAGAAAAAGGCCTAAAGCAAGTAGTATTAAAATCTATTGTAAGAACAGGAAGAACAATTTAATTGTGCAACAATTCTATTTATTCTTTCTTCCATTTGGTATTGGACTATTTTCAATAATGTGTTCAAGTCTGTGCTGATCAGTGATTTATTTCCTTAGTTAGGGAGCTCTTGTAGGTGAAATTCCTCCCTACTGTGTCATTCTTTTGCTAAAATATACCTTCCACTCTGCTGTATTAAAGGAGTTAGACATCATAAAAAATCATTTTATATTTTCTACCAGTCAAACAAAGTAAATATCCGACGGGACCAAATTTCTGTCTTCCTGCCATTTTCCCTCTTATCCCTGAAGAAAAAGAAATTACTATGTTTTGAATTAGTGAATACATGGCAAAATACAAAAATTCACTTAACTTCTAGTTGTTTTAAGGTTTGCTACCACTGCATTTGTAACTCATCTAAATTAGCTGAAATTTAGGCTAAACTTTATTAAGATATCTTCAGCAAGTGTCAAGTTATCCTGAGACAAAGCATGGCTGTGGCTGTAAAATCTGTTTGAGGAGGAAAGCAAACATGCAGTTTGTCTTCATGCACCTGAACTCTCTATTTCTTAGACTTAATGTAGTTTTCCATACACCAAGTGGTTTGCTTATAGGTTAAAGTTCAGGCAGGCCACACCTGTAGTTTTAGAATAGGTATGTTCAGTCTCTTATTCTCAAGATTCATATAAGGTTTCAAATGTTTTGAAGAATTATTCTGTGCTTCTCATTTCATCTTTGTGCATTCTGTACTCCACTTTGCTATATCTAATAACAGTCTCTGTATTAAAGCTCTGGTTTTATGTCATATCCATAATTTAATTCGAATTAAAGGAGCTAGAAAAATTTATGCAAATTGAAATTAAGAACTGTAAAATTATAGGAAATTATATTATAGGAAAAAATGTCTACAAAAATAAATAGAGATTCATCAAAGGGAAAAAAAAAGGGACTTTTAAGAGTAATTGGACCAAGGAACTGTGTCTTAGATTTAATTTGAGAGGGGACAAATGCATTTTATTCATGTAAACTTAATGATGATGTTTATGTTTTAATTCTTTCTATACTAATGGTAAGATCTAGTGTATTTAACCAGAAATACTAAATTACAGATCAGGAAAACTTGCGTATTGTTTTAAAAGAAGCAGATAAAGAGCGTTCTGGATAAGCTCTTCTGTTTTTCTGTTCGTTATAGGCACTGTAGAAAAGCCAGAGGACTAGAAGAAAGCTAATGTTGTGTCAATATTCACAAAAGGTAAACAGGATGAATCTAGCACTTATAGGTCTATCAGCCTGACACTAATCTCCTGAAAAATAAAGCAGCAGCTGGCAGGGAAATAGAGTACTGAAGTAAACTAGATCAATTATATAATGACAATGTATATGAATTGAGAGAAAGCTATACTTTTCTACCTAAAATTGTTTATATGAGATTACATATTTGATTGAAAAAAGGTAAGTAAAGGGTGCTTTGTGTTTTCATGGCTCTAGAAAGCGCAGAAGTTAAAAATTTTGTAAGATACTGGAATACTACAGAATGAATATGGAACACATTAAGTGGATTTAAGCCTGCTAATTATAGGCCTTGGAAAGCAATCTTGAAATACAAATGGGTGTAGAAATATTCTATTGAAATCCTTTTGGAATAAAATCTTAATTATAATATAATCTTACATCATCTGTTACCTGCAAGCAATTATAAAGTCTTCACAAATGGCACAAAACCTAGAATTTTGGGCAAGTAATAAAAAAATGAGCTGTAGATTCAGTACATCAAATGGTTTTAATACAGAAAATAACCATATGGAATTTATTGAAAAGCTGGGGGAACTTAATGTGAAGATAAAGTTGACTTTGGAGTACATGGCTAAATATCTACTACATAGGAACCACTGGTGTATTGATATTTCCAGACAGCCTTGTGGAATTAAAACGTTTTTTGAGCATGATGGAGGGTTATAAAGATTTTGGCTTATCTTATTACTGTAAATGAATTGATTTTTTTTCCCCCCCAAAGAATGGCATCAACTAGAATGGAAATTTGAGGAAGATCTAATGCAACTACTTAAGAATGGTTTAATAGTGAAAGACCTAATGAGATAGATGCATTCAACTGAGTATTTATCAGAGAATTTAAGAAATATTATGATTGCAGTCTGTAAAAACTAGCATGAAGAAAACAACCTTACAGTAAAAAAAACCCTATTATTTGGGAGATGTGACAGTATCCAGAGATAGTTACCCTTATTCTACAATCAAGATAAAATTTACATAATTGTCAAAAGGATTCTAAGATATACAACACTTCATGTGGGATTCTGGTATTCATTTGAATGAAGCTACTAGGTTTAACTCAGGAATCAATAATGAAAGTCCTCTGGAAAATATCCTGGTTTATGTCATAGTAAATTGTAGACATAAGTATTTCAGGCTTCAAATGAATTTTTTTGCTTTCATTATCACACCCAGAAAAAAAGGTTTTGCTGCTTAGAGGCAGCAGATCGTGTGTGTTACACATTTGAGACCATCTGTAATGAAGTCTTCCAAGTAGCAAATATTATAGTACTTAAATTGAAATACGAGACCAATTTGACATCAGTCAAGCGACATAACATTTTCAAAGCTCAAGAACTGATTTTTAAAATAACTCCTACTAAGGTCGTACAATTTTATCTTTCTGGTTTTTGTACGGGACTGGACAAATGAATAGTGCTTGATTAAGAAAACCATAGAAAAACATAGTTGTTGGTGTAGTTTTTTTTCAAAAAAACAAAGGCTTTATGGAGCAAAGCTCACTGTACCCTGTCTCAGTACCCTTAATTATGTCACAAAATTGACGCCAGATAATTGAAGATGTTTAATTACTCTGGAAGACTAATTTCTTTCTATTGGTATAGCTACTTCAGTGGTGGTTTTTGTTTTTTGGTTTTTTTTGTTTGTTTGTTTGTTTGTTTGTTTGGAGTTTTTTTTGTCATTACTAAATTTTTAATTGAGAATTAAAATTCATGTTTTAAATCCCAAGTTGCAAACTTTTGTGCATTCTTACTTTCAATCAGAATTTAGTACTGCTTTCACTTACTTGTTCCACATCCTTGTTCCACCTCTGATTAGTTTTAGAACCTCTAATGAGCATTTTAGATGATTCAGAAGGATTTAGTTATTTAATCCAGTAGATCTGCACTGATCAAAGCACAGGCAGTTACATTACTTTGAGTAAACCATGTTTCCAGCCAAGTATTAGAGAGAAAGCAAATTTAAGAAATCAGACTATTTTTTATCATACTTTTCAAATTATCTCCTTTCTGCTTGAAAATAACCATTTTCTTAAATTAGAGCACTCAAAATAACTCTTTAATTCATTCACCTTATCAGTAGATTCCTGAGAGTGCTGCCATGCAGTTTTAATCCCTTCCTTTGCTATACTTTACTTTTTACTATCTCTGGTTCATTTTCTGCTCTGCTGATTTAACGGCTGCAAGTTTTTAGCATTGTCTTACCAGATCCTTCTGAAAGTTGCATCAATAGATTACCCACTACTGGCTATCCAGTTGAATTTGCTTGAAGCAGTTGCCCTGAATAAAACCTGTATTTCCCAGTAGGGAAAATGCCTCACTATTTTTTCTTGCTTTGACATACAAGAAAGTATCAGCAGCTATTGATGACAATACATAGGGAGTTTGAAATATGTGGCGGATTTTGCCGATCTTGCCTTATTATGCTTTTCTTGCATGTGCTTTGTGGTTGTTAGTTCTTGTTATGGCACCAGACACAGGGCAAGGGCAATGGCTTGGGCAAGGCTTAGTGCATTATTTCCCTCCCGGAGTATGGCTGGTGTGAGTGAACTTCAGCAGCACGATTTAATAGATCGGTCTTGAGGACACATCTGGGGTGTGTGTGTGCATAGGGGTGGCAATGCTCACAGCCTGGGGAGCATGCTGCCTGGGCAAAGCTTCTGTGCAGATCAATAGCACGGCTGGCAGGATCTCACAATGCCAATCAGCTCTTTTATTTCAAACTGCTAACATTTGGGAACTTCTAACAATAACAATCGGCTTTGTTACCTCGAGTTTATGACCGACACTTCCCTCATGAAAATTCATGCACACTAATCTACAAGATCCTTCTATAAGATGGATCCACCACAAGTCAGGTAGATAATTTTGTTTAAGTGCAAATTCAGGCATGATACCTGGGTGGTCAGATACTTATTTATGAAGATAAAGAGGGAAAATAAAAGGGCTTTCATTCCTGCTGCTTTCTGCTCACTGTAGATTGCCTACCTTAGGTCTGTATTGTGTGCTGGGTCCTGAAGCTCCTGCTTCAAGTATCACCAGTGAGAGTGGTAGCCACATTACTGCATGGAGAAGGTGAATTATACTCATGATGAACAGAAGAATAGTATGGAAACTACTGAAGTAGAAGTAAAATTCATACTTACAAATTACTACCAGATTCAGGGTGGCATCCTCTACTTGCACAAGGGCTCCATCAATTTTTCAAGTTTTTTGCACATATCTGAGTGCCTTCTTGATTCAAAGTCAGGGGACTGAGTAAGGCTATGTGAAGTGTTTAGAAGGCAAGCAGCCATTTAGCTGAATATTCACAATACATAATTAGTTATATATCTATTGGTAGTTACTTAACTAATATGTTTGGGTAAATTTAAAGGAAGTTTACTCAGCCTGCTATTGCAAATTTAATCCATTAGTCAACACTTTTCTGTTGTTAATAATTTTTCAGTTTTAACTTTTGTCTCACTGCACAGAATTTGAGATTCTCATCCTGTTTTTCCTGTGCCAGGGGATTCTTCAAGTTGTCCACTGTGATAGCTGTTCACAAATGCCAAGTTGTTACTGTACTGCCTTTTAATTATCCAGTTATTTTTGTCTAGCTCCAAAGAAAGGTCCCTGGTTGTCTTCTTTCACAACTGTGAAGCTTACTTCATGACTGTCATCCACTGTCATTTTGGTTTAAGCTTTTCACAATTCCTAGCTCACTTTAAACAAAGGAAGAAAATTAATGGAATTTTGAATTAGCCCACTCCTACTAATTGGCACTAACAGTGTGGTTGTCAACTGCTCCATTTTTGTTGATCAGTAATAGTCTTGAAGAACCATCTGTAACTGGAAATCTGTCTCATTGTTTCCTTCAGGTAAGAGTCTTTGCAGTACTTTAAAGAGATTTTCAAAAATGCAAAACTTCACTTTACAGGACACTTCAAAGTAAACCTCTGAAATGAGAATATTCAGGGGAAAAAAATCCAAGTGTTGTGGATACTAATCTAGTTCATGCAGAGTGGGTCATTATATTTTGCATTATCTTCAGCCTCTGCCTGTATTTCTTTAATTGAGTTTGTTACTGACTGCTGTTTATGAGGAAAAAAAAAAAGGCAATCAACCAAGCAGCTGCCAATCTCAACAAATTCATAAAAAACCAACAGCCAAACCAGAAAGTTGGAAAGAACAGTTTCTCTTTTCCTGCACTTACATGCAGCTGTGCTACTTTAGAACTTAAGTGATTTTCTCTTCCTCATGTGCTGTGGACAGGACACTGAATGAGTCAAGATACCTGTCATTTTGGACCTCATGAGATACATTGTTGGCATTCCTAGCCTTACATATTTGGGAGTTCATTTATCTTCCTTTAGCAGTGTGTCACCATGCTCTGGGCTGCAGCTATTGTGTGCACATGTGCTTTATGGCTGGCAGGGAGTGCTTTCCAGTGCCTGAGCCCACCTTTTACCTACCCAGTCCTTCAGTACAGCTTTCAAGAGAATGCTTATCATTCTCAAGGTCATTACTATATACTTAGGCAGCATCTGAATCAAGAGACAAGATTTAATATCTTACCAGAGGAAGGAAGTTTTGCAGTACATTTGATGTGGGTGGGTTTTTTTGGGTTTTTTTTTTGCTTTTGCTTTTTTTTTTTTAATTTAATTCATATTTAGGTTTGGTTTTTAATATGTCTCCAATGAGACATATGTCTCTAATGAGCCAAGACATTTATTTTTAGTATTTGTAGTTAACCTAATATATTACTACCTGCTTCATCTCCTTGTCTGAAAAATAAAGTTCATAAATTGACCAGAAGTGTTAGGAGACTTAAGTATTCATTTCACAGACAGTTTAAGAATTTCCTTAGTTTACTTTAACTTCAGTGTGATCATCACCCAAGAGGCTTCCAGAAGCTGAATTTGGTTTGAAGTTGTACAGTGTGGACAGGGAAAGAAGATGCATCTCTGTGGTACTGGATGGTTGACTGATGTCAGAATAATGAAACTGATACCCCAATTTTTTCATTCCGATATGAACAGTTGTGCTTTTGTAAAAGAGTTGTTCTTCGCCAACCTATTTTTTTTTTTAGCTTAGAAAAAAAAAATCTTATGGGAAATAATAACGCATGGTAATGGGGTTCGAACAAGAGGATCTTTAAGGTCCTTTCCAACCTGCCCATTCCGTGATTCTCTAAGTCAAATTGCATTAATTATTTGGAACACATTTTTACCCTATCTTATCTACTGACTAGGGAAGCAACAGTGTGATCTACAGAAGATTCCTCTTTCATCTTAGGAAATGAAAAATTCTGATAAAGTTACACAGGACTTTATTAACAATGCAGTCGTATACAGCTTCTTTTATTGTTTTCTCACTTTATGGAAAAAGCTTGCCTGTCTTCTACATCAGACATATTTACAATGTCAAACACATAGCTTCCAGCTTTAAAAAGAAATGCTGAAACTCATCAGAGTACAATTATTAATAGACTGCTTGTGAAGTTTTGTAAATGTAAGGAGCATGTGCCCTGAAGAAGAATCCTCCAAGATTTACTGCTGAAATTTATTTAATCAAGAGTTTCTGAATGGAATGTTTGTTTTAAGTGCATCAAAAAGTTTTGATTACCATTGGTAGAATTTAGCAAAAAGTCAGGGAGAGGTTTAAAGAGAATTTCCGCAGTGCCCATTGTATAAATGTATATTTACCAATCATCTCTGGTTCACATAATGTTATGAGTTGAATAAATAGGGAATTTCTGGGCTAATAGAATGTGTTATCCAATTTCAATTCAAAGAAATTATGTTAGTAGTATATTGATTGGCACTAGGATTATCAAAGTGGGAAATAAAAGCCCAGAAAGCTGGGACACTTTCACATATAAAAGTGGGAAGAAAACCTAGTGGAATTGAGGGAGGAAATCCTCAAGTTCCTGTTATAAGTTAGGAGGTTGGAACATTACCTATTTGGTATCTATGTTGTACAGAGTCACTGAAACCACCAAAGGAAAACTATGAAGTACTTCAGGATTTAGATAAAGTGCAGAAACTGCCTGTCTGGTATTTTTATTTCTATTTTTTGTATACCTCCCAACAGATCTGTGTCAAAATGGATTTGGGGCACTGGTTCTGTGCCATATCTTCTGCCAAACCATGCACATTTCTGTCTCCATAGAGGAAGGGACTGTGGCCTCTCTGAGAAGGAGGGTTTACCAGCCCTCACAAATCCCAACAATGGCAACTTTTATACAAAGAAAATAACTAATGTATCACAGTGTAGCAAATTGAATTGCCTGCTTTAAAATGGTGCTACAAAAACATTCTTCTTTCTTCTATTCAGTTTTCATGAGTTTTTATGAGGCTGTCAAAATGCTTTGCTGTGCACCATGAACATATTAGTTCTACAATAGGTATACATCCTGCATTTCAAACATTGGACTTTAGGTAGACAAACAGATTTATTGCTTCAATTAATTACCTTTTTAATAGCAGAAATATTGATATCAGATATCAGTATATCCATTAATATCAGGAATGAAAATATTTTCCCTGAATATTTGTTGCAAAGATGAGTTGGAGTTTGGGTTTTTAGAAAGCAGAGCTTTAAACTATGTCTCTTTTTATAAATGAACATGGCAAATATTTATCTGGAGAACTCTGGCACCTCAGACTATTAAAATATATCATACTAGTGCCTCAGAAAGCAAGAAATTGAGAGTTGATTCTGATGTTCTTGGTGTCAATTTCTGGCAATTCTGCCTGCGGACAAAGTACACTAATAGCAATGATAGCAAAAAATACTGGTAGAACCATTCTGCAACAACTTAGTTTTTACTGTTTTGTTCTGAATGAATTAATGAACATATTGCTGAAATTGAGCTATGATTATTATATAATTTCTTATAAATGCTGAATTATGGATTCTACCGTGTTACATTAGTATACTGTAAATATTGGTAGTTTTGGGGGGTGTTTTTTAAATGGGTATCTTCGCAGTATGACCTTACAGACTAATATGATTATATACATATGTTGCAATATTTGAATGTCATTTATGGCAGTACATTATTTATGTAGTTGCTGAAACTTCAGGCCCTATTTCTCCAGTCAAATATTGTAGCAGTTGTGCAAAACAGTAGAAAACCTGGCAGCCAGATTCATTCTACTTTATGCTAGTAAACATTCTGACTGCTGTCTTAGAGCACATATGGATAAGGAACTTTCATGATCGAGTCATCTCCTAAGGAGGAAAAATTTGTTTACTCTAACATAAAATAGAGATCACATCCTTCCTCCAAACAAAATATCATAGTAATTTTTGTACTTTAGTATTCCTGAAAGGACTGTATTGGTTCAGTTTTTCACGTGGTCTAGCTCTCCAAAGTTGAGCTTTGGAATGATTCTGTCTGATGTATAGTTATCAAAACTTGCATTAGCAAAAAGATTGGAAGAAGAAAGAACAGGGTAAATTCAAATTAAAAAAGGAAATCTTTCTATTAAAGTAACAGCAATTATCAGAAGTTCTGCTTGTATTAATATTGTCTGAGCACATTATAAAGCATTTGTCATACCTAATGCATTCCTGTCAAATCTAGCAATATTAGCAGAGGACTTTTATAATGAATATTAATATAAGAGACAGCCATAAGTGAAGTAAATTATAGAGGCATGCAAATTTAGTATTAACTGCTACAGCAAATAGTCTTCCACTGTAAATCAATTTCTTTTTCTAATGTTAATACAAAATTAGGCCACTTGGTAATCATCTGAAAGTTGCTGAGCATTGATATGACTTTTCAAGTACTTTGCTCATGTGTCTAACTAAATTAAAAGTCATATTCAGGAAAATGAGTTTACAGTCTTTGCACTCATCAATTGTGCTCTTTCTGCTCTGTTCTCATATTCTATTCACATATCAGAACACCTCTCTGCTGTTCAGCCATCCATGACAATACAGTCAAGTTAAAGAATAAGTACAAGAATTACCCGTCTACGTCAGAAATAAGATGAATGAATTTAAATTTTGGCTGGTTTGGATGTGAATATGACAGGGGTTTCTTGTTTGTTTGCTTTATTATTCAATATTCTTGCTTTTAAGTGTCATTTTGAAAATATGCATCTGGATTTGTGTTAGGAGTTTTTGCTTGACCTCAATTTTAATGGGTGCTGCACATTAAATATTATGCGCATTAATCTAGGATTTGTGTTAAGATTTTTTCCTTGACCTCAATTTTAATGGGTGCTGCACATTAAATATTATGCACATGAATCTAGGCTTCATAATTGTACCAATATATTGCTCCTATTTTTTTTGGCGGGGTGGTGAATTGTTTGGGTTGTGGGGGGAGGAGTTGTTTCAGGTTAGCATTAATTAGCAGCTAACATCAAAACAACATCCTTACAGGAAAATTATTTTCCAGGGGAATTGTGACTTTCTGAGTGGATTTTATTTGGAACTTTTTTTCTCAGCACCAAAAAAACTAATTTAGAATTTTAATAAGTACATAATAACTACAAAGACTGTTTCCAGTAAGGTATAACAATGCTAAAATCATAATTTCTACTAGTTTAGGTTGAAAAACAAATGTATTTTTCTTATTTGCTTTTGATAGGTGGTGACAGTCTCACTTCTGGAGTTTTAAAAGCAACTACCATATGACTTTTTTGTTGTTGTTGTTGTTATCATTGTCATAGTGTTTTGATAGTTAATGATTCGTCTTCTATAATAAAAGCAAAAATTGGCAAATGTCTATTTAGAATAAGTGTCATTAATTAGCTTTAAATGGTTGTTATTTTGATGTGTTATTTTTATTCTGTGTAGGGATATGCCTGAATAGAAACAAATCTGTAAACTGTGTTTTAAATGAGCAAGTATGGAGCAAATGGCATGATGGAATTTGATAATATAATTCTGTCTAGTAGCATGACTTAGACTTTGGAATTGTGATATTTAAGGACCTAAGTCTGAACTTAACCATTTTTAAAGCTTTTTTTCATCTTTTATCTCTATTTCAAAGACACCCTAGTTTTTTAGCATTCCTCAGCTCCTCAGAATCATGTGCCAGAATCACCTTTTCCCTTTCTTGTGTTTCACAGAATAAAACAATTAAAGATTCATCAGACCTCTTATAATTGATGCTGATAACATGCTATTATATTGCATCTGATTTTTAGCTTATAATGGATCCATATATAAGTCAAATAGTCTTATTGGAAATAAGTTAATTACTGTTTATGACTGTGCAACTGCTTCAATTTATCTACAATTACAGTCCCAGTATGATTTTGAAGTTACTTACTTTTCAAGATTACCTTGGTCCATATACCTTTACATTTCAAATATGAAATATGTATTCAAAAGGTGAGCAAAGCTTGAAAATATAATGGTTTATAATGCATTTTTCAATTCTTCATCAGTAGATAGATCTCCCATAATCAGGGACACAAAAATGGTTCTTCATTTAGAAAATGTAAGTGAGGTGAGGAAGCTATAAACATGGCTTACATTTTTCATGAAGTTGTGGTCAGTATGGAAATACCTGTGCCTGAAGAGAATTATTAATAAGAATAATATGTTAATTTCAAAATATCTATTTTAAGTAAGCTGAAAACCTTCATTAAAAATATTGTATTTCTGTGGAAATTTTAATTTATTTCAGTGAAGTCAGATTTTAATGTTTCTTACTGTATTTTACTCAGATTTCTAGATTTTTAAATTTTAAAGGGAAGTTAATAGAAGAATGAGAATTCAGCCCTCAAGACATGTAGTTATGGTGGTTAAAAAATTTGCTTTAGAATAATTTTCAAAGGTTTTTATAGAAGTAAATGTAGAAGAAGAATAGATATGTCAAGATTTTAACAGTGTAGGTGTGTGTCTGTCTCCTACTGTTCTGAGGAATACTAAGCAAAAAAAATTTGGAAAAGTAGTTTAGAATTTTCTAGGTAAGATTCTACTTTTTCTTGACTTTTTTATCTAACTCTATTGAAGAGTAAAACCATTGTTTACAGGAAATTCATGAACTTCACTAACAATGCAAGAATTTTTGGATGTTTTTGAAGTATATTGCATTTACTGTATTTTTCCTGATAAGAAAATAATTTCTGTTAAAATGCTCTTTGCCCAGCATGTCTGCAAATACTCAGTGAATTTTCACTGAAAGTCCTTTAAATTGTAAGAGTTGCTAATGTTATTTTTATCCAAATAGAACTTATAGTTTGAGAGAGAGATACACTTGTATTTATAAGCTTCCTAAGAGTAACTATATAAATGGGATTTTATGCTTTGAGGTGGGAAGAGGATGGAAGGGTAAACAATGGCCAAATGACAATGGTCGACTGCAGTGACATATTGGTATCTAAGGTCCGTTTCAATTTACATGTTTAATGTTCCATTCAATCCATATAACAATTCAATTCCCTACTTTTTCAGAACAAATAAAGGAATGAAAAAATAATCAACACAAATATGCCAAGTAAATCTCATACTTGTGTTTGAATTCATCTTACCCAAGATGAGACTATTTGAGTTTCTTTGAAGGGAACAAATTTTGTAGTCAGTTGAATAAAATAATGTCTTCTAGGGAGCGTTTGATCTCGCTGTAATGCAATTCCCCAGAAGAGTTCACATAAACCTGCCATCTTTTTCCAGCTCCTATGGGAGAATGTTCAGATGTAGGCAATTGGTGATGGACAAGGTGTTCATGGACAACATACTCAGTTGTGGCTTTTATTGTTGGTTTGGGTTTTTTGATTTGGTTTGGTTTGGTTTGGTTTGGTTTGGTTTGGCTTGGTTTGGTTTGGGTTTTTTTGGTTGGTTGCTTTCGTTTGTTTTTTTTATCTTATTTTTTTACTCCAATGAATATTGATGACATTGAAACACTTATCTGTTAATTTAAGTAAACCCAACACTATTACTGTAGCTTTAATAACCATGTTAGTTTAATTTAAATATGAATGAGAATCAAATTTGAGCTTTTGTCTGTGTGATTTCTGCCTCTTTCTTATTCCTGAAATACATATTTCATTTCAGATGCCTTCACCCTCTACCTTCCACCAGCTTTGGTGGTGAAAGCATGCTGCTTTTGGAGTGTCAGCCAGGACACCAGGTTCAGGGGCTGCTATCCCTCTTATGCTTCACAGCTGTTACAAGCTATTTTCAGCTTATTATGTAGTATATTTTACTGTAAAATGGTTTCTAAGCATGTTTTATTAACCCTGGGTGGGTTAATGTTTGCTTTGAGTGCATCACCAAACAAGTTAGTCCTTACCTGACCTCTGTTTCTTTCAGACCAGAGATAGTAAAAGTAATATAATGGCTATGTTTTAATAGTGTACTTCCCATCTGCACTCTTAGTGCTTCAGAGAGACCAATTTAAAGCATCTGTTTCCCTCCCAAGCTCCTTGTATACATATGCAGCCTTTTCATCTATTATCTTTAGCTTGACATAAGAAGTACAGGGAGCTCTCAGCTAAGCCAAAATCAACAGTTTTTCTTGCAGATTCTGTAGAAGAGTAATCTCTGAATAGCTTCAGGAACTTTCTTAATTATATTCATAACGTTCCTGTTTACCATTTGGTGACTTAAAATGTTAAAAGTAGAAAACTATAATTTTGTATTTGCTAAGAACTTTAAATGCTTAGGGCCAAGAATTTGTTTATGATTTTTACTATATAAAAAATATCACAGAAGGATGAGAAAAAAGCATGTAGGCAGAATGTATAATTTGGTTTTAAGTCTCTGTATCTAGTTCGTTTCTTTGAGTATGGACGTATACAAATAAAGGTGCCAGTTCCTTCAGAACTCTTACTAACTTAGTTGACTTAATGAAAACTTGTGCATTAATTAGATTTACTCCCATGTTATGGAAATGTTTATGGACACTGTCACTCTTTAATACACTTCTTCTTCTTATTCTTCTTCTTCTTATTATTATTATTAAATAATATATATTATATATTATATATTATAAATATTATTATAATTATAATTATAAATAATTTTTTACTCTAAGATATATAAATTAGGACTCCTGAACCCATCTCCTTTTTTTCTCCCCTCTGTTTTTTTTTCTTTTGGAATGGTTCCATGGGAACTATCATTGTTCTAACACTTCTGCATTAAAGATATTCCCTTCAGTTTTTGGTCATTCTTATATACACTTCTTTCTAGTTATTGTTGATATTGATTTTAATTTTCTTAGGGTGGGGAATTTTTTTGGTTTGGTTTGAGTTCAGGAATTACTGATTTACTTCAGTAAAAGTGGAATTATTCTGAACAAAATGCTCTCAGGGAAATGAAAGTGGATTTCATTCATGAGAGTTGCTTCCTTACAAACAGTAACAAAGTGAGAAACCTCTACTGACTTTTGTAAACCTGTACTGACTTTTGTCTTCCTGTTATTATAAAATAAGTTAGTCTACTCTCGTCCAAGATCTAGGACTTTTGCTGTTGAAAACGTATTCATCAGTGCTGTCCAGGTTATTGCTTACAGCTTTGATATTGATTGGATGAGTTTACTGTTGTTTCTGACTATTGCCAGTGTATTCTTAACCAACATGTTTATTTTTCCATGTGTAAGTTTTCAAGACCATAAGATGTTCCATGTTTCACTAAAGGCATTCTAGAACCAAGGGTGCTCCATTTAAATATTCTTCTGTAATCCAATACAGAAAGTGAAAATATTTTTTAAAATATCACGAGAAATCAAATAATAAATGAAAAATTATGAAACGTCGTTAAAAATTAAAACTTTAATGCAGTGCTTAATTTCCATTGTATTGACATAAAACTGTTTTCCATAGGGTAGTTACTGAGATGTCATATTTACATTTTATCCAAAGAGCAGAGCAAGACTGCAGTATCTCACATGATCCTGCCTGCCAGCTCCTTTCAAAGCACCAAGATTACCACAGGTTATTACTGAAAATTATCAGTTTATCTAAGAGGTTCAACAAGTTTAAGTTGTGTGGGCTAAGAAAAACAGCAAAATATTCTTTTTTGACATACGTGTGAAATTAATGCTGGTTTCTGCCCCATTTCTGTCTATTTTGTTCCTTTTACAGAGAAACGTTCTGGCTGTGATTTCCTCAGCTAAAAAATATCAGCTTCTGAATATGTCTTCACTTGAATTCAGAAATCATCCTGTGTTAGTGTGCTTAGATACAAGAAGGCTGCCATTAATGCTATTCAGATGCAGAATTTATATGCACAGTAAGTGTAAAGGAAGAAAGAAAATGAAACAAATGTAGAAATAGGGATTAATCCATTTCACCTCTCACCTGTCTGAAGACATTCAGAAATTGAAATGTTGACATTTTAACAAATACATTTTTTAATCCAATATTCTTGTTCTGGATACATAATTTTACTCCAATATCCTTGTCCTCTAAAGGAAAAAAAAAAAATCTACTATTGATGTGTAGCTTTTTCAGTTTGTTTTTCTCCGCAAGGTGCATCAACACAATATTGTTTCCATTCACTTTGAAATTTATTTCATCTGTGTATATTGGCTTTAACATTCTAAACTATTAGTGCTCATTCAAAGAACAATGCAATTTAAAATGTCATAAGTAATGGCTGGTTATGACATTCATAATAATATCTTCCTAAAATGGCCAAAAAATACTTGAAAAATTGAATGCATTCTCTCTGTGTAATTGCATTTGGTAAATATAACAGAATATGGTCAAGTAATGATTCAGCTTCAGTCTCCTAGAGAAAGGAGAAAGAGTATTCCTAGCAAGTGTTAATTGATTATTCTTCTCTCTCTATGACTTTCATGCTGAAAGTTTCCTGGCAGACTATGCAAATATTGCTAAGGGTAAGTTATTTCCAGAACCATTCTACCAGGACTAGGGAGTCAGAAGGGAAAATAAGCCATATAGATTTTAGGCCATGGGGGGGAAATCCTTCTAACATTAATTAAATCTCTTGATGTTTAAACTTCTATGGTGAAAAAGACATGAAGAGAGCTAACAGCAGTTCTTGGTAGGTCTCTAGACCATTTAGATGATTATTCATTAAAGATCAATAGGGAGTATGAAAACATGCAATTTGTAAAAAGGTTATCCAGGAGAGTTCTAATGACCCACCATCTGGAGAGGAAAAAAACCACAAAACCACAAACCAAACAAACCCAATGCAGCTGTACTGGGAGTAAGTTTTTTGCCAAAGGGTTATTATTGGGAGCATTTTAAAAGATATTAAACTTCCAATTGAAATTTGTGGTTTCATATCTTGTAAGCATCTCATTTGATGCTCTCTAAGGTGAGAATGACATTTCTTTAAAAAACAATAAAAAGAAAAAAAAAGTTCTTTTCTCTTCGACTAAATATTCATGTAGAAGACCTAGATTGTCTGCTTTTCTCATTAGAACCACAGAAAGATAAAGCCTTGCATTCTGAATTTAAATCTGCATGAAAAAATAGAAGTACTGGAACAGAGGTGCACCTAGTAAAATTGAATTTTAGATTTTGTCTCCTTTGTTAATAACTGTCTCTAGAAGTTGGAATTCAGGGCCATATTTTCCACTGTATTTGTTGATATTATGGTCACAACTATCTCCTAAGATAGCTTGTTTAAAAGTGAATACTTATTTCACTGGCACACGAGAGACACCAGTCCTTATTGGATTTTTTTAGTGAACACTGAAGATTTAGAAGTTTTTGACAGCATGTCATCTCAAACTGACAAGTCACTGGAGAGCAAAGGTCCTAAAAGAGTAAAAATCTGACATCCTTTTCTCTGTCAATTAATTTGATAGTCTTAATTTGGCTATATACCACATATGGTGTAGACCCCAAAGAGTGAGTCAAAAGGTGTTAGTAATTATTTTTGAAAGAGACAAATCATTACAAAGGAGTAGTATGGATTCCTTTAATTTATCAGCATCTGAAGGAAGTGATCCAGCAACAGAAAGGATACGTTCATTCAGGTCCATGTTTCAGTCTTTTGTCTGAGCAGTAGTAGTTCTGGGCTACAGAGAGAATGCAAAGGGTGCTCAGACCTTCCTGATCTTCCACTTTCTCTTTTCCCTTTTATCTGAACACATGATGTTGCTTATGGTTTCTTGTGCATCATGGTAGCATTATTAGTCATCACTAGGCTATTGAAAATCCTTTTTGGAAAGGATACTAATGTTGATGGCTAACTGCAGAACCATTTGTCTTAGTTATCACACTTCTAAAAAGAGTTTGTGAACACTGCTTCTCTCTCCTACTCTTAAAGGTGTTTTTGGTCAGAGATATCAAAGATGGGTTACAGGAAATATTTCTATAAGAGTTTTTTCCCATTGTGCTCTCATGCACATTTGCTATACACTATCCTCCTTTTGCATTGTCAGCTGCAGCTCTTACCGCTGTCATGCCCTTTTCTTGTCCTCAGCTTATCAGAGATAGATCTCTTCAGACTCTAACACAACTCTGAACACTTAAAAATGAAAGTTTAGAAAGCTAAGTTGAGAACATATGAAAAATTATTTATTGGACATAAATTAAAATCCAGTACAGTTTTCTGTAAGCCTCTAGAAAGCTGTATCCAGATGCAAAATTAAAGTTATATATTTTCATTTAATTTTATTTGTTGTATGGTGTGTTACCAGTTTTGAAACTTCTGGTTTCATATTTACGTTTCCAAGAAAATCAAAATCAGAATGAAATTATTCACTTTTATAGTTATGAAGAAGAAAGTAATTTACTAATTCAAGATTAATGAATTAGTTAATATTATATTTCCTTTTTGATAAATAACTTGTAGGGTTTTGTGATTTACTCTTTGTTTTCATGAAAAAAAATGTACATCTTTCAGCCTAACATTAGGCAATGTTTGTCATTCCTGATTTTTCAACAATTATGATTAAACTAAACAAATAATTAGAATGAAGCTTTGCATCATGGATTGCATTTATTCTAATAAGAATTGTTAGTGTCTTGCCCAATAGCCTTTTAAAGTCTGAAAGGGGATTTTCATTCCCCAGATGAAATAGGCCTCTTTATGTTTCAAATCTCATCATCACCAAAATTAACCCCATACCAGCTTTGAAGACTAATGTCCAGTCATTTCTGTGTTCCTCTTCTGCCTTTGTAACTGCAAAATTACATAACTGGTTATACTTAGGTGGAAAAAAAAAAAACAAAAAAAAAAAAACAAGCCAAAAAACAACCAAGCCAAACAGCAAAAAACCACAACCTTTTCTCCAAGCTTTCATTGTATTGATTGATTGAGCTCATTGCACCTATGTTTGCCAAAATGTTTGTGCCTAAAATAATTTTTAGCAGCATGAGGGAACTTGCTCTAGGAAGGTGGTTGTTAGCTTAGTTGTACACCAAAATAATAACTTTTTGATTTGCGTCATGATGTAACATGCAAATAAAACAAAACAAGTAGTTGTGTCCAATGCTATAAATCAAAGCAAGACTTCCTCTAAAAAGCAAAAACTATGTCAGGCCAATTATGTCAGGCCTTTAATATAGAAGAATTATTTTTGAAGAATCATTTTATTATGAAACTTTAGCGAGAAAATTTAATTTGTATCTTTAAGCAGGTCATTGTGAAAGAGAGGAGCAGTAGATTTAGAACAGTGAGGATATGCACTAACAGGCACATCCTGCCAAACACAAATGAGTAATATCTGCATGTGACAGTAAACAATCAAGGAATCAACCTCAGTATTGCACATAAGTGAAGATAAAAAAGCAAACAGAACACTGTTAGTGTTAAAGAGGAGGATAAAGTGCAGTGCAGGAAAAATTATTTTAATACTCCAAGGGGCTTTTAAGATTGTGTTTGGACAGCTGTATGCAATTTTGAGCACATGCATAATCGATGGCCTTAAAAAGACAGATTTAAAAGGTTCACAAAAAGCTAAACTAGAATGACTCATGTTCAGAGGAGTCACATATGCAGAAAGCCTGGTGAAACTAAGACTAAACTAAGAAAGCTCTTTGGGCAAAGTTATTTTTCAGTTTTCTAAGGTGGTGAAAATAAAGGCACTTCAAATCCTGTGATAAGGTTGTGGTAAAAAGGGTAGATACCAAGTGATGAGTGTTAAAATGTAATTCCTGGTCATCTAGTGCTATCAGAATATTATAAACAATGGTAAACATGGCTTGATTTGGTTCCTAATTTACTTCATGCAGAGTATTTCAGCTACAAATCTGTCTTAATCATTTTCATTTTTGCTTTAAATGGTCTGAAAAAATGGCTTCTAAAAATCCTCAGAAATTGTGCAACTTTTTGTATATATGTGTGTATATATAAATATCTTATTATTTATCCTTTCCATAAAGAGTTAAAGTCTTATTGAAAAGATAATTTTTCAGCAGGTTAAGCTGAACAGTCACAGAGTCAGACAGAGTCACCATTGTGAGAAACTTATAGAAAATACAGTCTGCATTGCTGATTTATGCAGGTACAGCTGTATATTTAACAGATGTGTGTGTGAAATGGTGTTGAGTTGATGTAGCTAATTTCCTTCAGGAAACATGGATGGGGTCTAGGGACCTAGGCTGCTGCCCTCAAAGGGACTGTGAGGTGGAGGCCTCATACCAATTTTGGCTGAGGTTTTGGGGTGTGTGAGGCTTGCTCTGAGCATGTGCCCCTGAACAGACTCTCAGATTGATCGAGTATTGTGGGATGGAAATGGATAGTAGGCAACCCCAACCTAGCATGTGAAATACCAGAACTTCCTTTACCTAAAAGTTTTAGCAATCAAATTCAAGTCTGTCAGAAAAAGCTATGATGTTTTCATGTGCTTCTTTCACGCCCAAACTGCATCTGAATTATCATTTCAGTGGTCAGACCACATTGATGAGTCATTTTATACTCCATATCTTCACCATTTCCTCAGAACCGTCCGTGGAGTAAAATCAGGGAATGCAAATGGAGCCAGGAACTCAAGGAACAAATCTGTTTTAGAATCAGAAGAAGTGGATACCCAGTAACTCCATAATTGTTTAGTCTTTACAATCCACTAAAAATTTACTGAGTTGATGGTAAATGCCCTTACATTAGGGTGCAATGGAACATAACAGCCATAGTTGAAATAAGATGTAAGGGAATAAGAAGTGAACGTAGGGAAGATTTTTCTCATTGTTGGTTAGTTTCTAGTTAGTACAAAGAGATTTTCCCATTCCAGAAAGTGTCATTCTTGTTTCTGTTAGTTGACAATTCTCACCGTCTCGTGCTCCTTTCAAGTTCTCTATTGCTCTCTATGCATCCTGGCATTCTAGCATTCTGCCAATGCCTCATTTCTCATTGGGAATAGACTGGTTTAAAAACTATACTGCTTCTGGAGGCTGTCCTCCTTAATAGAATTGTGTTGCCTTGCTGATGGTGTCACATAAGATTACTTGCTCTATATTCTCTCAATTATCCTAAATGAAAATATTGTGTTGAAGGCTAAGACATTTTCTGTCTAGCTCTGACTAGTTTAAAGCCACAGTCTTGAGTTTGGCTTGTTGTAGTTTTCTATTTTAGCTGAGCAATTTTTTTAAGTATTTATGCAGGCAAAATTTTTTCGTTATAGAACTGGCTGCACCTCAGGGGACTACCTTAAAAATGGTGGGGCTAGACCTAAGACTTGTTTGAAAGAGGTTTAAAAAGTACATGTTGGATGTGTTAAAAGCTATTGTCTAATAACAGTTTAGCTAGATTTGAAACAAAAGTTATTTTTGAGCATTGAGCTTCTAGGCACAATATCATGATCTCCGTTCCAAAATGTTGAGGGCTATAGATTTTTTGTTTAGTTTTGATTTGGCATTTTTATTTGGTTCTGCTTTCATGCTGAAAGTGCCAGCTGCTGCTGAAGACAGAACATCGCTCTGGGTGGACCACATGTTCTTTTAAAGTGGTATGAAATTCCTGTTTATATCAAAGTAGTGATGAAAGGATGGGTTTTTTAAATTCATTGTTTCTTGACTTTCCTGCATTTTAGACTGGGTATTTTTGTGGAGAAATTTCATTGTTTCACATTTGAAAGAATGGAATTAAATATCTCTGGCTGTGGTTCTTTGGGGACTATTTTGGCAAACCATTGCTCTTTGGAGATCTGAAGAAGTTTAAATACTATATACAGATCTGGGTGAGAGACATAAGCAGACAGAGAAAGGGATGAGATTATCAAAAGTGCAAGAAAATGTGGCAGTACAAGCTGGCTTGTACTGGACAATTAATTTGGCTATTAAATAACATAATGATAGGTTATATTCAAATCCAAACAGGGATTTCACCCAATCGTGTTCCACCCTGGGCTGCAGACACCATTGGTCAGGGAGCTAGGAGGTACCAAAACCAGATCAATCAGGTGTCTGGATGAGGGACTTTTGACTCCTATAAAAGAGGAAACAATACAATAAACCAGGCTGTTTGCTGCAAGAAACTCTGGGGAGTGTCTCTCTATGTCTCAGATCCCTCCCCCCACTCGTTACAGAAAAAATGTCTGTTTTTGAAATTTATTAGAGGGGCTCTGTTCATGTAATTGTCTTTATCTTGTCTGGAAAAACGAACAAAATGCTTGAATTACAGGACTATCTTTCCTCTCCAAACTTCGTTGCAAATAGCTTACAAGTTTTCTCAGACCCATTTCCTGTTTATTTCAGAGTCACTATATTTATTGCTTATTATGAGGGTCATATGAGCCATGGGATTTTTAATTTCAAAATGTATCTAATTTGAATGTGTAGAACAGCCCAGCTCTTACTT
This sequence comes from Cinclus cinclus, assembly GCF_963662255.1. Classification (NCBI taxonomy): domain Eukaryota; kingdom Metazoa; phylum Chordata; class Aves; order Passeriformes; family Cinclidae; genus Cinclus; species Cinclus cinclus. The sequence continues at coordinate 36,919,663 of NC_085046.1, read as the reverse complement.
CCTGAGTTCCAGGAAAGGTATTTGGAAACTCAGTCATACACTGTAATCAAAGTATTAACAAGTCCATTTTATTTCTGTTCTTATTACATAACTTTTTCATCAACTTTGTACTCTAGCACATTTGTATGCTTGAGCTTACATCTTTTAATATAGACTGGACAAATATAATTTACTCTTTCCTCTTATTTTATGAGCATTTTTCTGTCTTCTTTCAAGTAAATGCCTACATTAAAGATAAATCATCAGCTATCCATGATGAAACTTATGTTGCTCAGTGTAAAGTTTCACTAAGCACATAATTTTATTCAAGTTTTAATCAGAAACTAAAAATCTGTTAAATAACCAGACTCATGGAAGACAGAATTACCCATCAGAAAGTGACTTTACTGTACTTGTTCTGAGCTTTCAAAACAATCAAATTATACCAAGACTGGGGGGGAGGAAATATGTTTCAGCTATGCAGTAATTTTTAACCACAGTGCTCTAATAAACATATCAGTAAGAAATTGCCAGCAGTGAAGCAATTGTATAAGTGTCTCCAAAACCTCAACAATTTAGCATTAAAAAATGTTTAAAATGTCATTTTTTGTTGGATGATCATGATAAGGAAGTAACAGATAGCTTTGAAGAATTATAAATGTCAAGTTGTGGCTATCAAAGACAAAAAGAAAATGAAAATTTAATTAGTATTTAAGAAATGTTCATAAGGCTTCTCTTCTGTCAAACAAGATGTGTTGGGAAGTGCTGTCTCTTCTCCATTTAAAAAAATGCACTGAGAAATTACTGCTGAATGGCACACCTGCCTCTTGCTGTAAACATTTGTATGTTTCTTATGAACAACATCCAAAAAAAGGATTATTTTTTATGTCAATGGCAAAATTGTTTAAACTGCCAAAGGACTAGTTTGCCATAGCAAGCTAACTCCTAGGTAGTTCAGCCAGACAGACACCAGAAAAAAAGAAATTCTGTAGGAATTCATCAGGAAAAGGTTTATGTACTGACCACTTTGCTCCCTCCCTCTTTGAACTACATCAATATTGACATTACCTTTCATTTGCCCATTTTGGATAAAGAGCAAATTTCACATACATAAAGTAAATCTTTAACCATGTGTAAAATGAAGGAGCAGCATATATCTCAGTTGTTCTAATTTTGTAGGCAATAGGGCTGCTTGCCAGTATAGCTGAGCGTGTGTGTCCAGCAAATTAGAATGCATAAAAGTATGTCTTCCCCAGAGATGTCTAAAGGCTATCTCAACTTAGAGCAGGTTTCTTGATTGTGGGAAAGAAATAATATAATAGATGTGATTTTGACAAAATGATAGGTGACTGCACAGTGAAAAGTTCATGGGAATTAATGCCAAGTCTTCCATAAAATCATCTAATAACAGAAATGAGGTAAAACATTTGTTCAGTGTGCTTCTCTTATTTCTAATATTGAAAGTGCTGATACAGGACCTAATTATCTATATACAGGTGTACAGAGAATAATCCTTATGTTATTTCAAAATTAGTTTTAACTATATACATGTAATATGCTCAGTGTGATCTCTTCTTGCAGCAAATAAAATAAATATTTGAATAATATTATTTCCATTAAAATTTTATACTTTTTAACCTTCTTATTATCTATTTGTACTATTATTTCTCATCTCAGACTCCAAACATTTAATGATCTCATGAAAAGTCACGGAACCTAAATTCCAGACTGATCCTCTAGCTGTGATGCACCTCCCACTGGGAATATGAGATAACCGGAACTAGAACCATGTAAATCTTTCTGAAAGTTTAAAATATAGTTTGGATTTGACATGCTTGTTGAGATAGTCTTAGTCTAGGAAAGATATTGTAGTCTCTTTACACTGAACAGATGGTGCTTTGTTTTAAAATGACCGGAACCGCTCTGATATTAATTGTATTACAGGAACAGGTATACTATGGACAGGTAATAAAAACAAGTAGTCCATTCCACAGGCTTCAGTTGAAAACTGCCAGATTTTCAGAAATGTATTTTTACATCAGTTTATATTGGTTTATATTTCCATCACTTGTATTAGCATGTAAGACATATGTGTGTGTGTGTGTGTGTGTGTGTATACATATATGTATATACCATCTTACCTTCTGAGTTTTAACTTCCTTGGTCATGATTGATTGCTGGAAAGTACAATGTTCAATCAAACACTTCCAGGCTGAGAATATGACTACACTGTGTAGGACAGATTAACATTTTGTTTCCTATATCCACCATCAAATGCCTGGGCCGAGCAAGCCAGATTGTAACACATATGTAGGAGTTAAATGTATTTTTCATTTTCAACTGAGCCAATTTTGTTTTTAAGACCCACTGACAGATCTTGCAATTCAGTGTAATATCTGACCATTCTCTCTGCCAAAAGTGAGCTGGCTTAATTAATGTCTTTGCATCTGTGAGTGATTGAAATACCCACGTGTGGATAACGTGGGCAGAGTAACATCACACACAGGACTGGTTCTAGAAAAGAGTGGCATTTTAATATCAGAGTTAGCTTGGTCACTTCATGCAAGCAGGAATACAGATAGAATTGAAATATTGATAGCTGCTTTTGAAGTTAAAATTGTTTTGCCAGGAGAACAAAGTAACTGGTAAGTCCTTCTGGCATAAAAGAAAAGATGCTATCCTCGTCAAACCCCATTGTCAGCTGTAAAATATGCACTCCAAGTATATATTAGGCATGTTCTTCATTAGTAGTATGCTCTGAATCTCTTTAATGCTGATTAGTTTATGCTTTCTTGTCCAGATGTTTGTAAGGCCGTAATGAACCTCAAAGTATGATTTACGTAAATGTATTGGACTGAAAATACTGATTTTCACAGGACTTTAGAATATATTCAATAAGAAGTGAGTCAACATGTGCAAGTCATTATTAATAGTGTTCTCGAGTGATCCATGAAATCCCTTCTTAGGATTTGTAGAAGAATGATCACTGTCTTAAGACTTGCAGTCTAGAGAGAAGAACTTGACATCTGTTAGCCATTAAAGTGGAAGTGGAGAGGGCATCCACAGCTCTATGGATGATAAGGGGTAAAGATTTCAATTGGGCAGCACTCTTAAGAAGGATACTGGAATATCAGCTTCCAAGGGGCAGGAACAAATGCCTAAACCAAACTCAGATTTATATTAATAGCAAGACTTGTGGGAAAACTCCCTGTGCATTCTTTCTTGCCTTCTACTTTCTTTTTAAAGGTTTAGTGACATCTACCCATAAGTGTGACAAAAATCATCCAATGAGACTAGAAAAAAATATGAAGGATCACGTGCAATATAGAGTCCTGTATTAGTAAATTTTAACTGGAATTTTTGAGGGTGTTCTAGTCACTTTATGATAACTCTTAATCCTTCCTTTTCTGAGACATACATAATTTATTTGCTAAATTAAAAGACCTCCTGAATATCCTTCTCACAATAATACTATGAGTCTTACTCAAAAGTATGTCCTTTGCATTCACTAACATACTATTGCAGTATTTTGATTATCCTTGCTTCTGTAAATTCCCTGTACTCTTTGTACTTAAGTAGATTTGGTTTTCACCTTATTTCAAAAAGGACTAGCTTAAATAAAGGAATAAGCATTTCTCCAGATTGCCAAATTCTCTCTGAATGAGTAAATTAACAAAATTCGTCAGCAGCTTTCACTTCTTAAAATAACTAGAAATTGTAATTATGTGCATAATTTCATCTTTGCAGTTTTCTGAAATTAAGATGCTATTTAAATATTTTTGTATCTCACTCCAAAATGTTTGGTGATTTTTTTGTTTTGTTATTTTTTTTTTCTTTACTGATCAGGGAGTAAAATTCTCTATTTTGCTGCATTAAATTTGTGTCAATAAGTCCACTAGATTGCTTCTTGGGTAACAAAGGAGTAAGTTTTGCGCTTTTCTAAACAAAGTAAAATCAATGCTTGAGAGAAGAGGTGGTGATTAAGCCAAATTTGATGCCTAGATAGAATAATTGATGTATTCAGTAAGGAAGAAGTACAATCTCAAGGAAAATTTTTTCGGAGTGTTGTTACCATAAAGAACTTACGGTGTTTTTTAGTGGCCCATTAATGACTGTTTTTTATTCGAGCTTCAGACACCTGAGAAATGTATTTATAGACCATTAAAGCATTTGTGATATTTTTTTTAAACTGTGAGAAATTAATTTCAAATTCTCCTTACAACATTTGTTATTTTGCAGAAAATTCTTTGCTCACTTATTGATCGAAGCATCTGTTATTTTGTCTTTACAAGTAATTTAAATTATCAGCTGAGAGCTTAATTTAAAAAAAAAATAGTTGCTCCAAAATGTTGGCATATTTCTCTATAAATTTTCAAGGAAACATGTACCTTATCTTTGGGAAAGCAAATTATCCTGCTGTACCTGATATTTAATGTCAAATACCTCCAACTTCTTTATATGATGTATGAAAGTTCTTTATAGAAAAATGTCTGTATATTCAGAGGTGAAGATTGTTAATGACATTGATATCTTCTCAATCAGGCAAATCATTCTGGCACTACATGCAATACATGTTGATATAGAAACATCCAACAATACAGTCACTACTGTGTCTGAGTAATAATCAAAATGGAAGTGAAAGTGTGATTTAAGATAACTTTTGTATGTGAAATGCACGAACATAAATGAAAGGTTTGGAGGAGGCTTTTTATTCCTTTTTTTCTTTTAATGGCAATGTAAATGTTTTCTCAAAGTGGAGTTCCTGTATTTTACATTCTTCTCTGGACACAATAGTAAGCCGCATTTTTGACTCTGCTACTCTACTCTATTCCTCCCCTGAATAGTGAAGACAAACATGTGATGCAATGTTGTACAAATGACAGATCTCCTGTCATACAGATGTAATTTTTAAAGTCTGTGATCAAAAGTTTTCCAGCAAAAATATTAAATTGGTCTTCAGTCTTTGTTTTCTTGCCTGTTGAATGCTTACAGCCCTAGGCTTCTGTGAAAATTGTGTTCTAGGAAATTCCTTTGTCTTGTTCCATGCTATTTTTGTGTTGACTTTTTTATTTAACTTCTGTTCTTGAAACAGCTGTCTCTTCATATGTGCTAGATAACCCTCATATCCTTTGCCTCTTAAAATCTCTCCATAAAGCCTGCTTCCCTTAAATAGCCTTCCAGATTTTTTACTCTGTACTGCTCACAGCACATCTTCTTCCACATTTTCTAAATATTCTCAGGGGGCAGCATAAATCCTACAGAGGCATGTAAACAAGCTTGGTAATACAGACTAAGCTGTGCAAATGAAGATCTAAGCCTGCTGGAATGGTGACTTCTTTTTCCACAATCCTGCAGACATACATTTATGTGAAGTACCAAAGTATCATGTATACATGCAAGGAAAGTCCTTTTATAAAAAGGTTGTCTTTACTTAGCTTTAGATGTATTTGTTCGGACTTCATACAACTTGTTTATAGGTACACAATCACAGAACCCAGATTTTGTGCTTCAGTCATGAGAAACCCCCCTACTGGCCATCAACTCTCAAAAAACAAAACAAAACAAAACAAAACAAAACAAAACAAACAAAACAAAAAACACCTTAGAAAAAGTAGATTTGATGCAGTTTTGTCAAGAAACTTAAAGTTCACAAAGTCTAGTGAGTATGTCCCTTAAAATGAGCTAGAAGATCCCTCTGTCATCGAGAGCTGAAGTGACTCACCACTGCTGGAGCACTGGGAATTAAAAAAACAATGAAACCACTTCCTTCAACAGCTAGTACAGAAAGAGACTGACATTGCAAACTGCACTATACCTGTGTTAGTTTTGCTTACAGTTGTAATATCATAGTCAATACTTCTTTCTAAAAACAATCAGGAAATAAATGTTGTGGGTATTACTACTCCTGCTATTCTGTCAGCTTGAACCTTTTTCCTAAATGAGGTTAATAGGTTACGGGTATTCAATTATAGAATAGTTAATTTTTGCTGTCATGCATGTGGATAAGAGTGCTCAAAGTAAAACAGTTAGGAAAACTGGCAAGTTAATCCATTAATATAAAACCAGACAAAATATAGTTATTTAAAATAACAAATGGTATTTTCTTCATGCAGGTAAACAATTTAACATTTCACAGACTAGGCAGTGAGGTGTGACCTTAACAGACAGATTCACAAACGGAGTTGCTTTATACATTTTGCTATCATTTTTTTTGCAGAGGGTTTAGCATGAACATGTAAAAGTGGAGGTGAAAATCACTCTCAGTTGTTAAAATCTGTCTTCCTTGCAGAACAAAATGCACTGGGGAGGCAGTAAAAGTTTTTCTGTAATATTAAAACATTAAGGTGTGTGGGCATGCACATTTCTGTGCCTGTGCATAAAATAATGCAGCTTCCTAGACTGTGCAGCTGGAGTGGGCACTCAAAACAAATAGCTTGATGTTAAAGATCAATAGAGCTCTTTGTCATAGGCATTTACTAGAGTGAATTTGTAGCTAATCAATTTCTCCGTGAACTATTCTGAAAGATTTATCTTCAGAACTCACAGTAGCGATTGCAAACCAAACCTGAGGCTTTTCACCTTGAATTTCATATAATTGATTCGGTCTGGCAGATCTGGATTTCAATCCAGTCATGTTTAAAGGGAGAGTAAACTGAGAAAATGTTGAAGGATTTTCAGCTTTCAGTCACCTCTTAGAGCAATGGTACCCAAGAAGAACATACTTGGTTACGTGATTTAAGAATTAAATTACGTGATTACACAGCTCTTCTATTCATGTGGGTGAAAAAAAAATCTCTGACCCAAAGCATCCCTTGTATTCCTCTAATTATCTAATTGTAGAGGTCTGTTGCTAATACGGAAGAGACCTCATGTATAGCTGCCATAACTAATGAAAATAGTTTCCATTATATCTCTTTGACTCTCTAGACATTCTGGTCTGGAGTAGATATTACATTAAAACCCACCATTTTTGGCTGAAATTCCATAAGCACAATTTGCAAGATTTTATTATCATTATTTGATCTACAGTATTGAATGATTTTTCATAGAAATTGGCATAGTGCTCATGTAAACCAATTTGTGTTCCATGTGTGAAAAGTGATAAAATAATTTTCAAGACAGGTAAGTATATTTCAGAGTAATGAATGAATTTGTAAAAAATCTACACAATAAGTCAGACTGTTGGCTTTCCAGTTTGATATTCCAAATGCAAAGTTTTCTTCAAACAAGAATCAATGGTTTATGCAACCCAGTACATAAAACATCAACCTAGAATTTTCCTCAGTTCCCTTTTTCCTAGTGAAGAGGCAGTTGGTTTTACAGGATCATCTGTGCATGAAGTTCAAGCTGGTTTGCCAGTGGTCCCAACAGAATCCTTGTGTAAACAACATGAACAGACACAGAGACAAAAAAGTGCGAGTCTGGAATTCTGGGTAAATTAAGTGAGAATTTTGCAAATTTGACAGGTGATTTAACAGCAGCTGCTGATACTGGTGATACAAGCCAGTGCAGTGCAAGACTTTGGTCATAAAGCAGCAGACTGTGAATTACTGTGAGCTGTTAGACTAGAAAAAAAGAAGAGCATCTAAAAGGAAAGAAGCATTAAAGGCCTTCAAGTTCAAAGGGGAAAGAAGCAGTGTATATCCAGACAAGAGTAATGGAATTTTTTTAAAGGCTGAGTAGATAAAGTTCTGAGCTAAACATGTTTCCAGTTTATAAGAGCAAAGCTGAGATACTTTGCATAATTTCCAAACTCATTAGATTTTCTGTATTTTTGCAAATATTTCCTCTTGAGCTTGAAACAGCAAAAGAATATTTACCATTTGTTCCCCTCCATCATGCATGCAGATTGTTTTTTTATTGTCTGGATGCTGGCATTATTTATTTTCTTCTTTTAGAAGATAACATTGTTGAAGTATTTGATTTGGAGAAAAACTCCATGTATAAAGAACTACATGAAGCATGCTAACAGGTATGAGAAATTATATTTTAGAAGAAGCTGGTCATAATTTAGGCCTAATGGTATTGTCATACTCTCTTAAATTGAACTGGTTCGTTTCAGTAATTATAATCTGACATACAAAACTATATGAAAATACACTATTTCTGTGGAAGGGATCTATGGCAACATCCCGTTTTTGGGACTTTTTCATAGATCTGTGGTTGCAAGAACAATTTATCTTCTTCTATTTTTTGATGCTACTTACAGAAAAGTTCTCTTTTGTGGTCTTAACCTGCATTTGAACAAAGTAGCACAGTAATCAGAACTCTATATTGCAACACAGCCTGTAGTGATTGGGGAGTGCAAGCACTCATGATGATACTTGGAGGGAAATTGATTGTGTCATGTCTTAGACCAGTGTTATCAGTGGGAAACTTAGCCAAATCACTGCAGCAATATATCATGCCACCTGAGCAAAAGGGAGATCATAAAAAATACTTGTCTAGTTTTAGTGATTAGAATTAAGGAATGGCTTAGGTCATGAAATGTGTTCAGAGGATAACTTGGCAGCCAGAAGTATGGTGCAATCAGCTGACAAAAGACTTTCACCTATGCAATGAAATGAGGAGCCTGGGTCTTTTTGTTAACTATGTATTCGAGAGAAATATTCTAGATGGGTGTCCTCTACATAGCATAGAAAATTAACTTCAAAGTTATTTTTTAAAACACCAATTACCTGAATATTTTGCTAAAACTTGCTCTTCCTGGGATGTCAATTGTTATGTGACATTTTTTCAGTATCCCTGTACAGCAGAGATTGCTTTATCAGACTCATCTTATGTGGCATTGTGGCAGCTGCATATTTGGAATAATAAAAGTATTAATAAATTTAGATGAGAGAATTGATAAACAGCTACCCATCTGCAGATTTCTTGGCATTAGGCACAAATAGGTTAGATCTGCAATTCCCTTGTCCACATTGTCTATCCTTTTTAATTCTGCCCTATCTGCTGACATTTGAAACAGCTGTTACAGCCCGAAGTCACAAAAAGAAAGATGTTACCAAACATGGACGCTTTCCAGTCCAATAACATTTATTTTTGTGAAAATAGTGAAAAACTTAAGACTGCAGAGAGATCACTGATGAGTTGACAAATCTGTGATTAATATGTTAGAAAACCCTGCTTGGTAGCTCTCAAGTCTGTGCACTTAATGACTTAAAGCTATGACTCTTTCCTGAGAAAAGTTCCATTCACAATCTTGCAATGAAGCTAGAGATGTAAGATGTGGTGCAAACTATTTAAGAGAGGAGGTTGGAAGGCTGAAACCAGTATTCACAACTTTCTCAAGGCTGGGCAAGTTCCATCTTGGAACTTAGATTCCTTCTAGGATAGAATGTTAGAAGAAATTCCATGTATAGTGACAGTCTTACCTAATGTGGGTTGGAATGTCAATTATTGTGGGCTGTGTCTTTAGATCATGAAAGAGCACAGACTAGAAGGCATTTTAGTCCAGATCATCTTTTCTGGCATCACTAAGTCCTGTTGTTAATGAAGTATAAGAGGTTACAGCCTAATGAAGACAAAGAAAAGATTACTTGTTGAAATGGACAGTAAGTGAACTTTAGGTGGTTGCTTGTTTGCTTATTATATGAGGATTTTTATTGGGCTTTCCTTAAGTAGGAAAGTAGTCAGACAAGACATAAAAGGGCACACAGAAATATATAAAAAGAGCTTTGGGGAAAAAACCCTCAACCTGTAGAATTTATTTCCCTTAAGACTATAAATATTAAAATTACAACTAGAAAGAAAGGTAGCCATTCTGGTTATTTGCTTTAATGGTTCCATTTTGACTTTACTACCCTTACTTAGTTTCAAGCTGCCTGTGCTGCTATAGGTGGTTAGCAACTTATAACTGACCCTTAGGCCTTCACATTTTTGGGCCGTATTTTCAAATATTTTTTTACCTTTGAGGACTGCTTATACTAAAAAGCACTGAATGCATTGTTCTCATAGCTAATGGCAGCTCTACTCTTCCTCAATGACATTTTAGCACAGCATATAAAATTGGGAAATCTAATTTTTGTAATGTATTTCTAAGGATTCTCATAAGACCTCAAAACTGCATCTACTACTGCATGCTGCAGCATTTGAAGTGTTGAAATATAATCTCTACCTTACTTTAAAAACACATGTAAACTAAGGTTAAAAGGAGTGAAGGGATTTGGGGTTGTTTTGATGGGAATTGTGTCTAGATTGCCACATTGTTTACCTGCTTAATCTTTACCTGAATTTCTTATGATAAATGTATGAAAGCAATATAAAAAAGTTTATAAAAACATAGTTTTGGAGCACTGCTTGCCACCTCTGAGTTGTGATGTTTACGATTGACTTATGGACTCTCTATTCCTGCAGAATTTTATTGATGATACAAAACACTTTCCCCACTGAATGAGTTATCTTATCCACCCTGATCTTCACCTCTTTTGTCAGGACAATTCATTTTAGAGTAGTGAATATTAAGGTGTTTGTCCACAGTTATTTCCTGCCATGGGATTGACAGATAGAGGTGCTTTCTGCTCTATATGTTTGTGAACAATGCACAGCCTTTAAAAATCTTGGTTTCACTGTTACCTGGACATGCAAGGTATCAGATATCTGCATGTTGTACAGTAAACAAATTTGGGAAGCACAGTAAAGTAGCTTTCTGGGAAAACTGATGGAAGGCTTATTTTGAAGCCAAATGCCTCAAATCCCTTCAATTTTCCAAATTATTGGTAAAGCTTTTGTTTCAATTCTGTATACTGTAAATGTAATATATTTGGGTTGTACTGGTATGATTATACTTTGTGAGGGAGGGGAGCCAATGTGTAGCCTTTTGGAGAAGAGTGAGGCCACAAGGTTTTTTGCTAATGGTTGTATGGCAGTGGAAGCCTGGAGCTGCTGCTTTGAGCTTTTTCCCACCTTCTCGTTTTCCATTTCACAAAAATCTTACAGCTGTACAAGTGTATACATTTTTCTCACGGTCATGCGTTAAGGGATGTGTTGATCTATAGATTCACTTGGTCTACAGCTCAGAGGCTTTGAGAGGAAGGAACCAGTATTCTTTTTTTCTGATTAACTTACAGTCTTTCTCTCCCACTCATGAAAAAATAAAAAATATTCTAGGTATGTGTACCCATATCTCCTTCGGTTTACAAGGTCACAATTTATGTAGATTTTCTGAAGGAGAGGAAAGTAAGCTCCCTACCTGCCTGCCAAATGACTAATGCACAAGCATTATGTAAGCAAACTTGTTGTGCTAGTGTTGGCCAAATTCTTTGCATTGCAAATAATCATTTCTAGTTTTTGCAAATTAAAACACTGGAATTGCCTCAAAGGTTGAAACCTCCATTTCATAGCATATATTGAAATTTCAGAGAATGACATATCTGAATTTTTGTTTCAGAAAAGCAGTGCTATTATCATTCATAACCTCTGCTAAGGTTTTTAAAATGCTGTGTGATGCAAAGTGATCCTAAGAAATCCATTTGTAATTTTCTCTGTATGGAATGGTAGCAACTGTAAAAGCTCAAGAATCTAATATAGTCTGTCAGTGCTACAGAGATGTTTAAATGTCTTTGTATTGGATACTGCAGAAAGTGAAGGGTGTTCAGAAGTTTGTTGTTGCAGCTGCTGTTACTCTACTAATGCAGTCATACTGCAACTTTTAACCAAGGTTTATGAAAGCTAATACAAAAAAACCCCCAAAGGCCTTAATTCCGTATTTTTCAACCAAATCACTTTTTTGGTTTTATGTGCAGCTGGTTTCCTCTGAAAAATTTGAAAAACTGATTGCATTTTTTTTTAAATTATTTGCTACATACTAAAGTAGGAGTAAGCAAGAGGTGGTAAAATGCACTCCACATCATCATCCCTCTGGTAGTCCCTCAGACCTTACACAGAATTATTCTGGGTTATTGCTCTTAATTGTATTATCCAGTTGCTAATACTTTTCCCCGCTCCTGGTGTATTCTGCTCTTCAGCAGGGCTTTGAACTGGATTTCTTGACATAAGACCTGATGTCAATAGAAATACTAAAAATTCCACTTTTAAAAGAAAAGTCATAGTGCTAAACTGAGTGAAGGTGTGGCTGTGGAATGATGATTGTTGCAGTTCTGTAATCCTTCAAATTTACATGCTCCTTAACAAATATTTATATGCCTAAAGGCTGTTGAGGCAGGCAGATTGCACCTATTCACCTAGACTCCATGTAAACATGAATATGAAAAATACATACAATTATTCATAAAATAGCTACAAATGAGGGCTATTTTCCAATATCTGGGCTTGTATTGGTTCTTTCATGGACTCTTATTTGTACATTTTTCTCCATTTTAGCGTATATAAGAGAGAGATATGACAATAAAAAATAAGGAACTAGCACAATAGTATATTACCCTGATAAAGAAAACTTCTATTTCCTCTTCTTCTCTTTTCTAGCAGATAATGCTGGGTCTGAAAGATGTCAGATCTGGTGATGTTTGAATAACTATCACGTACAAGAAAGGAAAAAATTTAACAGAGGAAGCTTCGGTATGATCTTGTAAGTGGTGTAGTATTTACAGCCACGTTTAGAAGGGAAGCTGAAACCTTTTTGTTGCTACAGTGTTATGTTGTTAGGGAAAGAGCTGCATACAAAGAAAAATGTGGCACATGAAGAGAATGACAATTTAGGTTTACTGAAGAAATTAGTCAAAACTGTAATTATGGTCATTAATACCTTTTCCTGCTTGGGGAAAAAAAAATGAACAGAACTAGCAGAGTTTTCAATTATTATCAGTCCTGATCCTCTTGCTCAAGATTGTTTTCTCCAAATATCCCTCCATGATATTTGTTCTGAACAGATTGGAGCACTCACTTTGCCTGTGGCTAATTGCCTAAGAACCACACTTTTACAATGCATTTACCTTTACTTTGCAAGTACTGGACCAAACCTTCTGACTAATTCATTATGTCATTATAAGTATTAATGTATGTCACGTATAATTTTCAAGATAACATTGGCATTTAATAGCAGCCTTACAAAAGGATATGTATGAAAAGGACAAAGCAGAGCAAGAACTAAATACCTCATCCAGAACCTTCAAATATTTGCTACAGCTAGTCTTGTGCTGCCATTTTGGTACTGATTTCCATTAATATGCAGCTACTCTCTTCTGTTGTCACTGTAAACTAAGAGCAGTCATTTCCTGTAAAGCCTATTCTGCTAGTTTTGTATCCTAAAATACAAACCCATCATTGTTTTGTGTGTAATTGGTTAAATCAAATATATATTTGATTCTATAAGCTTTGAAAGTAGGAATGATATCTATGAAATGAGCCACAAGGAAATACTTTTTGATTTTTACTGTTCTCTTGTGTGCTGAAGGCTTTATATAATTAATGAGAACAGCTTTGGGCTAGGAAAACATCACTTCTTGCATTTTGCTTCTGTGGAGAGCTTGCCTGGTAAAATTATTGTATTGACTAGATAAACACCCCTAACAGCAAAGTACTAATAACCTCTCTGTTGGATATGTTTGGATGGTGTCAGGGAGCACTACTGGAAGAGACAAGAAGGGTTGATTCAGTCCCTTCTGACAAAGACAGCATTTGATGAAAGGGAGCTCATTAAATGTTGAAGTAGACAGGTTTCTGTTGGTCTTTGCCTTATCCCAGAACCATTTATCCAGCCTTACTGTGGTTTACTAAATATGTTTCTTCTGTCAGCTAATATTATTAGACTAATAGTTCAGTTGGTAGCAGTCTGCCTGAAGGCAGAGGAATGACTGGCACATGAGAGACAATGTAGATGGCTCATGTTATACAAAATAATTGTTTTATTTAAAAAAGTAAGAAAAAAACAACCCAAACCCTGTAAATTATACCAAGAACTGTGATGACAAATTATTTAGAAATTATGGTCTGTATTGTCTGTGAAACCCTCTATAAACATCATTCAATGTTAATTGTAATGATGAGACAGGGTGTTTCATAAACCCTTTGTTTCAGCCCCAGCCCTGAAGTGACCTGTGGTGGGTTGGAGAGGGGAAGGAGAAGAGGGCATGCAGACAGTAGTAAAATAATTTATTTTAGATTATGGACCCTGGTGGAGATATAAGAACAAGTTTAATAGACAGTCGTAGTAACTGCAGCTGTGACTAGTAAGAGATTCTTCCAGAGACAGAAAATTGTAAAAGGTTTTCTTTTCCCTGGCACTCAACCACTCACTTGCTATTCTTGTAGAAAGAGTACTCTTGTCAATTTAGAAAATATGCTATCAACCATATGTGATCAGTCAAGGGAAGAATTCCTTGTAAAAACATTGGACTGAAGAAGACTAACAAAATCTAAATGGGATACCAGGAAAATCAAAACAATTATTTACCCCAAAGACTAAGTAATGGTAATAATACCACTATCTCCTGTACTCCTCAATTCCTTGTGAAATTTGTTCTTCCAAATGTGAGCATTCAGTATCTCAGCTACTTCAGGAAGTGCAGGTGTTTTGTAGTGAAGTCATTGCTGATCAGTCCGTGGAACACATCCCCCATGAGCTCTACTTAAAATGCGTTAAAATACAGATATCTGAAAGACTTCTTCTCACTGTTCTCCCTGCCTTCTCTCTACTGAGAAAAGTTATACAATTGTGATTCTGGTACTGCAAGTGGCAATTCTTATGTTAGACACAACTTCATGCTTTGCCAAAATCAGATTTACTAGTTCAGTGCTCTCCAGTAAAAGAAGTAAGCTGCTGTAAAAGGGATAGCTTTAATTATTCCTGAATTCAAGACAGGGGAATGCCATGAGATATTACACTTGCAATAGCAGTCAGAAGTCAGACTTTTTAGAAATTCTGAGTTATATTCCAGTTATTTTAATTTACTACTAGGAATTCTCTGACAATAAATGTGTTTTGAAGCTTAGCATTTAGATGGAGCTTTTAAAGAGGACATTCAACACACTTAAAATGCAAAAACAACAACAAAAAAAGCAACTACCTGCTTAAAATGGAGAGCAATCCTTTACAATCTGCAGCGCAGTTCACTTATTCTTTCCTTGTTCCATCTGATTAATGAAAGCAATGTATTTTCTCTTCTTCTGCTGGTGATTAATACTTCTCCATGCTTCTTTGTTTTTGGTGACAGATTGCTGGGGAGACATTCCACTGTAAATTGTTTTTGATATCAAGTTTTAAATAGGCTTTGCTAGCCTACTTATTTTGTGAAAAATACCTCTCAGTTTCCAGCAGTGTATAGCCCAGACTGAGCTTTCCCTGTTAAAGAGAAGGGGAATTCAGGAGAGGCCCTTTCAAAACTCTCTTCCATCACTGCATCACTGACGGTGCAAAGTGAAAGAGAATAGCTTGTCTGCTGCTTCCTTCCCCATGTCTGCATGGTAAGTGTGTGGGGCAGCAGGAGTAGGAGTCAGAAACCAAATCATAGTTACTTATTGACCTTGGTAAGAGCAATCTCCTCTCCCAGGTACATGGTGTGAGTTAAAGCTCTAATGGGTTGTTGGGTAGTAAAGCAATACTTTGAAGTCATTGCTGTTACTGACACAGAGAAAAGTCGCTCCCTGAATTCTCCTTGGGGTAATACTGTATCCAGTACTGACTGGGTATAACTCATGCCACCTGGACCTTGGCACTTATGCAGGCCCTGTTTTTAAACGTTATTTTGGACTACTGTCTGTGCTAGTTATTCACACAGTGCCAAGGATGTTCCTGGGAATACAGTCATTCCTTTCCACTGCTGTGGCTGTCTCTGGATGACTTCTGTATGAAGCTGAATCACCCAGATATTCCCTGGGAAGTCTGGTGTTCAATACAAGCCAAGCAGCAACAGGCAGTTCATGTGCAGCTGACCTGCTTTGGAGGAGCAGAGAGGATGACAATACAGATGGAGACTGCTGTGCACATTGGCCTCCAGAAAGAGACATTCAAGGCAAATTAATTTTACTGTAGGATATCTTACAAAACCTTTTTCTTGTTGGGTTTTTAGCTTTTCCCAGTTATTTGGTTTTTAGTGGTGATAAACTGAACTGGTGCTCAATTTCTACTTATGCACTAAGATTAGCTGCAAGTATATTTTTTATTATGTTTACTTTTACTTAAAAGCTGGGAAATGCATACTGAGGTGCATGCAGATGTAAAACTGGTAGCAGTTTGTCAGCATAGCCTCAGGCATGCAAAACTTCTCTTTCCATTTGAGTGTGAGCTCCACCTCTTAAGCAAACACTTTGTCCTGGTTTCAAATCAAATTTTCACTACAGAGTTCCCAATCATTAAACTGTGAAAGTAATTTCGGCCAGCAGCTCTTTGCACGAGGACCCTTTAACTCATAGCTAGTGAAAGGCAATCTTCTGCCTCACTGAGGAAAAATCTATACAATCATAAGGACAGTTCAGTCTCCAAACTCAGTCATCACCAAACATCCCTTAAACGACCTGAAAAAGAAATGGTTTCTCCTAATCATTTCCTTACCTTCCAGTCATGTTTTTCTCAGCTACATTTTCCTAAGAACCCAAAACCCAGACACAGTGTGACATTTCCCCACCTACTTCCTTTGCTTTCCAAAGACCTTATACCCCCCAGCTGCTGCCGTTGCTGCCAGCTCCATTCAATTAACCTCAACAGGAATGCAATTGTCCCTCTGTGGTTCCTCCTGTTCAAGATGAATGAACTGTGCTATAAACCACGAGAACTGCTAGTAAAAATTAGGTATAATTTCATTAGAAAATTTTGTACTTCTAATTAATGAAGAAGATCATCTGAGGACTTGACAGAATTGAGTTTAACTAGAGGAAAATATCCACAGATAAAATATATGAAGTTTGCGACTTCCTTTTCACCATTGCTCTCTCTGTGGACACCTTTTGTCACTGTACATCCTGTTTCTGTCTCCCTGCCATCAAATCACCACCAAGGCATGTCGCTGGGAAGCATGGATTAGAGGCAGCAGTAAAATGAAGTCACTTGTTGTGTAGCCAGTTGTTTCTTCATCTTCTGAGTGATGAACACTGTGTATAATATTATTTATTTAAGTGTTAAAAATCAGGGACTCGTCAAAATACTAAGGTCATTGCTAATCCAATTACAATGCAAAAAAATTCCTGGTATTTGCTTTTCATACTCATTCTGGGAATCCTTGCAGTCTTTCAGTTTCTCAGTAATGCTTGTTTGGTACATTTGAGCAAAAGCTTGGCCAATATCTTAGACATGTTCAGACTCCCACTTTTGGGATAATAAAACTAATTTTGATAGACACCTAGACAAGGAAAGTTTGCAAGGAACTTGACTGAGAAAGTACTGACGAGCCAGGGTAGTTACAAGGAAAGGGAGACAAAAAAGGTAAACAGCCATTTAAAAAAGTCTACAGAAACAAGTTCAAAACTAACAGCTCATCAAAAATTTTCAAATACTGTTCCTGGTTGGTCATACACAGCTTTGCTTATTACTTCAGAGCTCTTGACTCTTCCATTATTGCCTAGTAATTGGTATCTATCCCGTAGAAGATCAGGTGAACACCATGGTTTCCAATATTTCATATTGTGCCACTGAAGGTGACCATAAAGTGATGAATTGCACAGCTGTCAATTGTTTTGGTCTTTTATACAAAAAAACCAAAAAAAACAAACAAACAAAAAAAAAGCAAACAAAAAAAACCCCACCACCACAAAACACTGTGATGTTTGGTACCCGTGTCTCTAAATCATGATGTAATAATCTTTTTAGAGAAAATTTATATGGCCCTTCTAAAAATAGGCTTATATCTCTCCAAGTAAATAACTATTATGAGAAGTGTGTATCTATAATAAATAGATTGAATCCAGGTTTTGAATGTAAAACTAAGTCTAATGACTGGATTTTTGCTAATGTGATACCAAAATAACTTTTTGTACAATATATTGTAAAGGGCCAGATATCCACCGACCACAAAATATGCAAGTTTGTATTCTGCACATGTAAAGGATAAGAAGTTGATATGTTTGAGTCAAAGTTCTTCACAGTATTTTGTTTATGTTCTGGAGCCAGTGGATGTGTTATCACACATGTTTATGTTTCAATATATGAGAACAGAAAATCAGGCAAGCACAAAAATATCTGTCAGTCATAAATTTTGGGGGAATGGTACTTTGGTTTTGGTGTACTCCACTATTATATTTATAGATTTCAAAGGAATTAAGTCTTATCTTCAAATGTAGTTACCATAGAAGTCCTGGAAAATGGGGTTTTCAAAGCAGCCCAAGGAAACCGAGGACTGAGTTCTTAGTCATCATTGTTATGAGATAGCCAGCTGATGATGTTTCTGCAATACTAAGAGGTCTTATATAGTGAAATATTTCATATCAAGTTCTGTTTGTCATGAAAAATAGTGTTTTTTACCTTTTGCAGGGGCACAGTTGTTGGGTTTTTTGGGGTTGCTTTGTTGTTTATTATTTTTCCTGAACAGCATTATGGGCCAAATGCTCAATCCTTTTGTGCCAAAGGCAAAGTTTGATTTAAATGAGACTAGAATGCATGGGTATATGCTAAATCAGATATATTTAAATGTATGCCACTTGAGATTGCGGAAGAAAAAACATGGTCATAAATATTTGTGATTTGTTTGAAGTCAGAGTACATTTCTCTCAGTGGGTCTATTTATAGCTTCAGGATAAGAAATTCTTAGGCTTAGTAGCAGGAACTGATGAGTGAGACTTTCACATGCTCAGAAGAAAAACATTATCTGTAATTTTCTTTTTGCTTCAGTCTAAAGAAAGTTCATTAATGTTATAGCTGGGATATAAAATTAATCCTGCTTACTTAGAAGAACCTTAATCACAATGCAGTGTTTCACTTGAACCATGGTATCTGTAGTACTCAAAGAAGTCAGTTCTCACTGAATATTACTTCACTTGTCCTTGTCTCTTGTCTTTGTCTCTTGTTAAAATAGACCTTTGATTTTGCCAGCGACCAAGCTTAGATTGTAATGTAATATTTTTATATTTGTAGTTTTTATTCTGTTGCTATATTAAGACCATTAACACAAATGGATTACTGTGAATCCTGAAGTGTTCCTTTTTTTTTTTTTTTTTTTTTTTTTTTTGCTACTAGAGCCCAGTTCCATACAATATCAGCAATCAACTTCTATACCAAAGCCAAGCAGTGAGAGTTCCAATAATGAATATTTGCTGTGAGCTGCTGGTATGAAAATAGCACAGTGCTGCAAGCCTGCATCAACAGAAACAAATCTTCCATTTGACTGTGGCTGAATTTCCAGCTCAATTTTAGGGTATTTAAAATTGAAATAGTTCTTAAAGCACTGTCATAATATAGTGTTAAGAAATGCTGACTCAGCCTACAAGGCATGAACTCAAATGAATTCTGACTTCCTTTTGGTGTTGTTTTTCTTTGTTTTTTTTTTTTTTTAATCCCTTATACCTTTAATACTGAACCCTGTATTCAGGGCAATGAACTGTGGACAGGCAGCAACATTTTAATATATTCAAAGACACCCATGCTGGTTAGGTTAAAAGTTCTTGTGAGAAAAGAAATTGAATTGCCTCTTTGTAAGCTTACTTGACAGCTTTTTAAATGTTTTATCCTTAATCTCTGCTGAAAATTCTAAACTTTATATGAGGATGAGCAGCTTTGCATCTTTAAATGTGTCATGGATTTTACATGGTGAACTTCAATGGTTTTCTATTTATGTTCTAATGTCAATGTATTTGCATTAGTAGAATATAAAGTGTGTTCATATAGGGCACCTCGTAAAAATGCAGAATATATGCACTGAACTTTGATTATTTTTTGAGATGAAGAATATGCTGATGACATTTACCATTTTTAATTTTTAAATACTATGCTACTTTCATTCATGCATATCAAAATAACCTCAAAATTTCCAAAACAGCTAGTATAATTGAGTGTATTGTCTTTTCGCTTTAAAATAATTACATGGTGAAATACTAGATCAACATACATACAGAAGGCCAGCACTTGAAGCAGAATAAAATCTACTGTTATTTCAGCTTTTTTTTTTCTTCTTTTTATTTCATTGATTGCTTCGAGTTCTCCTATGGAAAGTAAAGAAATTATCATCCATAATTTGCTTAGGGCTAAATACCGACCCTTACACTGCAAAGCTGGCAGTGGTGATTGATGTAGCTATCTAATTTCCTGAAAGATTAGAATCAGCACCAACTTTGCCACCAATCCTGAGAGAATGTTAATGTCCCTTCCCCCCCCCCCCCCCCGGGCCATCTGTCCTTTGCCTTCCATGTCACCAAGAGAGTACTTTGGCTAAGCCTACTGCACAATCATACCAGGATGCAGAAACTGATGTTTTAAAAGCAGTGTTGATGCTTATAAAGCAACTGGGTTTGGGCTGGGAGTGGGCTTTTGAGGAAAATAATTTCACTGCAGCAATTCTTGACTGAAGGAAAGCAAACATTCAGTGGATTCCCTGGAATGGGAAAGGAGTGACTAACTCTACAGTTTTGTGGACAGGTCTTCCACAGGGCTTTATTCTTTTCATCAGTTTCCCAACAAAAGGCTTAATATTTCAAAATACTTTTTTTATTTTGAAACATCATTTTTAAGAAAATCATCAATTAAAAGAGACTATTCAGCAAGGTAACACCATTCCTTCTGCAGTGATATTTGACATCCCCAGCACCTTCAGAAAATGACAACCTTCAGGCTCTCTTTGCGATTTGACCTTGAATGGGACTTTATTTTTACTACATGCTTTAATGCCTGTCAATGCCTAGAATATTCAAATTAAAACCTCTACTCTCTTGGGTTTATGAATGATAATTTTTAAAAAGCCTCTGGGAGAGTATGTAGAAACATTGCAAAATACACAATGTATAGAACTTAATAGAGCTTAAAGGATCATATTCCCACTGACTGAAAGGGAATCATATTTGTGTAGATATTTGTTCAGCCAGCTTCAAGTCCCTTGGTAGGAAATGTTTCTGGATCTGTGTAGGTAGGCTATTCCCAGGCTTCATAATATAAAGAATTTCCTCACATCTAATCTAAGTCTCTCTTGATGTAATCCAATACTCCTTGTTCTACTAGAAGGGATGAGGGAGAAGAGTATATTCTCTTTTTTTTAGCTACCTTCTACAGATATGAAAAACATTCTCAGTGCTCGCCCTTTTTCTTCCATATTCACATTTCATGTTTTCTAAACCTCTAATTTAGTTTGGCTCTCTCCATCACAAACCCTCTCTTGTTGCTTTGCATTTGTATTATGTTTAGATTAAGAGCAAAGCAAGTAATTTTGGTTTTGTTTTTTTTTTGACATTGCTGGACACAGGGCCTCCAGAGCTGACCAGAGGAGGAGAAATACCTCCTAAATCTTTTGCTTTGTACTTCAGTGTTGTGGGGACCTGTTTTACAGCAAATGATAGAAGAGATCTGTGTTCATCATGTCTGCTACTGGAAAGATTTTTCTGAAGACCAAGCAAATAAACAAAGAAAACAGTCAAAATGAAATAAACAATAAAACTTACCCAAATGCAGTACTAAGCTTGTTGTTCATCATTCTGTGTTAATAGATCAGATTAAACCTATTGAGTGAGGATTCCTGTAACTGTCTTTACTGAAAAGCATCTGATTTTCTAAACTGTTTCTTCAAGGCGTTAACCTTGTTTTGAATCAGGTTTCTCAGTGTGTTTGGCTTGCTTCCAGTTTGATATTCCCTGCTAAGCTATTAGGAACATTCTTCATTAACAAAGTTTTTGAACAGTACTAGTTACACCACTGTGGTATCAGGTAGTTGTGTCCCTTCTGCATCAGAGTATGTACTTAGCTCTATAAGTGAAAGAATTGCTATTTTGTCTATTCTGATGGGAGGCAATAAATAAAGCATAGTACAGGTAGAGCATCACTAACACCAAGTGATGTCTGAAACCAAAATGAGCTATTCTGGAAAGTACCCAAATCCAGGCATATCTCAGTAAAGTAACTAAGATTTTTTTTAAAAATTATTATTAAAGCTAATGCTCAGTAGGCTTAGTATGATAAAATAAAATGCTGCAAAGGTAGAACAGCTCCTGTCCTTTGTCTCCTTCTCATGTCCCCTACCTGCCATCTTCTTCACTGCCCTCACTGCTGGATTTTGCTGTCCTCCACCCTGCTAAGTATTAAAAACCACATGATGCTGCCATATCAAAACATCATGCATAAATTATTCAAACTCCAATATCATTGTGTGTTTTCTCTCCCTTTGATTTGAGAACTACAGGAAAAGCACAAGTTCTTAGGTGCAAGAACTAGGTTTCCTGATTTAGGTATGTTTCTTGCTTCTAGTCTTTCCAAAAAATACTACTGATAGCAGAATAAAAATCTTATTAGTGTTTGTTTAGGTCTCAGATGTAGAACACTGCTTATTTAGTTACTGTTATTAGCATGTATCATTATTATGTAATAATGGATAACAATGCATACTGTGTATTTATAATTACTTTCATTCCTTTAGTGTTGGTGCTGGGGAAATTCAAGTGAAGTATCAATTTAATTTTTTTTACCAGATATAAAGGACAATTTCTTCATTTTAGTTTTATTAGCACAAGATGTTAAAACTTTAGCTTGGGTACTCAATCAGCATAAGCATTATGTGTTACTATGGTGTTTATGCATTGAAGTTGTGTGTATAAATTTTAACTGCTGGTTGTGCTGGTCATTTACATTACTTCTTATATTGCATTTTTCTTCTGTTGTACATTATAGTCTTAATGACCTTTTTGTTCAGTTTATGAGTTCTGTGTGAGCAGAACTGTGTGTCTGCAGGAGACAACACATGGTTTTTCAGTACATGGGAGTACTGTATTTTGTAACCACAAGAAATACAAAGAAAAAGGTCAGGTTTAGTTCATCACCATTAGTCAAACCATCACCAGAACAATCGGCCTCTCTGTCACCACAGCATTGGGATGTCAACAAGCACACACAAAGGTCACACGATTTTTTTGGTTGGTTGGTTGGTTGGTTGGTTGGTTGGTTGGTTGGTTTAATTTCTTTCCATCTCCTCTCTTTGCCCACAGACACTAACACAGGGACACCAGCAATATCAACGACGACAACCGTGGAAATCCGGAAAAGCAGTGTTATGACAACTGAGATCACCTCTAAAGTGGAGAAGATCCCCACAACAGCCACTAGCAGCAGCACTTGCCCTTCCGTTGAGACTGAGGAAGAAAAAGCAAAAAGACTGCTGTATTGTTCACTATGCAAAGTCGCTGTCAACTCTGCCTCACAGCTGGAGGCGCACAACAGTGGTGAGATGGAGCAGTGCTTGCTGCCTTTTTTTTCCTTCTGTCTCAAGAGTGCTGCAATTATCTTCCCCTGAATAGATTAGATTTCTTGCAGCAGGGGACAAGGAGGTGGCAGAAAACTGGCGATTACATGGGATTCATTAACTATTAAAGTATAAACATTACAGGCAAAGAGATTTTTTTAAAAAAGAGAGGAATTTATTGCAAGTTGCAGATTTTCTTACATTTTAGCTTTTGCAGCTTCAAAACCTTCTCAAACTAAATGACAACTCTACTTCATTACCTTTGGTATTAAGAGTTTGCACAGTTTTGTTTGTGCCAGCTAGCAAACTGAATATGAATGTCATTAGTTTGTTTGAAATATAAGAAATTAAGGCTGAAAGAGGGAGCATCAGTCAAGTTCCATTATGGGAGTTAGAGTTCTTAGCTCCATATTGTCTGTTAATAAATAATTTGTTAAAATTATGTATATTTCCCCTTTGTTTTCATCAACAGATAGCAGGTGCTGCATGAGAGTTGAACGGGTAAATGTCTACCTCCATCTGTCTTAGTTTTAAATTTTTCTTGTCATTAGAGCTAGTAGCATCAGTAAGTTCCAGTAGCAGAGAGCCACCATTCACAGCCACTATTTTACACATGTTATTGACTGGCTCTGTGGTGGGTGGGGTTAAAAGATTTTGGGATTTGATATGGTGGTAGTGACCACCTATAGCCATCTTACAGAAAGTTCCTGATTTTGGATGTCAGGGGCTACCTCTTATCAAGGGTAAGTAGAGTTAAGAGACAGAAAGAGAACCTTAGCTTGAAATGTAGACACAGTGATAATATACCTAAAGCAAAGTGATCAATGGTTTTATGATACAATTTAAAAAGGAATAACTTTGGCATATCTATAGAACTCGAATTAGAATGGAATTATAAATTCTTGGAATTCATGAGAAACAAAATTCCATCACGCTGTTTGAATGCTGTTTACTATACACTAGATCTTCAACTGGTGAAAGTTCAACTTCAAGCAGTACACTTTTAATGAGAATTAGATTCTAAATATTCTGATCAGGCTGAGAGTCTAAACACTATTCTGAATATTTAAACACAACCTTCCAAGTGTTTGCTGCCTGTGCTGATAAACAGTGTGTGTGCTCACACGCATGCATTTTTTTTAAAAAAGTCTCTGTGGAGGCACACAGCAATTAGAGTGGAGCAGTGGCTCTGGAAGCAGTAGTTGTTCCATTATCATCACAAACTACCTGTGTGGGGGTCAAGAGTGTAAGAAATTATTCAGTCTGAATAAAGGTGCAGCAACAGAACATCATTGCTCTTTACCCAACCTCTATTTACAAAGAAAAAAAAAAAAAAAGAAAAAAAAGCAAGTGCATTTTTCTCACATAAATATTTCTCACATGTTTTGGTTTCTGTCCAGGACATTAATGATCCATAGGTTGCTTCCAGGAACCTCTGCTCCTTTCTGGTTTGGAGAGTAATTAGTTAATTACAGATTTAATTGTAAGCTGCCTAGACCTACTGTTTATCAATCTATTCAGGAGGACTACAAATCAAAGCCAACTACATCTTTAATAGCTAAATTACTTGTCTTTTGCAACTACAATTCAGGTCTTATTAGCAGCGGGAGTTAATGAGAAAAGTCAAACGCTTTTAACTTCGCATCAGGATATCTGATTGTGCTGCTACTTTCTGGTGTGGCTGCTTTGTTCTAGTGCATTACCTATAGGTATGTAATTTAGTAACTAAATATCAGGTGTGAAACACTGTTACATTAGTATGATTCTGATACAGACCAACACAGTCTATCTATTCCAAGGAGAGCAGATGGCGCAAAGCTGAGGCTCATATGATTTTATTTTAAAAAGAAAATAAAACAATGAATGTAACCCAATTGCCAAAGTTGGTTTTGTTTCCCATTTCTATTGTCTCCAGGGACTAAGCACAAAACTATGCTGGAAGCTCGGAATGGAAGTGGAACCATAAAAGCCTTTCCCCGGGCAGGCGTAAAAGGCAAAGGACCTGTGAATAAAGGAAGCACAGGCCTTCAGAACAAAACATTTCACTGTGAAATATGTGATGTGCACGTAAACTCTGAGACACAACTGAAACAGGTACTCACCCAGATTGTAGAGGGAGAATCTTTGGCTGTTCTTTGTTTTCATGGTAGTAAAGTACCAATACAGTCAGCACATGTCAATATAAGAGTTTGTGTCCAAATGGAACTTACAGTTTTGTCCATTGTATTTGGCCACGCTGTATGGGGTTTTTTTTGATTATGATTTTCCTTTGCATGGAATATATCTTCTCAAAAACTCTCAATTATATGCATTTGGTAAAGAGTTATAGAAGGTCTAAGCTGCAACGCATTACATCTGTCTTTAGACTGCTAAATTGTCCTGAGCAAATAAACTCTGTCATTTCATGTACTGCATGATATTTGCCTTGACAAACACGTGAAGGTGGGTGCAGTCAGTACTTCCACAGAACACTGAGTAAACCAGTTAGAATGGATGGAGATGGAGAGGATGGAGGGATGGAGAGGATGTCTAATGTTTTTATCAAGGTTTTGCTCTAAGAACCATAACTTCTAAATTGCAATTACACTAAGTTATGTTCAGTCATTCTTTGGATGATCAAAGCTTTCTGAAAAACACTTGGTTTAATTCCATATGCCTATTGGAATTAGCTACTTGTTAAGGAACTTTTTAAAAAATAAGTTGAATTAAATAATGGACAAATGCAATATCCATTCTTCTGGTTTCAGGAAAACATGAACAGTTCTATGTCATTTTATTGTGATCATTCTTTTGAAAATGAAAATCAATATAAAAACACAATTCTGAAAAAGGTCTCTTACTTCTATATTTACTGCAAGATAATCTGTGTAGAAAGATACCTTTAAAATCTCATGGATCTTATGAAGAAGATAATGGATGTCATGCATTTTTTTTCACTGTCACTTAGTTTGATATATAAGTACCTCGGAAGGATCTCCAGGCAGCTTAGGAATTTAAACAATTTTATGACCTTATATTCTTCCCCATATAGGGGATGCTTTACTATCTAATATTATTTAAAAACTTTCTATCAGCAGTGGATTGAACTTGACGGATGCTTTATAGAGCTAGGGGGAGTTTTTCAAAGGCTTCTGTCTAACCTGACTCAAATCCTGCTGAAGTTAGAAAAGGTGGGAAAATATTTAACTGCAGTAGAAGCAGAGTTGAACTTAGGACTGATGAAAATTACAGTCCCAATATGTGGTGCACAAAAGATCCTTCAAATTTCCAGAGAGGTTATTCCCTTTCATTATTGCATTAGTCAAAGTAATGCTGTTTTAGAGCAAAACCCTTTAGTAGTGGAGCAGTAACCTTGTGTAAAGCAGAATCTGAAGTGATCTGTTGTGACACTATCACCCTTTGTTTTCTTTCCCCTCTTCCCCCACCCCAAAATATATTTTAACAGCACATAAGCAGTAGAAGGCACAAAGACAGAGCTGCTGGGAAGCCGCCTAAACCTAAATACAGCCCTTACAACAAACTCCAAAAGGGAACACATCCTCTGGGGGTAAGACAATCACTCTTTTTATTTCATTTTTATTTGAATCCTATTGACTAGGATTTTTGGAAAACATAACTGGAAAAATGTTTAGAAGTAAAGAGTGTAAGCTATTGGGGTATCAAATACATGAAGGAGCCAGTGGAAGCACACAAGGGATTTTTTATATACTTTGAAGGGTGTTTACTACAACCTGTGGACCCTTGCTTTTGTAGCTACTCTAAATAACCTCAGAAAAGAAGCTTGTTTTCAAAGGGCATTAGAGAGCAAGAGATGGAAAAAGCCTCCAGATGTCAAACAGGATTTTTCCAGTTTTCACCAAGGACAATAGTGATGAAATAACTAAATAGAACTCTATAAAATATAAACCATTCATTCTGTCCTTATTTAGAGAATTGTTGAGATAATAAGTGAAACAAGTACAAGACCTGTCTCTTCTTTCATTCAACTGTTTCAGCATGGTTCTGGTCAAATTTCCAACAGACAGAATAAACTATCTGAAACACTATTCTTACCAGCTCTAAAAGCTGAGAAAAAGGTTTACTTTTTAATTAAAAAAATCCTCTAGGATGCTACCACTAGTTAAGAATCAGCTTATATTGTGGGTGGGATAATGAAACATCTGCCATTTATCTTCTCCATCAGTTAAACTTCATGAATGTTATACGTCCTCCTTTGTAAGGGTTTATAAATGCTTCTGGCAGAGGGAGGATGTTGATTCATTGTCCTCACAGAGATTAGCCTCTTATGCCTTGACCCTCTTCTCTGATGCAGGCACAATATGGAGGTGGGTTGTTTGGGTATTTTTCAGCTGTGAAAATCCATTTCTGATTACTTTACTCAGTTCAAGCTCTTGATAGCAGAAACTGGGTCCTTGCTGGGGCAGCCCTCATGAGTGGCATGTCTGTGCAGGATTCAGTAGACTAAAGTAGTGCCCCATTCTGATAGATCCACTAATAGGGAAATAGCCCCATGGGGGTTCTCAGTAATCCACAATAAACATCAGGGTCTCCAATACAAACTATACTGAAAGGAATAGACAATATATAATGGGGTAAGTAAGATATGGAATCAGGAAAGCCTTTCTGACAGGATTATTATTCCTTTAAGAAATTCATTGTTTTTCAAGGGATAAAAACAACCATTACATTATTGTTGTTGTTGCTGTGCACAGTTCTCTACCAATTTATGTAATGGTGATTTCTGAAAACTCCAGCCAAGGTTCAAGATAAAAACGGCAGTGTGTCCTTTTCCTGCTCCCTCAGTCCCAATTGCTCACAATATACAGGTCAGGCCAGAGGGCATCAAAGAGGCAAAAGATATTTAAGAAGGAGAAAACGAGTTAGGAATAAATGAACAGATATGTGCAGTAGAACTGTGGCTTCAATAAGGAAGGAGACACCAGTTCTCCATGTAGCCTTTTTGGTTTTGAATATAAAAACTGTGGGAAATGTTGTCACTTGAAGTGCAAAGTGGCACAGCAACAAGCCAGAGATATTCTAAGTTCACCTTTAATTTAGTGCTCTTTCTTTAATTTTTCTTTACTCACTCTCTCTAGCTGAAACCAGGATGCTACCCATTTATATTTCAAGTTATTTGTCACATATCTTACTTCATTGGAAATGAAACAAATAATTGCTACTTTACTCTAATGTTGATCTGAGTTAATTAGTAGTTAGAAATGAAGGTGCAAGGTACTGTATATGCTAAATATTATTCGTTTTGCAGTTACCTTGAAACCAGGACCATGTTGATAAGTTAACTGAAAAGCTATCTAACTAGATTAGAAGTACCTGATTCCTTCAAGAATAGAAAGAAAACCTTAGCCTTTTAATAAAAACAGCCACATGAGACCTTTGTTCTTCATGACACAAGACGTGTGTGGGCATCACCAATTTTGTCTACAGAAGCTCAAAAAAGAGCATGCTACATTTTCATAGCTTTTCTAGACCAAAAACCTTCTTTTACCATGTTTTCAATATCATTTGTAGATTATATTCTCTGTCTGTTCTAGATTTACATCCTTCAGAGATAGACGCTTTATAAATTCCCACAGTGATATTTCAGATTTTAAGAAGTTTTGCAGTGTTGGGACTTGGTGTTTTTTCAAGCCACAACTGTGGAACAAGTTTTAAATACTGCACTGGAGAGAAAAAGGTTATTAAGCATTTTATAGTCCAAAATTTACACAATAAAATAGCTATTACAAAAAACATCCTTCACTGGGAACTCTAGACCAAAGAGTATTTTGTACTCAGGGCTACTTTTTTTTTTCCTTCATTTTCCTCAGGATTGTTTTGGTATTTTTTTTGTTGTTTGTTTGGGTGGGTGTTTTCTGTTTTGTTTTGTAGTATTGTTTGGTTGGTTGGTCTTGGGTTTTATTCTGTTCTAAATAAGGTTGTAAAAGGTATTCATTAAAAAATATAAGGAGGGAGGAAAAAGTCATATGCTCAGCAAAGGAACAAGACAGCTTGGATCAGTTGGTGTAACACTGAACAAAGAAAAGATCAGATCATTGCTTTTCATAGACATTATAGGAAATTTTATAAATTCCCTATCTACTCTCTATTGTATCTTTTGTTAAGAGAATTAAAGAATTTGGCTTGATCTGAGAATTTCTTCCAGAACTTTAAAGGACCTGGAAGCCAGCAGTGTTGCCAGCAGGTATTCAGAAAAATAAAACTTCTCTATCCTTCTGGCAAGTAAAGAACCATCACATCTTTTGGAATATGGTGATAGTGTAATCATGAAACTCAATTGTGGTTCATGCCAGAGTACTGCTGTCCTTACTTTCTGATGATTTACTCACTAGGGTTCTGCTGAGTTGAAAATGTCAGTGATATTGTGCAAGTTAATTACTTGAAAATCCCTTTCAAGTCAAGAATAAGAAATTGTGTTTCATTATAAGTGGAAAGTGTCCATACTAAGACTGAGATGTACCACAGCACAGTACATATATTCTGTATATTCAATACTGTGTATTCAGGTTTTCGCCCTTTGCAAGAGGCCTCAGGTCATGCTAGGACCCAGACCCACCAAAAGTCCATCAGAGACAATGGGAACTTATCTTTGTCAGTAAATGAAGTTTCTAATCTTATCTCAGAGTTATAAAAAACAGGACTGCAAAGGTATTCAGGCTCCTGGCGTCTCATCAGAAACTTGAAATTCCACTGAAAACTGCAGAAATCCATTGAGACTACTCTGATGGTCATATGTATGCATCCCAAATGTAAATGTTCTTAAATATTACTGGACCTCTTGTGAATATTTTCAGTCTTGGAGAAACTTCAGGGTTTGGGTTTTTTCCTTTTTAAGGAAACTCTAAATGAGGGGGGGTTTTGATTTGTATTTGGTAGTCCACAAGATTTAAAATCATGTCATGATTTTTAATTTTTTTTTAAGAAACCTCAGTGACAGGAACAGAAATATCATAGTTTGACAGAATAGTACTTTAAAATATCCAAAATATCAAGGTTTTCATAATCCTTGTAAGAATGAACATTGTCTTAGTGGAAAACTGTTGAAGACATTGAAGATGCGGAAAAATTATATGGGGCAAAACCCATTTAAAACATGAAACATGAGAGATTTTCATAACTCATGAAAGATAAGATTGGTTTATTTGCTTGCTATTAGAAGCAGCAGTAAATGAAGAGGAGCTATATGGAGATCTTAATTTTAAGTAGAACCCACATCCTAATGATTAAAACAAAAGTACTTTGTAAAATCAGGGATTAGGATACATTTTCATTCTGCTCTGGTCTCTACATTAAGATGTCCAGATGGAGATCTATTAATTGATATCTGATTTTTTCCTGTTTAATTGATGCAGGGTACATGCAGCTTTACTTAGGTGCAGATTCCCTCGGCCCGTTTTAGATTTGCTCTGATTTCTAACCTCATATTAAATTATGAGTGTCATCAATAAGGTGTGAACACTGGAACTCTTTGTCCCCAACCAAATCCTTGTACCTTGTCCAGTAGGTGAGGTCGTATCACCTGTTTACAAGTCCGTAGCTCACTGAGTCAGTAGACACCACGAGGCCTCTCTTGCTTGATTTTGCACGTATAATCTTAAATCAAGCTCCCTCTCGTGTAGCTAATGTGAACAAATTATCTGTGTCTGTTTGTTTGTTTTCTCTTCTTCCCCACAGGTAAAATTAGTATTTTCAAAGGAACCTTCAAAGCCGATGACCCCACGAATCTTACCAAATCCGCTGGCAGCTGCAGCAGCAGCTGCTGCTGTGGCTGTGAATTCCCCCTTCAGTCTTCGCACAGCCCCAGCAGCCACCCTTTTCCAGACTTCAGCACTTCCTCCAGCACTCCTACGACCAGCTCCTGGGCCTATAAGGACCACCCACACTCCTGTGCTGTTTGCTCCTTACTGAACTCCAAACAGGAATTCATTGTACTGCAATAATTTTTCAAATCAAAAGAAACAAACAAACAAAACAAAAAAAAAGAACATTGAACTATGCAGTGTTTATTTATAGTTTAAAGTATATATGAAGAGCCAGAACTTTTGATAGAGAACTGAACAAATTCTAAGAGGGGAAAAGGGCAGTATTTTCTCCAGATGAGAACATTTCTCTTGAGCATTGATCGTTGTAGAACTGATCTCCAGCATTGACTTGTAGTGACATATAAAACTTACAAAGCCTTTTGACTGTGCATTTTGGCACATATTTCCCTGCAATGTCTTTCCTGCTTTATGAAACAACTTACAAATTTGTCTAAAGGGCATTAACTGGTTCCAATGTATATAAAATACTTTATTCTGTAGATTAAAGAAGAAGGAAAAAAAAAAAAAGAAACACTGTGAATAGTAGTACCCTTACCAATCCTCCTGCCAAATCAGCAGTTACTGGGTATTTATCAGAACAAAAGTAGATACAATAGATGTCTTGTAAAACAGTAGTATTGTGTCTCTATCTATGCCACTAGGTTTCTAACTGAGTTGCAAAAGATAAAATGAACAAAATTATGTCACTTTGGTAAGTAGTCAAAAATTATTATAATAACGTGGAGCTGTTCCTAGTGAGCAAAGTTTTCCTCACTCAAAAAAGGATGAAAATAATCTAGGTTAGGGCAAAGAAAGTGATAAAGAAGAGCTAGTGGGGGAAAAATAATTCAGATACTGTACACAGGATGGGTCAAACCTTTATTTAACTGAAAATGTGTGTGTACACTGTGTGTTTATTCAAAGAGTGTAATACATACAGGATAGATCAATGTTTAATACATGACAGTGAAAACAAAAATATGTTCTTGTCATGAAACACGCTTGAGACTTCAGTGATAAGCAGAGGGAAGACACAAATCAGTTACAGAGTCTTAACTGACAAATGAAAAACAGAAGAGAAATCCTGGTCTCATTTAAGTCAGTTTAAAGTTCCTTCTGACTGCAGTGTAGCCAGAATTTCATCCCAAGAACGGCATATATTTATTTTATATCACACCAGTGGGAGTGTCTGTAGATGCAGGTAATATTTTTTGCAATAGGCTTAGTCTTAGCATCAGTCTTACTCCCTTGTTTTATTTCCTACTGATGTGATATAAAATGTCTTAATATACCTATAAAATGTAAACAGTGACACATGAGATACATATTATGAGATAACTGCACATCATGGGTTTGGAACAAATACAACTTTTAGGATCTCAAGGGACCCTTGAATTCTGTAGCTGACCATTATATATGGACAGCTTAAAGCCTTATGTATTTACTGTGAGGCTTAAAGGGGTTGACTGTGTCCCTTTAAAGTAAGATTTATCAGGGGTATATATAGATATATTGTATATATGTTAGAGTAAGAAAAATAACTTATAAACAGAAAATGTACTATATAAATAATTATATAACCATTGATTTCACATGTGGGTCATTAAGTGGTAAGTAACAAACAACAGAGAAAAAAAATAGACTTCTTGAATCTGATCCTTGCTGCCTGCTTTTTCCCATAGGGAGCTGAAAAGTATCTATTAATATTTTGGAGTGTGCTGCTGAGTCTCATGCAACCACTCTGATGTGTAGCTAAGTGAAATGCCTACTGTACATTTAGGCAGAATAAAATTTAAAAGCATAATTTAAGTTTAGATGGGGAAATTGTTTGAAAGATTTTATTAAAAGGCAGTAACGTAAAATATTGACCATGTGGTTGTTATATAATGCTGCCTGTGGTTAATGCAGACATGTGGGAGATATAGAGGATGGGAATATACAGCACTTTTGACTTGCAGTTCATTGGTGAGCCTTCCATATACATTCGTATTTGCCATTTTTAAAACCTCTCCTCATTTAGATTTTATAAAAAATATATAAAGAGAGAGAAAGAAGAGGTTCCATGGATATCTGTGTCCAAAGAATTCCAAAGAGATGCATTTATTTATCTAGAAGTATGAAAATAAGTTCTATATTATGTATTTGTATTTCATCCAGTTTATTTGCAAACGTTTGTGCCTTGAAATGAAATGAGCTTTTGTTTATATTTAATTCACAGCTATGTAGCCATGAAAAAGACATTATGGTAATTCCAGGGCTAATTACCAGCTGGATTGCTTTGGCCTAACTTTCAAAACAACAGTATGAGTAAGTTCCTGAAGCCAAGTTTAGACATCTAAATAACTAGGGGCTGACATTTAAAAGGGCTCTCTACTCTACAGCTCCCAGTAAAGAGGCAGCAAATAAGCCAGCCTTCAAAACCTGCTCCTCACACTCAATTTATAAAATGTTTCATTTTATTTGGGTACATGAGATAGTAAGATGCAGTGGACTTGGTCTTTTAAGCCTACTTTCAACCTTCCATCTGTTTGCAGAAACTGTAGTGCCATTGCCAGCTACACTCAGATTCCTCCTCGCAAAGGGCAGCAGCTTTAAAACTGTGCTCCATGAACCACCTCTTGTTTCCAGAGCCTTTTGTAAGAGCCTGTGTAAGTTCTTGCTAAAGGAGCAGAGGAGTACCCACATTTTGGGAAGGTGGAAGATCTGGGCAGGCTATCTTTTCCCCATGAGGAAGCAGGCAGATGGGAAAATGAGAGATAGACAAATATCCTGAAGGCTCTTATGCACAACCTTCTGGTGCATGGACAACTGCTGTACATCCTGCCATGTTGTTGTGATGCCATCAAAATCAACAGGCTGATCCTTGCCAAAAAATGGCCTGTGGCATGTATGGAGGCACAGTACTAAGGGCAGAGCTCATATAAATTTTGCTAGAAGTAAAAGAGTGTCATTCCAACTACTTACATCAGCTAATTTGCAATGACACTTTCAGTTTTCTTGGACCTCTTTTGTCACAGTGCTCTATGGAACAAGTTTTTGTTCACGCAAATCTCTTTTAAAGTTCAGCTGTAAACAACAAACTCAGTTCTTTTTGTCTCTTACTCACTACCTAATAAAGGATAAAGCCTAAATGTTAGAATGTATAGTGGATTTTCTGTGCCTTGCTGCTCCACCCTCCTCTTGGTCAGTAACAAGCCAACATGCCCAGGACATCAGCACAACAGTTCTATTACTCTATTAGATAGATAGATAGATAGATAGATAGATAGATAGATAGATAGATAGATAGATATACATACATATATATATATATATATGTATGTATGTATGTATCTGTTAAGGAAAATACTGGCACAGCAATCTGATGGGGCAAAGAGAACTTCTGGTCAAGGTACATCCACAGCAGATGACAGAGGAGGTAGCAAACAGAAGACACTTTACACCTACTTGTCATTGCATCCAGTGTGGAGAGCACTATTAAAGGAAAAAATGCCATCATGTTTCATATTACCATAGCACTCCAGGGCCAAGAGGAAGCCTAAAGCACAAGGAAGCAGACCATTGCATCGAAGACACAGTCACTCACTGGAATAAGAGTGTGAAATCAGCCTTGCGGGGAAGTGGCTGGGTAATTAACTCAGAAAAACAGTCAGGTTCAGGGATGTTTTCTTAAGTTCTATTCAAAGTGTTAAAGAATAACTACTCTATTCTGACCCGAAGAGATGGTATTTTTGTGGGAGGTATATATATATATATATATATATTTATATTTTTATGCTATCTTCATTTTTCCAACTATCTGTGACTTCAAACCTTTGTTCTGAAGGATGGTCATTGCTCTGAATTAGTTACCTTCTTGAAAACTGCTGTAAAAGCTGGCGTGGGAGGTCAGCAAGCAAATGGAATAAATATGATGATCTAAAATGAAAAAAAAAGACTGACCATGTCAAGAAATATTGTATTTGAAAAGTATACCTCCTTATTTTAAGATAAATTATATAAAAGTATACTAAATTAAGAATAGCTAAATAAAGCTAATATAACTAGAAGAATTATATCTGTCATTTAAGTACTGAAATAACACAATTGGCTCTATATTTTAAAAGTTTAAAATACTTCCTAGATGTTGAACCAATGCAAGGATGCTGTTGGTAAATTTAATGTCTCACTTCATTATCTTCCATTTACATCAAGAATACCATAACTGAACGGATCTGCCTTTAGTCACTTCTGTTTTCATTGCCAAAGATACAGTAGTGTATTGGCCCCATATTCCCTGAAAAGTGAAGTCATGCTGCTTAGAAGCCCCTGTTTCTGCCTTTTAGTCCCAGTAAGCACATAGCTTTTTAGAGTCTCTTCAAAGCATCCTGGGGAATTTCTAATTTGATATCTTTTTTTTTTTTTTTACCAAAAATAAACAGGATTTTATGAACATTAGACCAACACTGAGGAGCAAGATCTAAAAAGGTTTTCACAACTGTAACATTATTTGGGTAGATGTGAAGCACAAACACTCAAATTATTTGGTTGCACAAATAATTTTGAAAACAGATGAAGTCAGAACCTAGACCACTTTATAAGTATCCTGGTTTTGGGGTTAACTCACAAAAATAAGAAATCTGTTCTTTTTACTAACAGGTGTCTGAATTTTCATTTCTAAAACTGACTTCAGCACAGGTCAGGATTCAAGACACTAACCTCCCAAAGCACCCAAGAAAATAAGAGTGGGCTCCCTGTTTATCAGGATGCATGTGAAAATGTGAGCCTGTACTATGTGAAATGTTAAGTATTTTTTTGACATCACATCTTCTCCTGTTCTCATTGTTTATCTCTAAGAGCCATTCCTTTAGAGCCAATGGATCATACATAAGATTCTGTGCTGGAAATCAGTACGTGACTAAAAGAAATTAATACTGATAAATCCTATCTTAAACTAGTTGAAATCTCAAACACACAGTAAAGGGTTTAGCCAAGGACGAGAGCTTTATGGCCTCTCACTTCTACAGGTTTATTAAAATTCAGGACCGTTTCGGAGTAAATGTAACTATCTGGAAGGTGATTATTACATAGCCTGACCTGAAATGTCAGCAGCAGAAAGAGTCTGTACTCCAGACCAAAATTAACAATGGAATGAAAACCATAATGCTCTTAACTTTGAGACTCCTGATAGCAGTTGCAAAAATCTTTGATTTCAATAGAGGCAATTTTTTGCCCTTAGTGGATGAGGCCTTTTGCAGTCATGCTGTGTACTGCAATTATGTGTCATTCAACTCTGATTCAGTATTGATACTTTGATAAAGAAGCTTGGCTGAGCATGAAACATGATTAACGGCTGCCTGGTTCATGTGGTCAGCTTCATGCTGGGACAATGTTTGGGTGGTGAAATAAGAATTGAAAGAGTCAATGTAAAGAAATTGGTAGAATAATTTGACCCTTTTTCCCTGTACAATGTTCTTAAATGGAACTTCTGAGTTATGAACAAGCTGGGACATTGAAGAGTTCCTGGATAGAAAGTGGAGACCTTGAAGATCATGAGATCTTAACTTTGAAATAAGCTTGATGAGAAAGAAGAACTCAGAAGATATTCTTTGGATTAGATACCACAGTGACATTGTAGCAATGGTCTTCACACTAGGCACACTGTCAATACACTGACATTTTTCCTGCTCACAGCAGAAATCGAGGATTTGACACCTATGATTAGAAACAAGCATAGTTAATAATAATCACTGTGTGGTTACTGGACACTCAATTAAAAGACAAAATAATTTTCCTTGGTATTGCAGGTCTTCAGGTCTGTTCACACTAGCCAAGACATCACTATGTTTTGTCAACACTTGGGTGTCCAGGAAGGATGTCCATACTTTTTTGTTTTATTGCAATTTGATTTTTCTTCTATGTTTATTTATTCACTGTCTTGTCTCTCATATGAATGAACAGAATTCATAAAATTAAATATACATTTAAGAAGTATGTAATCATCAAGGCCACTGTTGGGCCATTTAATCAGGGTCAATAAATTGAATAAAGAATTTAAAGCAGCAGAGCCACAGTAATGATAAAATGTTGTGAAGAGAGAATGTCTATACTGCCGCGTTCTTTACTTAATCTAGAGTTTTATAACACTCTTTATCCTCTCATACTTTCCTGAAATATTCATCTTTTGAGATCCTTTAAAGTTTTAATCTAATTTAAATGTTGTTTCTTATGCTCAGTAAAAAAACCCACAAACCATTATCTCACTAAAAATGCCTATAGCATTTGTTAACAATGTCAGCCCTTTCTCTGCTTGTGGTTTGTGGCTGGCATTTACCATGGGGACTGTTCTCACTGAGACGTGTATCAGGTGAAAACTGACAGTTCAAAACACAATCTGTCAAGTGCAGACATTTGTTTGTGGCACAACAAAGTGGGAGATGAGAGAATATAGGCAAAGCTATGTCTTTGTAACAGCCTGTTTGAACTCTCTCTAAACTGTCTGGTGGCTTGAAGGGGAGAGGCAAAGGTTCTTAAAGCTGTCATTCTGTTGTATTTATAACACAGACTATGTAAATTTGAAGTCTTGAATTAAGGGTTTTTAACCAGTGCTTCAGTGTGGGGGACGATTTCCTCCCCTCTACCTGCCCAAAAGGGTAATCTTTCCTCCAGATATATTTTCAATGTAGACTTGCCATGATATTATTGCCAGTCAAACTGCTACCTGAATCTGATTTTTCCATTGGAATAAAACTATTCATGTCAGTTTTGGTACCCAGAAAGAGAACAAAGGAATTAAAAATGAAAATGTAATGATCCTCAAGTTGGGTCACTTGTTTTCTTCCTGCAGTTTCTCAAGTGCTACCAGTTTGCTGAAGTCCACATGTCAGTCAAAGAGAAAAATACCTATTTCTTTCTTGTTCTGCTGTTTTAATAGTTTCAGAAAGGAGATGGAAACAGCTGTAGTTCTTTATCCAATGACTCACAGTAAAGCCACCATGTAGTCAACAAATGCTGGCACATGTATTGCCTCTCTGCACAAACACAGATTTACTTCCCTCCAATCCTTCTGCTAAATCACATTTTGTGACTCAGCAGCATGGGACACTGCAAGAAGCACTTAAGAGAAAAACCAAAACACCCACTTTATGGTCTGTATAAGATGGGTGTATAATACAGTACCCCTTTATCCCCTTCAGTGGCATAATTGAACCATGTGACTGAAGTCCTGGATTAAGTCCCACATTGCAGCTTTGGCTGCTTTAAATGGTGAACACTGAAGCCAATTTTGTTGGTTGTGCTATAATTAAGCCTTCTCCCTAAATGTAGAAGGCTCTCTGTTATCCACTGGGGTATTTTTCATGGGAAATGAATTCTTGGAATAAAAACCTAGGGCTTTTTTCACCTCCTTATGTGAAAGCTGTGAAAAGCAGTAGGGGGGGGGTGGGAAGTAAATTAGCCGTTCATGTTTTATTGATACCCATGTTCCATTTGACTGTCAGGAACTTCATAGAGGCAGAAAATACTTCAAAAACTCTTCAGTTCTGCTCTTTGAGATGGGATGCAATGGACCACTATCCCATGCAATAGATATTTAATCAGCAACAGCATGCAAATCATCTACTCAATGCCATTAACTCATTTAACTCTTTAAATTTGGATTTAAAAACCTCAAAATCTACCAGGACCCAGTGAAAAGTACTGGAGATTAAGAGCACACACCTTATATGATGTCCCAAAGAATCTTCAGGAGAACATCCAAGTGAGTTCAACAGCAAGTGGCAGAGAGGGTAATAGTTCTGGAAATTAAATGTAGGGAGGTTCTTTCTGAACCCAAGTGTGAGAACAAGTTTAACCGTCCAAAATGCACTACAACTATTGAGAATTGGAGAAGATTGTTACTATTCTTGAACAATGTTCCTCCAGCTATGGACAATCTCCAACATTGCAGTGAAAGATTTCCAACCTGAGACCAAGTTATTTAAGAGGGTAATGAAATACACTTCCCAGTGCTTACAGATAACCAGCATAAGCCCTTTATTTAGTAATGCAAGCCACAGTTAAATTACTGGACACTAATTTACTGTGAGTAGTACCATCAAGTACTGACACTTTTACAGAAACTGTCCCTGATCCACTCACTTCAAAAACAGTGTAAATTTAGATGACATTTTTATAAGTCCCAGAGTAAAATTTTATGGTCTGGTAGTTTGTAATAGTAATTTTGACTGATAAATAGTCAATATAATATCTCTAATTAAAAAAGGGTGGAGGGAGGTGACTGGAGCAATTATACCTTACTATGTGAAAGACCTGATAGCTTCCTGAGGGCTTTTTAAAGGTCATTCATCAAGCATGTGGAAAAAGGCAGTTGACTAGAATACAGTGGAGTCCTCTAAAGGTAAGTTAGGTGAAATAAAATTATCAAACTGTAGTAATTTCTTCATTAGGTAAGTGTAGATTAATTGCTCCAGATTTGCTGAAGTATTTGAGACTCTGATCCATAAAAATTGTTAAATTGGTGGTATGTAAGTTCAAATAATTTTGAAAGAAGCTAACTGAAGTCTGTATGGGTTAGAGTGTTAGAAGAATTGTGTTAGGGTGGGGAGAGAAAGTAGAAGGCAGTTTTAAGTTGCATCTGGCTTCACTGCTGATTTAGCACACAATTTAAAAAAGTGCTCTTGAAGTTCTTTGATAATGCATATTAGGAGCTATCATCAATAGAGAAAAGAACATAATATTTTCCAGAAGAACAGAACGACTTTGAGAACTGATATAATAGAAAGGAGGTGTAACTCCATAAGAAAGGGACAATTATGTATTTAGACTCTAATAACCACTAAGTAGCTGTAAACAACTGAAGAGCACAATGTACAGGTATTACCATTTGTGGCAATGAGCTGTGAATTTAATAAAGCTGTTAAGAATAAAATTTTAAAAAATGTTAATTGAGCTATACTCTACATTATACCACCACAGAATAAAAATTTTGTATTTTGACAGCTTCACTGATTTATAATAAAGAGTAATTAAATCTTTTCAAAAAAGACATGAGGGATGAGAAAAAATATAACAAAACTTATATGGTTAGAATAAGGATGGAAGGCTGAGCGTGAAAGAGATCCAGTTGCTCCTTCTATGATGGGATGGAAATAGTGGTAACCATTGTAAAAAGAAGAAAGCTATTCAAGGCACAAAGGTCTTCAAGCATAAATAATTGAATTAATGTCTATAAACTCACTTGTGAAAATTCTCTGGAAATTAAGTTACTTGTAAGTGTTAAAACACAGTAAAGGTGTCAGCTGAGGTGATCCTCAGATGGGCTCTCTCTTGGTTATGAATGAGGTTCTGTGCCACACTTGCTGTGGCAGCAGATAACTGGGCACAGTGCACTAGTCAGCAAGTCAGTTCCCTTTTCTCTCTGAGCATACTTGAATGT
Organism: Cinclus cinclus; assembly: GCF_963662255.1. Classification (NCBI taxonomy): domain Eukaryota; kingdom Metazoa; phylum Chordata; class Aves; order Passeriformes; family Cinclidae; genus Cinclus; species Cinclus cinclus. The sequence goes on along the minus strand of NC_085046.1, from coordinate 36,879,194 downwards.
GCTGCCCCAAAATATATTAAGCACTTTACTTGTGACTTAATAAGTTGGGAAGAGAAATACACAAAACATTGGGGCTGACATGTCATAGGAAAAAGATTTCTGAATATTGCCCAGGGTCTATTTTATCTCTGTATCCACATAATAGTAAGAAAATTGTTCCAAATCTGAGCATAAATACATATGTTTCGTGGTGGTTTTTTTGGACACTGCATGTCAACTGAAAGCGTCTGTAGTATCCTTGCTGAAATAGGAGTCAGTACAGTTTTCCTAGACAATCTCATGTCAAAATACATCTGTCACAATCAGTTGCTAAGCACAGTTCGTGCTTTTAAAAAAATCAGATGAGTGTAAATATTTAACAGCGCTGAAAGCAACAATGTGTGTCTAGTTCGCTGAATTAATGAAAACATGCAGAGTTTAGCAACTACTTAAGACTTGCTCATCTTTTGTTTTGGGCCACAACTGACTTAGGACTTTAGGGCAGATCATCCCATAGGGAGACAGATACCTGTGATCAAATCCCTGCATCAGAATAAGGGAGTAAAGTCAAAATAAAGCCCTTTTAGCTATTCACTCATTTCAGACTCTGCTGAGGTTGCTGAATCCTGCGAATTGTGTTCCTCAGTGTAGGAGTGCCTATATGTTGTATGACTGTACTAGGTGGGTAAGAAGCCATTCTGTTAAGCTGTAGAGTTCCAAAGCTCAACAAAAAAATACAGACTTTATTGAAGTTACTGCACAAGTCTGTGATGTGATTCTTAACACTTAACATTCAACTCAGGATTAGCTTCTAATTGGGTAAATAAATTGCCCCTTGACACCTGCCTGCCTTTACTTTTTCAAGCCTTCCTCTGCCAAAAAGTCACAGATTTACACTTTTCAAGAAGGAACCGGCTATAAGTGTCATGCTGTGCCACACTGCAGATACATTTTTGGTCTCTGCTCAATCCCATATTTTGCAATTAACCAAAAAAATCCCTGAACAGAACCACAAAAACCAAACAACTTCTCTCTGCCAAAAAACCCCAAAACCTATGAGTCAACTCAGCAATATGTTCAATATGTTATTAGTTGATTTAGAATGTTCTTCCAAATGAAGCATGTTCAAAATATTTTACAGAGTTAAAAGCTTTGTGTGACTGCAGTACAAACATGTAATCCAAAATGTTTTGGCTGAAAAAGGTAAGCCTTCTGTTTTTATTTCAACCGAGGCCAAACCACTTTTAGTTTCTGACTTCTTAATTATTGTTAAATACAATTCTGACGGAGTTATTAATAAAAAAATACTGCAACATTTGTAGATTTACAGTTATTTAGTCCACTGTTTTATCTTTCATTTGAGCATCTTAAGTATAAGAGCAATTAAATTCAAAATCTTTATAGATTATTACATGTGTTAATGGAAAACTGTATTTCAGAGTTATGCAGAGCATGGTTAATAATTTGGCCATTTTACAAATTGGCTATTTTACAGCCTGGCCATTTCTTACTTATTTTTGCTGTATTGGTGCCTAAAAGCTCTCTGTTATCATAAAATAAGAATTTCATTTTATGGTAGAAGACAAGTCTTAAAGGTATTTTCATTGCATCCCAGCATAGCCTGAGAAGCTTTTGCAATTTGTCATGAGAAAGAAAGGGACAGACTGGCCATCTGAGATATGAGGTTCAAGTTCATCTGACCCTGTCTAGAGACCCGAGCTTGTGCTAGGACTTTGGTAAAGCTGGTAGACACTAAAGCAGTTCCCCAGCCTCTGGTTTATTGGTAGGTGAATTGATTCCTTCATTACTATACACAGCGGTGTAAATGTGTGCACCTCTAACTTCAGCTTTCACTACATGTAGATTTAGAGCTGCTCTCTATGAAAAGTCTACTATAGGATGAGATGAATTGCACACTGAAAGTGCTCATTTTCCCCACAGACTGCAAAGGAAACATTGGATCATAAATGAGAGGTAGGCATCTGTGCTATATGAGTCTGAAATTGGTCAAAAATTTAAGCAAATGTTGTATGTCATAAATTAATCTTGTATAAGCAAGTTGTTGTTTAGTTCAGGGCAGGAGGCAAGCTACACGAAATCCAGGATGTGGTAGAGCACAGTGATGGAACTGAGTCTTCCATATGCAAGATGAGGGTGGAAAAAAAACCCCTAAATATATTCCTTAGAAAGTTTAGTTTCAGCCTTAAATTGAAGAATTTTTTTTGCAATGAAGATTTTATTAGATCAAGCGCATTAGATAAAAGCTTGAATTAGAGGATTTTTTTTTTTTTGTGGTGTTTTGGAGGTGTGCATGTTTTGTTTTATTTTGATTTGATTTTTTAATTTTAATCAAAAATTAAGGTATCCAAAACTCTCCAAGCTCCCACTCTGTTTTAGCAAGGTCAAGAAGAGTGGGCTGCTCCCCAGGGCTGGGGGTGCTGGGATCCAAAGGTTGCAGCCAGCCATAATGTATATGTTAACATAGATTAATAAAGAATGATAGAGCCAAGGTGGTTGAGTCCTTCTCCCCCTACCCAGCAATTCAGTGAAACACTAGCATTTGCAGCATGGGATCATCAGGCTAAAATAAAGAAGCAGAAGGCTGAAGCAAATGTAGAAGTTTGTTGAGGACAATAGGAGCAAATCTGAAGTATAAATTATATTTGGCTTATAAAAGTTTTCTGAGAAGAGTGGTATGTCCTCCTTTCTTCCAACACCACCCAGTGTCTCCTAGGTAAGAGAGTTTATCCTATCTTTCAGCATCTCAAAAAAATCCTGATGTGAGAAACAATTATCTAGAACTTTCAGAAGTCAGGTGTTTCCTTCCACTGCACAGAGCTGTTGGATAGAAATACTGCTTTCATTTTTTGTAGGGAGCTTTTTCAGTCTCTTCTAAAAGCTGAGGCTGTTTGGTTTGAAAGCTCAGGGCTAGACTCTTACTTGTTTTAAATAAGCATAGCCTCATTATTTTTCTAGGCCTATAGCAATTTTTGGTGGCTGAGATCTGACACAGAGTTTGGGATAAAAATGTTATTTTAAAATCATAATCAGAGAGATGACCCATGTTAAAAATGGTCATATTCTACTGTAACATCTCCTGTCTTACCAGAGAGACAGTGGTTATAAAATTTTCTGAGAACTGCTATTTCTACTTTTCTCTGCTTTGACATCAAACTCCTACAAATTAAATAATTTCATCATGCAAAAAACTCTTATTTTCTAAACTATGTAGCTGTTGAGAGTTTTGTGTCGTTCTAAAAGAAATTATAATAGCTTAATACTATTTTATAGAAACAGGATGTACCAATTGCGTTGAGTTTTTGCTTGAGTGAGGTGTGGTGGATGGAATCTTCCTTATTTGGCCTAAGTATCTTGGGGTGACCAAAGCACAAAGTAGTGTGTCCCAATACTGATTTTGGTAGGATGAACATCCTGTTGTAGCTGTCACAGAGCTGAATTGCTGTGTTAGTGTGTTCTTACCCTCACCTTTTTCCAGTCTGTTACACTTTGTGATAGGTTATGGTGGAGTAATCCTAGCCTAGAGTAGGCACCATGCAGATCCAGCTTTGTATGTTGACTGTTCCTGATGCTGGGAAATTGCTCAAGGTTGTTCTGTCACTAAGAATGGGCTCTGAGTAAATGCTATGGAGCTTAGGATCTGGTTTAAGATCCTATTTGGTGACAAGACTGTCATGAAACTGATGTCTTACCACCAGTTACTGGGCTTAAGTAATACACCGACTAGCATGCTCAGCCCACTATAAATACCAAAATACTTCCATTTGGTAATATTGCCCAAATAATATTTCCCATACAAATAACATGAAAGAAAATGTTTACATTCATAGTCATGGAACTCCCTGTCCCCTGAAGAATTTATTCCAGTTTTCCAGCTGCCCCTAGAACTCCTTACCATCTTCCTAAACTAGATTTTCCTGATTTGTGTTTGTGCCTTTCTTTACCTTCTTCCAAAATCACAGAGCTAAATAATCTGTGCTGGTGACACCACTGCTTAGGAAAAATTTCTTTGCTGGTACTGTCCTGGAAAACATTCAATCCAGTAGCAGGAAAAATTTCTTTGTAGGATAGACAGTGTTTTATTAGGGGTCTGTCCAAAGAAAAGTGGGCTGAAAATGCAGTGTCTCTGCTCTTAGCAAGATGTCATTTGGGGTACACTTCTTGATTCCCAAGAGAGACACTAGGTTGTAAAATTTGTGTTAGGAGGTGCCGAATTAGCCAGCATATGGATATGGCTTCTTCCTGTTTTGACTTTGATATTTTATATATTATTGAAGTTATATTTATTTAAATTAATATTCTGAAATCTGGAAAAGCTTTAAGCATAGATTAGCATAAGACTATGCATCAACATTGTCAATACACCTGTAATGGCCAGGATAATTTTCGGGAGGGAACGCGTGCACTTGTATTATTCAAGCATTTGCTGAGCTCGAGAGGAGGAATTTTGGGGATCAAAATTGTTTGTTTAAGGATTGCCAAAATTCTGCTCAAATCTCCTCCTAAATATTTAGCTCCTTTTCTTGGATCCCACTATTATGGCCTGGCTGCTAAAATCTCCAGAGGTTTTGACAGTGTTATGTGTTCTGCTCTGTATGTTCTGTTCTAAGTAGTGTTAGAGAGCAGAGGGGGTGACCAGAGTTTCAGAGGTCTCAGATGATCTTCCCAGGGGTGTCCATAAATAAGCCTAGAGGGACTGGCACGTGTGGGTGTGTAATTCATCTGTGTGCACAGAGGCAGAGAAAATGCTCTTGCTTTTATCCCACTTGGCTCACAAATCACTAAACTTTTGGCAACATGGAGATTTAAAACACAGATAAGTAAGGCAGCAAATTATTTAATATGGATTAAATAAACTACTGAAAGTTCATGTCTGGTAGCTGTGGAAAGTTATTCTTGTTATTTCCCCATTTAATTAAAAGCATGTGATTCTGCCCAATATTGACCTATCTTAACCACATCAGATATTGGTGGTGGTCTCCCTGGAATTAATATATTTCCTTAGCTTCCTTTCCTCATTATTTATTTTCCTCTGTTCATTCTGTGTTTCCTGGTTTAGCTGTTGCTACTAGAAGCTTGCCTAGTCTCACTTGTTTCTGCAAACTACAGCTAGTTCATCACTAAAAACATGCCAGCAATGCCTTACTTGTTGAAATATTGGGGAAAAGAAAGGTATTGGGATACGTAGTCAGGTATCTGGTCTGTAGATCAGTCATGGTTTTCTTCTTTCAAATGCTGATGAGCCATTTGTAAGATGCAAGTGTAATTTTGAGATAAACATGCAGTAGTTAGCCATTTAGAGATATTAGAACCTGCTTTTGTCCTCATCATCTTAGTTACAGGTGTAACAGGTGCTACAGGCGTGTCAGACTCCTGCAGTGATTTTCACAGCAGATGTACAAGGCAGCACAATTGAAGTAATCACTTAAGATTTTGGAAACTGAAACATAGGTCCCAACAGGCATTACATAGTTACACTTCCCCTACCACCCCCATACATACATAATCACTGCAAACTAAAATCCCTCTTCAGCTGCTGCTTAACTCTAAAGATGCCAAAGGCCTATCTGCAGTTGCCAATATTCAACCATGAAATCATAAAATAATTTAGTTTGAATCATGGTAGGTCATCAAGTCCAACTCAAAGCAAGGATATCTTGAAAGTTAGATCAAGTTTTATGGGTCTCTGTCCAGCTGAGTTTTAGAAGTCTCCAGCATTGGAAAGTCCACAGCGTCTCTAGACAACCTGGTTCAGAGCTTAATCATTGTGTGCTTTTGGATTTTTTTTTTCCTTAAGACTTTTAAAAATATCTTACTGTCAGTATACACTGCCTCTTGACATTTTATTATGCACTTCTGAAAAGAGTATCTTGACTCTGAGTATCAAGAATTCAGTACCCCCCATTAGGCTTTTCTACAGGCCAAGCAAATTTGTTCTCTTGTGTGCCATGTTGTCTACACCCTACACCAAAATCCTTGTGGTATGCTCATATTTGTCGTTAGTGGGGACCCAGACTGGTTGAAGCATTCCAGGTATGGCTGCACAAGTGGCAAATAAAGGAAGAGAATAACTTCCCTAGATCTTTTCTCTTGTCAGTGAACTGCCCTGGTTCCTGTAACAGTGCACTGCTTTTAAATGATTGCTTTTAAATGTTTAGTCTGGAGGTGAATTTGGAGAATGTACCTTCCAGTGAACATTCATGTACTACTACAAGTCACAACCATGCTATGAAGCACAAGTATGCAATGGTGAGCAGCATGAACCCGAAACTATGGATATTATGTCACTAATGTGGCCATTAAGTTTTCATGTTAAGATTTACTATGCTGCCATTACAGCACTTTTTTTTTTTTGATGTATCAAACCACTACTACAGTACATATTTGTTGACATCTCATCTGTTTTAGAAAGGCAAATGATTACAAGTTACCAAGGAAACTAATAAGCAGTATACAAGGAATAGGCTGTACAATTTGTTTTGCTGGATAGCAAGTGACTGCTGTTTTAATGTCAATTAAATTACTCCTACTTCGCACACAGATAAAATAAAAACAAACCATGTACCATTTTAAAAAAATTATAGCCATATCCATTTAGTAAATGGAAATGAGCATTGTATTGTAGCTTATACAGATGGAAGATAAGGAGGGATGTAATTTGTTGAAGGCTTTGTGCACTTTATATACAAAGTGCTTTATTTTATGACTTTACAGAAAATCTTCTGTTCCATTAAGGCCATAAGACTAAATGACCACAGACCTTAGAACCTGAAGGAGTTTTTAAGACTGGTAGATACAAATTTGCTTCCTTACTTCGAGTTTCCAGGACAGTTTGATAAAAAAGAATTTCATTCAGACCTGCGGTTGATCTGTACTGTGAAGAGAAGTTTTGGAATAAATCAGATCAGTGGGATTGGAATTGATTTAGGCTGGTGACTCAGATAAAACAGGTCACCTGCCCTAACTCCTGAGGAGCTGCACAATGCCAGGAATGAAAATCAAGTAGTTTAATTGTTTTTGAAAGCAAGAGATCCTTAGGGGACTGCACCTTTTGAAGCCATAATAGTTGTTGTTAAGTATTGTGTCTATTTTCTGTGGAAGAAATATTAGGGACTCTCTATAGCCCTAGAGAGCATTTGTTCATGGTTCTGACCTTCAAGTGAAGGACCATGAAATTTTAAAATAACGTTAGATATTCTCTGTCATTTTTTTTCTGCCCTGTTCTCCTGAGCCCTGTGTATTCTAGAAGGTTTGGTTCAATGAGTTGTACCACTTCCCCTTTTCCATATTTGTAAGCTTTCACTCTTGGTAAGTCCCCCGTAATATCTGAAAGGTAGATAAAATATAAAGCAAAGGTTGCTGTTGAATACTCACTGCTTAAACTGGCTGCTGGTGGCCGTGGAAGGCCAGGAGGGTTTGTGTAGCTGAGTTCCAGGGGAGACAGGAGCTGAGCAGGACATGCCTACCTCCAGTGGAAGAAATAGAAGATTGGAAAAAAGGTCAGTATTTTTGAAGATGTAATATTGTGGGACATTGCTACCACAATGAATTTGTTAGATGGATTTATTTTCTCACCCGTTGGATTCACCCTCAGTGACAGTAGCGCTGTCTTCACTGTAACACCTGTGCATTAAAGCTTATACACGACAGATCCATGTCTGCTATAACCAAGAGAAGACTATCTCATATTATTTACTTTGTGTACACCTTAAAAGGACTGTTCTTTTCTCCTTATATCAGTAATACTGAAATGGAAATAAGCATGAGTACTAGTGGACACTGAAAACCTTCAAAAACATTATATTAGTTGGGTAATATATCTTAATGTCTGTGACAGCAAGGACAGGCCAGGTGGTCTGCCTGTCCCTTTGGTGCTGAAATCCCTGATATCCTGGGAGATGTGAGAGCATCAGCTGAAAGCATTTTTAGCTGCTTTCTGTTTGGATAGCTTTTCTTCAAAAATATTTTTGGTGGTGGGGTTGGTGGGTGTTGGCCAGTTGTAAAAATGAAATTCAATAATGGCCTGTGGCAAAAATAGATCAACAAGCTGTCTAACTGCAAGTGCTGGTAGTAGTGAGGCAGTGTGCATGAACAGCAGGGGATAGCTGGATAGGGAATAAAAGTAGATACGAATTAATTGGTAGAAAGAAATAGATAGGAATGGTATGTAGAAAACTAGAATAATACAATCGTTTCTGGGTTTTCTCAACTTCTAGCTCTTCCTTCCAAACTGTATGTTGAAAGCAGGGGTTTTTTTCACTGATCCTGTCAATAGTGCTTGCACCCCTCAGGTTTGTTTTGAATACCTGGGGCTGCTTTTGCCAAAGTCCTCATAGGAAATAATGGGGAGATGGCTTCGTTACTATTTTTTTTAACATGCTTCCACAAAAGATGTGAAGTTGCTGAAACTTGGCTGCACAGAAAAGTTAGAACATCCCTTTGTGAAGTATCAGATACAAGAATATATATCTTACTGGTGCATACAAATAGTAAATTTCAGTTTTGTTTTGGTATTTTTGCAAAGACTGAGAAGTTAAATATATTATGAGATTATTTACCAAATATTTCATAAATTTGGAAGGTAGATTACAAGTATGCAAATGGACTAGAAGTGTGAAAATACACACTTCAAGATTTACGAAGATGGGGTAAGTATTAAATTCAGGAAAATATTTCCTGCAGAGGAAAGTGTGCCATCATAAATGAGAAACTGTTGCAGAAAATGCAGCTGTTGAGTATTTAAGGAATTGATGTTGAACAGAATGAGACTTAAAAAAAAGTAATTCTGTAGCATCTTGTAAAAGGTAGCCAGAATTAAAATTAACACACACAGTGTAATCAGAAAAAAAAAAAAAGAAAGAAAAAATGCAAAGACATTCAATAAAAATATTAATGAAAAACAATAGTTACAGGATGATTTTAAACCCATCAATCAAACTTTAAAAAAAGGTAAGAACGTGGAGTAAAGTTTAGTTTCAAATTAAGGAGTTAAATTATAAAGTAACTCAGATGACTGTTTCTAGATTTGTGTAAGTAGAAGCCAGTCCATAATTTTCCCCTGTGGAATAAAGATGAGAATTTCAAAGGATTATTCCTGGCTAAATGCATTCTACATAAATGCATAATGCAAACGTATAAACTGCAGGGAGAAAAATTCCAGTTATATACAAATTTAAAATTATGTGACATTTAAAGTATAGCTCAGAATATGTATATATGGAACACAGTTTACTTCTTGGACTCACATCAACAAATTTCTTTCATGTCACCTGCTTTCACAAAAATGCTGTAATGGTCAAGGGGTTTGGGTTTGAGGTGTGGCCTTCCCTAGTAGAACTTGAACTGTTCTTCAGCTGTCAAGAACACAAGCCTGTCAATTCAGGGCAGAAAGGGGAGGGGAGAAGAAAGCAAAATACAAAAATATATTGGGGCAACTAAATTAACTGTTTCTGAAGGCATGAATCAGGGTGGTAAGAGAAAGGGAATCATTAAGATGTGGCTGGATTGGGCAGCAGTTGGAGCAGGGATGTTGTGAACCTTCACATGAGTTCCTAATGTACTTTCAGTAAAGTGAAAAGGGCATACTGAGGAGAATAAATGAAATATTCATGTTTTCCTAATGAGCATCAAGGGTCCCTCAATTTTCTGTTTGATATTATTCTGTTCAGACAACTTGAAATTAGACCACAGGTGGGAAAGCTGCAGGGAATAACACAGGATCACAGAATATTCGGAGTTGGAAGGGACCCACAAGGATCATGAAGTCCAATTCTTTAAGTGAATGGCCCGAATGGGGATCAAATGTGTGATCTTGACATTAGCAGCACCATGCTCTCACCAACTGAGACAATGCTTCAATCTATCACAGTGGTGATAAGGTGATATCAGACACTGGCAGGAACCTGTGGGAAACAGCAGGGAAGCTATGGACTGGCTGACTGGCTCTTAGCACCACATTTACTCACCGAGGGTTATTTACTTGTCCCAGACTGGAATATAGGATCAAAAAGGGATTTTTAAATTTGAAAATTCCAGGTCTAGGGAAAAGCCAGAGGGGATTTTAGAAATTTTTGTGGTGATGTTGGAAGACAGCACAATTAGAGATGCTAAAAGATGGAAAATAAATGACAGAAATTAAGTCTATTTTTTTTATTCATAAGAAGAGGTAATTTCCCCTCATTGAAAATATTACCATTCAGGAAAATAAGTATTTTAGACACTTAGGGCTAAACCTTTCAAAGGTGCAGCTACACTGAACTGGAAAACTCCTTGGCAATCTTGTAAAACCACTTTTGAGTCAACAGAGGCTCAAATGAAGTACTCCAGGCTCCTGAAACAAGGCTTCTGCACACTGCTTCACACCTGCTTGAAAGGTAGAGGGGCAGGAGCAAAGACCCTCTAAAGCTAAGTAAGTAAAACTCTAGTCCCACTGCTCTAGGCTCAGGCTTGTATAAACTTTCTATAATTACTCTGAATGTGCAAGAGACGAGACCTGTGAAAATGTTTAACTGAAATGCAAATGCTAAAGTTATTTACTTAGGGAAGGGAAGATGCTCTGTGATCCTGTATCAGGCAAATGCACTGAGGTAGTTTCTACACTATTATTTGGTATAAGTGTGGGATATTTGTTAGAGACAGAACTATTTCCTCTCATGCTTTTGAGCAGTTGCTAACTTACATGTACACCTGAACTATCTCTGTGGCTTCAGTCCTTTGAATAATTAACTTTGCTGAGCACCTTCTAGTTTTGGAAGATGTAAAAAGGAAACCTAAATGAGCCTTGATCAGCCTTTTTTCATTTATTTTTGAGAGAGGGAGCATACTACCAGCCTTCAAGTCTGGTTAGTGAAAAGCAGTATGTGAAGTCTAGTTTTATGGTCTAACCTGAGAAGACAAGATCATTTTGCAGATAGAGGTCAAGATTTTATCTCCTTCATCCCTAGCCTTCTGTGAAGGCAAATTTAGCAGCTGTCCTGGTTTGGGACAGATATGGGAGGAAGCCTCTGAATGGGGTACCTATAGAAAGCAAATTCAAGCAGCCCCTCCTTCCACTGGTTTGGGAGACCTAAATCTCTTTCAAGAAAAGTGAAAAAAACCTGTTTATTTAACAAGCAAAGTACTCACAAACATGAAAAAATAAATAATGTTTAATAATGGAACCTCTCTCTGTTCTGAAGAGATGGCAAATTCAGAAAGTCCTTGTCATGGGGTGTAGCTTGGCTGGCTCAGTCTCTTATCGGTCTGTCCTGGGCTGATAAATGCCACATCCCAGCCCTGGTGGGCCACAAGCATGAGCTCTGTGTTCTTCTGGGCATTCAGTCCAGAGAAGGATTGAAGACTTCCAAGGAAAAGGAAAGCCAAAGCCCAGGAACTTCTCTGCCTCAGCTACCTAAAAAAACTAAAAGTGAAAGGGTTCTCTCCTGCTCCCTCTCTGTGCTGCAGACAACATGTACCGAGAGAGAGACCTGAAGCTGTTATCTCTTTGTTTTGAATACAGGTACAAAAAAATTTCCAGAGCTCTTCCTTCTCTCCCCTCCACTTTGCTCTCAGATCTAATTTTAAAGGTGCAGAACTCAATATTCAGAATAAACAGAACAGACAGCTGGGGATATGAGCATCATAAAGTCACCCTGGGATAGCAAACACGTGTTGCATTGGAAGTGGACTTTATAAGGAGAAGAATTTGTTGGATGGCACAAGAAGCAAAGGATAAATCCAAAAGCTACTTTGAAGAAATCGTAGGTATTAGCTATGGTCTGCTTCTCAGACTTGGAAAAAAGGAGTAAACTGAAACTTGGAAAGCACTTTGATAGGGTCTAAAAGATTTTTTTGCAAACTTTCCTAATAGCCTGCTGTTTATGTCAAGCTAAAAAGCACTTGCACAATTAAAGCATGTACTGAAACAAGGATCCCACACAGAGTCAGCTGCTGATCTACAATACAAATGACTAGAAGAAAATCCTTAAATATTTTCCTGTTATAAAGTTGAGTTTATTTTCTTGAAGCGGTGCTAGTTGTACATTCTGTCTTACAGAGTCAAGTCTTTCACTCAAATTCATTGCCATGCATTTGGATGGCAAACTCTCTTTAAATAATGAAACATCAGAGATAAATCACTATCATTAGTGCAGAAGGCAAGGTCTAGTGTGGGACCATGAACTTCATCCACTCTCAGTAAAAAGTTAATAATCTCTCTTAAAGTTTTCTCTATTCAGCTTCATTAATCTAGACAAGGTGGCAGAATGAGTAATTTGAATTCAAATCCCTGAAACTAAAGGAAAAGGATAAGTGCACTAGCTGACTCTTGTTCACCTTTGCAGAAATATATTATTTTAAAAGCATACTTTGCTTTGAGTTTCAATACTTGTAAAAGGTTGAGATGTACAGATTGAGACAGTGACCTTTTCTTTTCCTCCTTGGACAAACAGAACACAGGCAAGGCCATGCAATCATCCAGAGACAAGAATGAAAGAGGTGAAGCATACAAGTGTTTTGGTGCTGTAAGGAAAAAAGTCACTCTTGCAATTCTCTGAGAGGAGAAGAGGTCGTGTGTGGAACTGTGGTGAAACCACCCTGGGAATTTTCTAAAAGGCCCTGAATTACTCTTTTTGACAAAGCAATTAAAATATAAAAAGCAGAGGAAGTCACCCAGTACCTACAAAAATTTATAGAGAATGGAAGGCACTTTTACCTTGTCAGTATGATTGAGAACTGAGCAAAGTCCTCACAAAAAGACTTGCAGCAGAAAGGATGGCAGAGTTCAGATTTAATGAGGCGTTCCAACACAGAGCAGCAGCACAAGTTCAGTGTTTGGACATCAAGTTGTGATTGCGGTGCTGGCAGCATGAACACAACCCAGGGCCATCATTCCATATTTGCTGCTCTACCCATGTTATCAGTACTTCTTTTCTCTGTTCCACTTAGTCTTCTGGCAAGGGTGCAAGGAAGGTCTCTGGACTCTTGACTTCATATTTAGGAGACAACTTTGCACCTCATTAGCCTGGAGGTCTGCCTCCACTCTTCTGTCTAGTGCTGGGAAGGTAAACTGTTACAAAATACTAGTTAGTGAGAAGTTATAGACCCAGGCGTGTTGTACCAGATCATTGCTATCTCTGTCCATAAGGGAGTTAACGTTTGATTACAGCAACTTGCTCAAATGTCACCTGAAAATGTTCCTGATATAAAGCAGAAGAAATATGCATGTTCTAGATTCCGGTTAAGGTTGTGAGGGGTGAGTAATTGTAAATGACTTGGAGAGAGGCTACATACAACGTCTGTATGTTGTGCAACAGCTCCATCCCTGGAGAGCCTCTGGAGCAGGTCAGGATCTCTCTGTGGGAAAAGGACAGCTGAATGACGATTGTTTGGGCATCAGACTACACACTTGTTTGCCCAAGTCCAGTTTCAGAACAGCTGAATGGCTGATGTAGATGATCTAATAGCTTTTTAATAGACCTGTGTTTGTGTGTCGATTTACGACCTTCTCGGTCATAATTGGCTATGACCAGCCAAGCCCTCCCAGGGCTTATTCACATGGTGCCTTTAAGACCTGAGAACATATGGGGTTACAGTGATGTTCACAAGCGTTATACATGCATAGTGACTGGTGATTTTATCACCCAAGGGCTATGTGTATAAAATGTGTTCTCTCTGGTCTCGTGAATAACAGTGTGCAGCATTTATTAGCAGATGAATAGAAAGAGCTTGTCTCACTCATTTTTGGCCAGCACTAAAATATTCAGTGTATCAGATAATGGTAATTTTTTGTTTTAAATATGTGATAATATATAGAAAGCTCCTGCAATTCCCCATCTCTTCTCCTGTGCTCTTTTGTACCTTTGTGCTGCAGACTGCTGTCTGCGAGAAGCACGGCAGACCATCCTGCAAAGGGAGGGGAGTGGGAAGCCAAGCACAATCCTGCAGGCCTGGGAATGGCTGCCAGGCTCAGCTGAGAGCCCGTGTTGCAGTGACAAAGCATGCCTGTGGCTAGGCTGGGGGGCTGGTCCACAGGTCAAGGACTGGGTTTAGATGGACACCTTGCACCCCAGCTGAGACGCTGCTGCACCGCAGCTTAGGAAGGATCCGAGTGTGAGAAATCCTTCACTTACAACTACCTCCCAAAAAAGTTGCAGAGGGGCACCCTATTCTGGGGCTGACACTTGCTCTCCTCATTACAGCTTCCTTTAAGTCCACCAGCTGTGTGGTTTGAATGCTGGCCCCAAACCCACACAGCTGAAGCCCTGGGTGTGGGGGATGGCTGCTGTCCTGCTCATCTCCCTACTGCAGTAAAAGTAGATGGGAGGCTCCTGCCCACATACTCCACATCTATTCAAATGAGAAAACCTCTCTGAAAACTGGAAAGTATAATTTGTTTGGTTTTGGTTTTTATTTTCTTCTGTTGAGCCCAGTTTGCTTCATAAAGAAATGCAGTGTTAGCGGGTCTGAGTGCGCATACATGACAGATGACATGGCTGAAGACTTACAACAAATAATCTCTAAGTTCTACCAGGACTGACTTCAGAAGTCCAAAAGTGCTAAATGACTGCACCCACACAGCCTGTGGATACAAGCACCTGTTGCAATACAGACACCATCAGCTCTACCCACAGGATGGGTCAGGTTGGAAGGGACCCACAATGGGGCATCTGCTTCAACATCCCTGCTCAAGCATGGTCATCCTAGAGCTCATAGAACAGGAGTATATCCAGATAGTTCTTGAATATCTCCAGTGAGGGAGACTCCATCACCTCTCTGGGAAATCTCTTCCAGTGCATGGTCACCTGCGAAGTCAGGAGGTTGCCCCTCTGTGCTGCACCATATGGGTGCAAACAGAGGCAGAGGCCTAGTGATGCAGTCCTGCAGAATCACCTTTTGGGTCCTGTTGGGCTCTCAGCAACAGGATGCACTTCTGTATTGGTTTTTGGATTTTACATGGCAAAATCTTCTATAAATTCAAGTAGTGACCACAACACAAACCAATACTACTAGATGAAGTAACTCAGTATCAATGAACCTGATATGGTATCTGAAATCAACATTTTTATTCAAGCATCTGGCTAGCTTATGATGGGAAAGGCACAACTAGAATAGATGAGCTCTCTCATAATCACATAAAGAAGATTTTGTGATACTATTTTACCCTATTTGCTTTGCAGTAAGTTGTATAAGTCCAGAGATGAATGAGTACTACCACAGGTCAACAGAACTGTATCTATCTTTCTACCACTAGACTCTTTAGAATTGTGGACTTTTGTGGTCCTCTTGACAGTTGTGAGACCTGACAAGGGTTTTCCTGACAAATTATTCTCTCATGAGAGTTTTGATATGTAATTCAAACCATACTTATGGCATGTATACTGCACCCTGATGTGCTGTATCCTCATGAGCAGGTTTGGAAAAAGACACAGCTGCTTGAAGAATAACAGGTGGCATTCCCATAGCAGGGATAAAAATGAACAGAGAAGAGGAATCTATGAACAGTGAGGTATAACAGCTTAGATACTTCCATTAAAGAGGAAGGATGGGTAAATCCTGCTTAAATTAGTCACAGGGAAGTACTAATCTCAAAATGGGGGAAAGAAAAAGATTTTTAAACTATGGTTCAGGTTGAAAGTCTTCAGTATGTGAACAAGAAAGTGTGTTTCTATGAGGTTTGAAAAGAACCCTGATTACCAAAAAAAAGAGGATGGCAATCCCTTGTTTCATGGAGGGTCTGTGAGGGTCTCAGTGTGATCCTGAGTACTGTTTTTTATCATGCCTGAGTGTGGCTATGCTTACAGATGGGGGAGTTAGGCTGAGTGCCTAACTCTGTTACAGAGGTATCTGCTTAGGATGTTCTGCTCTGCATCAATCAGGACCAGCCTGTGTTTCATTCAGCATTTTAAAGCACATAAAAAAGACCTGAATGACACATCTGTCAGATGCTCTGAGTGACTGAGTACCCTAAGAGTGGGCCAAGGAGTGCATAAATGACTGCCTTTTACACCAGTTTCTTCCTAAATATTGCAGTAATCCTTTTCTTGGGATTCACCCAAAACTAAAAAAGTCAAGCAGCTGCTCTATCCCAGAAAACTCGAAAAATAAAACAAGGAGAGGAGAAAAGAATTTAGTTATATATTTCAAATACTTCCTAGTGTGTGTTATATAAGTTTAATATAACAGGAAGGCCTTGCACATCTTATATGTGCATTAAAATCCCTAGCATGGCTGCAACTCTATAGAGACACGTGTGTTAATCCAAAGCGTATTATGGTGCCTTAATTAGAAAAAGAAAATCTGAGGACTGGGAGTAGTAGTAAGCATACTTTAGAAACCAAACCAGTCCCATCTCTAATACATGCCTTTGTTGTGTTTCTAGATATGCACTCTGCCTGTAGTCACTTGTTATGCTGATTCCAACCTGAGGACTTTGTTCTGGAAGTCACCAAGCTGTTGCTGTATTCATGTACTTGGCTACAAACAGATGGCTTCAAGAGTTGTGTCAAAAATAATGGCAAGGCTGCATGTCCCCAGACTTTGCTCTTTGGGTATTCCTTAACATCTCAGGAGGAACTTCTGCCTTCTTTATATTTTTGTCTAACATACGGTTTGTCATCTATTTGCCTATTTACTGGTAAATGTGAATATAAAAATAAGGCACCTTTTTTTCATTAAAAAAAAAAAGAAAAAGTAAGCTTGGGCACAAATATTGTAGACTTAACCCTTTTGATATTATGCTGATGTTTAATTGTTTCTACATTTCCTGCTGTTTCATAAGAAAATTAGCATAAAGATATTAATAGCAATCTTCCATAGTTCGTTGAGGTTCTTTTATCATACCTGATATTGAGAGCTTAATCTTTTCTTGTTGTGTAATTTTTTTTTCCTATGAGAACAATTTTAGAAAAGATGGGGAGTTGAGCAGTGAGCACAGACAGGAGACAGATACTGAGGACTGCTTAGTGCAGGGACTTGCCAAGTTTCCTGCTTACCCACTGGGAAGAACTGCACTTTCCAAATCTCAGATATCCAGAGGGGAATTTTCTGGCTCTTTGGAGCAAGTATAATGATGATGATACGAAGCCTTTTTCTCACATTTCTCCTTCATCAAAACTGCAAATGAAAACCTGTGCCTTTCTCTGAAGTTGTTAAGATTATATTAAAAAATGCAGATAAGCCCACAGAATTTAGAGGAAACCTATGCAAAAGAAATGCCAGTGACTGCAAAGCAAAAAAACCAAACAAGAAAACAAAAATTGTCTAATGGTATCCTACGCGTCTGCATATCTTTTGCCTAAAATTAAAGGTTTTAGGGACCCTACCCCAGGAAATTATACTGTATGATATTGTGTCATACATTGAATAGTTTGCTCATATCTCCAGATATGCACCTGAATCATTGTGAAATTAGGTCTTCTCCAAAACATTTTCTTTTTTTCCAGATGTTTAGTATCTCCTGTCAGGTATATGGATTTCTTAAGTTGATAACATGGTGGAAGTTATCCTGTTCTTTTGTGTTTCACTGAATTCCATTAATAACAAATGACAAGCACTGCTCGTATTGGTTCTATTCAAGAGGAAAAAAAATTAAAGAAGAGATGGTGAAAAACTGTGCATCTTATCAAATGTTTGAGAATCCCTGAAGATTGAATTATGAAGAGCTTTAGTGAAATGTGTCCGATAAAGGAAGGATAATGGAAAATTATCCATTCCTTTGAGCATATTGTGGGAAGGACCTTGGGGAAAACTTTAGAGCAAAACATAACAAATAGTCTAATCCACGTATTTTCTCTGTGGAATTTTTTATGGACATTGCTGTTGATATCCATTGATGTTTGTGTGTTTATTTTATATATGCACTGAATAACAGATCACATTTACAACAATGAATCTGAATTCAATATTTGTGTATATATATATCTATATCTATCTGTCTATATATATAGATATATATATATACATATACATGTAACAGGAAGAGAGTCTGAGTTCCTGCTCTGATCTGATCTTTGCATGTTGAGCTGAGCTGATAAAAGCAGTGTCTTTGAGAAAATGTTTTAGGAGGCAGGCAGACCTGTTAAGTTTTTAACTTTCTTATGCGGAACTTCAGTTTTGTGAAGTCTCAGCACAGGAGCACTTCTTCACTCTGCAGAGTGCTAACTAAAATGCAGCAAATCATGAGCTTCTGCTATCAAGAACTTATTGTTGTGTCAAAACCTGTATATTGTGACAAGAGTGACAAGAGAGGAAAGACTTGGTGTAGCAATGTGGAAAGTAAGAAAGGAGCTGAGCCTTTTAGGTGCAATCTGAAAAGGCAGAAAACTGTGATGCTGGGGAGCTTGTGCTGAGATCAAGGATAGGAGAAATCATCTTACGTATATTAAAAAAATATGGACAAAAATTTCACATTATTTGTCACTGTTTAAGGAAGAAATAGAGAAAGCTGCAATGAACTCTGCAGCAGATGGAGATCACAGGGGGCATGTGACAGCTTGTGGTTTGTGATCTGTTCTCACGTGGGCTTTATTCTCACAGATGCTCACCAGCAGAAGGATGAAAAGGTAGTATCCCTGAAGCAATCTTTGTGGTGTCTCATCTCACAAATCACTGCAAAGCTGGATGAATGGGAAAAGCCAGTAGATTATTTCAGTACAAACCCATGAAAAGCTTTCTCAAGAAGGGATCATATATTAAAGCAAACTGTTAGTAGTCACTAGAATTTGGAAACTGAAAGTAAATTTAGCAGGGAAGCCCAGATAAACTCAAGAGAATTAAACAGTTGTTCAGAAAAATTACACAAGCTATTGATGGGCTTTATTAATTGCATTCGATGTGGATGTTAAAAATAGAAGTGAGAAAAGGACTAAGACTGATGTCAGCAAGTACTTAGACCTAAGCTTACAATACAAAAAAATAAAACTAAATTAAAAGTGATGTTGACATAATGGCTGGATAATTAAACATGTTCTTGCAAGTAGAAACAGCAGACTTTTTCAATGTCTGGAAAACTGAAACAAAGGGAAAAGATCTGCATCTGAAATGAGTCCTGATGGTGTTATTAAACAGGGATATGGAAATAATATCTTCAACTTTGCTGCTAAGGTGGATAGATAGCATTTGTGCAATTCCATTATTTACTAGAGGCACAACTAATAAGTTCTCCTTGCTTTTAATTTTGCTCTTTCATTTAGCTTGAAAAATCTGTTTTGATAATTTTTTTCTACATTTATGCTGGCTTTTGCAAATCTTTATTCCTGTCAATGTGTGAGGCGAGAAAAAGAATTTGTGGAACCTGAAAATTTAGAAATTGAGAAATGTTATTGTTACTATTGTTTTTCTTTTAAAATGTTATCTGTTTTTAAAATCAGCAGTACTGAAAGGTTATTTGGAATGGAACCAGCTGAGTAAACTACAAGTGATACAGTGATCTGCAGAAATCACTGCCATTCTTTAGGAATATGGTCTATTCACAGTAAATTTCAAGTACAAATGATCCTTTAGATACGTGATTGATATACTCTTTTATTTTTTTTAACAGAATCATAGAGTCATTTTGTGTAGCTTAACCTATTAAAAATTAGAATTATAAATAACGTATTTGGATTCCCAGCATTTTCATGGAAGTGTAGTAACAGTGTATGTTTTGAATGGTCAAATTGTTACCAAAAACTAACCATGATTTCTACAGGTATCTAACAGCTCTGAGGATTAATTTCTGAGAAGAAAAAACAAACAAACAAAAAAAAGTTTGATTTCAGAAAGAAAAAAATGTTTTGATAACTCTAAATTAAAAGTAAAACCAAAACCAAATAAAACCAGTATTTTCCTGTAGATGTCAGGCAGGCCAAATTCCCCTTGAATGGATGAGAAATAACATAGTCTTGACCACTCCATTCATATCTTCAGCCAATTTTAAGTATGAGGGAGGTTGTTCACACAATCAGAAGTCAGTACACCATTGGCACCTCAGATTGAGCAGGTTTGGATTGGGCTTCTGGCTGATTCCTGGCCACATGCTTTGTGGTGGCTTTCTCTCCCAGACCAGATTCTGTAGAACAAGTTTCACACCTTTGAAATATACCTTTTACTGTCTTTTCTTAGTTCAATCTGTTATCTGTGATTCAAAAAAATGCCTTTCCTTAGGTTATATTCTGTCTCCCAATGTCATCACTAAACTTGGCATAAATAAATGGGTATTTTTAAAAGTTATCAGACTTCAAGTTTAACCCCAAGCTACAGAAACAGAAATCTATAGTCAGCTGATTGAAAAAAAAGCCACTGCTTTGTTCATGGTGAATTTAGGGTTGTAAGATCAGCTAGAGATATCTCTAGCATATAGATGGTAAAAGGAACAAATATTTATTTGTTATGGTTCAGGCTATTAATTACTGTTTAAGAGTAATCAATATTTGTGCAAACATTGGTGGAGGCACCATTAAACACAGAAGGGAAAAACATTTTCAGAAGTACATACGTAAACGTCCCCCTTAGCCTAGAGGATGCCTGGGAGTATCATGAATATGTTATGGAAGAAATTGGTGCACAAGTTTCGGTGGAAGAGAAGAGAAGAGAGGCATGAGGAAAAATACATAGGGAGAATGACGTAATCCAATCACTGCTTGTATAATCCAAAATCACCTCTTCACATTCAGTCAAAATTTATGCAAGACATGCATTTAGACTCTGAATCTTCTGGGCCATGGAAAATTGGTATAGCTAGTGAGATTCTTCCAATTACAAATATTCCCTATGGCAGAATACTCAAGAGGAACGGCAGAGTTTCAAGGCCTACCACAGCAGTGATGTTTTGGGCATCATTTTGAACAATTATGGATGGAGTAATGCTGAAGACAAACAGATATTTCATGCATGATAGCAGAGTTTAAACATGGAAAGAGAGAAAAAAGACCAATTCTTTTTGTGATGTTTGACAGTAAGATATCCCTCTGGATGTGACAATGTAAGAAAAAAGCCTTTCTTGGTGGTGATGTTCATGCTATAGACCTGAAGAAATTATTAAGGAAGGGGAAGTTGTTGATGACAAACTAAAAAAAAAAAGCCACAAAAATAGGCAGGGCAAGACAAAATGGAGGTTAGAGTAGGTGAGGAAGAAAAATGTAAAAAAAATCTCAGAACTTTCAAACTCATTGTCTCATGATAAATTTTCCCCTTTGTAGAACCTGCTTTAGAACATAGCCAGGGCTTCAGTGCTTCTCAGAAAGATCCAGGCAAGAAATCTTGATGATTTCTGTCAATTCTCCCCCTTAATTTCAGTGTGGTTGGCCAGTGAACAAAGTCAGCCTGTGAGATTGACATCAATATATGACTATAATTTGGTTTGTAATTATTTATCTATGTGCTCCATTGTATTTCTTTAATAAGTAATAAACATATGTTTTAAGTATATTTTCTAAAACAAGAAGAAATTATTTATGAACAAGAACATGTACTATTCCAGCTGTGTTGGAAGAGGCAAGAATAGGGAAGGAATTAGATAATATTTATAAAACATTCTTCAGCAATATTAGCTGGCAGGATTTCTTTAAAATCTGTGACAAACCTGGGAATAGAACAGCAAGACCAAAAATAAAGTTCAGCTTTAAATATTTCCTCTGATACTTTTTTGCTCTTTTTTTTTTTTTCCTGTAATACCTTTTTCTCTTTTTAATTGAGACCTCAAGGGAAGAATATTATAATTGATGATAATGAATTTCAGTCCCTGGCCTTGTTTTCCCTCTTCTGGTGTCATAGTACCAAGACTTATTTTGCTGGGTTATGAAGAAGGGGAAAAGATCTACTAAAAGTGCTGTGCCAGGAAGAAACTAAAAAAAAAAAAAAAAAAAAAAAAAAAAATTGCAGGAAAAACATATCATGAGATAGCCAATGGTTTCCATATGCCTAAGGCCCTCACAGCATTTCAGAGCCCATTAGAGGAGCCAGGATTCTTTAAAGAATTTGAAAGTGAAGAGTATGAGTGAGTCATTGGGTGGGAATTCCCTGCAAGGTGCCCCCTACATATGTTCTTCCAAAGATCTGGTATGAGGCTATCATGAGACGAGATCCTATTTCTATGCATATTTAGGACACAGGCAGCACCCACCTGCGGAAATTTGGGTTCCATGGGAATATTCTTCAAGCTGAATTAGGGATCGCAGCCCTGGCCTTGACTAGTGGAGGATCAGTTTCAAGCCAAGTGCAGCAGGCAGGCTTGATCCTTTAACATTAGGGAAGCTAGGTCAGGTCCCATTATCTCTCTTTTTTTGGACTACAAATGTAACTGATGAATTAGGAAGTCTTTCCTAATGCAGTTATTGCTGAACTGAATTTAGCTCCTGAGGCAAAAGGCAGCTGGTCTTGACAGATCATTTGAGAGTAGAAATGAACATTTTATTAATTGAAGAAAAAGTCTTTCTTTTCCCTGATACTTGTGAATTTGAAGGCACATTTATGTAGAATTCTTCCTTTTTGATCTGGTCACAGTGATGACAATAAATTGTTTTAATTCATACCTCTCTTTATTCAAAACTGTTTTAAGGTCTGCTGCTCACAGAGCCTTGAATATCCACAGGTTATTATTGAGTGTGTTGTGAAAGGTAAATTTCTGTAATTCTGAAAGTTGTTTTTTTATTTTAAATTTTGTATTCACTATGCAAGTTGTTCCCCCTCCAAAAATCTTTTTAAGTTCCTACTAACAAAAAAAAAGAAAAAAAAAGCTTGTCTGTGGAAAAGCAAGAGTAAATATCAGTTCATGTTTCTTGGATTTTAATTTTTTTTTTTTGCTTTAAAATTTTACCATCATACAAGAAGAGAACAATAACTTGTTGCTAGACAGAGATGTATTACAATAATTCATAGTTAAAACTTTCTGGCACTTATAATAATATTATGCCTGCATTACAATTTAGTGCTACAGTCTCAGGACAAAAGATGATTGAGTAAAAGGATTGTGCAGACCATTAATTTGTGTAAAAATATTAGGAAAAAGTGTTAATTTCTTGTGGGTCTAGTTTCCATAAAACAAACTTAATTTCCTTTTGACCCTTTATTGAAAATAACTTTGAGTTTTTATGCACCAAACAAAAGTCACTAAAACTACTATGAATTTTCTGGCTGAACTAAAGATTCTGTTAATGCTCAGTATCCTAGTTCTGATTCAGTTCTGAAAACAGAACTGTTCACATTGTGCCATGTGCAATCAGTTACAGAGGTAAAGACTACCTTCTGCAATATATTTAGAGCAGGGACTGACTTCTTTTGTGTTCTCTATAGGCATGAGTTCATAGTCAATGCTATAGAAATAAAATATGTAAACCTCTTGTTTCTGACTTTAAATATCCCTCTTTCAGTTCTTTAATACAGAAAATTCAGGAATTTATTCGCTCAGTGAAATGTGTTTCTATGTTTTTAATTTTGACTTTTTATTAAATTCATAACAGTTCCTTCACCCAGTACCACATTAAAAAAAAAAAAAAGTGGTCTTGATCTAATTTGTAGTGGTTTCTGTTCTCATATTCCAGAGACATTAAATTAATTTTAATATTTAATTTTAAAAAAACCACTAGGTCAACTGATTATTAAGTAGATGTGCTTATACTAGTAACAGTATTGAATATATTATGCCAGCAAGCTGCTTTTATTGTGGTTTCTTCTTTTATCAGAAGGAGCAAACTTGAGTTCCTTACCTTAGATCTGGCTGTGGCTGATGAAAATTACATAGTTTCAACAAGATTATTTTTTGTGAAAAAGTACAAATGGTGTAACCTGATTTTCTATTTTACATTTGCTGCTGCTGTCCATGGAGAAGAGATGAATTAAAATCCCTGGTTCCTTTTAAATAAATACATATGAATGTTTATAATATCACACAAATACATTTCTATAAATATTACATATAAATCTCGCCTTGTAAATTCCTTTGCTTCCAGCAGTTGGCTCCATGACTGTTGAGACTTGAGCCTTTGTCAATTTAAAGCAGTGGGATTTAAGCTCACTGTAGGCAAGTAAACATCAGAGCCAGGATGTGCGGAGCTGTTTCCCAGTCCCTCGCAGCATGATCCAACTCTGTTGGGTGCACTGATAGCTGCATTAATTTAAGACTTGATGTTCTGTGAAGCCATCCATATATGTTCTTATTTTTTTTTTTTTTTTTTTTTGGCAGAACATGGGTCTGGCTGAGTTTGACACCATTTTATTGGCTGTTATCATGGTTCATGGGTGATGTAGGTCTCTGAAAATCTGCAGTAATTGTTGGGTGGGTGTTTTTTGAAAAAGTACTTAAAGCTTTAACAGTTCGTTTCTACAAATATTTTAGGGTATTGTACAAGCTGTAATGGCTGAAATAGATTTGATTCCTATAGTTAGTTTAAGATTAGAAGGTAAAATATTTCTGGACTGGATGCTCAGGAGCAGAGGGGTTTGCTAATTAGATTTAATTTTGTCAGCCTGCAGTGCTTGATGAAATTTAAATCAAACACTTTGATGACATGACGAGCTATGTAAAGCAGTACCAAATTGTAAAGAAAATAAAAAAGAAGCAGATACTTGATTTCTGGCTGGAGGTACTCTCTGCCCAGCATTAACCTACCTCATGATTGGGGATTTTATTCTCTGTCCTCGATTATTTCCATTTTTACACCCTCATTTGACTCCAGGTTTCTTTACAGCAGGCACTGTTGCTGCTTTGTGTGCCCATCTCAAAGAGGGTGACAATTCTGCTGGAAACAATATCATTGGCTACATGTGGTTGGAATCAGATTAATGAAAGATCCAGGGGATGGAGAGACACTGTGACAGGAGTCGTGTGCCTGGAGCAGACAGGCATTTGAGTTGAAGAGAGGGCAGGTACTAAGGACTCTTAGGAGCAGAAATTATTTTTTCAGTTAAGAAAAAAGAAAAAAAAAAAGAGGTTGATAGTTTGGATGACCTCAGGCACTGAAAATAGTTTGAAATAGAGAAGCACAGATGCTGGGGACAAGAGGAAGGCAGTCTGGAGTGAGAAAGTAAATGACAGTGAAATAGAAAGTATTCTGCATAATTGATGCCTCCTACAAAACACCAGAGTTTTTGCAGTGTAACATCGCTGGAGATCAGCCTGCTGGAGAAAGGTGAGATAATGGGGAGAGTCCAAGGAATGTTGAATTACCTGTCTGACAAAGTATATGAACATGGTGTTCATGAATATCCTAGTGTCTTACCAAAGCAGGTGCTAAGCTGTGTCTGATTGAGGAAGAGGATGAATTCTGTCCTTACGTGTCCTTTCCTACCTAGAAAATTATGTTGACTTCTGTCAGCAGAAATCAGACTGAGATCAGACCTAATTATCAGTTTCTTCTTTGTACAAGCTGTATGTATTGAGTTCTGAGCCAGTATACCAGAGAGCTAAGATGTACATTTGACTACTGTGAATATGAGGCATAGCTTGGTGCACTTCAAACATCTGTGATTCTTTTTTTCCTTCCTCATCCTCTTCCAAAAATACCTGAGGGCACAGGTGATACTGTTCTGTTTCTATGGACTCTGGTACTTAGTTCATGAGCTAGGGCTTTGAAGCCCTCTACTATGTTTAACACAGGTTGCCTTCTTTTTTTTTTTTTTTTCCCTTCAAGGCTTTGTTTATGAAGTTATGGGATTTTGTATTAAGGCATATATTTGACTTGTCTTTCACATCCCTCTAAGGATGAAAAAAAATTGTTGGGCACCAACACAGGAGTATGTACAGGGGATAGGAAAGATGCAGAGGAGTACTGGGCATGGATGGCTGTGACAATCTGAGTTACTGTGGCTTCACCAGATCTGTTGTGTCACAGTGATTGACTGTGTCCACATGCTTGCCCACCAGGGACAGACAACAAGACAAAATATTTTAGCTTCAAGCTTCTTATAACATAGTAATGCTGTTGTATGTCTAATCCAGTTGCTGTTCTTCAATTATAGACTTGTTTTTTCCCTAATAAAGTAAAATATTTTGTGTCCTGATGGACTGAATGTTCTAGAAATGAGCCATCCTTTTTGCTGCCCTGTTTATTAGTGGAATTACTCTCACAAAAAATACTTAGTATTTCTATTTTGGCAAGCTGTAATTTAGGACTGTGGAGAGCAAAGTGTAGATTATTGTCAGAAGAGGGGATCCCCCATTCTGACGTGTGATGCCTATAATTTATAGCAGCAGTTAAGGGGCAGCCCATGTACTAACAATTTAACTCAAAACTTTTCTAGCTTCTTTGCCAAACTGCACTCCATCTTGCTGTGGCTAAATTGCTTAGTGCTGGAGCTGGCTGATGGAAAGCTGCCTCACCATTGTGAGATTTAAACATACTACTGGCTTTCCGGGAACTTTCTATATGTCCATCTCTTTGTTTTAGAGAATGTATGTAAAATTTTAGGTCATTTAAGTGCTTTGAAGAATCTACTCATAATCTCAGTGCTGAGAAAGTGTGAGTGGAAAGATGCTAATGAGGTTACATTGGGTAAAACCTTTGGCATTGTTCACTGCAGCCATAAAAATTCAGCGAGGAAATTATGAAATCATGTCAGAGGAAAATGTTCCAGCAGGGAACTCAAAGCTATAAAAATAAATAAATATTGCTGTCTTGTGTAATGATAATGACAGTTTGGAAAAAAGATACTTTGGACTTTTTGTCAAGATGTTGGGGAAAAAAATTGCAAAATGCCATTTCAACTATTTTCCTTGTGATAAACTCAAGGGTGGGGTAGGAATCTCAGCATCCATTCAGTCCCTCTTACTCCAAAATGACTGGAATAAATCTCTGTGCAGCAGGACAGAGTTTGTTCATGAAGTTCCCTTTTTTGCTTAGTAGACTTAGAAAGCCAATGCACTATAGTAGTAAGATCATGGGAATGTCTTATACACAGTCCTGGTGGGACTCAGGAAAGCAGTACAAAAGGGGGCTTGCGTAGATATTCCACATTACAACTAAAAATATTTTTTTAAAAGTTACATGTCATAAAGCAGAGAACACTGCAGAGTCCAGTGGCAAGTTTGCTCAAATTGAATCCATTTGCCTGGTCTTGCAAAAATAAGTGTTCTTTAGAGCTGTTCTAGGAGCTAGTTACAAGAGCTTGCCATGAAGTATCTCCTTGTTGTACTGAAAAACACAGAAAAATAAAGAACAGACTAATAGAAAGGCTTACTTCTGCTTGACTCATTTTGATGTGCATTTAATTGTGCAGACCTGTGGCTCTCTTTGGGTGAAATTTCTCTCTCTGCAGAGCAGAAACACTTATGCTGCAATTAAACCCCTATTTTCAGTGCTCAAGTGGGACTTCCATGGTTCATACACCCTGAGCTGAAGTAATTTTCAGGTTATTTCCATTTCACAACTTTGTGCGTGAAATAGGTTGTACCATGTTCTTGGCAAGTATTTCTGTGAGTAACATGCCTTAAGGCAGCAGATAATTTTCCAAACAGGCAGAAGGAAAAAGGAAGATATATGGATTTTCATGTGGCTATTTTTACTCTTCATCCTTGCTGTCTAGTTCTCTGTGACATGGCAGTTGTACAAAACATATTCTTCTAATTGAAAACACAGGTTGTGGGTTTTTTCTCTCAAGTCAAAGACCTCTCTTATGACCTTCTGAGTCAGAACAAGAACAGTATAGTGAACTCTAATGCACTGGAAGGGTTAACCCAGAATTGCTTCTTCTGAGTAATCTTTTGTGTTTCCTGCTGTTTTCTTTAAATACTTCCAGCTGCATAACTACTGTAATAGCTATCCTAATTTGCAACCAATGGCCAAGAAAACATGAAACTTCACTTTGAGGCAGTTTGATTCCTAGTTTTCTGTTTGACTTCAGGGGCAGCTAAACCACATGTTTAAGATTCTAGTAGAATATAAAGGTTTCTGATAACCACAGTGGTGTTAATTTATAATCCCTATTAAAATTTTCTCTCCTTTCCTGGTGAGTACCACAAATTAACATAATGTTTCTTACAAACTATTTTGAGTTGTACATGTATGGCAAGAAAGAACAGAAAAGGCATCCTTTTGAAATGATAGTGTAATTTGGTGTGCAACAACATGTCACCATTGCTGACAAGCTGAACACCCCATACTTGGCTCAGGATGTGTATACATATTGAAATTAAGTTTAGATTCTTAGTCATTAAGAAAGTTTTGTTTTCATTCTCTATCTCACTGCTTTTTAGTGAAGCTGATACAATGGTTACATCAGAATCAAGAGCACTGAAAGTAATGGTGTGAGGCTGCCTGCATCATTAGTCTGCAGACATTATTTTTGCCCATTCCCCCACTGCTCACAGAACTTAATCTTAGCGGTTTATTCCTTGTGACACATCTTCAGAAAGAAAATTTTGCAAAAAAAATTTTCCTATCGTCTATGATGTTATAGCTTCCTTTTTCTGGAGTTGGGGAGGCACCAGCAAAAATTAGCAGCTCAGGAAAAAAAAATAACAAACAACTTTTAAGAACTGTTAAATTCTTAATACTGAGCTAAAATGAGAGTGACACGTGTTGTTTAATGTTTTAGGAGCTGTACACCCAAACTCTTTTCCTAGGTGGGTCAAGGCTCGGATGAGGCTGCTTTTACTTTTCTTACCTTCTGGCCACTGTGCTTACTTGGAATCTAAATTTTCTGTGCTCTAAGTGCTTGTGAAGTGCATGGTATGCACAATGCAATGGGGTCATCATTCCCCTGCTGCTTTGGAGTCCTAAGCTCAGAGGGTGGCTGTAGTAATTATGTACACCCAGCCTAATAACTATGGATTCTATTAAAAAAAAAAAATCCAAATATATCCAGTATTTCACTGCTCAGTGTCTGAGGTATAAGGACTGCAGAGGGTAAAAAAGAGAAGGAGAATGGAATGAATACCACCAGAGATTACTAAATTATGGGTCTAGGATCAGCTAAGCACCTACAGACAGTAACCTGCCTTTCTTCAGGGCACATCATCTACTTTTGCACTGGCCTACTTAGATGGCAATGCATTCCCCTGAGGTTCTCCTCCAGAAGTACTGGAAAGGGACTGTCAGTATTAGGTGCTTTGGCACACATTAGGAGTTTTATGGTACAGTAAAGGCATTGTAGCTGAGCCTGCACCCTGATTGTCCATGGTCAGATTGTAGATGATATTTGTACTATTAAGTGTCTGTCTAATTTTTGTTCCATTTCATAAGTCAGGAGGGAGAATATGTGCATTAGAAAACCCCAGAATAGGTACAGGGAAGTATTTGGAACAAATGAATGTCAAAGGACGTCTCTGACTACTGCAATATGGCCACAGTGAGTATTCCAAATAGCCCACTTCAGCCCAGAATAGCTACCCTGGTTGTGTGGGAGTTCTTGAATTAAATTCTTTTCAGTGTGTTCCCTTCAATTATAATATTGATCTTAAACTAATTACCTATTACTAAAGGTGACTGTAAATTCAAAGTTATGCATTTGGGAAGGAACTTAAACATGGTCAGGGAGTCATGCCTCATAACTGAGAGTTAATTCAAAACAGAATTAGGATGTCATAGGTCTAAAAATTTAAATGATCTGTTGTAGTTAAAAGCCTTTATTATTGTAACAGAAAATGAAGTTGTTTTAAATTAAAAACAAACAAACAGAACAACAAAACAAAGCATTACAGTAAGATTTTTACCAAAATAAATTAAATCTAGAGGGGACACAGCAAAATTATCCTATTGGTTTTGGTTTCTCTAAGTGATGTGGGTTCCAGATTAGGTATTTCAAATTGTTAAGTAATATAGATTGATGAGAAAGGAAGAGTAATCTCTGGTTGTACATACAGCTCTTTCATAGGTCCTATGCAGTTTTTGCTTGTGTTTTATTACAAAATGAATATGAAGTACATGATGCTGTCCACGATGCCAGCACCAAAACACCCAGGAAAAGATAGTAGGATGCAATTAAAGACGTAAAAAATCTATAGCCACAACTCAGTATAGAACTGTGCCCATTTCTCTTCACAGAACAAACTAAACTCAACTAAAATAAATAATTAGTTGTACTATACTTTGTTTCATAAAACTATGTCTGCCCGCTTAGTGTCATTCTAATGAAGTGACAGACTGACTAGTTCAGTAGCTCTTCTCTAGTAAAAAGAAGTGGTGAGGGACTAATTTATTGCATACAGGGAATTAAGAAGCCATGTTGATGATCTCTCTGTATATACACTGGCTTCATGGGGAAGGATGAAGTGGGTAATAGTCCTAGAAATGCTGGTGTGTGATCTTCCAGTTTTCTCAATGCTCAGTTAAAGGAACTTTCCTTTTCTTTTATCTTGGCAAGACACCTCTTACCTACCAGTGCCATACATTTGGGATGTGAGGTATTGACTTCTTACTGCAATGTTATGGCTCACCAGAACTTCTTGTGCAGCAGTGCAGAAGAGATTTTTGGAAGAGCTGGACAGATGAGGCCCCTTTAAGACGACCTCTCAGAGGAGCATTTCTCTCCTGGTGCTCAGGCTGGAAGTGTGCACTGACAGCAGCTGAAAGAGGCACAATGTCCAGTAAGCAGAAATTACCATGAAACCATTGAAGCCACAATGTTTGACCCAAGCCTTTTCAGTTAGATTAATTTATATCAATTCCCTGAAATAACTGAAAACTAATTTGAAGATGAACAGGTGTAATGATTAATGGCATTATTGCAGGCACTTTGAACTAAAAAAAAACCCCAAAATTAAAAGGTAATGATGATTCATAAGGGGTGTTGGATGTTAGGTGAGACTCAGAAAAGATGTGGGTAAATGATACAGAAGGTCATTCTGGACAGTTCCTCCAGCTGGGGGAGATATGAATTCATGTCACTGCCTGGTTCTGGGGCAGAGGATCATTCTTGGAGCAGGTGTCTGTAACAGCATTGGGATAATCGTAAGATCCATGGCATTGGCTGTGTGAGATTTAAGTTTACAATGACTCACTGTGCATCTCACCTATGTATGGGAGGAAACAGAGTGCCCAGGACTGTTTTTTTTTTTTTCTTACACCCTGCCCTGAGAGGCTGGATTTCTGTTTGCAGGCTTTTTGTGGATTTAAAAAAGAAGAAGGCTAATCTGTATTAATGAAGCCAATAAAACCTTTCTTCATTTTTGCTAGCAGCAAGTTGTTTTGGAGCTTTCTGGCTTCTGCATCATCAATCATCAAAGCAACTCTGTTTAGTCTGCTCCCAGACCTTTTCTTGAACTATTCATCAGGGAGGCTTTGGAAGTAGAAAGGCACTGATTCTTCACAGGAGAACAGAAAATGGAGCCATAGGAAGAGCCAAGCCAACTTCTTTGTTTGATTTCTTTTGTGAAATAAGACAAAAGAAATAGAGAGAAAGATATTGAGCAATTTTGACTAAGAGAGAAAATAGTCTGACACACAGCATATTTCCAATACATTTCAGTGGAAAAGACGCTCTTTGCTGCTACCATTTTCCACAAAATATCCCTGCGTTCTTTGACATCAGTTTGGAATGCTTGTATTTATCCATCTTGACCATAATGCACAGTATGAAATCAGCAAAGGAAATATAAGAAACTGCACTCTATGAACTGAGTTTCTTTTGCCTTCTCTCTTGTTCCTGGCAAGTCTGTTGATTATGTTTCTTGTTTCCCTTAATCTCCAAATTTCCAGAATCTCCCGAGTTTCTTCTCTCTGTGCCAGCTCTTAGAGCAGATGGAGAAATATGTAGCATAGAATGACATTGCATAAACTTCCCACTTAGAGAAATGAGGAAAAGAAGAGTCCAGGAAAGAGGTGAATTTATAGAGTCTTGTGTTCCAGTCTCTTTTCTGTGGCCACTTCTTGGATCACTTACATTTATCTTACCTGCATCTGAATTTTATGAAAATATAGATTAAGAGTTCATCTCTATTTTTCAGAGATCTTCTGAGGTTAAAAAAGAAGAGTATGTGGTATTTAGTACTTTGAGAGCAGGAGTTGTGTAAGTACTTTGGATAGGTGTATTAATCAGGTATGTCTGATTGCATCTCCTGAACAATCTCACCGGGACTACTCTGATATCAAGCAGCTTTTAGCAACCATCATAATAAACACAAACCCCAAGCACTACATAACTGTTTCCTTTGAGATGTTTTTGAGAAACAGAAAACAGGACCCAGCTTTATGGTCAAAATGTAGCACTTCATTGTCCACAAAAATTTGATGGGCCTGACACAGGTCTTGATATTGCAACAAAAAAATATCAACATTCTACAACTCACAGATTTAAATGCAAGAAAATGACACCACCTTATATTTTATTCAAGTGCCCCCAGCATAGAAAATGTATTAGTGAGCTCCGTGGAATTTTTTAGGCATAAGTTACCATTGATCATACCTATTTATTGTGGTGTGCTGTCCATAGCAAAAGGTGTCTACATAATTAGTTCCAAGCAGAATAGAATGGAGAACAATTCCCTATAATTAATACAGAAAGGTCTGCAAAACTGACTTCAAGAAGCACCTTTGCCTTACTTTCATCCAGCAGGGTTTCTGTTTAACCACCATCACCAGTATTTTCCCAGACTTCGTGTTATCAGATGGG
The DNA here is from genome assembly GCF_963662255.1 of Cinclus cinclus. Taxonomy (NCBI): domain Eukaryota; kingdom Metazoa; phylum Chordata; class Aves; order Passeriformes; family Cinclidae; genus Cinclus; species Cinclus cinclus. The sequence continues at coordinate 36,846,698 of NC_085046.1, read as the reverse complement.
CTTAGTGCTATATTCAGTTTGGTGAGCTCTGAATGTTTTGTTTACCATTTAAAAATAGTCTTGTAATTTCTTTTCATTTGCATCCTATTGTACACAAGCACAGATGCAGCATGCACAATGCTCTGTAATTAACAGAGAAAGACAGAGGAAGGCTGAATACATTTTTATTACCTGAATCCAGCCTCACCGCCTCTGAAGGGAAATTTGGGTAGTGCTGTGCCCTTTGGGAAAAACTTTTATTTCATTAGTCTGATTGGTCACTGAAGGTCATTTTTTATTCCAATGAAATACAGCTGCAGGTGCCTTTTATCTGTATATAAGAAGCTTCTTAATGCTGAAAATTCCTGAGCTTTGTGTATTCAATGTTTCTCTTTGATACCTAAAGCAATGGTAAATATTTGTTTATGTCCAATGTGCATAGACAGGACAGGATGTCTGCTCTGATTGAATATATCCAACATAAATTTCCATGCTGAAAATGTCTCTTTTGAATCTATTTCCTTAATATGAACTAGCCAAATTAATGAGCCAAACCTTGCCTTTTTGGAAGCCTTGTTATGTAACATAGTCCCTGTCCTATATTTTCCAGAGGTTTCTCATGTAAATTGAGCATTCCATTTTGAACTGCTGCCTAAATGTTATAGTGGGGTTTTGGAGAAATATGCTGAAGATTCAGATTCAATTACTAGAAATAGCAATTTTACCTGTAACTACTTTTATGCTCCTTATCTTTAACATTGCCAAAAAATTTACAGCACTCAAATTTTCCAGAGTTTTGCAAAGAGTGTGCGAGATATTCATAGATATAAAGAATTTCACTCCTTTCTCTTTTGAAAGATTTACCTAGTGCTTTTCGGCTCATAATTCCACTGGAAACTCCTACTTAGCAGAATTGTTTATTACAGGTCTTGATCAGATAGATAAACATAATAGAATTGTGGCTGTTGTGCAGCAATACAAGAACCTCTATTGAAACATGAAGATCACATAATTTTAAATGCATTCTGCAGTGTATGGACTGGTTAAACATTTTCCAGTCTATCAAATACACCCTATAACTGGAAACAACTTTACTGCACCCACTGTTGTATAGATAAATCAATCACACCACATTCTGAAACTCTCTTTAGGTGATATTTACAGAAATGAAAATGCAGTGAATTCATATGTCATTTCAAAACTGTAATAACTAGATAACTGGCACTGCTGTGTATGCAGTTTCAGATTATTCAAATACATATGAAAATGTTATTTTATGTGGGCTAAGACTTATAATTTCTGTAAACAAACACTGTTCATTTTATTCCTTTCACTTTATAGATTCATAAACTGGGATTATATTCTGTATTCAGTAAAGATATCACTCCTCTTAAATTTTATTGTAGAAGTTAAGGAAAAAGACATTAGGAGTATTTGAAGGAAATATTTTCAGAACAAAATTTGAAATTTTCTTTCACTGAAAAACCCTATTATTCAGGTTGTGTAAAAACCTCAAAACTGTAGCTTTTTATAGGAAAGCCTAATTTTCAACAAAAACATGAAGACACAAAGACTCTGTATTACACAGAGGACATCAGCCTGGATGTGGAAGACATTCTTAATGACTGTGAGATTAATCATGAGGGAATTAAACTGTATTCTTCAAGACATTCAGTTAAGCACAATGTCTGACAGGCTTTTGCTACTCTGCTCATTATTCTCTGTAATTTAAATTAATAACTCTGAAAGAGATGGTTTTCTTAATCTTGAAAATGAATAGACATGTGGCAAATCTGAAAGTGTTACAAAACAAAAATTTGAACAACTACTTCTATTTTGTTTCAGTGGCTTGAAGGGAATTCGTAAAATATTTTCATATATTGGTTCATTGCTCATTGTGATTCATTCTATATCTTTCTTAGGGATAAATGGAAAATTCTAGTGGAGAAGATTCTGTATCGGTACAGAAAATCAGTTAATAATAAGTTCTTTGATTACAAACACACTATAACTTTCCAAACCATGCATGAATAAATGAGCGAAGGAAGGAGGATAGGGAACACTGTTTCACAGCCTTCCAAATTAACCTGATCAGATCACATGAGCTACTGTACTGTGTATTCCAGCCCTTCTTGTCCACTCGACTGTGTCTAGATGAAGCAGCAGCCCCTTAGTTTTGATGGTGCTTTGAGTTCTGTCTGCTTCAATTGCAATCCAGCATGGTTCTGGCATTCCACTTGTCTATAACTAGTTTCCTGAACTGTGGCCTGAGGTTATGTCATAAGAAAGAGAGTGTGTGTGGGTAAACCCACACAAAGATAGATTGTTCTTTCTGAACTTTTTCTGATTTGGCATCTTTGGTGCTAACTAAAAACCAATAAAGGTGTCACTTCAGCACCAGCTATATCTTCACGCCCAGTAAGGTAATTGAAAATGTCTTGACAAGTTGAACTTCATCAGCTGGAAACACTGCCTCCTTAAATATGGGTGTACTTCAAGAAATGGCTGTTTAAATGTCACTTTCAAATGAAAGACTCTTTTCCTGTGTACTTTCAAGACATAAGGGACACCAATAAGTCAACTGCTGTTTATTTTAGTTAGTGATGCAGAGACAATGCAGCCAGGAAAAGGGAGTGCTGATTCATTTTTCTTTCTGTGCATTTTCTTTCTTTGTGAAAAGACCTTTGTATTTTGCTGCAGGTGGATGCAACAGCATGAGCCTTTCCAAGTGCCAGACTATCTAAGGACTTAATTCAGGCTACAAAATATTTCTTAGGCAAAGGGGGAGGGGAACTACCTTAGAGCTTTGGAAGTGTGGGGGTAATCCTCCATACTGAAAAATGCTGAAAGGAAACTGTATATAGTAATGCAATAGAGGAACTGAACCTTTAAAGTATTAGTTTAAAATCCTGAGTTTTGATAAAATACAGACACATATAAAGGAGTTTTGTAACAATAATCCAAATGAATTCTACTGGTACAAATAACAAAAGAACATTTTTGCAACCAAATGCGGCAGGATTAATTTGCCATTCACTGGAATTATATGCAAAAATATAAAATACTGGTGTAAAAATTTGCAACTCTACCCCACAGTTTTAAAGCAGACCCTAATACAATTGATTAATCTGTACTTCATGTAAATTTGTGTAATGGCCACAGTATTTTTTATAAGTTTCCATACAATTTGTGAGTTCTTATTATGGGGTGTTGGCTAAATGTGACTGGTTTTCCATTCAAAAGTTAACTAGTAACAATTATATAATTAAATAAAACTAAGACTAATTTCTAATTTTTTTTATTATTAAATGCAAAACAAATATATCAGTGGCATTATGCCTAGAAAGGCTTCAAACTTTGAAATACAAACTTCCAAGGAGCAACCAAAATAGTGGGATTAGCAACAGGTTAATGTTTTAGCTATCTTTTGTTCAATTGATAATATTGCATTCTGATTACAAGAGGTAATGGGAAATGCTATTTCTTCTTGTGCAGGTTCTTTTGTAATTTAAAAGGACATAAAGGAATTTTCTTCTCTTTTATTATAAAGACTTCTAGTAATTTCTTCAAGGAGAAAACAAATTTAATCTGCCCATAGAAGGAATTCACAAAATTATGATTCCAAAAGTATCAGGGAAGTGGACAGATTGCTCCATGCTAGCTATATCAGATGCTCAGCATCAAAGTAGTCTCAGAGTATAGAAGACTAGCCTGTGACTGAAATAGCACCTGGAATAGAAACCCTCTGTGTGCTGACATTTTCAACATGTTCCAGCAGCTACCACCCATTCTAACTAAATGCTTTATTTCAAGTATCTTTAACTCCACTGAATGTGGTTAAGCTACAACAGGGCTGAGGGAGATCTCATATTTATCCTTTTTAGCCAGTCAAAAATTCTGTCCCAGAACTGCACAGTGATGTACTATGTACTAAGGTTAAGGGACAGGCTCTAAATTATATTTGCAGTGCACATACCTCCAGGCAGGGAGGATGTTCCTCTTCTTAAATTGCATGGCCTGAAATCTCTGGGATCTTGATAATTGTTGTTAATTTTATTTTATGTCATTGAATTCCTGGCTCTTCTTAACTGAATTAGGATAAATATTCATCCAGGAACCATTTTTTCCATATTTCTGCCATCTTACAGTACATTACAAGGCATTCTTTTTCAACTCAAGTATTTCAATTTTTGTTTAAAAGCCTTTATGGTACTGTATTAAACAAGGCTGAAATTGAAGAGAATTTTTGTTTGACTTGAAATACATGACTAAAGCTTACTGACCTCAAGAGCTGAAATGGAGATTCCTGATACACATGGAACATAAATGCAGAAGACATACCATGTAAATGAAGTCCAAACTTCAGAAAAAAATGAAATCATGAAACTAAAGAAAATAATTGAATAAGAGTGGAATTGAGTCACCAAGATTTGTACATGTGATTTAATCACATTTTTTATAGCAACAGCGTGGCAAAATGCTGCATAAGAAGCCAGGCAGAGTATAATACTGAAAATTTCAATATTCACCTTTCACATGTAAAAGTTTATTCTAACACTAGTCTAAGAAATCTTTTGTGAAATAACCTTTTCTTATATAGTTGCTGGATTTTGGTTGGATGTTAAAAATTCCGTAGAAAAAACAATGCTATTCCATCCTTTTGCTCCAAGGCAGTATCAGCTATACATGTTTTTCCCTTGATATTTTCTGAGCCATTTTAGTGACCGACAATGACAAAGTTAACACAAAGTTACTGGGGAGAACCCAGCCAGTTTTTCACGGATTCACTTCCCCTTACCATTTAGAAAGTCTTTGATAATGACTAACCTGGACTTTCCTCAGTGCAATTTAAGTGCATTACTTCTTGTTTATCCATGAAGAACAGATTTTTACCAGCTTCTTGCAAGAGCTTTTAAAGCATTTGAAGTCTGCTCATCAAGTCTTCTCTTTTCAGAACCAAACATTCTGTATTTAGGAGACTGAAATGGATTAGTGCTAAATATCGACTGTCAAAATTAATAATCCACTGAAAGCTTAGAAAGCAGTTTATAAAGGTACCTCACATCATAAAAATGGACTGATTACAAGCTATTTAAAATAAATTCTTTTGATGTTTTGCCTGGCATGAGAGTCTGTCAGGCATGTTCAGATTAAATATCTTTATCATGGAGGGCTTTTTACCTTTAAACTTAAAACTTTTTCTTCTAAAGCATATCTGGATTGAACAGAAAAGAAAAACTACATGAAGCCATGCATTAAGAATGAACTATATAATGCTATTAGCTCAGGTAGCAACACATTGAGGTCAAGGCCCTTGTTGTGCATGATTTGGGATAGGAGGTTTACCACCTTGTACTGCAGGTGAATATCCTAAGCTTTTGCTGATGCTGATAAGGAGGGTCTTCATGCAGGTCCCAAGTGCAGAGGGTTCCTGAAAAGATGCAACCCATAGAGAGAAATTCCAAGGTTTTGCTTTTTTACAGGTTTAAAGAGAGGGTAGCTGCACATAACAAGAATTTCTTGTTTACTGAAAACTTGAGTTGTTATAAGAGAGATTTTATTTGTTGTGAGATTTCTAGGAAAACATACACCCAAATACTAAAACCAAGGAAATAACCATAATATTGACTTGTTTGTTCAAAGACTAGACTCACAGCTCCATTTGCTGATAAGAAATTTCATTAAATGCTCAGAATTTGCTGAAATACTAAATTAAAGCATTTCTGCCAGATTATGAATTACTCATAGCAGTGGAATCAAGAGGCATTAAAGGAGATGCAGGTGGTGAGCTTTTTGAGCTTGCTAAATCTTTTCTCTCACTACCAATATGATGCTGCCCTAAAGCAATTATCTTTCCTTCTTTTCCTTGTTTTCTTCTTAGCTGTCTTTTGCAGTCCCACTCTATTTTCAGACAGATCTTTTTAAGTAACACTGATGCTAAAGAATAGCAAGTGTTACATACACATCCTCCAAAAGAGAAACTTGGCAGAGTTTTTTTGACAGAAGAGCTCAAAAATAAACAGTCGTGTGTAAATGATTCTTGGATTTACAATACTCTTAACTTTTGACTTTGTTTTTCTTTTCTGCTGCACTCAGGACAAGGTTCTGGTGCTCCTAGGTCTTGTGTGCAGCAGCCTTGATCCACGTGTAGGCAAAGGAGAATTGATGGCTTGTGCATCTCCTGGGCAGACATAGGCTTTGCAAGCTATTTGTTTAATTGCTGACTGATTCAGCCCATGGAAAATCTCTGAACCCACTGTATCTTTTGCGGATTCTCATTGGATTTTTTTTGTCAAGAGGGATGAAATCTGTAAGACTAAGGAAAAAAAAATTACTTTATATTGAATAAGCTTCTAAACTCGGAATACAGATGCATAAAAGGACAGGCCTTGTGTTTTGCTGAAACTGTGGCAATATAGCAGTTGCACTATACCACACATAGCATTAAAAAAGCTACAAAAAATAGCAGTGGAATACAATATTCTGACTCACTCAATATCTTAATTTTCATACTGTAGCCAGAAAAAGGACAGCTTCATGTGTTAACTAAAGCTATTTCAGACTTTGCAGAGAAGCCCAGGAATCCATTAGCAGGAGGAAATTTGAGGTTTGAGTGCTTAATTAGTTTACCTGAATTAGATACTCTAGCAGGTGTTTATAACATTTTTTTTGTTCAAAAATTACCAGGATTGTGATAAATTCCCGTTGAAAAAAAAGTACCTAAGAGTTTCATATAGTCACAACTTGCTGTTTTCGTCATCCTGTGCATTTTTCTTGCAGAGTGGCAACTTGTGGATGTATGCTAAGTCTATGGTTAATAGTGCTCATATTTGCATGTCACTCAAGGACAGCTGAGACATCATAATTCAAGAATTAACTGTATCAAACATACTATTATTTTTTGGTTAAAAGCTAATGAGGAATTTTGAAAAATAATACAGTGGTGATTCATATTTTCTCACAGAGTGAGGTGTTTAAGTACAATTCCTGCTTCAGTGCTTGACGGTGAAGAGACATTTCACAGCCAGCCTTATTCAAAGGCATTTTGTAAGAATTAAAATTCTGATTCTCAGCTGAAATCATCCTTCTTGGAAGGACAAGATTTTTGAGTCATCCTTTAGTTGTGAAAATTATTTAGTTGCTTTGTCTGTGACTGTTTGCTTTCTTATCTTACATTATATAATGAAACTCTGGTGCAAACCAAAAACAAGCCTCTACAAGAAGTGGAGTCATTTATAGATTTTTTTTTTTTACTCTACTCTGGATCCAAATTAGAATTAATCTCTGTATCAGAATGACATTATGATTTAGATTCCCCACTTCAAGGTGGAAAAATCTACTCTGCATTTTAATAGATATAATATATCCCTCATTTTTCGAATTCACTTGTGATGCTAATTACAGTGTGCATATAGACATAAATAGAAATATACATATAAAAAAACTTTGGCACTAAATCAATGTGCCATCTGCATTGTAAACTGAAGCATATGTTAAAAACAGCACCACAACAAAACAACAGTCTTACATCAAAGTCACAGGGAGTATGAACAAGAGACAAGACACAAAGGAGAAGATTCACCTGTCATTTGCCATGAAAGAAAAAGAGGGCCATGATTTCTTATGAGGTGCTTATACAAGGTAGACTCTCTGCTCTAAAATCTGACTCTTCAGCAAGAGCAAAACCTTTGTCATTACAAATTACTACTCTAAAACACCTGGTCTGGTATCACACCATGCCTCCAGCAATGACCTGTGTTGGACTGGAAAACTAAACAAGCAACCTTGTAGCCTTGTCAATTCTGCAGTGTGCTGCACATAAGTTCATAAAGACTGTTTCCCCTGCAATAAACAACTGGTGCACTGCTGCTGGTTGTTGCTGTTACCCTACTGCATCAAGACTGAGCACCGTTTTACCAATTCCCTTGTGCAAATCCTTATGAGAACCTAACCAACCTATTTTATGGGTGGTTTTCACGTATAATTACCTTTTCTTCTGAAGAAGAAATATTTGTTTGCATGTTGAAACACTTATTTTGTGGGTTTGTTTTTTTTCTTTTTTCACTAATAAAACACCTGATTTGACTCAGGATCTGGATAATTTTCTCATTTTACTATAAGAAAGTGAAATATTGAATGGATGGATACTACACACTCAAAAACATCTTTTTAACTTTTGTTGTGTTGTTTCATTGGGAATGAGAGACAAAGAGAGGAAATACTGCAGTTCAAAACTGACTAAAGAGTCTGATGAAAAAGAAATCAGAATGAAGCAGAACAGTTCACATTGACTGTGATGGAATTTGGCTCCACAATATTTTTAGGCTATTTTCTATATATGTTTTCACACATTTTTAAGAGCTATGTATTTGTCCCTGAGTGTTTTTCTTTGAATGCTGCATGAATTGTACTACTCAAAGTCATTGCAATTTGATTTGATGAGAAAAACAATACAGCAGCTAAGAGTCTATTTAGGAGTCCTTTTTTTACTGCATCTGCTTGCTGTTAGCCATAAGTGGAAAGCTTCAAAAGTATCATAAACAGGGGGTTTCTAGTCTTCCTGAAAGTGCCCCTTTCTTAGCTGGTGGGAAAATAAACTGAGTGCTTGTGTACTCCATTGAAAGCACGGTCTGAGTGAATAAAATGGAGGCTTGCAATAGCAGAGTGAAGTTTTCTTTCTTCCTTTTTTTCATCAGTTAAAAAAGCTAGTGCAAAGCTCAAGCCTCTGTAGATGTCTCTGCATTTGAAGTAAGAGTTGTTGAGTGCAGTTTTGCACTTGACATTGGAGTAGTAATAAGAACACCCAGTGGAAGAGCAGACTGTAGCCATTGGCTGACATCCTTTCTCAGAGATTTTGTCACAAATGATATGATTTTCTTTTAAAGAGTAGTTTTCTTCCAATGAAACTCAAGTTCTCTGAAGTATACAAAATGCATTGTGTAAATGCATTAATCAACTTTCCAGCTGTACAATAAATGTATCACTTCTAAATGAAGACCTGACAGCAATGATAATAAAGGCTATATACTCCTATTCAGACTCAATTCATAGTAAGGTCCTCATTGAAAAGGCTGCACTACATTGTGATTTCATTTTCCCAAAATAAAACACTAATATGGTGAGTGAAGACTCTCCAAATTAAATTTTTTTGTTGAACAACTTCTTTGTCTTATGGAAAATGAGAGGCTTTATATCAATAGACTTATGTGTACTAAGATTAACTATTTTGTTGGGTGTTGCCCTCTATATTCTGACTCTTGATGAATATAAGCAACAACTAACAGGCCAAGAAAAAGAAATGGTTGTATTTCAACAAAGTCTTTCGGTGATTTATGGGTCTTGGCTCTGACTGGAAGCTGTCATCACTATAGGTACTTGTGTCAACAAGAGGCAATATAAACTTCTGGGCCTGATCAAAGACTTTAAAGGTAATAAACAGGTTTCTGGGTTGGTTGCCAAACCCCCAGGAATGAACTTTGGTTAGAACTTCCAGGGGTGAAAAAATGAGCTGTTGTAGAGGAGATTAATCCCTCTGCAGACACCCTTGTGATGGCCCCCTGGCACTTACTTTGAGATAAGAAAAGCTACTTGCTTAGAATGACTTACGCTAGAAAAAAATGTGAGCTCTTCATCTTATCTTTTTAGAATATTATTGGTTAGGTTTGATTCTTTATAATTGGTTGTCCCAAACAAACAAAGATAATGTAGTTGGCCAAAATGTGTTAACCCTGTTTTGCATTGGTTTAATTGTGATCTTCCCAAAAATTACCATCTTTGGATCTGTAGCCTGACCCCTTCACAGATGATAATAAACCTGTGGGAAAAGTCTGAGTTGCCCTCCTGGTCTTTTTATGCTGGCTGGAAACTACAGGTTTCTGTGAGAAACCATGAAGCTAAGTTCCTGAAAGGCCAGAACTCACAAACCTTGTTACTTTCCCCTGCCCAACAACAACAGGACAGAGGGCACAAGAAAATGTTACAGGCTGTGTTGGCAGAGATACAGTAGAGATTAAGCACAAAGAGAAAGGACTTACTGTGTTTTCAGGTTTTGTTTTCTCTAAAGATCTTTGAGTAAAAATCACAGAGAGCACAACCATTCTCTACATTTGTGACTTGAGACTTCACGCAATAGGATGTGTGTATCATTGTGTTATACTGACCTCCTCTTAGAAATAGAATATTTGCTGAGAAAAACTGCAGAGAAGCCTGGAATAAGTTCTTGAAGTGGTCATGCCTTATTTTACATGGGATTTTTTACATCAGACACTGAGAGAAATACAACATTTTTGAGGGAATTCCACATAATTTCTTTGAATACTTAGTGAAAACAACAGGATCACACTGCTTCTGCACCTAAGATCTTGTTCTTTGTATTTAAGCAACAAACTAAATGTATTAACTGCCTTCTCCATCAGCCCCCATAAAATGATGAATGTTGGAAAACTTTGGTAAATGAAGAGAATATCAAAGCTAGATCTCACAAAATCAGAATTAAGAGTGAAATAGGATTAGAATGTAGTGTTGTTTCTCAACTGTGCTCTTTTCCCCACCCCTACGCCCACTAAAGGATTTCTATTTATTGCCTTGTCCAATGTTCCAGAAAATGATCATGTTTCAAAGTCATAAACAGATATCACCATTTGCTCTTTCTCAAGATTGTCTGAACCTTTTTGGCATTCTCCCTTCATTTGCTTTCTGTGGGGAACATGCATAAAATTTGTTAAAAATTGTATTGCAACATTACCAGACATTTCCTGTAAAATGAGCTGAATAAACAGTACTCTTTTACAGCATCTCATGGAAGATTGATCCTTGCAGACCTTGTTTTCAGAAGTCTTGGTTTTAACTTCTGTTTAATGGAAAAAAATGCACTAGATGCAATTACTAGATGCAACAATTATGCAGAAACTTGTCAAAAGTTGCTGAAAACATATGGCAGTGTCTGCAGAAAGTTTGAAATGAGAAGTCTGGGTGCAAAGTACTGCAACGGTTCCAAGTTACCAGCGATAATGCTTTAAATATTTAAAGTATTGTGACAAATTCAAAGCTGCATGTAAATATTTTATGAATGCTGTGGCTTAACAGGATTGTTGTGGTGTTTATTTCATGCATCTACAGACCATGTTTGTCAGGAAATTGGCTCTGTAAACAGTGTCTATTACAATCCTTATATTCATTTCTTGAAACACTTCAGAATATTGCAGCTCCATCAGTCTATACATGAACTTGTGACATTCTTGCAGGCTGACTCACTTGGTTTAACCAGGATCAGGAAACAGAGCAGAGAACAGAAAACTTGGATTATAATAAGAGGAGAAGACTCAGGAAAAAAAAAAAGGGTAAAGTGCAAGTTTGTAGATGTAGACTGGAACCCAGACTCAGAGATAAGCAAGAACTGAAATTTGGAAATTATTTAATATAATGTAGTCATTTACAGTGTCACTACCTGTAGGTAAAATAGTTGCCCTTGGCTGCATTTCTTTCCACATAATCAATGGACAGTTACAGGCAGTTTTGGATTTAAATAAATATTACTAATCCTAGATTACTCATTTCATTTGAAATGGTGTCCTAATAATAAAAAGTTCCTGGATACATTATCTCAGACCTACACAATGTGGAAGTTCACATCTCAATAACTGAATATCATCTATACATTGTTATAGTTTTATGGAACTATCTTTTAGTTCTACCTTCTTCCTATTGTTAAACTTAAACCATATTTTGTTTCAATTATTTTTTTTTAGATTGCTGAATCTGCCATTTCTCACAATTCTCAAAGGATAGATCCTCAGATACTAATTATGGTCAGGCCTGCTGAGTGATTAAGGCTTGTAATCAGGCACTTGGAATAAGATTAAGGAAATTGCAGATTTCTTGCTGGGAAAGGTGAATACGTCAGAAGGAACACCTCATGATCCAGAGTAACAGATAAGGAAAGACACCAAAGGAACAACTTGCACTGCAGCTATGACAAGTATTTAACTATTTCGTTTCCCACTGACCCCCTGCATATATCTGCATTAATTCATAAAATAAAGTAATAATTTAGATGGGAAGATGCTGCTGGGTATCATCTGATTCAGCTCCCTCTCAAAGTTATGCCAGCTTGGAGCAGGCTGTTAAGGGCCTTGATCAGTTTGCTATGATTTCCAGGGAAGAAGATCCCATATCATCTCAGGGAAACTGTTGAAATATTTTATCACCCTTAAGGTGAAAAAAAAAAAGTCTTTATGTCTAATCAGAGTTTTCCTTTTAGCAGCTTTGTTGCTTTCTTTCATCAAGTCACTATTGATGTCACTTGTGTTAGTCTGTCATCTAATCCTTGCCTACAACCTTGTGTCTTGTGTCTCCTAAGTTCCCAGACAAATCTTGAATTCAACCAGCTGCATTGCCCAAAATGCAGCTTTTCCTCCTTTCTGAAGAGCTCCTACTTATTCAATGCAGCACTCCTGTGGCACAGGTTACCCCACCACCTCTGTTCCTTCCAAATGAGCTCACAGATCTGCAGCTTTACATGGACTTTTATTCTTGCCATTCTTTTCCAGTGCTGTATGGCTACAGGTACTTGAGGGAGTTCCCAGGGGAACTGTTTTCATGGTGGAAGCATGAGAACCTGCTCCCTCCTACCATTCTTCAGGCCTGTCCCTGACTGCAGCCCTTCTCACGAGGCTTTGGTCATCATTCTGCACCAAATGTGGCTGGAGAACCTCACTGCTAGATTACTGAGCTTGTTAGCAGAGCTGGTTCTTGTGCCACTTCATCAGACAGATCCACCCTCTCCAGCCAGACTTAGGTTAGTTAAAAAGATATTAATTATGAAGCCACACAATCTTTTGAAGTGACATGAAAAACAGAAGGTGGCAGGGGGAAAGGAAGAACTAGCAATGAGGGCAATGTGAAACATGAACATCTGTTAACACATGGGTGGATCTTATTTTCCTGAAATGGTTATTTGAGTCATTTTAGATGTTTATGTAAGAAAATATCAGTTAGTACAAGAATGTAGTGGTCTCTGATACCTTGGAGCTACATTTTGTATAATTCTGTTTTTCATCTTCTACCACTTCTCACGGTTCAATATTTTCATCATTTCCTCAAATAGAGTTGTAGACAAACTACATATAAACCTAATGGGATTTGAAAACTCTCATGTATGTCTTCTTATTCAATGCCTGCAAGAGCTAACAGTGGTTTGTGATTGCTATGTTGAAATAGATCAGTATACAAGGTTCCTCCTTTTATCAAATATCTGACCATCTGATGACAAAATTACTTCTGTGGAAGGAAGTTGTTTTATCCTCCATGTTGTCAGTGTACAGCATAACTGATCAGAGCAGCATTTATTTTTCTTTCTGCTTGACAATCCTTGTGTGTTATATGAAACTAACAAACATCATCATCAGATTAGGCAAAATGGGTGGACCTGTGCCTCCATCTCCTTTCTTCTACACGTGGATCCAGCTCATTGAAACTCTATGTGTTTGTTACAGGTTTCAGGTTGGGAGAAAACAACAGTCTACCAAAAATGTGCTCCCCCCTCCTATTAGACACCTCCTCCACAGTAACTGCTGCTTCTCCTCTCTCTTAACCTTGGGAATGAATCATCAGCAAATACTGGTACTGGAATTTGGACACAATGACTGCAATGTTTAATAAGGTATAACAGATATTTGACATTACATAGATGTAGTATAATTATTATACCACTTCAGGCAACCAAGAGTTTGTATCTCTGAATCTCATGAGACAGTTGCTTTATGGTTCACTTCTTAAAAGCAGCATGACAAAAGTGCCAGCACAGGAATGTGAAGACCACTACGTGAAGTAGCAGACCATTCTCATTTAGCTTTGCTTTTTGCTCCAAAGCAAGGCAATATCTTTCTTGTTTTGCTGTCTTTGATGAGGCATGAAGTAGTTCTAGATCAAAATTAGAGGGTACAAAAAAGTGCCCTTTCACATTTATGTTTCTTAATACTTTCCACAAAAAGTCACAACCCAAAATTATGTGTCTTATTATATAGTAAAACACTTTTAACTGAAACATTGTTCCTAGAAATATGCTTGCAATGCCACAAAATAAATGATGGGAAAAGATATATTTCTCTCTCTCATAGAACATGAGACAAGCCCTTGAGATTGCAGACTGGTAATACCTGAAGAAAGTGGAAGTGTTTAGGCAGTCCTAAGCTCTAGAAATGTTTTGAGATTTTTTTTTTCTGATGTTCACCAAGAACTTTTTTCCAACTTTTTTTCTTCTCTCCTTTTATTTTTATAGACTGTGTTTTTGTTCTTCTTTTTCATTTTGTCCAGAATAGATAGATCTAGATACACAAAAGCCAGAAGAAATAAATAGGAATTGAAAAGAGATCTAAGTGCTGAGACCAGAGTAAATAAAACATAAGGCTGATATCCAAAAATCTTTCACAGCAGGTTGTCTAATGGAAATACTATCTCATTGTTTCTATCCCTCTCATTATCTATTATGAATCTGTTGCACATTGTGAAAAACTTAAGGTAGGGATCATGAAACTTAGAACTTCTGTCCAGTGTAAAAGACCTGGAATTTAAGTGTGTCCTTTTAATGTTACTAGAGGACAAGAAAATTTGTTATCCAGTTTCTTTATGGTTCTTTGGGTTTAGAAAATAATTACATGAGGAATTGAAAAAAAAGTTTTCAAAAATTAAAAAAAAAACAAAACAGATTTTCTCCTAAAAATGCATTTAACTGCAGAGGGAGGTTGATGTATTCTATATTCCAATATTACTTATTCTAAGCTTGTTCTTGTGTAAATTAAAAACAAAATGGCAAGAAAAATGCATCGGGATTTTTCGGTGGTTGTTTTTTTGGGTGGTTTATATTTTTTCCCTGCTGTTTTTCAAATGTCTGCCTAATTGAGCACAGCTGTGCGGTGGTGCAAAACTAACCAGGAAATGAGCATTTTGATAATTTCACATTTCTAAAGCACCTCTTAAACATCTCATGTGAGAATAGCAGCCGCAATACCTTTAGAGATCAACAGTATTGTACCAGATTTATCATACTGAGCTGTCTCCTGCAAGCACTTTAAAAAACCATCCACTTTCAAGACAAA
Source organism: Cinclus cinclus (assembly GCF_963662255.1). Taxonomy (NCBI): domain Eukaryota; kingdom Metazoa; phylum Chordata; class Aves; order Passeriformes; family Cinclidae; genus Cinclus; species Cinclus cinclus. Next base: position 36,831,624 of record NC_085046.1, on the reverse strand, counting down.
TTCGTAAAGGTTTCCTCAACTGTAACTGTCTTGTAACATAAACAAAATGTGTGCAGAATAGAGACAAACTTTTCCATGCTGCTCCAAGAATGAATTATTTTCTTTTTACAAGTCTATTGCCAGTGAAGGTTTCATATTCTTTACTTCATTACAATCATCTCTGCATCAGTTTGCCATTTTGGACTGTGGCCAGTGGAAAAATATATAGGTGTATGAAATACTCTGAAGTAATTAATTAAGTGTCGCTTCTTGTGAACATACTGTTTGTGATTTCAAGCTTGATCTTTGCATGTTAAAGGGCTGGTTTCTCCCTGAACTATATCCTCAGAGGATGTAATATAGTCTGACTAAGTACACTGACACAAGTTTTTTGAGCCATTCCTTCTATCACAAAAGGTAATTTAGAAATTGCTTTTCTTTCTGATTCAGATTCAAATTCAGAAAGATGGACATCAGTTCTGGAACGTGAGCTATGAACAGTGTCAGGAATCTCACCCAAAGAGCTTGTATGGGCCCAAGCTTTGTTTTCTTGATTCGTGACTGAACCCTAGCCCTGACCTGTTCCCTACCTGGTTGGTGAAAAAAATGTATTCTTGCCTTTAAATTTGATCTTGATTTGAACAGACTCCTCCAAATATCTCAATTCACTCTATCCTAAATTTCTATCTCAGTAGTGATTCTACCATGCCACTAATCCTCCAGAGCACTGTCAAAGAATTTGGAATACAAAAGTATTGCATATTTTCATTAGGGGTGAGAGGCATCCTATGTTGCTCTGGTTTTCCTTTACCTTGAGCATAGTCAGAGATCACTTGTACCAAATTTTGAATAAATTCAGGCTTCCATACCCTGACTTCTGTGGAGATTTAAATAACAGTATGCCTTTCACTAACCTGTTATACTTACATTTATCTTATTTACTTCAATTGAAGTTGTACCAATAAAAATTTGGTTTCTGGACTGATTCTGAGAATTATAGAGAGAAATCAGGCCAAGATTTTCTTTAGTTACCCACTGACACAAGCATTGCTCTGGGTAGGCCACTAAATGCACCGCTGCCTTATTAGTCTGTGTATTCCAAAACAAATACATCTCCAGAATCTGAATGTGCTTTTCAGTGTCATCTAAGAAGCAAGAAAAATGTCACTGGAGTGGAAAACTATGTTCTTTCAGTACAGCATGTTTTAGCTTACATCGTGGTATGCCAAACTACACTTGATTTTTAAATGGTTTTCAAGCTTTATTTGTTTTATTTCTGGTTCAGTGGCTTGAGTAAGATAATTTTTCTTTAATTTTATAAAAAAAGAATACATTCCCAGAATAAAAAGGCTTTGATTTTGAAGGCTTTCTGCTATTTGACCTTGATTGGCATGGCTCTATCTGTAACACTAATTTAATGTAGTATAAAGAGATGACTATGATTATAACCTTCCTGGGGTGGCTTGGAGATGCTCATTTATATTTTCACTCAAAAGTAAAAAAATTAGGTTAAAAGTAACCTGCTAATGTAAACTCTTACAATAGTTTTTCCAGTGTAAGACAGAATGCTAGGAGTGTCATGACAGTGATTTAGAAATGTTTTCTTTTTCTATTATCATCATCCCACCTTATTTTTTTTCTTTATTTTTTCCTCAGTCTTATTTCTGAGACCAAAACAAACAAATGAAGGTCCATAAAAAAATAAAACTATGGCAGAAGTTCAGTTAAAAAAATTATTTGCTAATGTGTATCCTTCTCAAGGAAAACAAGTTTTCTTGTTTATAATGAAACTTATTTTCCTATGAGAAAATTTCTGTTATATGTAATGTCAGCTAAGAATCAAAATATTATAAACTTTCATTACTTTTATAACTTCAAAATTAAGATTTTATTTTTCAGTTAATGAAAATTCCAAACTAATGCATCTCTCCTTGGCCCAATGACCCGTCAAATTCCTTGAAACTGTTAGGATTTTCATGATGGCTGTATTTAGACTCACTTTAGATTGAACTGGGCAATAACTTTTCCTGTTGCCTGACCTTGTTAGCAGCATTTATTGCCTGAGTAGCGGCTCATAGAACTTTTCTCTGGATATTTCAAGACACATAAGATGTTTTAAATTTAATTAACAAATTTAATTAATATACAGTGATCTAATCTTGTGCATGGGATACCTTAAAAGTTTGTTGCCCGGACCTGAGAAAGGTCCCTCTCAGAGAGATTATGAGGCCAGGCAAAAAACTGCAACTGTGGAAGGGTCTGAGTAATTCTCAAGGCCAAATGCAAAATAATTACTATCTTTTTAATACAGTTTGCTTCTCTGCTGTGAATAGTTTATAATGCAGACTGTCAGTCAAATCCCATGATGCTCATGCAGTCTAGGGAATAGGAAACATACTTGTTCAAGATTTTGATTTTGATTTTTTTTTCTTTTTTTACGCACATAAATTTTTTTGTCAGTTTTAAACAACATTTTCCCCTCAAATATGCCTCTCCTTCATCTACTGCACATTGATCTCAGTGCTGCAATAAAGGTTTCTCACACTTTAAACTTTTGAGAGTACTGTACACTGTAATGGCTACTAGACTGAAAAGAAGTAGTGGGATAATAAGATGAAATTTTAAATAAACTTTTGACAATTAAATAAGAAGTTGTGGGATTACAAGATAATTCTTAGAGCAGAAAATTCAGATTAATAAATTATTTTTAATTATTAGAGGTTTAGTGCTTATTGCTGTGAAATAATTAAGTCAAAGGAGGGGTAGCAGTCAAATTAATACAGCTTAACATTAGTACAGCACTTCAAAGCTCTTAGAAAAATAAATTACTTGAGTCCACAGTGAAACTTTCAAGAAATTATTTCTTCAGCATGTAAAGCCTTTTCTTTCTGATCTGACTATTCATAGACAACTTTTAGTGGTCTTAATGCATTTATTGCTCCTGTTCTTGTAATAATTTTTGTACCAGTAGTATGGGAATATATCTTTATATCAGATACCCTGTAACAGAAATCAGTGATGTTGGAGTGGTGCCTCTTCCCTATGTCTGATAGCCACAGACAGACTTTAAAGAAATCATTATGCTTTGGAATCCATGATGAAAAAAAATCCAAATATGGGAGGATGATGGTGGTAATTTTTTTTTTTTAATGAGAAGATTTTATTTCTGGTTTATGTGTTTTCCATCTCATTCTCTCCTTGTAGTGAGTTTTCACAAACATTAATTCTGATTTGTGTGCCTCAAAGTGACCAGCAGATATAGGGGCTTTTGTCAATTCATGCTGAGTTATTTGATAGCATTTTGGATAGATGGTGTCAGATTGATGGAAGATATGCTAATTTGCTGTTTTGGCAGTAGTCATTCTGCCTGGACTCCCAGACAACCACATGGCCACCCCCACACTTTTTTCTTTCTGGTTCAGTCTGAGATGTCATCTGTATGATTTCACAGACACAACTAGAGCACTCCTCTGATTTTCTTTTCCAATGTCAGCTAGAAAATCCACTAACAGCCTTATAAAAACTGCAGCTCTGTGGCTCTCCCAGGCCAGCCTGCCATCAGGACCGAAGGGGCAGCACACAATCACTGTCTCTCCAGAGTAGTTGCTCTGATACAGCAGAATGGATGCCCAAGCTGTGAAACGCCTTCATTAAGACTCCTTGAGCTTGGAGGGAATTTGCAGGCTCAGCACAAACTCCATAAAATCAGAAGTGGAACAAGGAGGGGGTAAGGGAGGTGAAAAAAAGCTAGCTGCAGAACTTGCAAATCTAAGTGATGAATGACTCCTTGCAATAATTCTTATAGATCTAAGCGAATGGCCTCTCTGGTGCTGCAAATGTGACAGGATCGCTGACAAACAGAGAAATTAATCACAGGCAAGACAATGTTTATGGAGATCTGTACTAAGAAGCAAAGTCAATAATTATTTAGGTGATCCTTTTGAACTCACCTGCCTTTAACTCCTGCTAGTTTCAGTTTGCCTTCCTGTAAGAAATAATAGAAATGCCAGAATTGGCATATTTATGCCAATTAAATGACTGGCCCAAGGTCATACAGACACTGAAAAGCAAATATATTACTGAAAACATCAGATGTCTGGGATTTGTTACACAGGTTAAACCATCTAGTTTGTCAGTAGAGGGTATGGCTGCTAAACTAGACCCAGCGCCATTCTTCTTTAAATGGTTTTAGCATTTGGAGGGCACCAGAGGTAGCAATTCATTCATGTCCTGAAGGTTTTAATAACACTCTTGATTTTGTGTGGCCAGGTTTTGGTAGCAGGGGGATTACACAGGTGGCTTCTATGAGAAGTTGCCAGAAGCAAATCCAATGTCCAGCAGAATCAATGCCAGCCAGCTCCAGGATGGACCGGCCACTGGCCAAGACAGGAGTGCAGAGATCCCCCTGCAGCCCGTGGAGGAGACCCACTCTGGAGCAGGTGGGTGCCTGAAAGGAGGCTGTGACCATGTGGGAGGCCCACACTGGAGCAGGCTCCTGGTAGGTCTTGTGACCCTGTGGGGAACCCATGCTGGAGCAGGCTGTGCCTGAAGGACTGCATACTATGGAAGAGTGACCCACATCGGAACAGCTCATGGAGAGCTGTTGCTCATAGGAGAGACTCACATCGGAGAACTTAATGGATAACTGTCTCCCATAGGAGGGACCCCATGCCAGAAAAGTGGAAACACTCCTCTCCCTGAACAACATGTTGTGAACTGACCCTAACCCTGCCTCTCTGTATTCCTGCCCTGCTGGAGGGGGGGAGATAGAGCTGGGAAGAAGGGAGGGGTGATGGGAAGGTAGTTTTAATATTTATTTTACTTCTCATTATCCTCCTCTGATTTTCTTAGAAATCAATTAAATTAATATCCCCGAGTTTAAACTGTTTCACTGGTGATGGTATTTGGTGAGCATTCTTCTCTCATAGTTATTATGTCAACCCATGAATCTTTCACTGATTTCTCTTCCCTGACCAGCTGCAGAAGGAAATAGGCATTTGTGGGTACCTAGCGCCTAGCCAGGCTCACACTCATTATGGAAGGGACTGTAAAAACCCCAAGATGGAGCAAAACAAGCCTCAGTATTGGTCAGAGTTACTTACATGAAGGAGCAACAGGAGGTACCATGGTGATTTTGACTGTAAATATTACTGCTGTTGTGATTGGATTTTTTGCATTTTGTCAGAAATCAAAGACAAAATGAAGTGCGTTTTTAAGAGATTAACTTTTACTACCCAAGTTGCCAAAAAAGAGGGAAGTATGTTTCATTGGAAGACATTCAGTGAATTCTCAGCCTCAGCTTTATTTGTAAATTATATCAAAATGTTGAACTTTGCACAGCAATGCCTTAAATTACCTGATTCACCTATCCTTAAGAGAATCAAATCTCTAATATCTTCCTCACATTTCCCTATTATACACACATTCCGTTTACTTGGACTTTACACCATGGTACCTCCTGTTGCTCCTTCAGCACAGGTAAAATTGTTAGGTACACACAATTCCTGATTCCTTTGAGCATGTAACCCCTATCCCTTTTACAGGTGTTATATTCATCCACCACTGTTCTTCTGGGCCCTGAGACGAATGCAGCCAGTGCGATCTACCCACAGGAGGAGGAGGACAAAGAGGAGAGGATTTCTGGGAGCTTGTCAATGTCCTGCATTGTGTGGGAAGAGCATGATATAGACGGTGAGGATTGCTTCCTCTGCACTCCAGCTCTGATATTTTTATACACTGGCACACCGTGCTCTTTTCTCCATTGGTCGTCAGATGGTGTTACAGATGAATTTGCTGGTGTGAGTTAGACACTTGTTCTTTATTCTCCTTGTTATGTTTAAAACTCATTTAAGATTAACAATATTCCGAGGTTTCAATCTTTTGATGATTAATAATTGAGAACTCATTAATTATTTACCATGTCAGGGCCTCTGAATTTGTACTGTTCCCACACTTGCAAGGATTATGTTCTCATCCTGTGCCTACACTCCTCTACAACAAATCATTATTCTAAGGCCACAGTTACTTCTTTGTGCACTAACTGCTGCTGGTTACCACTGATTACTCGCAAAAACATATCAGAACAGCTGTAGCAGCGGCCAGTTATTGCAGCACACAATCATAAAAAGCTAAACAAAAGTTAAGAAGATAGGTATCAGTTGCCTAGTAGCTAGAAAATTGCTGTTAGCTAAACAAGCTGAAACAAAGATCCAGTCAGGCAAAGAAAAAATCAAGCCTGGCAAGTCCTACTTCTGAGGCTTTGCAGAAGAATACACATATTAATATAAAGCCTTTGGCTTGTCACAAGCCATGGCAAAGCTGTTATTTCAACCACACAAGGCTACAACACCAGATCATGAAGGTAAATGCACAGACACAAACATACCCACGTATCATACCTGGACTTCATGTATTTTCTGCATTTGCATTTCAAATGCAGGAAGTATGTGAAGCTTTCTCTTATTCCGTGTTGCCAGTTGACTGCACTCAGCAAATAAAGTCCAAGGGTGTTTATTAATTCAGAATTTTCAGCTGGAGAAAATTATAGAAATTTTGGGTCATCACACATGTTCCAGTTGCAGTGGGGAAAAAATGAAAGACAAACCCACATTTGGATTTAGGGGTCTCTAGCAGGTATTGTGTTGACCTGTAAACCTTAAATCAGCTGCAAATTTAAATTAAACTATTTGAGATTTTTTATCAAATCTCCTATCATTTTTTCCCCACAAGGATAAAGTAGTTATTTTCTGATACATCTAAAATAAAACTCTGAGTCTCACAGTAATGAGGTTGAATAGATATGCAATTACATTTTTAAAAGGAAAAATTAAACATCATCTTAAATTTTTAATGTCTATGGATTACATTGTATATAGCAAAAAAATTTTCATAATTTGGGCCTATCATAAACCAATTTTTATGGTATATGAAAATGGAATATTTCTCTCTGGAAAGGAACACTTACAATTAGCTAAACTGGAGATGAATGGACCCATTAGATAGAAGAGGGTGGAGAGGATTTGTAGTCTCCAATCAATGGCAAGAACAAAAAAAAATAATCTGTCATAACCATCTTACAAAAACCCAAGAGATAATGTACTTTCTGGCCTGAAAATATAGTTTATTGTCCATTATTGGGATTTTTTTCCACCCATCTTAATTTTTATCTGAAGAAATACACATATAAATCTGATTTTCCTCAGTTTTTCTAGCAAGGTTTAAGGCATGTTAAATATTTCAGAATCTCAACTGAAGTTACAAGTTTGGCTGGTAAATGTAATATCAATTATACAATATAGTTGAATTTTTGCATGGACACAATATCAGATAATGTTTTCATTTCAGAAGTAAAGGGCCTATAATCAGCGTATAGATGGATTCAAAACTTGCTGTCAGCTTCTAAAACACAGTTTGTTGTTGGAGAGGAATCTCAATGAGATGAGTGTGTTTCTTTTGGGGTATATTAGATTTAGATTTAATTTTAAAATCAGTTATCTTGAAGAAGAAGTAGCATAAGTATAAATGAAGTGTTTAAATTACAGAGATATTTATGGACATAGTAAATAATGATAAATAGTAGTCTGTTTGGTTGTTTGAACCCAAATGTTATGTGACAGCAAAATCCAAAGTCATGTAGAGAAACAAAGAACATAATCTTTAAATATGGGAAAGAATTATAAACCTCAAAGAAAGAATGATGCAAAGCATTCAAAGTGGGGAGGGGGTTGATAGTTCACCAGCTAATCAGAAAAGCCTAATGATGAATTGTAGTGAGTGAAACTGAAGGACTATCACAAAAAGAGGAAATTATAGCACCATCCCATGGTGTACGGTTCCCCAGTCTGACATCTAGAGCAAAAAAAGGGCTGGTAAATTCGAGAAAGATGAAGAAAAAAAAGCTGAAAGATTATAGAGGAGGAAACATGTATCTCAGAGACACTGTTCAGGTAGTTCATTGACTTAACATATCAAAGGAAAGACAAAGGCATGACTTCTTTCAAACATTTTAGTGCCTTGTAGTCTAGGACGTGGAAATCCAATAACAGAGACACCTTCCACCTGACTGGCAGAGAGGGAGGCAAGATTTAATGGCAGGTAGCAGGAACCAGGGAGGTACAGCAAAAATAAAAGAACATTTCTAACAGTAAAGATAATGAATCCTCAAACCTGCACACTGGGAGTGCGTTATCTTACCCAAGGGCTCAGACTAGCTCATAACCATGCTTCACTTCGACCATTTGTTCCGTAAAACTTCAGAAGTAACAGAAATATTAATTCACTTAACAAAAGTTTTCCTTTCAAGGTGTTTTTAAATCACCAAAGGTAAATTGCTGCGAAGAAAAGATAAAAAAAAGAAAATATTTATTTTGAAACAACCTTAGATTTTTTTGTTCATAGAAACTGCACAAGATTGTGTATTTGTTCCTGTATTTCTTTTTGACAAAGAGCCTTTATGTGTCTGATTGTTATTCCTGAAAGCTGGCCATGGACTTGAACAAAATATTTTGCTTCCACTGCTTTACTTTAAATACCTTGTAACAATCTACCTTGTGGTTAATAGCATCTGCCTTCTATTTTGAGATTGGCAATTAGTTCCACCCAGTGGATGATGATTTAGCACCACTAAAGAATGCAGTTCCACCAAGTGACAGGAAGAATTTGGTGACAGGAAGAATAAACCAGCTAAAAGCATAACACTGAGGGGGTAAATTAATTAAGAACATATTTCACACATCTGCATTGAGGTCACTGAAATCAGTAGGAAAGTCTGTTTTAGAGGGGATGCAGGACTGATCTGGTAAAGGTATTCAAAAATAAGACTTTTACAATGGGAGCTTGAACATTATGAATAAAAAACCCAAAAGTTGTTCTGAGAAAGACACAAATGCTAAATGTACTCTTTGTATAAATATGTAAGTATGAACTGAGGGGGCATAGGTTCTATCCACACACAACTCTTCAAAATTGTATCCATGGGTATTATTGCATTTTTAAATAGGAGTAGATTGGAATAAGTTTTGAACCCATCATTTCTCCTAAAATAAAAAAACCCACTTCTCAAGTCTGAAGCATTGTAACAGCTCTGGTCTGTGAGCCTTCTTTGAACAAATGGGAAAATCTCATTTCATGTTACGTCCCTGAATTCTCTTTTTCCAGCTGACAATGATTTCACTTAGAGGAACTGTATGAACTCCAAAAGCTGGCTTTGGGAAGAAGATAATTTCTTCTCTTAGAATAAATTATGTTTTATTCTTTATCCTTTCCAAATTCCAGTAACAGACACATTTCAAGTGTTTCCCAGTTTTGGCCAGAAGCATACAAAATCTCTTCATACAGAGATGACAGGCCTGTCCCTCACATTTGGGGACTATCTCTGCCTTCTTTTTTTATGATATACCACGACTTTCAAGTAAGGACTTTCCTACCAACACCTTCTACTATACCTAGTGATTCACTGATAATTTGATGTCTGGAATATCTTTCCCATTGATTGTATTAAAGGATGAAGAATAGGTTTAGGACTAAGAGCTACAAAGTTTATTAATTCTCTTGCCTGATGGCATACTGTTCAGTTGTTTTTCTTTTTTAATTTTGGAGACTGTGTATGTATGCACATATGCGTAGGCACCTATATATGGTAGTGGAGTATTTTTCTATTTATATCTATATATAATATATTAAAATTATTTTTTTATATAGTAGTACAGGAAGCTTATAGGTTATGCAATCAGAATTGCTCAGTATCTGGTAGAAACATACTGTACCTTGTCTTGCCTACAATCTTATAGCAGCATGATTAATACATTCCTATTCTTTTCAAAGCTCTGGGAAATACCCTTCATATTTAATTAATAGTAGACCTTTAAGAGATGGAATTGTGAAGCTGACAATCAACTCAAATTCTTATGATGAGATGAAGAATAAGACATTGTCCTAGAATAAGGAAGGTCAATATGCCAGAGAAATAATTCTGTTTACATATGAAATATGAAGGATCGTATTTAAAAAAAACAGTAAGCAGTTCAGAAAATTGTTTGAAATGGTAAATAATCAATTTAACTTAACTTCGTGATACATTGCATGAGCCTAAAGAGAAATTTTATGTTTGAACAAGTAAGAAAAGTAACATAGGACTTTTTCATGATTACACAGAAATTTTGTATCTATGATCATTTAAATACAATCAAGTAAAGTAGCAATGTTATTTTTCTTTTTTATATATTGCAATGACCTTTCCTGAAGTAATATTGATCCAGTGGAAATAAATATTAAAATAAATTGGAGATGATTCAGACACCAACTAGACAGATATAAGTGTAATGAAAACCATTAAATGTAGATTAAGCAATAAAAAGGTTGAACCCAGCCAGAATGATTAAAATAAATTAGTTTTAAATAGATAAGGATATGAGGAAAAAAAATTATTTGCTTCTTTTTCTAAAGGCAGAGAGAATTGAACCACAGTTGGAAAGGAGAAGCCCTTGCACATTTTCCAGTAATGAGCTGTAAAATTTTTCCAGTGTCAGACTCTTTCCTGCTCTTAGTTTGTCTACATCAATTCAAGATGCTTACAAACAAAAGTGTGTAATATTGAATACAGTCTAGACTGAACCTCAGAGGCTCCAGATCTTCTAACTGAAATCAACAAAAAATTCTACCTGGAATCAATAGTGTGGATTTGGTAAGTGAAGTGGAGAATGGCAGCCCTCTTGGCCAAAGTAACCATGGAAGAAACTGAGTTTAAAATCTCTGCTGACAAGAGGAAAAGTACCAGCAAAAACTCAAATCTGGAATGAGGAGACATGACTTCAGATTGCTCAGGGAATTAGTAAGTAAGGTCCCCTGGGAAAAGGTTTTGCAGGTGCTGGGGTTCATCAGTGCTAGTCACTTTTTAAACATTACCTCCTAAAAGCACAGAGGCAGGCAATTCCCAAATGTCAGAAGCCAAGCAGGCAAGGCAGGAGGTCAGCTTGGCTGAACAGGGATCTTCTGTTAGAAATAAGGCAAAAAAAGGCAGGTGTATGCCCAGTGGAAGCAAGATCAGGAGACAGGAGAAGAATACAGACATGCTGTTTGCCTCTGCGGGGAAAAAAATGCATGGGTTCAAAGCTCTACTAGAGTTGAAGCTGGCCAGAACTCTGGGGAACAATAAAAAGAGTATTTTCAAAAATGTTAATGGCAGTAGGCAGTGTAAAAATAACATTGGCCCTCTACAGGATGAGGGTGGTCCTCACACATAGGGACAGAGAGAAGGCAGAGAAGCTCAATTCATTCTTTGCCTCCATCCTCAGCACAGATGATGGGCCAAGGGGCTCTCAGTGCCCTGAGCTGGAGGACCATGACTGCATGAATCATCAGCTTCCAATCAACTATGAAACTGTGCAAGAACTGCTGCTCCAGCTGTATCTCTACAGATCTATGGGGCCTGATGAGGTTCATCTAAGAACCCTCCAAGAGCTGGCTGATGTCATCACAAAACCTCTCTCAATGATTTTTGAGTAATCTTGGGAATCTGGAGAGGTCCTACCTGACTGGAAGCTCACAAATATTTTCCCAATTTTTAAGAAGGGCAAGAAGGAAGACCCTAGTAACTAAAGGCTTGTCAATCTCATTTCAGTGCCTGGTAAAATTATGGAGAAAGTTATTCTGAGAGATATTGAAGAACACCAGAAAGGCAACGCAGTCATTGGTCTCAGCCAGCACAGCTTCATGAAAGGGAAGTTCTGCTTGTCAGAAGTGATTTCCGTCTACTACAGGGTAACCTATCTGGTGGATCAAGGGAAACCAGTTGATGTAGTCTTTTTGGATTTCAGTAAAACTTTTGGCACTGTCTCTCACAGTATCTTTCTGGACAAGGTGTCTAGAACACAGCTCAATAACCCTGTTAAATCATCAGTGAGCAACTGGCTCGTGGGCTGAGCACAAAGAGTTGTAGGGAATAGAGTGACATCAGACTAGTGATCTGTCACTAGGGGGGCTCCACAGGGCTCCATCTGATGCCCTATGCTTTTCAACATAAATGCAGGACTGGAAGGGATACTAAGCAAGTTTGCAGATGACACAAAATGGTTGACTTCTTCAAAACAGAGAGGCCCTGCAGAGGGACCTTAACAAGGCAGAAGGCTAGGCAATCAATAATTGTAAAAAGTTCAACAAGAGAAAGTACTGAATTCTGCACCTGTGATGGGACAACCCTTGATGCAAATACAGACTGGGCAATGAGCTGCTGGAAAGCAGTGCCACACAAAGGGACCGGGGTGCTCTGGTTGATGGCAAGCTGAATGTGAGTCAGCAGTGCCCTGGCAGCCAGGAGGGCCAGCCCTGTCCTTGGGGGTGGGGGGGTGCATCAGGGACAGCATCACAGCTGGGCAAGGGAGGGGATTGTCCTGCTCTGCACTGAGGTGACCTCATCTCGAGTGCTGGGGGCAGTTTTGGGTACCACAATATAAGAAAGATATTAAGTTATTAGAGGGTATCCAAAGGAGGGCAACAAAGATGGTGAAGGGCCTAGAGGGGATGCCATATGAGGAGGAGCTGAGGTCACTTGATCTGTTCAGTCTGGAGAAGGGCAAGGGGAGACCTCATAGCCGTCTACAGGTTCCCCAAGAGGGGAAGAAGAGAAGCAGACCCTGACCTCTTTCCTGTGCTGACAGGACTAGAGGCAATGGCCTGAAATTTTGTCAGAGGAGGTTTAGGTTGGATATTTAAAAAAGGTTTTTCACCCAGAGGGTGGTCAGGCCCTAGAACAGGCTCCACAGGGCAATGGTCACAGCACCAAGCCTGACAGAGCTCAGAAAACCTCTGGACAATACTCTCAGGTACATGGTGTGACTCTTGTCCTGTGCAGGGCCAGGAGCTGGGCCTGATCCATGTGGGTCCCTTCCAAATCAGCATATTCTGTGATTCTCTGAAATGCTTATCCCTACCAGCTCAGGAATTTAACGCGCTTGCTGTATTCCTCCTGACACATTTTCCACCAAAGAGGCACATTGACATGTTAAGAAGACTTGGTTCAAACAATAGATGTTTGGATATTTCTGCATGTTTTTAATATACTGCCTTACATATTCTTCACTAAGATGCCTTAAAATAAAAAGGGCAGTTTCCTTCAAATACAGATATTAGCATTTTTACTTTATTGCTTGGGTTCCACTAGCAGTGATGTAATTCTTTAAATGTCTGTAACTTGGCAATAATTTCAGGCTAAATTTCTGGAAGTTTTCAGTAGGCATATGCCAATCAAGACAAATTGGGGTGATGGTGCTCCCTCAGTGAGCAGCTTTCTGAGTAAATTTATTCATAGTAAGAGATAATGTCTGGACCAAGGTCAGGAAATCTACATCTCCACAGGAATAGCTGTGTGTAGACAGTTGAGGAAATAATTATATCTGAATTTTTTTAAAAAATTAAATGGACTGAGGGCAATAATTATTTCAATTCTTTAACCCTAGAGAATTATTGCAGGGCCAGATAATGCTGGAAACTCATTAAAGGCCTAAAGGATTTCAATCCCATCTGAATTTCTGTTGGAAAATAACAACAGTGATGTTTTGGCAAATATGCCCCGGAGTTCAATAGTCTGTATGTACTAAATCCAGGATTATTATAACTGTGTGAGCAGAAAGGTAAAAACTGCCAATAAACCAAACAGAAATGTGGGTTCCAGCCAGCAGGGACTGCCTAAACAGTCAAAGGAGAGCATGGAGTTGAAAAATATGGATTCAGTGGACATGGATCATATCATGACTTCATTATACATATGTGCACACACAAAGTATTTAATGCATAAGGATTCCTGAATGCTTACAAAGGGCAGAGCTTTCCTTGCCAGTTTGCACAGGGCCCAGGAGCTGTGGTCACCAGGATTCCTAAGGAGAGCAGAGTGGCTTTGCAGGGCTCACTGCACTTCTGAGGAAGAGCCTTCTTGTGCTGCTTGCGCTCTCTTGCAAGCCAACAAAAAAACCCTCAAAAGAAAGCCAGGAGGATTTGGTTTTGAAACATTTTTAGTTTCTGTAAAGAAACTGACATTCAGCCAGTACAAGTACGGTTCTGATTTGTAAGGGAAGTAATCAGTACAAATTAAGAGCAGATAAAAAGAAATTACCATCATAAGGGAGAAGGCAGAAATGAAGAAATGAAAATTCCTGGAATGTCTCCAACAGAGTTTTGTTCTTATGTTATTTTACTTATTAGAGACAATTAGGAGAGATTTGTCTGTTGCTAAGAGTCCCTTAGATTAGATTAGAAGACTAGAAGTTTTAATGTGCTGGCCTTTTTCTGCCCTTGGGAAAAAAAATCCAAACCCATAGGAATGTTAATGAGGGGTAGAATCTCCAAGTTTTTTCTGTTATGTCCACTCCACCCTACTTTTCCCTCTTAATTTATCCAGTATGTTTGCATCTCTACCTGTACAATTTCATGTGGGAGACTGGCAGGAAGTCTATGAGAAATCATGAATTCTCATGGGATACTATGAACTGCTTGATTTCTGATAATATTCATACCTCTGTTTGCAAGAGAAGATGGAAGTAGGTAGTTTGCAAAGGAAGTAGAAATAAGGCCCTTTTAGCAGCAACTAAATCATGCTGACTGCCCTGTTACACCCACACATCATTAAATATTCTCAAAAGCTGCAATCTGCAATGACAAAGATGGAAAATGACCATTTGCTTGAATTGAAGGAGACTTGACTTCTTTTGACAATGTTTTCTTGACAGCCTGTTAAATTAGCAACAGCAGATCAGTACCAAAGATACAGGCAGCTGTCCTGCATTTGTTTCACATAATACTCAGTGTCTGAAGACACCAAGTGTTTGTGAGCATGCAGGCATGAGCCATGGCAGAAAATGTTGTCTAAAGGGAAGTTTACCAGTCTTCAGTCATCCTTTATCTTGAGTGTGGAAGCCAGGAGTCTGCAAATGCGGAAAAGCAGAGTTTATGGGAAAATGGAGTACAAGAATTGTCAGAACTAGATGAAAGTTCTTCCTAATGTGGCAAGAACACCTTGATACTAATATGAGCTCAGATTAACACCCAGCAGTATAACAGAGCCAGGTCTGGAGTTATGAGCTGTAGCTATTCAATACCAGCAGAGACCAGGCAAGGAAATTCTGCATCAGCTGTTAATTGTGCATGCAAAGGCATTAGTGAGGAGCGAATCACTGCAGTAGCTTAGCCAGGACAAAAAGAAGGCATGGCAAGGACCTCTGCATCAGCAGAATTACGATGTTCTCTTGCAATGTTACTAAATTTAAGCATGGACAAGAAGGAGAGAAAATAGAGCTCCAGTGTTGTATTAAAAGCAACAATGAAGTCTTGTCTTGCCCGATTTCAAGGCATTTTATGTTTCCTTTGCAATTTCTTAGCCTGGTTTTTTCTTTTAATATCGCGCTAATCTGGAAAATATATTTATATTTTACCAGTGATACATTATTTTAACATAGTGAAAAACTGACAGACACCAAGACTCCTGGCTTCACTGCAGTGATAGTTTCACCAATAGAGTTTAGTGTTCCAGCAGGGAGTTGTCTGTCTGACCCCAGCCAATTCCTCAGAGCTGCCCAGCAGTGCTCATTCTGCCCTGCTTGAGGCTTCCTGTACTCTGCAGGCTCCAGAGCTCAGCGAGGCATCAGGCTTCACTGAATCACACAACATCCAGGGGGAGAGCCCTTTCTGTGTGCATCCAGGAT
This sequence comes from Cinclus cinclus, assembly GCF_963662255.1. NCBI lineage: Eukaryota > Metazoa > Chordata > Aves > Passeriformes > Cinclidae > Cinclus > Cinclus cinclus. The sequence continues at coordinate 36,815,956 of NC_085046.1, read as the reverse complement.
ATTTTCAACACAAGCTAGGCTATATAGGCAAAACATGACCATTTTGTACTTAGCCACAGATAATTCAGGCTCAGACTTGGCTGCCTTATTCTGAAAGCATAAATTCCATCCAACTAATTTACAAAAGCTTTGTGAAATAACATGGACTGACATCATCATGTCTGTCCTTAAGGAGTTTGGTGAGATCCGGATTTCAGCAGAACAATCCGAAATAGCTTTACATACTTTCTATTCATCCCACAAACTACAGGAATTATTTTTTTCTCTTTTGAAAGTATGCATTAGCTTTGTACAGTTCCCTATAACAAAACATGGTTTTTGCGTTTCTATCTGCTTTTTGTTGGTTGGTGCATTTGGTTTTTTATAGAAATGACAATGGATCACTGAAAGATTTGTATAGAGCACAAACACAAGAGAAAGCTTTACAATTTTTGGGATTTATCACGTCTCTGGTTTGCTCAGTCTGCCTTGGTCTGTTCTTCCAAAGAACATTTTGAGAGCTGTCTGTGCAACTGATGACACTCATGCATCGTTTCTAGCTTACAATCTGAAATACTAGCAAAATTCTGATAAAATGACTTTGTTGTCCTATGATATCTACATACTCATAGGACGGAGAGATAAAGTATGAGGTAGGAAAAACCAAAATCGGTATTTTTCAGATGAAGGACTAAGTCCTGTTTCCTGTCTTATCTGTTGTGTCCTCGTCAGTTGGTGCAAAGGAAGAGAGGAAATTTCTTAATATCTAGTTGCCAGGGCTATCCCAAATTGCAGCTTCCAAATGTATTATGCAGCAATACATCATACACATTTTCTGAGCCCTTCTCCTGGGCCAAGATGGCAGCTGGGGTACAACACCTTCATTTTCTTCTTCTATCACAAAAACTCTGTACAGCTACCATCACCTTTACATGCCACTTAAAACTGAACAATGTTTTAGCTATGGGAAAATTCACAACTTAGTTGCCAACATGTAAGAAAAGGTGAAAGATGGTGACAGTCTCACAGAATTAGGTCTCTGATTGCATTTGGAGTTTTAAATCCCTCTGTTGTCACTGCATATTTCTGATTCTTTGTGAAGTTGAGAAGAAGATAATACCAACATACTTTTCTCCCCTCTTTTACCATTGTTTTTTTAGCAAAATGAAAATGGTAAAGAAAAAAATACACGTAGTAAGAAATACTGAATATAAAGAAAAATAATATGAAGATATTGTTTTAGCTTCTGCAGAGTTGACAGTGCATGTTGGATAGCTGTGCATATTTCTGTACATAACTGAATCTAATCTAAATGCAGCAAATACATCTAGTTGCAGAACAAATCCTGCTGTCCTAATAAAACACAGAGATATTAATAGAGTTTCCACTTGTGAAATTGCTTTTTCAAAAAGCATCTGGTTCAATTTGGCTCAACAGCTTTTATTCCTTTAAGTGTCAGCAATTTGCTGAAAACATTATTATTAGTTATAATTTATTTATTATCTCCCTTAAAAATTCCTAACAATATTTTTTGAACTCTGCCATTACATCTAGAAACACCACTGAGCCTAGAAATTGACAAAACTATGTCATAATAAGTTGGATGTATGCTGCCTGTGGTTTTTAATATACCAGCAATGTCATTATTTTGTTTTATAAATTAAAGGGCAAATTAGCCTCTTTGCTAAATCACAAAGCATATATCCTTACGCAGACAATACATTTCATGCAAAAGTACATATAGAAATGATAATAAAAGAGTGTTCAAACTGCAGTGTATAATCAGAAAATGTTAAGAGCTGCCAGAATTAAGCTGTCCAAACTGAGAAATGATTTGGCAGGGAAAGTTCCTGTGTCCTGGTCTAATCTGATGTTTACACACCAGAAAGCAAATTATCATTTTTTTCTTGAAGTTTTCTGCTCTGCTTGTTCTGTACCCTGGACACTTTTCATGAGCAAAGAGTTAAAGACTGAATAATAGTTTGAATATTTTTTTTATAAAGTATGTATTTTGCATTTTGCTTGTGTTACTTGCCAAGGCTGATTCCTTTCCTTAGTTTTTTGTTTTTTGGATTTTTTTGGTTGTTTTTTTCTTGGGGTTTTTGATTGTTTGGTATTTTTTCATTTGTTTGCTTTTGGTTTTTAGGGTTTTTTATCAAAAAGCTTCCTACCTTAAAATGACAAAACCCACTAGAGATGTAATAATTGCTCAGACTAAAGAATAATTAACAGTACTAAGAACTGACTACTTTCTATGAGCTCTTTTCTATGTCTCTGTGGACAGGTAGTGTCCTGAGCATTTCCGCAGAGCCTGCAGGCTGACTGAAACCAGCTTGCTTTCCGTCCAGAAACCCAACATCTGTGTGGGAATACTGCTAAACTCTCTTTTGCTCAGCTATCCAGACTAGTTCAGAAGCTCCCTGCACACACAGGTGCAATATGTGCCTTGTGGACACCTTCTGGCCCCTAGGAACCCAGAAGAGGGACATGATCTCCATGTCCAGGCAGTGGGCTGCACAGCTGTGACAGAGCCAGATGGTAAATCTGTGGAATCAGGAATTTTGTGTTGAACTTTAGGCTTTGAGGCAAGCAGTCTGAGTATTACAGGCAGCAAATCATGTGTATATACCTGCTGTGATGTCTAACTATAATATAGGGGAAAGAAAACTTGGTAGAATTGTTAATACCAAAGCAGAAAAGCCACAAGTCTCTCATGACTGTGTTTTATACATCATGCACATTCAAAACAGGCAGGTTGTGTTTGCATTATTGTAAAACTTGGAACTAGGATTCCTGGTCCCTCCCAGGACCCAGATTCCCCAGAACCTTCAAAAGACTGCAGTAAAAGGGGAAATTAACCTAGTCAGCCAAGAAGTCTGAGCAGTCAGAAGGGAGCTGATCCTCACTGGAACAGCACCAGAAGCCCTTCCTCAATGCCTCACAACCTTAAAATTCTTGTTATAAAAAGGTAACACTTTATACGTTTTGCAAATCAATCATAATTGTAATGTGTGAGGAAAACAGAGCTGCTATGTGCTGAAACTGATCTCAGTGTGACTCCGAGCTGGGAAAGAGCCCGCTGCAGCTGTTCCACTGCATTAGAGCCATCAGCTTCACCTCATTAGGAGAAGCATTCACCTTCCTGTGAGATCCCTGCTGCATAACCTCCTGCCCTGCCACCGAGACAGACATGGTATGAGCAGTGTCACTTAACTCCTTGTGTTCCCAGCTGCACTCACATGTAGGGAACAGAAAGCCACAGGAGAAACTAGAACACTTTCCTGGCAGTACTGGGGTCCAGGGACAAGAAAACTGCAGTTTTCTGTACAAATATTCATGATGCCACTGTGTGCCTCACTTTCTGACAGAGCAGCATCCTGTGGAGCGCTGTGTGGTGCTCCAGCAAACACTGGGCAGTCAGCGTGGCAGAGGCAACATATTAAGAAAAGAAAGTGACAATGTAAAGGAAAGAACAAATTTAATGGTTTTAGTCACCTCATAGCAGGATGACATAGCCAAATGTTCCTCTTAGTCTAAAATGTTTTGTAGTTTGTGAGGGGAACAGGAGATTATGCAATGACTCTTTATATTTAATTCGATAATTTAACTAGATAGATTTTCATCAGTCACATTTTATTTTCTTTATTGTAAAGAGGTTTTGATAGCAAATTTCCTTTCCAAAACAAATGTAAAAACATAGTTTGAGTATAGTATCAACATAAAATGTATGAATTGCTCTTAACTTTAAAACATTCTACTTGGAAATCTTCAAGAATTTTACTCAGAAATATGTGTCCATGATTTTTCATAGAGCTGAGTTCTGATATACTCCTTCAGGACTGTTAAAAACCAAAAACTGAGTCCTTAAGTGTCTGGAGATTGTATGAAGTAAGGCTGAATTACAACAAAGGTGAAATCCTATTTTATGGAATTCAGTGGTTGGGTAGGGGGTTTTGTGGGTTTTTTTGTTCTTTTTTTGTTTGTTTTGTTTTGGGTTGTTTTTTGTTTGTTTTTGTTTCTGTTTTTGGGGTTTTTTAGCATTATTTGTTGTCATTCCTAAACTTTAATAGGCTAGAGTTAACAGACTGGTAGAGCTGCCTTTACTCTCAATTACTCTATTATTTTTAGGACTTCTTTTGGAAAAGACTAATATATCAGGGCCTGACTCTCATTTCATGCTATGTAATCTTTGCTAAGGAACGATCTCCCAGACCCCAAAGTCACTCTGTTAAGGAAATGAGATCCTTCAAAAGACTGAGTTTCCCTGGCGTTCAGATCCTTCGCCGCTTTTCAACATGAACATGTTTCAACACACAAAAAAAAACATGTTTCTGTGTCCCCTCCCTACAAAAGGGCAGAGAAGGAGGGTTGTGGAGGAAATCAGATGATGGATTTCTTCAGGCTCTTTTATCTCTGAATATGTACCACACACATTAAGTCTGAGGGTAACAAAGGTAGAGCCATGTCCTCCTTCTCCACAAGGCATTACGGGAGCTTTGACCCCTTGCCCATAGCTGTCTGGAATTGGGAACCACATCTCACTACAACTCTTTGTTATTGTAAACACGGCAGGAAATCTTGGTCTTATTTCCAAGGTTTCCCTTTTTAAGGAAAGGGTGCCATTGGAAAAAGGAAGATGCAAGAATATGTGGCACAATTACTGGGAGACAATGGGTCCAAATGCAGACAGAACACATGACTGAGTTTCTCTAAGTTCATAATTTCTACAAAGCATTTTCTAAACTATGTAGAAGGATGAGGTAGTGGTCTGCCTATGGATATCTTGTGGGTGGTGAAAACAAAAGTGTATCTCAGTTTATGATTTAGAAGAAAAAGCTAAAGGAAATGCTGACACTGGGAGAAAGAGGAGCAGTTGCTAGGAATCTTATCTGATGGAAAATCTTAATATATTTTTTTTATTTACGCTCTTGATATTTTAGGTATTTTCCTAATGGTCAGAAACTAACACATCCTCAGGTCTGTGCTGCCAGAAAGCACATTTCCTTCTCACTTATGCCACGAGAATGGACAGTGAGTGAAGGGGAAATCTGGTGGTGGCTGGCTCTGATTCCAAAGAAAATGTAGGTCAAATTTGCTACAGACTTCTCTGAGCTCTGAGACTGTTTCTGTTGCCGGTTCAGTCTAAGATCAGGAGCACAGGCTAACCCAAACACAGGACATTTTTGTTGGATACAAAAAAGTTGACCCAAAGCACTTCTAAGTGCTTTCTGTTGTTTTTATTTAATGACATGATGAAAATCAGACAATATCCAAAAGCACTTTCCATAGTGAAGCAGTGTCTGGTAAGATGGAGTAAACAAGAAACCACTAGATGTAGTTGAGCATGAACCTGGGAATGAAGACTACATTTTCATGCATGTTTTGATCTGGACCAGCAAGATAGAGATGCTCCATGTTAAATCCATTTGGAAACCTGTTGTGGTTGCAACTGATGTATTCCTTCTAAATCAACCCAAATTGTACGTTCCATTTGTTCCATTCTGTACATAATGTTTTCCCATGCTTAACTGGTTACTTACTTTATTTAGTATCCAAGCTAGGGCATTCAGACAGTTTAGGTATGACAGGTAGAATTTGGTTTTTTTCCTAGACCAATATAGAACTCCAGAACAGCATTGACCAAAAATACAGCAGCCTCAACACCAAATGATTTATTCTTTTGGGGCCAAATTGCATACTAATGTGGAGACTGTGACTTAGACACCAGCAGCCTTCTCTCATACAGATCTTAGTGGCAGAATTTGACGCTGTTAATGTTTATATCCCCCTTCTTACACAATTTTTTCCACAATCATGGCTAATGAAGTAGACTGTTCTTGACAGCAAAAATGCATGTGAACATCTTGGAAAACAGTGTATGCACTTTATACTACATGAGAGGATACAGAACAAGGTGACATTTTTGGAAACTGAATTTCAAAGGATGTGGGAATAACACAGACCATCTGTGTAGTCACTTCATTTTCTGTTGAAAACATGGAATTTACAAACAGGAAAAAGTCATCTGGCCCGGCTATGTCTGCTTTTTTGGTGCACCTTAATCCCACTTTCCTGTATTTTCACTCTATGACTTGACCCCTTTTGTGTTGAAGAAGGATCTATGAGGCTCTCTTGAACTCATTTTCACTTCTCAGCCTCAGTCTTCTCTTCAATTATTTGTTCCACATATTCAGAGCTCTTTCAGTGATTCCATATATTCAGAGTTCTTTCAGTGAAACAGCTCCTTCTGAGTTTACTTGGTTTAGTTTGTTTGCACCAGTTTTTTTTTTTCAATATGAGTAATTTGCAGATTAAGAATGATGAGGTTTCAGATATGAACTTTTCATAACAAGCAGCACCATGATGATGATGATGATGATGATGATTATTATTATTATTATTATTATTATTATTAAAGCTGCTATTATTATTAAGTTACAGTGATAATGTGGAATCTAAACAATATTTCATATTTTTTTTTCAAAGGAGGGAAATGAAGAGCTAGAAATAGAAAGTGCTGACATTTTTGCAAATTCTAAATATTTCTGAATTACCAGGTATCAAAATCCTCTTGAGAAAATTTAGATTTCTAAAAATCACATGTCTAAGTCTGGGCTCCCATGATGAGTTCCCTTGGCTAATGAACAGAACAGTTTACAGGACCCATTTCAGACATATGTCACTAGGAAATGAATTGCCCTGTAGGTGCTTATGTGCCTCCATTGCTTGCTAAAAAAACCTGTGGATTCTTATCCAGAGTGAGACACCAAATTCTAGATTATTTAATTACAGCTAATGAATTCCACAACATGTGTCCACTGCTCTATAATATGAGGTAATTTGAAATAATAGGATTCAGAGGCATAGGTTTTCATTGTGACGCCCAATTCATTACCTTATCCACTGGACCACTAAGCCAGAAAATGTCAGTGCTGTAAAAGCAACGGCAAGAAACTGAAGAAGTTTCTGTTTCAGTTTCATTCAGTGTTGCTGAAGAAATCAGGCATGTTCCTTCTCTCTCCTGGGTAACATGGGGAATCTAAAGCTGAAATCTGTAGCCACTGACTGAGAAATGTAGCTGACAAGAAGACCAAAGAGCTCTTAGGTCAATAACAATTTTGAGGCCACTGCAAAAAGAAGCTATGTCAGAAAAGTCTACCGCTGCTTGGGGTGCTAAGATGCTGAGCTCTGTGTGGGATGAAGAGTTTTGTTAGGAATGTAAAACTCAGGGCAAGGCATGACTTTCAGCACAGGATGTGAAAGTCAGGTAAAGCAAGACAGACTGTTCTCTATATACTGATGTCACTCATGACCTGGGACCCAAAATTACACTGCAAAATAAGAACTGTTGAAATACCATTCACATAATGAGTAGCATCATAGCCCTTTCTTCCTGGTAGGGAGCCCCTAGATTCAGAAAGGAAGCAGGAGGAAGAGAAATATTTTGCAGTCACATAAAGAATTATCTATTCTTAGGTTTATATAGAATATTTTGTTCAAATATTTCTATATTTGTAATTTTTTTCCTTAACATTGTTTTGTTAGTCCTGCTACAAACTTTGCTCATTTACCATTGTATTTTGGGAAATGCTTGATAGATATAAACCCTTACAAGACCATTGGAGAGGGACATTTTACACAGGAAGGTAGTGAAAGGACAAGTGGTAATGGCATTAAACTGGAAGTGGGTAGGTTTGGATTAGACATTAGGAAGAAATTCTTTACTGTGAGGGTGGTGAGGCACTAAGAAAGCATGGTCAGATTGTTGTTGGACTGCCTCTCAGTCAAACTGGCAAAACACCTCAGTAGGTCAGGATGCAGCTTTGTCTCAGTCTAATTCTTCTTTTTAATTGGATTTTCCAGACTTGTCTTCTGAGAAGAACTTCGTCCTCTCCCCCTGCTTGACTCTGCAGCCTAGAAAGGTCCTGGCAAACTATATCATTCTCAGGTGTGTGATCCAACTCTGGTCTGGAGCATCATCCAGGTCCTGAATAGGCAGAAATTAAACAGTGCTGGAGAAATATTTCCAGGACTTGGTGAAAATTTATGTGAGCAATGTACCATAAAATATGTATTTTAATATTTGGTCTATTTACCATTTAGGCCAAGACACATGCAAAAAAATTGACTCATTTAAACTCTTCTAGTTTGCCAAAATACCAGATTTATTTCATGTCCAAAGGTATGGATACCCTTGGGGAACTAGGTAAAGGTACACAAATCTATATGAGAGGCCATTATTGCAGAGAAAAGAGTGATGATAAACACTGGGCATACAACTGGGACAGTTCTTGGCAGATATTATATTTAATAACAATGCTCTCAGTATAGAAACATAAGATTCAGACTATTGGCCCTACACACTACATCTCACATAAGTGAAACATTTTTAAACCATTATTAAACAATATGTTTTATCAGACTGTAAAGTTCATTCAAACTGAGCATGCTTGTTTTCCTTGCTTGTGACTAGCTGTAGGTGCATATGCCAGCACAGTCTAGGGGCCAATATTTAATGTGCCATTTTGATACTTTTATAGAGAGGAGAAACTATATAGAATTTACATGAATTCATAGTTTCTACTGCAAGCTGTAAAAATAAATATATTCTGGGTTTGATTTTTTTTCATGGGTATGTTAGCCAGATTGCAGCAAGGCATATGTGCTATGGAGGAAAAGAAAATCAGCTTGAAAAAAATCAGCATGAGAGTGGGTTTTATTCCCCCCTCAAAAGTAAACAGTTTTTACAATTAACCCCACTGCTCTGTTTATACATCAACTAAAATGTGGAGAGTACACACAGTTGTTCTCATTAATTTGTGATAAGCAATAGCGGCTTGAAAAAATTACACTATGGTTTATGCATTACAAGGTCTTGAATTAAATGGGAAACATATGCAGAAACAGATTTTTAGTCTTTCTCTTTGACAAAAGAGGTGGGAAGCCATGGAATAAACACATTCAGATTTATCTCTTGTACTGGAGTTCCCTCCTTTCTTTCTTGGTGCCCCTTGGCAATACAGACCTATAAAAGAGATCACACTTCTAAGTTGCCTCTTCCACTTGATAGCAAATATGCTCCAAGGTGCAAAAACTCTGCAGAAAAAAATGTACATAAAATATTTCACTACTACCTCATGGATATAGAAACAAATGAGCCCTCGCAGCATATCTTGACAGACAATAGGTTATAATAGCCAAGAATTTGCAAACATTAATGACTTTTGTAGGAAATTACTTACCCGTAACCCTCTGTCAAATATATATGGCTGTAGATTTAAAGTAATGCAATGAACATAGGCTTTTAAGTGATTCTTTAACAGGGCATTCTGTATTTTTTGGTTTTATTTCAGAAGAAGGGAGAAACATATCATTTGCCTACTCCAATTAGGTGATTTTAAAGTGTTGAAATTGATAGCTATTGTCTCTAAAAGAAGTGACCCTGATGACATTAAAAATATGACTAATAAGATAACATACAGATAATAAGCTGGAGTCTGGATATGTATTGCTATATATCTAAAGCTAGATGCCCTTTATATTTTTATTACTGAATGTGAGATAATTTTCAAAAGTAAGACCCTGATGTACTCAGTGGTCATGAAAATCAGATCAATAATTTGTCACTTAGGAGCTCTGAAGCTTAGATCGTTGCACATTTCTAAAAAATGAGATTAATGGAAAAATTACAAAAGCCACCTGGAAAGTCTAAAGTAGGAAGACAGAATTTTATCTAGATATGTGTTGTTACTGCCACAAAACTGAATCTAGTCATCTCCGGAACTTAAAACTTCATTTTTATTAACTCCACAGAAGTGAGACTTACTTAGCAATAAATAATGATTTACTGGCTAATTCCCCTGCACCAGTCTTCAATGTATATACACACAGGCCGACCCTCTGCAAAGCTGAAATATGCCACATACAATATCCGAGAAACTATCCAGCTTTTCCTTTCAGATTACTTGAGTCTGAATAGAAATAGTCACAGAGTGAAAACCATGGCTAAAGCATGTTTTTCCCAAGTTCATGCTGGCCTGTCAAGCACTGTCCTTGGCTGTGCTCTTCCACTCATACCTGCTAATACAGCCTGCCCTTGGTGCAGATCGACTGAGTTTACAATCCTCCAAGGAATTCCCTTCCAACGTTTGGATCTACTCAGCGTCTACTGGTGTGAGTGGCAAAACAGGCTTTGACTGTAATGAGATGATATCAGAACTGAAGTTGAAGCATTAAATGCTGAAAAGAGAGAGGTGCATATGGATAAGAATAGTTGAGTGACAACTGATACTTTCCCTGCCTTTTCAGCTCAAGCAATTCAGCCAAAGTTCCAAGCCAGCATGAGGCTCTAGCATGAGCCAGACTGCTCACCTTGCACAGAGGTCACAGCTAGGTTAGCTGAAGTAAAGTAGAAATGAAGATCAAGTAAATAATATTTTTAGTTCAACTCTACCAGTAAAGAGACTTGTTGTGAATTAAATTCTCCAGAAACACAGAGGTAAAGACAGCATTAGTTGTAATGATGTAGGGAGTTTTCCATCAAAAAGAATATGAATCTGAAATGTATTTCTCATAATAGAAATTTTTGAAGTAATAGAGATTTTTCATTTCTTCCAGTTAAGCTTAGGCAAAAGATACAATGCAGCTACTTCAGTTCCTGGAATAGTACCAAAGACCACACAAAAGCAAAAAATCAATGGCATGTTTTAAAAAAAGGCTTCAAGAAGATGTAAATGTATAGAAGAGTTACTGGCTAAGGGAAAAAGCATCTGAGTTTTAGGCACTGTCTGTGACACGACCTCTAAGCAGGATCTGAAACCAAAATTTGGGTAAAGACTCTTCAAAGATTAAATGATAGACCTTGATAAAACAGTTAATTTATTTTTTATATGTGTGTCAGCACAGACTCTTTAAAGGAGCTTGATAGTGCTCTGATACACAGCACACAATTACAAATACAAAAGACCTCAAGAAGACAAAGGCAGAAGGATCTGGGCAGTTCAGAGAAGGCATCGAGAAAATCTTATCCAAAGAACTTCAGCACAAACCCAACATTTGGAAAACAATTCAAAATTATATTTCTTAGCTGGAACAAGAGAGTGGTCCAGTCAAGACACAGACATGGGCTCTGGCATTGTTATCTTAGGAATAACCCATAGCAAAAGCAGGCAGTGTTGCAGGGAGTGATGGCTGATGTCTCAGCATAAAACAACTCGTGCAAGTTGCAGGTCCTACAAGGTAGAACAGTTCATAAAGAGGGGCCCTAACATTATGTGAAAGACAAAAAGGAAGACTAATTCACCCTAAGAATTTGATCAAACACATAATGTATTTGACTTTTTTCTTTTTTTTCTATACCCCAGACAAAAATATAAGATTTGAAAAACAGTTTTTTGGAAGAGAGAGAGAGACTTCAGATATGCATTCCAGTGTCTGAGCAGGGTATAAAAGTTCAATGATAGAACACCAATATCAGTACAGTAAAAAACTTGTTTGAGTTCAGATGAAATCTGGATAATGATTTCTAGGTATAAAGTTGAATGTCAGACACGACAGAAAACACCTGAAGTGACTAGTCAAAGATGTCAGGGACAATGCATTCTGAAACCTTAATATCATTGTAAGGGATCCTTCTTGGAACTGGGTGAGATCCCTGTGTAGAAAAAACGGGTCTTAATGGAAAACAGTGGAAACAGCACATGAAACTTAGGTGGAGGTACAAGAAATTTCAGAAAAGGTCCAGAGATTTTAGATTGTCCTTAGAGGAACATTAGGAAAACTTTTATTTCATATGCAAATCTGTAGGCCAAGTTGAGAGAAGAAGCACATTTAGGTAGTGAATTTGGAATAGATTAATTTATTTTGCCTGTGACAAATTTTTCTGGACAACAATTCTAGTTTTTTTACATGCTACTTAAACAAAGGCCCCAAACAACCTATGCTTATGTACAGCATATTAGCTTTTCCCAAAATGACAGTCTTTAAATAATAGTGAAAGTTCTACAGTGGATTCAAGCAATTTTCAATTAATTACAGATTTTTAATATTGCAGCTTCAGAAAATGGCAACTGATAAAGGTTTTTGAATCAGATTCTAATAAAACATTCAGTTAAAATATGTGGCCAGATGGCAAGTACCCCTGCTACTTAGCTTCCGTCAGAAGAAATGCTGCACTGCTGGACACTGATATCAGAAGCATCAGGAACTTCTGACAGAGAAGGAAAAAGCAAAATATCCAGAAAGTCAATGCAATTTGATGTCTCAAATGCTGCTTAGCTCCAGAAAATTATGCAATGCCTAACAAGGATAGCAAATACAGCTTATAAACAGCAGAGATGTTGCAAGATGTAACTCATGCACATTCTAGGTTGCCTCCCCTACTTGAAAATCTCAAGAATTAAGAATATAAATGCCACTACATGTGTCATTTGCCCAGGAGTGTCTGAGATGGCAAAGGCTTCAGTGGGCAGAGAGAAATGGTCACCCATCCCAACTAGGATAACACATTCACTTTTTTCTGGTGACAGGTGTGCCTGTATTTCAGGGTAGATGTAGCTGGCAACACTTTCCTCAGAGTCTACCCAAACACCTTCAGCAATGTTATCATATTAATCTCACAAATATTTGCAATACTGTGTGAGACTAACATTAGTATTAATCCCTAAAAGTGGCCCATCTCACAGAATGAGATGCAATAAGGAAAAATATTTTGCATAAAATTTTCTACTAGCAGCTTCTGCTAATAGAGGTACATTGTTGGCCCTTGCTTCAGCCATTTGAATTTCACTCTTTCTGACTTTTAATTTAAATAAACCCAGTCATCTGCTGCCCTCTTGTTTACAGCAAGACCTCACCAAGTGTCTAGATAACAGCTCAGTGAGAGCTCCTTCTGTTAAATGTACTTTATATACACATGGGTAGGTCTCCTTCAAATTCCCCAATTTAATTTGCTCCACACTACAGTGATTCAATCTGATTGATCACCATTTAGTTACAGTGCTTGTCAGTGCAACATTGACAGTATTTCCACATTTGTGAGAATTCCTACTAATCTACTCACATAATGCTTCAAATATTTACTGATGCTGCCTTTTAAATATGACTTGATTTTGACACTACCTTTGGGAATGCTTGAAAAAAATATAAACTCTGCACATTTTTCTGTAATTCATACTGGATTTGTGGAGTGTTGTTCTTCTTTGCTTATTTATCTTCATTCCTAGGGTATTTGGAAATTTTAGGATCCCACATCTTTGTTATGGTAAAATTGTTATTCTTATTTTATGAAAGCTGTGAAGAATCATTTGCACAACAGCCAGAATTGTTCATGTGTTTATGTTTGATCTGTTCCTTTATTGGTAAAAAATTAGTTGTTTATTAGTATTCATAAGTCATAGGACTGCCCATCATTTCTGATTTTAAATAATAGAAAAAAAATAGGAAACGTTCTGATGGAACTATTAATTTAACCTTCACACTTAGTTTTTTCAAGGATTATATATCTCAGCCTGTCACTAAAGCAGCATGTGTGGATTTTAGAAGTAGATTTGCTTCACCTGTCCTGTAATCTTCATCAGTCCTTTATCATATCCAGTCCAAAAAACATTGCTGCAATATTTATACAGCTCTCCAAATTCGTGCAATATATTTTCTGCAACTGTTCATCCAATTATGAAGTTCAAGGAGTACACTAGTTCTCAGTGAAGAAATTAATTATTTTAAGCTGTGACAAGTGATGTCCTTTTGGTAATTTTTTGTTCTCAATAGATTACTTGCAACATAGGAAATTTATACCTATACTCTCATTCCTCCTGAGGAATATGATCACAGAGACAAATCAAAAATGTCACTGTTAAGCAACATGTTTTATGTACGCTTTTTGGAGAAGCTTATATGGTCTTTTATTTGAATCCAGGGTATGATGCATGAGTATGAGTGGGAGGGGAACTAAATCAAGGTAAAACCCAACACCTGCACTTCTGTCAGCCCAGAACAACTGAATCAGGAAAGTTGGAAATATTATGATCTAGGAAAAATGGCACATATGGTAACCACATGGTTGAAGACCATGAGCTGACATCTTTTATCAGAGTTTTCTACACAGGTTTTAGAAAGATATTTTTCTCTTTTTAAACAACACATGGTTCTTTCATGCTCATTGGGGTTGAAAGGGACAATTCAGTGACTGAATGGAGACATTGTTAGTCAAATTAGTAGTTGTCCATTCAGTAAGAATTTCCAAGATCTAAAAATTTTTCAGAAAGTCAAAACCTGAAATTTCCATCTGGGACAATTTAAATATTTTGTTACAAATAAGCATTACAAAATGTTGGAGGGGTGTTTTGATGTTGTTTTTTTTTTTTTTTTTGCATGTTTGTTTGGGGTTTTTTTAATGAGGTTTTTTTGGAGGGTTTTTTTTTTTTGGAGGGGATGTTTTGTATTTTGAAAGAATATATATTGTGGAACAGCTACCCAAATTGCTTACATCAAACTTTAAGACTTTTAAAATATAAAGGTGTCAAAACTGGAGCATATTTAACAATTTTTTGGCCTAATTTTTTAAATTGTGGGGTTTTTTAAATTTATCTTCTAAGTACACTCTCAGATGATAAACAGAAAACCACGGATAAATAAATCATAAAGAAATAGGTCATCCAAAGCATTGCAAAATTAACATAACCCCCTACCTTGAACAAATTAGCAAAGCAATTGAAATCCTGAGTAATCCTAAGGCTCCTGGATCCAGTAGACACATTTAATTTTGCACAGATGAATCATACTTAAATATGGAGTTAATTGCACAAATTCTTTAGTGACATATGGAAAGCCAAATGGTAATTATAGTTCATTACTATCTACATCAGTAAAGGCAACAATTCAGCTTTGGCAGTTACCTCTCACATCAGCATGTGTGGTGTCTGGCAGACTGAGCAAACATAAGATCTAACCATTGGCTGCACAACTCTATCAGCTCTAAACTAAGAGTTGTGCAATCTGGGACACAGATAAATACAGCTGATGGCTTATTTGTAGTTAGCAATTCCAGGGCAAACAGCACTGAACTCCTAAGACTGTCCTCAGTACATGGGGGAAATCCTTGAATGATGTCAAGAGGACTGGAGTGTGGCTTTTGTCACTGATCTGTAATTCCAATCCAGTCCCTAATCTAAATCAATCATAAATGGTATTCATATGACCAAATGCAGACCTCTAGGGTGTACAGTCCATCAGTATGGAACTGTTGGGGCAATTCCAGAGGGCAACTTTCCAGGGTCTGAAGAAGGCCTACCAGGAAGCTGGAGAGGGAATCTTCATCAGGAGCTGTAGTGATAGGACAAAGAGGAATGGATACAAACTGAAAGACGACAAATTTAGGGTGGATATTAGAAGATTCTTTACTGTGAAGGTGGTGGGGCATTGGGACAGATTGTCCAGGGAAGCTGTAGATGCCCCAACCCTGGTGGTATTCAAGGCCAGGTTGGATAGGTCTTTGAGCATCTCTGGGAGGTGCAGTGGGAGGTGTCCCTGCCCAGAGGGCTGCTGGGACTAGAAGACCTTTAAGGTCCTTCCCAAGCCTTAACATTCTGTGATTCTATAAATATAGTCATTGGGAGATAGAGTGATGTCTACCTAAAGTGTTCTAGATATCAGTTTAACAATATGATGAATTGTCTTACAGCTTCACTGACTACATTTGTTAGACAAAATTTTACTATTAAAGGGACATAAAATGTGCTTTTATTATGCCTGCTTTTGGTCATCATACATATATTTTTTGTGTGCTTCTCCTGTTACCTGTGATATGAAACAGAGCTGTGTGACAGTTCAACAGCTCTGCCCTGTTAATGGGATCCAAACATGAGATCTCAGCTCTGGAATGCAGATATTAATTATAGTTATCTGGAAACCTGATGAACTTAGAAGTTGCAAGAGAAAAGCACTGGGTATCATCTCCTATGTGCTAAGGAATACTTTGAAAAGATCATGCAAGGAGAAACATGCCACTGGCAAAAGCAGTGAATCTGGGGAAGAGAGACACAAAAAACCATGCTGACAGAAGAGCAAATCAAGGCTGCAACAGGAATCAAGAAGTAAACTTGGCAGCAGACTAATGCAAGGTATCAACTCATTTTGTCTATTGACCATAAACTTTTGAAAGATGCTCATTCATCCAGTAGTTGACAGATGACATTAACAGAGCTTGCACATCTTTTGGATTGAGAAGCAAATCAGAATCAAACTTCAGACTTGATTAAACATTTTAAGAACATCTTGCTATTGAGGTTCATGTAACACATTTGCAATCAATATTTGCATCCCAGGCAAATTGCACCTGCAGTTTCCTCTATTTCCTATTTCATACTGGATGATATAATAATTTAGAGATTACAGTTATTCTGGAAAACTCACTGTAGCAATGCCATGTTGTGACAGTCATACACAGATTGCTGCATGATCCACTAAGAAACAACACAGAATTAAAGGGAACTACGGAATCTCTGCTTTAGAACACAAGCCTTAGTAAAAGAAATATAAAATGGGAACCAGTATCTGGGAAATGTCAGCAGGTAGACCTCACCAGCACAGACAAGACAAATCTGAAGTAGCTGTTATTGAAAATCCAAATCAATAAAGAGCGGTGAAGCATGTTTTTCAGCTGGTAAGGAGCTCAAAGAAAACCAATCCCAGTAGCTTTTTGTGTGTTTTTCCTGTGTTTGCATGCTAACTCAACAGAAAGTTAAGGGACTGATACAGTACAAATGATGCCTTGAGAGGGTACCTATAGTAGAGGCTAGACGGTGTTAAAGGAATGCAGTAGGTATTAATTAAAAAGACCTTCAAAGGATACACCTTGGATAGTACAAGAACCTGGCCAAAGCTACACCCAAGATGGACTCCACGTCGTAAGTTTTCACACTTTTATAAGTTTTGGTCCATTTGCATATTGGGGTTAACTGTTCAATTACAGTTTCAGGTTAAGAAGTCCCATCCTGCCAGATTGCTCTCCTCAATTTGCCATTATTTATATGTTTTGAAGCTACAATGGTGTCCTTGGTTCTCAGGCTGGAAAACTATTGTTTTGTCTAACTAAACCGTGAAGAGAACTTGCTAACACTTCATATGAAGTTCAGAGTTATATACTAATGCAATACAGAATCTGGAAAATATGAAAGCTAAAACTTAAGGCATCAAAACAACACCGTGCACAGATTAATCACCATTAGGACAATATGAGGTGAAGGATTCAGTGGTTGTATGTCAGATTACAGACAAAATTACCATTATCTTGTAAAGGGTTTTTTAACTTTCCCCAACTGACCTCTTTTGTGCATAGACTGAGTCACTATATGCCCTTCTCTGAAGGCTTTGGGATCACCAGTGAAATTCCCACTGCAGGCTGCATAAAGCCACGTGTCCTTAACTGCTTTTAGGTTGTCAGTCCAAATAAATTATCTATCAAAACGTTTTAGATGCTGTAACAAATTCTGACCTGTTTCAATGAGCTTTCATGAGATTTACTCTTGCCTATATCACGCAACCTTTGATGACTACACGTTTTGTCATCAATACAAAATCACCAACAAAATTTCAGTAGATAAAATAGATAGTAGATTTTTTCATTTATAAAGCTTTTAAGGGGATGGACTGCACAAAGTATCAGCTGTCCCTTTCAAGAGATAATAAGGAGAATGTTAAAAACAGGCAAAGGTTTCATTCAACTTCAGAGGTCCCAGTGTCCTCTGATTAAATATGCAGCTAATGAGGAAGAGATTTTTTTTTATTAATTGGCAATTTTTAGTTGTACATTAAAGTCAGAGTTGCCCCACTGCCACTAACTGCAACACATAATACAAATGACAAGTTTGGGTTTCAATAAAACCTATTTTTCTGGGGGATGGGGGGGGGGGGGGCAGGTATGTATTTTAAAAATTTTTTATTTATTGTGTTTGGCTTTTGGGTTCACATCATATCTTGCTTGCTCTATAAGGAATATATTTTTCTACATGTGGGCATTCTGTGTTACAGATGATTATTAATAACACATAACTAATCTCTGGAGTTCAAGAAATATTTCAACCCAGAAAATCCACTTTGCCCTTCAAAAGCCACATTTTCTCTCAATAGTAAACATCAAAATAACAGCATAATTGAATGAAATGCAAAGGAATTATTTATGTAATGGAGACATCTTGTTCTCATAAATTATTGAATAAGAAATAGCTGACAACCTGTTGAATTTTCCCAGGGCTGTGCTGGATTTCTCTTTATCAACTTGATATATGATTTATGAAAACAGAAGCATCAGGGTAAAAATGATAAGAGAACCTGGCTTGCATGCTAATAAAGAAACCTCAGTGAAACCAATATTTAAAAGTTATAAATTAGGTCAAACTACTCTCAGCTTTGTTGTTGACATTCATTTTTTCAGCGTTTCAGACATAAAGCTGAAAGATTATTTTCCCCCAAACTGGTATGAAAAAAAAAACCCAACCACCCAAAAAGGAGAACTGCTAAAAGCCAGCCTTTTTCCCTACTTCTTTGGTGGTTCAAGATGCCAAAAGGTTAGGCCGGTCTCTGTATGAAGGTTTCCCTTTCACTTCTATTTGTCCTCAATTTCATCTACAGAAATGCTGTCTCTAAGTTATCACACTTTGAGGCCGAAACAATGATCTGATAAAAAGTTCCAGCCTAAGCAAAACCAAATGCAGTTCTCAGAATACGTGAACATTGGGACATCAGCATCTGGAACTGCTAAAAAAAATTAAAACCAGTACAGTATTAAAAGAGTAGCAAGACCTTTAAAGTTGGACATATTTAGTACTCATAAACCCTGTTGCACTTTGGTTTTCAGAATACTGTATTTTACTGCATATTTTACCAATCACCTTTCATGTGCTTGCTTTTCTGGCTTGGGAGGAAAGTCCCTGCACTAATGCACAACATAAAATATTTTTGTTCAATAATTCATAACACAGTAACCAACAATCTTAGTGATTTAAAAGCAAGTTCCAAAGAAATAAACAAAGACTCTCAATTTTAGAAGAAACTTCATATTTTATGAGTAGAATTTTGTGACCTCAGGCCAGTTAATTTCTGTTGGCAAAAGTAAGTTGGAGGTGAGTGATACTGACTGCTCTTTTCAGCAGTTATTTGTTCTTGCTGGACATCTATCTGCTACACTGTGTTTCTATCTTTTATTGTAAGAGGAAAGGTATTTTTTTTAAAGAGAAGTAACATACAAGGGTGAGTGCCATCTGTGCTTTAAGGGTTGCAGAGATGAGAAAACAAGAGAATAAATGCCTCATCTTATTGTTCCCCTTATAGTTGGAGCTGGGTGGCAGTGTTTTGGCTGAAGCTTTGTTAGAGTGGACACAATCCCAGCATGGTGATGGTGCACTAGAGGGAACAAAGGTTGATGAAGATGATGGATTTCCCAGGGGCTTTTATATGAGAAAATCCCTATGATTAGTAATAAAAGCTCACAGCCTAGCTTCTGCTATTAGATGATAGCAAAAAAGCAGAATATTTTTTTCCCATCCAGGCATTTTCAAGAGGTAACATTTGTTTCTTACAGCTCTGAACTTTGCTACTTGCTGTGATACACTCTATCAGCAGATATAAAAAACCACATGGTGCCCAAAGAAGACACAGGGGCTCAGGAGGATGCAGCTTATTGTCTTGTATCTCTCAAACAGAGCGCCTGGGAGAACGGAAAAGGTATTGATGCAGAATGGCACCAGAGATCTCATTTTTGTCTGTCAAGAAAGGCAATAATCTCTTGGACATTAACCTGTATAAAAGGGAGCTTTTATTACTGGTACTTTAACATTTCCTAGAGGTGCTTGATCCAGACTCCTGTCATGTACAAAACCAAAGTTCTGTGAGCAAGTTACTCTCAGCAGAAGTTTTTTGACTCTTCAATTTTCTCTCTTTACAGACCTGATGACCTTTTAGTAGCCATAAGTGATCTGAGGCGCCTGAAGGGTAAAACTAGAAGATATGTTTCTAGCTGCTGGTAAAATATCCTCATTTGAATTTTTTTTTTGCTGCATGTAGTATGAGCTTTTAATGGTTGGTCTGTCTGCAAGAAATAAAATGGCCAAAGCATGATTCACTAATATTTTTCTGAATAAAATTTTGGGATACCTTTTCTATGTAGAGAAACAAATGAATAAAATAATTGCACATGCTACTTACAAACTTATATTTGACTTAGCACTGAATAATCTTGCGAAGGGGTGATAAACACTGGAGCATTTCAAACTGAATAACTAATTGTCCATGTTGCACAAGCTTTCCTGTACTGTGCATAAAAATATATAGCTTGGATAAAAGGACTCAAAGACACTCAGGTTTTTTTTTCATGACTATACACTGCATTATAACTGTATTACTGTCTAATCAGCAAATGAAAAAAAGTGAATATTTAAAGCTTTGAATGTAGATATTTTTATAAAGCAAGATAAACAATTAACTGAATTAATCAAAGTCCTGCACGCAATTCAGCAGCAGTGGGGTAAAGAGAAATAAGATTCTTCTGCATCAACAAAGTGGAATCCTCATTTTCCTGTGCCCTGGCTCTTCCCTGTATTGCTGTGTGAGAATGTGAGCACTGAGAGGTATCTAGAATATCTAATGAACTTCAGGGATGTGTGGAACAGACCTCTTTACCAAATCATAAGCACAGCACTGCTGAGGAAATAACTTTATTTAATGATAGCTTTTCATCTGGAGCAAAGAGGACAAAGGGAGGGACTGTAAAGCCTGTCAGATAGCAAGCACAGAAGCAATGAAAAAATTATGTGTATGAGAAATTTATCGAGGAAGAATATTGTCAGTTGCTGCCCTTGGTTCTTAACAAAAAACCCCATTGATGTGCAAGCTAAAAAAAAATGGTGAGGTTGGTGTATTTTGTTTCTGTCCTTCTGCCTGTTCATGGAAACTAAGCTAAGGAGAGTCATGAAATAATAGGAACTTCTTCTAGTGCTAAACTGAGGAAAATCTGAGCTAGATCTCAAACATAAAATGAAACAAATCAGCTTCTGATTTGACTGATTGCTGAATAGGAGCAAAATGGGACCCTGAAGGGAAAAATGGAGTGGCTCAATAACTTACTATTTCAGTCTGAAGCTTACAGAAGGTAAATAGCAACCTGGCATTGAGGTCATAGCAGGGGACAAAAATGCTACAAGAAATCAAGCAAGGCATTCTAAAACAGAGTTCACAAATTAGCAAGGAGCTATGTGGACTGTGGTTTGCAAGATAAGCCAAAGCAATGCCAACATTTGAAAAACAACATGCACTATCTCACCTTGGAATTTGCAGAAAGTCTTGTCAAGAAGAAAATTCTGTTAAGGAAGTCTCAGGAAAAAGCAACTGTAAAAAGATTTGGCATCTTCTCAGGAAGAGGGATGGTCCTGAGAGAACCCAGGACAGCAAGAGAAGAACTGGTGCCTTACATTTGCAAAACCTGAATGCTGACCTGGAAAATAAATGAGCATCTGTGTAGGCCAGGTTCTTTGGAATTCAGAGTAACAAGAAGAATTACCAGGAGCCTTTGATAATTTTGATTTAAAAAGACACTCCGCCCTCTACTCTTCTCCACGTTCATGCTGTCCTCCAGAATGAGGATCCTACCTTACCTACATCAAAGGATTTTGTTTCATGGATCAAAATGGACATCTTAAAGGATGTAGCTGAGCTACTGTAGTTTTCCTAAAGAAAAATTTATGCTCTTTATTTTAGTGATTAATTCCTTACTTTCTTACATCTTTACCACCTAAGAATGTGATACAATAATAGTAAGTATAGCATCTAGCCATAAATAAGGCTTTTCTGTGCTACAGTGATGAATGGAAATACAATGAAAATATTCATTGCTGCTGAGCTAAGCCTAACATCAGGAGTGACTTAATCATTGATTTAAAAGATAGATTAATTGATAGATAAAAAGAATGTTTTATTTAGTGACTTGTGCCATGGACCTAACAGAAGAATACCCATCAGTTCATTATTTCATTATTTTCTATCATTCTTGCTTTTGATAATTTAATTCTCTCCTGTGAATGAAAAGAGAGAAATAAAATTGCCCTAATATGCATATTTGTATTGTAAACTCCATATTTATGCTTGCATAGAAAATTTGTATGTTACTCTGACTCCTAAGGAGAGACCTTCATGAAAAGTAGTATGTAAAAGATAAACCATTTGCAGAATAATTTTTATTATATTACCGAGAAATTGTTACTGGCACTTTTCGAGTCCTTTATAGTTGCTTTGTTTACTTGTAAGTCAGAGCTGCTATAAAATATAGCAAGATAGTGCAGTGAAGCTATAGCATGTTGGTTTTTAATTAATATTCTTATAAAATATGAATTAGCATGGTTAGAAACTTACTTGAAATTTAATTAACTTGCCATAGTGTTCTTGTTAGGTGCCTGCAATACTAAAATATTTTTACAAGGTTAACATATTAATAATATTATGATTATGCATTTCTGTTCATTTAATTATATTGCTAAACTTATTTTGTCCTTAGATGAGCATTAAGCATCAATTCAAAGAGCTGTCCTTTAGCAAATAATTTGATTGCTGACATACAAAATGTGATTTAGTTACAAATTCATTATTAAATACTTTTATGCTTAATGTTAATTTTGTATTTTATGTCACCGTACATAGAGACACTTAATTAACTTTTAGATGTTTTTAAAGAAAGAAGCAAATAGTTGGTTGAAGGAGGAAGGACATTTGGTTAGCTTTCTTATCTTGGAGGAAAAACTAAGAAATTTGCTGATCTAGTTCCACATTTTGTGACAATTAAGTCTGCATCTACAGGTGAGCTGAATATCTCATTAATAAAGGGAGGCTCATACTCTAATAAAGCATAGACAATAATAGTGTGTCTTGTTCCTGGAAATCTTTCTCTGTAGACTTTGTAGGAATCAATGAGCATAATTGCACTGGACTTGTCACAGCTGAAATGTTTTTTTAAGACTATGTGAGAACATCTGGGGCCTTCATATGAGACGTGACTCTAAAATAGTCAAGTATCATATGTATGAACTTCATTATGAAATTATCTTAAGGAGTTAAGTTAAATGAGCAAGAGTTGTGTAATAAGGTGATTGTTACTTCCTCCTCCTCCCACTGTGAAGCTGATTACAAGGAGTACTTTGCTGTCTTACTGAAATTTAACTGAGGTTGTGTAGCTCCAAGATTAGAAATGGAGCTCATCAACCAAAACTTGACCTTTTCTTGGAATTCCAGTGGTAGAACTAGTCTTACATTAGAAGAGGTGCCTCACAGTGGAGGTGATCCTCATGTTTTTATGATTAGTTGTTTCAGGGACATCCTGAACATTTCTGCAAATAAAAGTATGAACTAGAACTCATATTCCACAGTCATTAACTGTATTCAATCAACCAAAAAGCCTACAAGACCTTGTCTTTTATATGTTAACAAACCTGTGCTTGTCTTTCGTCAAGAGATGTTCTATTATTTTGTAATAAATGAACACAGTCCTCTGACTTACATACCTGCTTAGATTTTGATGCAGCTATCCCAATTTGAATCCTGGATGATTCATTACTAATTTTGCAGATCTCTGTTCCCTATCATATTTCTGCCCCCAATCGCACCTCCAACAATTTACACTTCCAAATGTATTCCCAGCAAGTGTTAATTTATGACTATGCATATAAAAAAGAAATAAAGGAATGAATAGGAATATTGTTCCATAATTTTATTTGTTACATGCTTACTTTTAGGTTTGCAATAAGGAAACCTGTTGAGGTTTTCCTAGTTTAATAAAAGACACATTATGTAAATGGTTCTGAAGTAACAGTTAAATAAAAATATCTTCTGAAGCGGAATGACATTTCCATTAGAAAGGATATATTTTCTGAAATTTCTCATGATGGTTATTTTCTGCTTTCAATAGAAATCTCCAGCATTTCTGTATCTTGCACAAAAAACTTATAAACACCTAAACAATAGCACCATTTTCAAATTTTATTTTAAGGTCCTGCACAGGAAATTGCTGCAGATATGTGCTTTTATATAAGTAACTCTGAGTTGTGAGAAACAAGATAAAAGTAAGCTCATAAACTCTAAATCTTCAGTATTACTGCATAATAAAATTGCTATACATAATTCTTGTGCAGTTTATCTGGAAAACCTGATTAAGATATACTGCAAAATGAAATGGCTGCTGCCTAAAAAATTATGGGATTATATGGGCACACATGACCTATATTCCTATTTAGCACTGATTTCCACACAGAAATAAATGGGTGCTAGTAGACTCTGCCGTAGTTCTGTGCAGACAAGACACATGAGTGAAGGTTTCAGTAAATGTTCCTGATCACACTCATGCCTGATATATGAGTACAGGTACTAATTTCACTAGGAGAAAGGCTCGACCTTTTGAAAAGTAGGCTCAGCCCTAACCAACTAAATTTTAATGGATGAAGATCTGTACAACAGTCATAACTGAAGATTGGCCCCTTCCTATCTGCAAACACTGTGGTTTGGCATTTCAATATAGTTGAGACATGTGGATCATACTGATGACTCCAGGAATATTATTTTAGAAGACACAGATGGATATTTTCTCCTACACAAAGGCTGTCAACTCTAAGGATTTCTCATTCTGTTCTTCAGAATGGCGGAACAGAAAGGAGACATCCCC
Organism: Cinclus cinclus; assembly: GCF_963662255.1. NCBI lineage: Eukaryota > Metazoa > Chordata > Aves > Passeriformes > Cinclidae > Cinclus > Cinclus cinclus. The sequence goes on along the minus strand of NC_085046.1, from coordinate 36,791,283 downwards.
CAGTAATTAGAACACACTCATGAGTCATGCACAACCAGCTTGAAAATTCATGCTTTCTTTCCACAGTGGTAAACAAAATCATAAATAAGACAACTGAGTAAATGAATAGGGGAGATAGAAGCAGCCCAAAATATAGAAAATCTTAGTCCAAGACAATCTTAATTCAGTATCAAAAAAAGCAGTTTACTTCTCATGATCAAGTCTTATTTACTGAGATTTCACTATTTCACCATGTTTTTCATCTGAAAAGGAAGGCGTGGAATGAAGACAGCTCAGACTATGAGAGAACATATGGAGGCTGCAATACTGAATCAAGTCAGGATATTTAAATTACCCTGTGCACTCAGTGAGCCAAAAGGTGGCTTAGATTTCTGTTCAGATCAACAAAATACAATTTTCTCTGTCTTCATTTAATTTACCAACGTGTTGAGAGTTGATCTTTGATTTTTTTGCCTCAGGTGAGCATAACTAACTCAATATGTTGCAATCTTACTGTGTGCTCTGAGCTAGATTTGTGTGTTTCATTTCAATTCCTGTAAGATGTTAACAATTAAATAAATTAACAATTACATAAATAAGAGTTGTAGATGCACAGATATGTTCCTGGTCCATAAGAGAGCTAGGATCCCATTAAGTGTAAGCAGTCTGTAAAAATATTTTTCAAATGTATTCATATCTGTTCCTATTGAGAACTAAAGATGCTTCTAACAAAAGAATTTTAAAAATGCATTTAGTTTTTCTTAGATAGACCTAAGAAATTTTGTCCTCGTTATATGTAAAGAATAAACATGTTCATCCTAAAGAGTAAATGGTGACTATGTTTCCTTTGAGCATAAATTTTCTAGTGTTAATACTAAGGACACTTCATTGTCTCTTCCTTAATTAAGAGGAGCTAACATTCATAAGTGATATGAAATTTACTTTCCCACATTTCTTATGTCAACTTTATGTTTGATACATATCACGCTTCATGTTTCCCAGTCTTTTATTTCTTCTTTTTTAAATCCACAAACCAAAATAGACAACTTTATTTTATTATTTCTCTGGAGACTATCAGGTGATCAGAGAACTTCAGACTCCAGCAAGTGCTTACATTTGTAATAAACAGATTTTCAGCATTCTTTTTAAAAAAGGCAAAGAAAGAAAACAATAAATAGATGTGACCTCTACAACAATTAAAATGCCACTGAATTTAAGAGAGCAAAATGCAGTCACTTTGTGAACAGTTTTCTTATGCTCCCCTTTTTTTTCAAACTGTTGTTATGCTGGTTTTCAAATATAATCTTAAAATAAAATTTTTTAATTAAAGAAAAAAAAACAATAGACATTTTTCCATATCTCTGGTCCATTTAACTCTAAAAAGTAAGAGAATTATTAATTAGTAAGTAAATTGTCCTCCACTTGTTCAAGAAAGTTATTCTTTACAAGCAGTCTAACCTAAGGTTAGATGCACACATACTGCTTGGTTGGAGCGAAGGGATAAAATCCTTGCCTTAAAGTTGTTGTGGGCTTAGATCTATTTTCAGAGTAGGCTAGAATCTATCCTTCCTGGGATGATTGGTAGCATTTGTACATGAAACCCATTTAATTTCATTAAGGGAGTTGCTGAATGCAACTGGTGACAGTTAGGTGCATGAGAGTGTGTATGATGATGCTTAAGGCAGCCTGCCTGTCTCTCTGGAACTTGTCTCCTACTTTTAATTTTTTACACAATCTCAAAATATCTACCCTTGGCAATTATAACTGTCAAAATTAATGAGTAAAAAATGCCATGAAGATTATGCGTAGGTACTGGTTCTTTTGGGTAAGCAATAATCTTTGTAATTATTTATTAAGTAATTGCTGTGCAGAGAGCTGTTGATCTGAAAAGCAGTTTTAAAAAGGAAAAAAACTTTTAAGGAAGGCTGGTACTTTAAAAAGACATGTTGATCACATAAACACAACGTTTCACAGCACAGGAAAAGATTGAGAAACACCATAGTTGTTCATCTTTTTTTCAGCTGCAAATTCCTCACTAACCTCTGCACAAGATGGGAGCAAATAGTAGAAATTAGATTCCATTGTTCAGAGGATTGTAAAGGAATATTTCAAGCTTGGTAGAAACAAAATAAAAAAGGTCATATTCAGAAATAGAGGCATTTAGCAAGCCACACCAAGAATAACAAAGACTACTTTAGAAGTGCATTAAGAGTATAAAGTGAGAAGCCTAAAGCAAGTGTTGGCCAACTCCTTCTGTGAAACAAAGCTAATTGAAGGTGAGACTGAAAATAACAAAATATCAACGTCTTTTTTGTGACAATCTTCCCTAAAAAGGTCAGGTTATGACTAGAGGATTAGTGCAGCTGGTAGTACAAGAAAATGAGCAAGATCTTCAGTAGAACAGGGAACACAAATTTAGAGGTTATTTGGATAATTAGAGGTTTGTCAAATCTTTTGAGTGCAACCTGTTCCCTGGGAAAAAGGAAGTGGTGCTGCTCCTGGATGCCCCCCAGCCAGCCCTGCTCCCCACTGTAGAATCACTGGAACATGAGAACTGTAGGAGGAAGAATGAACTTCAAACAAACAAACAAGCAAACAAACAAACATAATCAAACAGACAAATGCAAAAATCCAAATGCAGTTGCAAGCAAAGAAAGCAAATATTTTCCTTTAACATGGAAAGCCAAGTAGCATGAGAATTTCAGGTTAGCCACATTCCAATTCTTTTCCCAGCAAAAACCTGGTGCAAAGAGTGACTACCTATCAACTTGGAAAATAAAAATTAGATAAATAAGAACTAGGATGGATTTTTCATTAATAATCATATAGAATAATGGACTTTTCTTCTTCATCAGATCTTGGTGATGGAAAGCAAGTAGAAGATTTCCTGGGGCTTCTTGCCATCAGTAGGGCTTTGATGCCACCATGACAAGCCAGGACAACAGCTTTACACCCAGCAAAGGACAGCAGAGCCTCTGAAATTTGTGCAACACAGGTTAGACAATCATATGCAAGATGTAATCGATCATTTCTCTATGAAAATAAAATAAAGTTTCCATATAGGGCTCTGCAGAATCAAACTGCATCCACTTCTATCCGATACTTTCACTAATGAAGTGCATGATATAACAGAAAATAATCTTGTCAAATTTTTAAATTTCAAAACAATATCAGACCAGGACAATAAGCATACTGGAGGACAAGATTAGAATGCCAGAGGACAATTCTTGATAGACACAAGAAATAGTCTGAAAATCAATCAGAAATTGTGACATTAAAATCAGTTGCACAATAAAGGACATATCAGTTAGAGGTAATTTTATCTAGATTTAGAAGAGAGCACAAGGTGAAGGAAGAAGGTTTTGATCTTATAAAAAAAAGTGAGTTTATCCACAAAACCCCCCAAATCTTAGGTTTTAATTTTGCTTTGGGAAGGCTTCAGTTAGAGAGACATGCAATTTTCGGGAATTCATTCCCCAAAAAAATGTTCACTGGTTAGGACAAGACCCCCAGAGACCAATAAGAATGCTCTGATATAAAAAAGATGATTTCTAGAGAAAGTACTCTTTTAATTTATTTCAAAGATGTCAAGAATGAAGAATAGAATGATAATTTTTTTAAAAAGTGTATAAAGTGCTACTACAAAGGAGAAGGCAACATCTTTTTTAACAACACTTATGAGCAAAACAAGAAATAATGGATTTAAAGTGTAACATCAAGTACAAATCCAGACATCACTGCAACAGGGTAGTGAGGAACAGGTATGGATTGATGGAGGGCTTGAGGAGTGTTGGGGGTTAGTTCTTTCCCTTTTCCCTCTGTGGAATTTTCCCCATTGTCATGCTAAGATACCTGTTGACTGGGCCCTGGTGACAAGGGGGAGGGAAACCCCTCGATATCCAAACATCCAGAAGAGCAGATGGAAGGCTCTGGCTCGGCCCATTTCCCCCGCGGAGTTCAGATGAGAAGGACGATCGCCTCCTCTGCCCCATCCCTGCCATCCCAGTGCCAGGAGCCATCCTCACTGCTGTCAGACCCTGCCCTGCTGCCTTCTCACTGTAACCTGCCACCATCCAGCACTCTGCTGAGCACCGGGACCCACACCGTGAGCGGAGAGCTCTCTCTCCATCTCTCTCTCCCCCTGGGACAGCTCTGCCATCACCCCCAGCCCTCCTGCGGCTCTGCGGGACCTGCCCGCCCCCAGCACCGGGAACTGCAGCTCAGGGAAAAGGTGCCTGCAGCCAAAAAACACTGGGACTGAGTTACTGTTCTGTTTGTGGGTAATTTCATAGCTGTTGTTGTTCTTGTTTGTCTTGTTAGATATACTAGTAAAGAACTGTTATTCCTATCCCCATATCTTTGCCTGAGAGCTCCCTTAATTTCAGAATCATAATAATCTGTAGGGAGGAAGGATCACATTTTTCAGTTCAAAGGGAAGCTTCTGCTTTCCTTAGTAAACACCTGTCTTTCAAACCAGGACAAGGAGTTTCATTGTTGAAATTCTTTTAAGAACTAGTTAGCCAGTAAGGAATGACCCAGATACTGGCTGTCCTATGAACAGATGAACTGGTGCTTGCCTTGAGCCTTATTTGTATTTCTCTGTGATTTCACCACAAGAACATTCCTTATTTCACATTCACCCCTGCTGGTACATGGTACAAGGAAAACTAAAGCTTCAAAAGCTTTTTTTCTGAACTCAAAGCAGCAGTAGATACAAACCAGAGCCTTATTCCTAGGTGTTGTCCTAAAAATGTCCATTGTAATTACAGTTTGTCTCAGTGAGAGCAGCAAAATAATCTAGGACTTGTTAAGTCAGGTGACCAAGTTATTAAATCTCCACACTACATACAGGTTGGAATTATCCAAGCCCTTATGTGTGTTTATTCATACATTATATACATACTGATACCTACATACTTATATATGTGTGTATAGACATCCCACATGCACAATATTTTGTGTGTGTATAGTTAAGTGTAAATATAAATATATATAGTTTATATGTGTATTGTATATATACCAAGCCAGACGTACACAAAAGTACAGTCAGCATTGTCCAAAATAAAATTCAGAGAACTTAAATTGTCTCCAGTTATAAAGGTTACGTAAAGGGCATCATTTTAAACTCAGGCAAGTGTATTTTACGTGTAAAAAACCCACTCCCCTTCCCCCGTTTAGCAGTAAAATGATCTGCAAGCAGGGAAAACATGAACAGTTTATAATCTGACTTGTCATTTGAACATTTTTAATTAATAGTAGAATAAACCTTTTTAGCATTCAGTAATGGTATTAAGACAGATGTAGTTCAGTCTTTCCTTTTTAATAAGCAAACTCGATGGGAAATCATAGGCTCCTGTGCCACATGTGAATTAAACATACAAAATTTCAAAGATAAATTCACTCTGAGGCTTGTTAAAATTGCAAATGACAGAAGTTCTTTCGCTTCTCCAAAAGATGGATCCTAGTTTCCCAATAAAATTATTTCTTATCACTTAACAAGCACTTTAGTATATTCATTATTGTTATAGAAAGCATAAAGTCTCTCTTTTTTTCATGTTCAATACACAATACTCATATTTAGTGAGACAGTGAGCATCTATCTTTGTAGTCAGCATCTACACATCTGTCAATCTCAACTTTCTACTGACTTAAAATTTTCTGAGCTTCCTTTTCTTATCACACACATTCATGATAGTTGACTCACTGATCGACATGTTGTTGAAGAATTCAGACTCAATGCATACACAGAAAACTTAACTTGTTTGTTTTGTTATAGAACTGCATTGTCAAAAAAAAATCATCACTTCTTGCAGTCAAATGTGCTAGACAAGGACACCGATATGTTCTTTAAGTTTTTTAAACCAACAAGGAAATAATGGTTAGCCTGGGAAACAAGGAGGAGTATACATTTGTTTTGTGTAGCTTAGGAGAATTATCCATTGATTCCATGCGGTTTATGTGTAAATGCATCCAAAATCAAGCAAAAAGTTGCAATTTATAATTTTTGCCAAAAGAAATGAGTGAGAAAACATTTATTTTCCACATTATTGAATGTTTTCTCAGACACAAAGTTCAGAAACAGAAGTGTTTGGAAAAATGTTGGAAAGTTTCATTTTAAGTCAGCTAAAGATCATTCATGTCACTGTGTTTCCTATGTAATTTAGTGTTACAGATTCAGTCATACCCTCTAACCACCATAAACAAACTCTTAGACCAGAAGGGAAACCACATTTTTGCATGGAAGATGTAGTCAAGGAAAAGCCTGCTGTAGAAGGGAAAGAAGGCTCGATGAAACACAGAAGGGAATATTTATATCCATAAACATTTCAGACTAAAGTAAATTTAAATTTAATCTGTCAAATAAAAAATTAAAGTATTAAAGTGTCATTGAAGTCTAGATATTTTTAGGAAATTTCCATACATAAATTTATAGGAATATTCCTGTGGAAAATTTTAATTTCACAGCGATTGAATTATATTTTGGAAAAAAAATATTCCAATCAATTATTCAGTAATTTTGAAGGAAAAATTATGACAGCAGGATCTGCCAAATTTTAACACACAATTGTCATAACAATAAAAATAAGGTGATGAATGAAGCGAGCTCTGAAATCCAAAATCTATGGTTAAAGATAGTTAAGATTCAACCCTGAGAACTGGTCAAAGGAAGGACTATTTAGAATTATCAGAGAATTGGATCTAAATTGGATAATTCACCAACAATGGGAAAGAGTAAACTGGCTGTACTGAGCATCAGAATTACTGATAGCAGTGGAGCCAATCCTGACTCACTCTGCTACAAATGAGAGGGAGAGGAAATACTTCTCTCCAAACAAGCCTTGTTACTGTAGTGGAATTGTGAAGAGAATTACTCCTGTATTTTTACTAAATGCATTGCTAAAGGTTCTCCTGAGCTTTAGTTGGAAGTTGCCCAGTTATGCCAGCTACACCATAGTTGGTCACCTGCTTGGCAGGTATCAGCATCTGCATGCCCAGATTAATGACCAGTGAGGAGACAAAGCTGGCCCAGGAATTTTACAAATCAAAAGACAAACTGAGGCATGCTGCCATTCTTCAGTTTTAGTGACTTGTGATGTGATATGAAAAGAAGTCACATCCCCCTGTGAACTACACCACTCTTTTGAGTCAACATTCTTCGTGCAGCTTTTATATTTGCTTCTAGCTAGAAATAAAGTTTCAAATGACAATTTTACAAATGAAGTTTTGCAGGTGAACTGAGAAGGCCTATAGGTTTTCAGTGAAATAAATCAGAACAGTTAACATAAAAAATGACACAGAAAATCTCCTTTGAAGGAAATTGGTTGTGAGAGGAAGAAGGTAGTAAAAACTATTAAATTTGGTTTATTAAAAGTAAAAGAGGACCCTGTTGACTTCATTTTCTCCTTTGAATAGACTGTCTTTACTGAACAAGCCATAAACCTTCATCTTGACCATTTCTCAGACAGTAAATTGTTATTTCCCTCCACAAACTATGAAAGGGAAATAAAATAGATCTTTCATATTTACTTTTTGCAGTGAGTCATCAGAAAAATTCAGTTTTGAAAATATAAATTGTACAAAATTCAGAAGGGAAAATACAAAGATTTCAGGCAACCTTTAAGGGAGAAACAGCATGTGTGTGTGTGTGTGTGTGTGTGCCCATGTGTGTGCACTAGTCTCTGTGTCTGTTCAGGTAAATGTAAAAGGGAAATTTCAAAAGTTTAAGGATAGACAAAATATCTGAAAATATATGCCTGCCATTTGTGCATGGAGACCTGTGCAACCCCCTGTGGAAAACCAATTGAAACTCACAAATGTGTGTTTTGGCCCCAGAGCAATTCTAAGATGATACATTTACTGCACAGAATGGCTATTAATTTCCATCCCTGAAGCTGAATCCTTCTGTGTTGAAACCAAACAACTGCAATAAGATTATGTAGCAATGTCATTAGCCAATGAAGATTGGAAAGTGGAAAATAAATTCACCAGAAGAACTGAGAGCATTAGAGGCAGAAATTAATTACCCAAGTTGGAATTTGACTAAAACATGAGGACCTAAATGGTATTGATTCATTAACTACACTAACCAGTTAAAATGTACTTCTCATTTAAAGGCTTCCATTTCTAGAAAAGCCAGGGTTTCAGAAGCTTGATAGAGAATTTATTTCTTATTTTACCAGCGAGACAAGAGCCATGTGCTGAATCAGCAAAGTAATCCTGAAAGTAAATCCTGTAAGATAGCTCTGTCACCAGGCTGAACCTGCCTCGAGACAGCTTGCCTTTTGAATCTAATGGAAGAGTATAATTCCACAGCATGACTCATTCCTCTCTATTGTTTTATTTTTGGATCCTTTTTGTTGTCACTATATATGGGGGTCACTCAGTTCCTCATGTAAGTAAGACATGGGTCAGAAGTTGGTGTTCTTAACTTTCATTATGAAGGAAAATAGCTCCAGCTTTTTGAAAATGGACCTTTCCAACGACTGAAAACTTCAGTACAGTGGAAGATAAACAGAGATTATTAATTTGATCCTCTCTAGTGTGAAACTCCTTTTTGTACACGAGTTACATTGTGTTGACCATCTTATCCCTAAATTTTTTTGAGATCTAGTAAGGTAAGCGTCTTCACATCTTATGATAACTGTCAGTCAGGCTGAAAGAACTACACTAAAATGGTGTGAGACACAGAGAGATGAGATCTAACAAAATAAATCAATATATACTGACAAGCTTTCAACAATTAGACATTTTTAAGCTCAACATTATTTCTATTTCAGCTCTTCTCCAGACATTGGAGACTGAAATTTTCTCACCTTCTACAGAACCACAGTACAGCTGAGGTTGACAAGCACTGCTGGGTGATTTCTAGTCCAAGACCTCCTCCATGGAGGGTGAGTCTTCCTAGCTCCAGACTTCCCCTGGTGGCAGGGGCCTCGGATTCCTGAGGGCCAGTCTTAGAGGCAAAGTTTCAGGCAAGGAAGACGATAAGTACCTCAGCCTTTCCCCTGTACTATGTGGCCAGGGCCCCAAGCCCATTCAGCAGCAAGCACACTTCTTTTCCATCTGCTGTTGGTGTAAAAACCCCTCTGGTAGTGCTACATGTTCCTCACCACACTCAGCTGGACTTCGGGTTTGCTGAACCCACCACTGAGAGCATGAAAGCCAATTTCTTTGTTCAGCTGATTTCAGGATCTGATCTTGTGATATCAGCTAAATTGATATCAACCAACTTTCAGGTCCAGCCAGGTACAGAAAACCTTGAACTTTGTTACACAAACACAGTCTTAAACAGAGTCTGTTAAGGAAAAAAAAAGTGAAAAGACAACTTGTAGAAAATACCAAAACCCCAAAAATACTGCTCAGGCTGCTGCTGCCAGAGGAATAGGAGGGTTGCATGTCAGCTGCTCTTCATGGAGCCTGACCCTCATCTCCTATGGTAGTGATGGTCTATTAAGTTCCTCCATCTCTTCTGGGGATGAAGCAGTCACCACTGAGACTACTCAAAGTCTTGACTTAGTCAAGCAAAGTTAGTTTGCTGTTTCTGCCAGTATACTACTATGGGTAACTCTAATTTACAGGCAGACAATGCTAGCTAAAAAAAGGGACAAGAAACTAACTATGGAGATGAAATGTGTGTGTGGATTTAAATGCTTATAACACAGAAACTAGAAGTTTGGATCTCATCAGTGTCTTTTAATACCTACAAACAATCTGGGAATGCTCCTGTTGTTTGCATCAATGGCAAATTTCACATTGAACAAAGAACTGTGAAAGGGAGAAGGCAAAAACTTGGGATTCACATTGCCTTTCAAGGTAGTGAATCTTTTGCCTACGTGGATGGGGAGGGTCTCCTTCCAGCAGAGGGGAACACTTCTGCTTTTGCATATGGCACAGGTTCATCATCCTAGCCTTTCCTGTAAAGGAAAATCAAAAAGTATGCACTTAATTATGTTCTGATCTATTTCATGCATGTACTGGCATACGGGTATAATATATAATACATATATCACCTGTGGGACAAGTTGCCATAAGACTTGGCACCTGAATTTATTTTGAAGGTTTTCACATTACAAACAAAAAACCAAAGATATTAAGGTTCTTTTCACTGATCTGAAACTGTGAAGTGTATGCTTTCAGGGGGGAAAAAAGTTCAATCACAACTCAAATGAGCTAATTTAATTTCTGGCTTTATTTCCCAAGCTGGTAGTTTTCTGCAGAAATTCAGTTCTTGATTAATATGCATCATTAATCATTTAAATAGAAGTGGACCCCATGAATTCAAGGAACAAATAATGCCACTTGACTGCTAATAGCAAGGTAATTAGAAAACTTCAGACACGCCAGTTGACAGACTATGATTAACAAAAATGAATAAACCTTGCTTTTAGGGTTATTCAATAAATTCTACTATATTCTTCCTCCTCTGGTTTTGTATATGTGTGTGCATATACATATGTATATACACATAAATTCAGATAAAGGTAATCTTAACATAAGACAACAATTAGCGTTTGAAGAAGGTGAGATATTTAAAAAAACAAAATAACGTTAGTGCACCTCTGTGAACACTTTATTCAAAAAGTGTGCCTATAAACTCTGTTCAGTCCTTATGCAGATATTCTACTGGGCAGTGTCACCAAATCAGCACAATGTGAAAGGAAAAGTACAGAAATATGAAGATTTCAAGACAGTTGAATAGGTTTATTACATTTCCTAATCTGAAGGGACACATTTTCTGTAGGAGCGTACTTCTCTATATTCAAGTCACTGATATTTAATTTCATCCTTTGATCATAATTGTGATAGATATTGTGCAGTTGTGATGTAAGTCCTAAATTCAGAGGGCTAGATCAATGAATTGATTGTACATCCCTGAGTATGTACAGATGACTCAAAGGTGAATATCAACAACTGAAAACATTAAGGAAAGTTAGGACAGAACTTCCAGACTTAATGAAGGTCATTTCTTTCAGATTGTTTCTGAATGAGATGTCTTTAAATTAAATGAATTGCTCATCAAGCTCAATCCATTGTAATTAGAAAGTACTAAAAGTCCCTGACCTCATACAAAAACAGTAACTATTTGTGGAACAGCTTTTAAATAATATATTAAGGACCAAAGCTAATGGAGAGGTCTCTAGTAGCTAAGTCTGTACTTTCATACACTTTTGTCTATCACTCCCTCAACTCGTTCTATGTTCTAATTTGCAGCTCTGGTAATTGGGACCTAAATCTTAAGTGTAGTAAGCGCAGAGTGAAATGTAATAAAACGGTGTGCTCACTTGGACTGATCTCACAACTGTACTTTCCTGTTGTCTGCTGACAGATGTGTTGTGCTGTCAGGCAAGATCTTTTTTATACTAGATTTGTGATATTTAAGTAATTTTATTTCCTTTCCAAAAATGTGGTTTGAATACAACATTTCACTAAGATCCTTTTCTTTTTGTCCATAAGGAAAACTTGCAATGCCAAAACAGATACTGTAAGAGACAGAACGAGTTTTTTATAGACAATGTTTACACTTAATCTTTTAGTCTCTAACTGAAATTTAACAGAAATATTATGCTGGGGAGGGGGGAGGGAAAGGGAGAGCTCATTAACTGGCTTTACATGTTTCCTTGTGAGGAAAATGGAAATGACAATATTTTGCACAGGATCAACAAAACGTACACCTAAGAAAAAAGGTGGAGTGACCTAAGAAAAAAGGTGGAGTTCTTTACCCTCTACCTAACAGATTAGTATGAAATTTAGTAGCAAGACTACTGGTCTTGGAGATGTGTGAGGTTTGCTGTTGCTAAAAGTCAACTTGCTATTCCATCCCTTCTGCAGAAGTGCTGACCAGCAGTGCTGAACAAGACTGTCAGCTTCTAAAACCTTGAAATCTGTTCACTTGCTACCAACCAGGAAACTATGACAAATCTGCATTTCAAATTAAGATGCATATACTGTGAGGCAGGGAGAGAACTTGGCCTCAGATTACGCAATACCACATAATTCCAGCTATTACTCTTCTATTCACAAGATGTAAAACTGCTCGAGTTTGGCTCCAGTGCAGTGGAGAGATCTGAGTACAATATTAGCACAGGAAAAAATAATACATTTCTTGTAGCTCCAAAGAGTGGACTTAAGACAATTGTACACTTTGCCTGTGGGCACAAACTGTTGCAAATTCAACCTCTCTAGTTCTGTCAGCAAAAATCACACTTTGTTTTTCTCTTCTGCAAAGTGCTATATGCCCCAGGCTATCAAACACTGTAACAATGTTTTTCTTAAACTGTTCTAAAAATGGTATTCTTTGGAAGATTGGAACATTAAGCTAGCAAGCAAAGTAAGTTTGGATTGAAGAGAGGTGGGCCAGGAAAGGAACAAAAATAATACCCCTAAAACTAAAGAAAATGAGTGAAATGAACACAGACAATAGTGGCCATTCCCAAAAGCCTTACTCTACCTTTATTTCCTCTGAAAATAAAATTTCCTGTCAAGATGAATATTGAAAAGGATTTCAGGATTGGCCTTGAGATGAGAAAGTGAAGTTACACATGTATGTGACTGAATGCTCTCTTTGAGAAAAAAAACGGCCAGGAGTGAGTTTCTTGAATAAATACCATTTTAAAGAGGGCTAAGCAGCCAAGAGTTCCCTTTGAATCTGAAGTGCATATTTCAGTTATGTGACTGAACAGATGTAGTGAAACTCATGTTTGTGTCATTTAATAGTTTCATCATCAATGATTCATGAAACTGACAAAAAAGAAATCAAATAAATTCAAACAACTCCATCATTTACTTGAAATTCAGCAGAGAAAAAAATCACCAAATTTCTTTATCCTGTGAAATTTCATCCTATTTTTGCAAGATCTAGTGGGCTGAAGATTGCCGTTTCCATCCCTTACTGCTTGCCAGAAGCACAAGAAAGTCACTTGTGTATGGCCTTTCTCGTGGAATTTCTCAAAGCTGAATATGTACCTTGAAATTTCTATAAAATTTTTGTTTGTTAGGTCTTCGTAAGATTCACAGTTTTGATCCAAATATTGGGTCAAAAAATGAACAAGAATCAATACAATTAATGTGCATTTCACTGAATTTGGCTTCTTAGGGAAAACGAGAAATGTCTTTTTGCCAGTGAAGTCCTACTGAAACACAGATGTGCAGATATATCAGGAAAGACAAACTGCGGGAGCACTCTCCATTTTCTTGGAAAAGGCAATAAAGAGAGATGATATGCAATGCCTGGTGCTTCAGACTCAAAAAACTACTGGTAAACCCACAAACCTGATTGTAGGATGTTTTCTCTTTTTTTTTTTTTTCCCAACAGATCATCTGCTTTTATGAAATTTATTACACTTCCCTATAAGCTTTGCATTTTTTTTCCTTTTTTCATTTTTTTTTGGTACTTTTAATAGTATATGACTTCCAGTAAATATTGGGATTTCCCATTTTCCCAGTCTTTTGAATACTCCATTACTTGCTAATCTAGCTAAAATGAACTCAGCTTTACAGTAGGCCAGGCCTCAACAACTAGGCAATTTTTTACTCATTAAAACTCTGAAAGGATAAAGAAAGGATTGACAGAAGTTCAAACTTCTTTTCAGAAAGGTGCTTAAGGGTAATTCAAACAAAATATTCTCCCAGAGTCTTCTTCCTAGATGATTAATGTTTGGGTTTAGTTGTTCTGGTTTTGGGTGGAGTATTTTATTTTGCGTAGCCTGATAGTCTTTTTTTTTTTCACTGTTGAATACCATATTTATGTGTATTTGATCTGAAGTAATAAGTACCTTTCTTTCAGATCTTAATTAAATTAATTGTTAGTACATGCAGGAGTGGTGTCTAATTGACTGCAATAGGATCTTCAACCAGAATTGTCACATCATCCTGGCTGAGTCACCTCTCCTGAAAAGTCCATGACTTTTTATTTAGTTATAGGTTTTATTTTCTTATAAGGACATCTCTAGCAGGGACAAAACAGATTTGATTGTGCTCTTAACCTATTTTGCATCAGTCTTTAAAAAAAAAATTTAAAAAATGAGTAGGAGCATAGGAACTGAATGATCCTTTGCAGCTATCTACTAAATCAGTCTTTCCCATAAATTTTCTTTTATTTGATCCTTAGGTTTGAAGATCTGATTCAACATATTTTGTAAAAAATACTTTCCCCAGAAAGGGCTTGAACTGCTTTTCCTCACACTAAACTTTCTGACAAATATTTGATCTCTCTCGCTCTCTAAGTCCTTCCTCTCTCTGAAGGCTGCATTTTAATTAAAGAGTTAGTTTGGTTTGGATCATATATTATTATTTGTTTAAATGTTATTGTTTGCACTTTGAATTGATTACCCCATACAGTCTGATAATTTGCTGTGGCACTGAGTGAATTTCTTCTGCTATTGCCTCAGGACATTGCTGCAAACATGCTGTTGCATTTGATAAAGATTCTCATGATAAAAAAATTTACAACAAAGGAATAATTAATTTTTCCTAAAGCTCAATTGCATTAAGATCAGAAAATGCCTCCCTTTTTCCCATTTCCAATTTCCATTTGCTTAGAAAATAGGTTTCTATTTATTTGGACTTAGATGAAAAGCACATTGTCATACGGACAACTGCAGCACTCAACAGAACAAATGTGCCTTTGTCACAAGAATTTCTTTGTAGCTACCCTTCTAGCCATTAACAACAGGCTTAAACCGTGGTACTATTTTAGTCCCAGTGCAATTTTCTTGTTCCTGCAAGAAATACCTTTTACTGTTCAGTTTAAAGTAAACTGACATTTCCAGCCATTCTCTGTTGTAATTTTCTTTCTTTATGTGGCTTTTTACAAAGTTTTTTTTTCATTGAGTTTTCAAAGCAAGAAATGCCTTTGTTTCTTTTGTATTACATCCAATTTTGCTGATGCTATTGTTTCAGTTCTACAGAACAGTAAAAAGAAGATAGAAATATTCCATCCTCTGCTGAAGGAAGATGAGCAATAATGTCCAGGAACAGAACTACTTGAGAATCAGTAGAGAACTTTGCTGTACTCAGACCAAAATAGTCAGTGACAATAACTTCTTATACCTCTAATGACTGTGCATGGCTTTTATTTCTGTAGAGTGTTCTTTTGAACCTTGGTGTGCATTGAAGTGCCCTCCTTATGAGCTTTTAGCACATTGTGATAGGCTGGGGTTTATTCAGAACTTCCTCAGCTCATGAAATTATTTTGGATGGAAATCTGCTTCCTTCTGCCAAAAGCCTTCCATTCTGATATCAAATAGGACAAAACTTCCCTATCCATTTTCTACATAGTCATTACTGTTCCATTACCTAATGGATATTATCAAAAGAACTGTAGATCTGCTTGTTACCACAACAATATCACAGAAATACAGATTTTCAGAGAGAAAAGAAATAGCAAGTGAGTAACTTCTTGGCCATGCTATATTATGGTGTTGTGCACAACAGTGTGTTTCCTGTTGCTTTATCTAGTCTGATTTTAGGCATCAAGCATTGCTATTTCCCTGGAGAGATCATTCCACAGTCTATTACGTTTCATTGTTTGCAATCTTTTACCTTGTGTGCAGTTCAAATGTTCTTACACTGGATCATCCCAGATCACTCCCTGCACCAAGTTTTAAAGTCAATTAATTCCAGGTCCCCTAGGGGATTTTTAAAAACCTATGGGGTTTGAGGGTTGGGGTTTTGGTTGGGGTTTTTTTTGGTTTTTTTGTTGGTTTTGTTTGTTTGTTTGTTTGCTTGTCTATTTGTGGGGAGGCTGTGCATGTTTGTTTTAAGACAACAGAAGAAAGAAGAAATGACATTAATTTTTAAACTTACATATGCAAATTTTTTTGACTCGTCACTGAAGTACTAGGTAAACATTCAGATACGGAAGAAACTAATGTTACAAATTTTAGTTAATTCTTTACATTTAAATTCTTTACATTTAGCGAATCAGGTTTTAGTTTTGTTTTCTCAAATGCTGTCTAAATGTCTTCTGAAACACTGGCCCTGGATTTTGTCTGAAGTTACTTTTGCTCACTTAATGTGAACAAGCAACACCATTTAGAGATCTCAATTTGGAGCACTTAATCACTTGTATACATTCATTAAGACTGAATCTTCATCACTGTGATTGTGTAGATTGTCCTAAGCATTAGTTTCATGAACTGAAATCAGACAGTTTTGCCACCAGGTCTGCCAGAGCAGTACATATGCACAGCATTTCCTAGGGCTTCCACATGGCACAGTACTTCACTGTGAGTTTTCACTGACCTTCTTCAATTCCTTTGTACTTCATGGGGCTGCGATTCACATTTCTTTTTCCACCTTGTCTTACAACTCCTCTGGTAGTCCCTTCTAAGCAATTTTTTATATTCCTTTTATTCTAAAACTGAACAATTTTCATATCTTGGCTCTGAAAAGATTCTGCTTATTGCTGAAGCCTTCACATGACCTTGATGTTTACTGACTGACGTATCATGGTAAATAACACACTACATGAGACTGCAGCATCTACACACCATTTTCAAAGAGAATGTGAAGGTCTGGAAAGGATTAAGCAAGGAATGATTTCCTCAGACAGTCTGTAGATCTCTCTTAACTGGGCTGCTTGAATGAGGGAAGGCAAGATTTTAGAATATCTGGATATCCAAAAGTTTGTTTGGATCTTTTAAGCCAAAGGGATCACTAGAATTTTGAGGAGAGGCAGTGACAATTGCCTTCAGCTGGGATCTTCCCCTTAGGACTTTCTCTCATGTCCAAAGCATCCAGATAGTTTCATGTTTGTGCTGCAAGCTAAGCATGAGTTTTGCAGTATTTTGGTATCCTCTGTAGACACTGCAAGAAAAAATTAAATGTGACTGAACATAGCTAATGTTACTTTCATCAAAATATTTCTAAAATTGGATTCAGTAGATGTTTATTTTAAGCCAGGTTTATGAATGCACAGTTCAGACTAAAAGCTATTATCAGCAAGGAATGAAATAATCAATATTTGAATCCCACTTCTATATTACTTTTGAATGTTATATCTATATCTATCCATGAGGATAAAGTCAAGTAATTCTCTTCCTCTCTTGCATATTACAGCACTACATAGCAGCAAAGTGTAATACTGCCCTATTTCTCCAGGGAGCATATAGACGATTGATGAATGACTCCTTTAGCAGATTTGCCCATGCTAAAACAAATCCAGAAGAAGCAAGCCCTGATTCCTGCTGCCACCACGGCCTCTGAGGAGTTGCTGGAGCCAGGGGAGAAAGCATTGCTGGGTGGTGGTTCAGTGTGAGCCCTGATTGGATGGATTGGACCATTTAGTGATGTTTCCTCTTGTATCCAAAATACTTCCAGGACTAGGCTGTACTTTTCAGGGACAGATAATTGCCTGAACCTTAGCTAATAGCCAGCAGCAGCTGAAATCACACTACTATCTAGCAATTACCTCTACATGTGTTAAGTGTGTGAAGTCCAGCAGAGTTTTTGACCTTTTGTACCACTGTGCTCTGCAGTAGTTTCTTTGGGAAGGCTGAGGAATACAAACCACAAAAAGGTAATACCTTTCCGATGCCCTGAAGTTGCAATGTAAAGAAAGTGAAACCATTTTAAAAGTCATTAATGAAATGATACAGTAATTAAATTCTAATTAACCAAAGAGACAGTTGTTTCTTACTTTTGTGTGCACATGTATAACTTTTGCTGTCGCTCCTAGTTACAAAGGTTTCAGTAATGCCGCCTCTGTATCAACTCACATTTTAGAAAATCTTATTACTGGCAAAAATTTGGAGGGCTCCTGGGGGAGAACAGCAATTATTCTCTGAGACAGTGACACTAAAAGGGCTCAGAAGCAATCTAATAACACCGAGCTAATTTTTAGTATTCAATAATATTCAAAATTTTTGCCCATTAAATCATGCTCATACTTCCCAACTGTAATATAACTGAGTTTCTGGATGGTGAGAGAGACAGTCCTGTGGGAGCTTCTGCACCTGGTATTGGAAGTGACACCTCCACACTGTAGCTTGGGATTGCAGTAGAGATGGTCCTTTTCTAGATGTGATTATTTGCATCATGAGGAAACTCTGGTGAAATTTTCAACAGTCCTTTGAAATTGCAAAAAATGGGGGTGAGAGATTGTATTTAGTCTGGAATGTCTCACGAGAAACTCCCCAGGGCACAACTTCTGAAGAGGAAGACAAGGCAAAGAAACAAACAAGATGATCTCTTATTCCTTCCAGACTCTGTCAATTTACTAAGACTTATTCCTTGTATAGTTATAAAAACTGTGTGATTAACATGAAGAACTGACATTCTGACTTCTTCTAAAACTGTGTAACAAAGGAGGGATTCTCCGTCTTGGGCAATCTGCCTAATTCTGCTGAAAACTGTGATTGGCCAAACTATGACCAAAATCAAGCTATGATGGTATATTATCAAAATACACCATATCAAAATTTGCATCTCCAAAAGGGTTTACAGCAAAAAGAATGAAAAGTAATGATTTACTATTAGTTTCTTTTCAGAACCCCTCACATATCACTTCGTGCTTAATCTTTTCTTTAATTACAAATTACACATTTGAGGTTTAGGACAAGTTATTGAAAATCAATAAGGTTAAAAATATAGAATTGGTAATTACTGCATGACTTGTGCAATATCTTATTTGCATAATTCATTTACTGGCAACTTGCATTTTAATTAACCTAGAATGAGTGCTTCAGTGAAATTGTAAGTTACTGTAATAAATTGAAAAAGTTGTCGAATCTTGCCCTTAGTCACGCAACTGTGAATTTCATTGTCTATTCCGAAAGAATTGCGCAATTAAGATGAATTTAATTCATAGTTCCCGATGTATTATATAAAACCTTATCTTTTTCCTGGTAAATTGCATTTAAAACATGGTAATGACCAGAAACACTGACAAATTAATAAGTTTTGCTGACCATATTTTCCCCTACAGGAGTCTAGAGAAAGATGTCATAAAATAGAATTACAAGGAAAAAGTTGACAAAGAGGTAGTCACTTTAACACCTCCCCAGATGCTCCAAGCTGACAATGAAAATACAAACATAGGTAACAGAATCTTGTCTTTCTGTTGAGTAAACTGTGAATGTGAAATTTTATACCAATGTCCATATTCTTGGAAATAATTCCTTAATAGTTTTCCCCAAAAATTTGCATTATAATGTCATTCCAAATAAATTTTTAAGGTTCATCTGGAAAACACAAAAAAGGCTGTGTTATTGCATTATTGTTATCTGTGCCCTGACATAAGCAGTTCTTTCTGAAAACCCATAAAAACACAATGGCTTTTAAAATGGCAATCATGGTAGAAGTGTGTCACCTCACTAATGGAATTCCAGAGCATGTGAATAGATTGACATACATGTATTGGCAAAGTTAATTTAAAGAAAGCAGTAGCTTTGTAGCCCATAAGATAGGAGGTTTTTGTCACTGGCACAAAAAGGACAGAAAAATACCATTTTGTGTCATTGCCAGATGGTGGGGAAAGGGAATCTTTTCACTCCCTTCTGGGAAGAAAGGTGTTTCTTTTTCCAGTCAGTGAAAAAGTGGCTGTGGTTGGGTTGGTCAGGCTCTGCAATAAGTATTTTTGCGTGGGAATTACTCTTTCTTTTTGTGTACATTTTATCTATATTGCTGTTGTCGGTGTTCATTTTCTTATCTCATTGCTTTTTCCAGAAAATTGTTCTCATTTCAAGATGTAATTTGACCCTTTTGTGCCTCCAGTTCTAAACACCATCCCCAGGAGAGGGAGGGAAAGTAGAAGGAACAAGTGAGTACTTTCTGGTTTGGGAGAGTCTTGTGGTGGGGAGGGGAAGGGGACACTGCATTTGGGATTGTCACACCTAAAACATGACACCATCCATTTCAACCTATCTCCAATGTGGTGGCTGAGATTTAGACAGAAGATATAATTTAGATTTTTCAAGGCACTTCTATGTCAGTGTATGTGCCACAATATGTAGCGCAATTTGTCTGCTGCACTCTTTATGCAGCATGCTGTCTGGCACCACAGCCCCTCTAGACAGAAGGTGCTGACAAATTAAAGAAGAAAGCAACAAGCATTGGATCTTCTGTTTATATTGCTTTTCTCAGAATAACAGGAGAGCCAATTCAAAAGTGATTTGGTTGCCACTGTGCAAATATAGCTCTTGACCTGAGGGGTAAACTGGAATTTCATAGCTTTACCATCTCGATAAATTTAAATACAGCACAATCTTTAAAAAGAAAAATTTTCCAGGACATATCTTCTCATGTTTTCTGCTCAGGTGCATGTCAATAACATTGTTTTCTAAGCAATTTAACCTATCAAATTTGAGGTAGAACTTTTCAAAAAGGAAAAAAAGTAAGCATTTCCTTATTGGTTTTCCTTCCTATCATCAAGAAAATGTTGCTTGAACCATCAGAGCTAAAAGGGTTCTTAATGTCAAGCTGGTTTACTATGGGACTCTATATTTGACTGGCACAGATTATGCTGAGGGTGAGGGAGAATATTACAATTTTATGCAGTAAGCATCATAAAGTTCTATTTCCTTCTACCATACCAGATTTTAACAAAATGCTGTAGTGCATGAAAGTATCATTAACCTCCTGTCTCCAGACTTAAATCCCTATGCTGCAAATGGAAATGATAACTAAAATTATTTTCCCAATGAGATACACTGACTATAATGCACTTGATATATTTAGTGACTTCAATATTAGCCTTGAATATCTGAGGCAAAAATAGGAACAATAGAGACAAATAAAAATAAAACATTCTTAGGTACTATTTTTTGCTTTAGAAAAAACCCTCATTTCCATTCCAAGATTCAGGCTTCTGCAATGAAGTGTTCAACAGTACCTGAACAAGTTAATTGAAAACTGCCTTTGATATCTCTGTGATTGCTGCTGCAAGTGGAAGGGTGGCATGCATTTGGCAAATGAGAAAAGGAGCTAACATAGATCAAAACTGGGGCTCAGACACATAGCCACAATTAGTATCAACCAACAATTTAGACCTGCCATGCTGAGGCACACAGTAACTGTGCGTGAACTGCTCCCAAACTCCTAAATGTTAAAAACCATATGGCTTAAATTCCTGCCCAATGAAAAGATTAAACTGTGGCATTACTTATATGTGTATGCAAAGCCCTCTGGGTTAATGAACAAAAGATTATAGCTCAAGGTATCATAATGTGACCACACTGGAGCCTCTCATGTTGCACTTTTACATATTGTTAAAATGAGCTCAAACATTTATCCTGGTTTTTTTTCAGCAATAGCTACAAAAGAAAACTGTGTTGTTTTGCACATAATCTGTTTTCCTAATGTGCCTTGTGACATCTCTTGTAATGGAGATAGTAAATTATCAGTACCAGTTCAGCCCCTTGCACCTCTGAGAATCATGAAAGAATATATATTCATATGAAACCATCCATTTCTCTCAGTTCTGCAGAAATGCTTCAGATGACAATGTCCTCTGATAACATGGACTGGATACAGATCATTGTAGTGGTGAAGGGGGTGTCTACACTGCATTCTCTAACAATGTAGTTTCTCTTAACATATGATTTCATACTTGTATTTTAATTTGAAACTAGATTTTTTAATTTGTTTTGACGTTTTCTACTGCAAGAACCACTTCTATTATCTGTGTAACATCTCCTTCCTAACTTCTCCCTACTTATTTCTTAAAGGCTCAATATTTTTATTATATCTCTGTTCCTCACTTTCTTGTTACTTAACACTGATCAGTCTGAAAAATGGAATTTCAGAAAAAGATTAACTTATTGTTCTTCTATTTCTGTTTGTAGAATTACTTTAATATCTATCTATATACATCTATTACGTTTTGGCTACATTCTGTGGTTATAGTGTAATTGTGCTCTATTGAAGCAATGGAAATTTCTACCTTTATTGACCATGCTTTTAGTAAAAAAATCAAATATATGAACATAAGGGACTTTAGAGTTTAGCAGATATGTGTAAGTTTACATAGGAAATATGACAAATGGAAAATATTCACAATATTCAGATGTCTGCTGTATCAGAAGAAAAAAGTCCAGATAAACATGATGGAAATAAACATTGAAAGAAGAGTTTTCTCCACTATGTAGTATGATTGGGTCCCCACAATGTGCACAACTCTTCTAGCAGAGCCTCTCCATATTAGTTGAATTTTGGCTCAATAGTGTCACTAGCACTGCTTATTACAGCTGTGATAAATAGATCCATTTGAACTAAGAGCTCAAGAACCATTTTCAGATGGAAAGTTTTTGTGCTTTTCAGATATACGCCTAAGTGCACATATTGTATAAGCAAAACGTGAAACCGAAAAGCTGAATCTTCTGAACCATCACCTTACTTTGGAGTGAAATCAATTTCTTTAATGTTTGAAAGCACAATTAATTACCACATGGTAGCTTCTAAGCACATATTTGAAAAATCTAGTAAAGAGTTCATATAAAAAAGCTTATTTTCTGAGTGACACTCTTCTTCCCCTTGGTATATTGAATACTAAAGGTAGTGCTCAGGCACAATTACAAACTTATTGTGGGAATTAAAACTGAAAAAGGTTCATAGTAAGTAAACTAATAAGTCCTTGTCTGGGGGTAAAACTGATTGTCAAGAGTGGAAAGAGATAGACCACGCCTGGATTTCAGGGGTTTTTTTGGGTTACTACACCACAGCCAAGAATCTTGCCATGGGGTTGAGCAGTCAGAAACTTGTATGTAATAATATGAGTGGTTTGGGGATTGGAAGGAAATCTGAAAAAAAAAAAAAACAAAAAACAAACAAACAAAAAAAAACAGAATGCGTGAAACATTAAGAACTACTAAACTCCATAGTTATCAATGTTTCAAATCAATGTAAAATATCTTAAAAGTTAAGGAATTGATCTGTACATTAGAAGTCAGGATTTTGCTTGCAGTCAAGTCCTGCACATCTGTCAAAAATAAAGTCAGTTTAGAAGAGCAACATCTGGGATACAGTTTGGCACAAAATTAGCTGACATTGAATGAATTATTAATTTTGATTAGAAAGTGATTGCTTGTTTAAATGGTTGCTGTCCAGCTTCAGTTGCTTCCTAAAATGAGCAGATAATATCTTCTTGGAAAATTGATAAAAAACAGTACATTTTGTGTTGCAAGTACAGCATTTTAAGAATTTAGATCACTGTTTATCTTGCTTCTTTAAAGAACTTTTATTTATATGAAAAATAATGAAGGGCAATATTCATGGCTAGACAGCTGACTTTTCTGTTTACAGGGCTTCAGTTCTTTTAGCCACGTTAGTGGTAGTCTGAAACTTCAAGATCTTGAAATGGGAGTAATCTTGGATGACTTTCATGCTGCAGCTGTATGGCTGATCTCTGAGCTCTCTCCTTCCCTCCCTGCCTCGTCATGGTCACTGTTAATCTATCCAGTTTATTACTTCCCGTTACAGAGAGAGGCCAAAAGATGGCTTGGCCTAGAGCATACTTTGGAGAAGCTTCTGAAATTCTAAAAATTATTCCACCATTGCAGCAGCTTCTGAAAAGTCCACAGTAAAACACAAAAAATCGCTGAATATTCCAGAAATTGATGTCAAAAGAAGAAGGCCCTTGATTTGTACACATGCTTTAAATACAACAATTTAGGGAAGGTTTAACTTGAATAAGGAAGCATTTAGTAAGATTTATAATCTCCACAGAATAGTATCTTATAGGCAAGGGGATTTTATTTTTGTTTTAACTAATAACCATGCAGATACCTTTCATTACTTCCTGTTACTTTGAATCATGCCTAAGATAAACAGCAATAAATTAAATCAGGCTAAACATCATATTGTCTTAGGTCTCAATACAGGATGTGCCCAAAAGTATGTATTCTATCACCCTCTGCTGAAACCAGGTGGGGCAGTGATCCTTATCTCTGTAGAAGATATTCTCTGCTAATGGGCCATCTGTTAAAACAGGGTGGGTTTTAACAGGTCTTTAATGGGTCTTTATCTTTTCCATAACTCATCCTTCCTATAGGAAGATATCTTCTGTTAATGGGCCATTGAGTCCCACTGCAAGACTGATAAAACTACACCATCCCACTGAGATGCTCCAGCCAAGGGGAGGAGCCAAGCATTTCCTACCTAGGTAAAAACTGAGATTTAGAATACCAAAGCAGCCTTTTATTCACTGGATTCCAGAGGAAAACCAGATGTTTCCACATCATCACTGGACCTTCGGAGGAAAGCTGCACCCTTCTACAGGACCACTGCTTCAACTGAACCACGTGTGTCACTCCAGGAGGACTGCAGCCACCCCTTAATCAGACTGCTAGCAGCACCCAGACAGACGGGGTGTCAGGTTGTATTCTGACTCTGACAGTGTTCTTGGGTTTTTTCTTTGTAATACTGTATTTCTATTTTAAATTTTCCCAGTAAAGAACTGTTATTCCTATCTATAGGAATAATCTATGTTATAACCTATATCTTTGTTGTACCTATCTATGCTGTTGTTCCTATATCTTTTCCTGAGAGGCCATTAATTTCATAACTATAATAATTTGGAGGGAAGGGGTTTCAAAGAGAGTCTCCTGCCTTTCTTAGCAGACACCTGTCTTTCAAACCAAGACACATATGTATTATGCTTCAGCTATAATCCTTGATATGGATGAATCCATTGCATTCCATAATTTTAAAATGCACTATTTTAGGCTATTTTCTTAGGAATAAAAAGTTACATTCATGAGCAACTGAATCATCTGAACACCACTAGAGGAATTAGTTAATCTACAGCTGCCTCTTTGTAAAACATCAAGTGCTGTGAACAGAAAGTAATAAGGGGTTTCTATTTCAGATGTCTATGCAGTTTGTGAGACTGGAATATTTATAGAGTTTTAATATGTGTTAAATAAAAAGTCATTAGGAAGAAACTTGTTTAATTGTGGAGAGTATATTTACCTATATCCTTTAGCACATAAATACTGTAACAAGTTGAGATGCAGGTCCTTTCAAATAAGGGAAATGTTCTTTGTTTTCTAATAATTTTTAAGAACTCACGGCAGTACAACTTTTTCCGTTATCTTAAAATCATAATGGTGGGCATTTTCATGAACAGCACATTCAGCTTAGTTATTTAGAAGTTATTAAACATTGACTGAATTTGGGCCTCCTATGGATGCTTGGAAGAAAAACATGCAGACCAGACACCACATAATGAAGACCAGCCTATGTACTCTTGTACTCAAGCTTCCTGAGGAGCTTGGTCAGTGAGTTTCTGGTAGTGAAGGATCTGGACTTTACAAGGTGTGCAAGCTCAAGGTGTTAGCCACTACCATCCTCACCCAGAGTAAAGGACTTATTATCTCTGGTGTTTTTACAAGAATAGATCAGGAGAGAAACTGAGAGTCTGAATAAAAAACCTCTTACGTTTGTCTCACAACAATTTTTCAAGAAATTAAATTTTAATGATACTGCATAAATGTCCCTTCTAAATATAAATTCTATGTCAGCCAGTCTGTTAAAAGATCTCCCTCTGCTCAGTTTCCCTCTTGCTACAATTTAGAGAGATGCTTTACCCATAAAACAGAGCTCTTCTTATACAGTAACTTTGTAAAGTATCAGCTGACAAAACTAAAAAATTATGTTGCCAAGTTCTTAAATTCAGGGTTAAAAATCTGTAGCATACATTAAACACCTCAAAGTACCATGGCACATTGTTTCTTAGCATGATATTAATGGCTTTTGTTTGAGAGTTACCAGGAGAAAAGAGAACTGAATTCTCCCAGCAACCATGATGAGTAATGCCTCATTTTCTGACCCATCAAAAGGCAAGGGGCAAGGTATAGAACTGAGTTTCTTTGGACATTAAAATCCCATTTTAAGGCAGGATATCATTATGCCTGTGAAGAATAGCCATAATGAAAAAGCAACCAAAAGGATAATGAGTGGAGGCATCATGTCTCCTTGTCTCAGCTAGAGGAGCATTGACAGAATGTGCAAAACAAGAAAAGTTGCATTTTCAATACCCAGAAAATATAATGTCAGCCAGGTCAATCACAACTCTGCCTTTAATTAGATGAAATGCCTTTAATTGAAAGCCACCTCCACATAGGTGAGCATACATATGCAGCTTGCTCAGTTCCCAGCAGGTAATATATTCTGTGAAAAGTACATTTCAGTTAGAAAGAAAAGGTCCTACAATGCATCTATTGTGAAGTATAGCTAATGTGTCATTCATGTACAATCATAAACAGCTTTAAAAGCACATTGACTCTGTTTATTTTCATTTGAACATACAGTTATTTCTTGAAATAACTGGGAAACAGCAATCAAGAGAAAGCAGTTGATTAGCAATTTAAAGCAAAGCAAAATGGAAACATTTTTCATATACTGTCAAGATTTATTCTAAGTGCCTCCTGTTAAAACAGTATTGCTTACAGTAGCAGGCTGCAGTGATTCACTGCCATATTAATATGCATTGCTGAGTACAAGCAAAATCTATATTCAGTTACATAAGATTTCAGTGTTTTACTGTTGATGGCTTTTTCTTAGAACATAAGCTTTTTGTTGCACATGACATCATAGTCCATTAAAACATGAAACTTCTTGGACCAATGGGAGACACAACCCCAAGGTCAATGAAGTTATTCAAACTTGAAGTCAGAAAGAAGGCAGGGGAATAAAGCACTCAAGAGCTTGAGGTATTTTGAGGTCTTGGGCTATAGCATCTTCTCTGACTGATTTCAGCTTTGCATTTCTGATATTAAAAATTTTAATTTCAAACAATTCTCATGTATGTGGTATGTGTATGTGTGTTTATATAAATTTACACCCATATGAGAGTAGACTAAAAAGAAAATATAAAAATGTAGTAATTTACAAGGCTCTGTCAAGAAATTTTGGGGTTGCCATTGCAGAGTTTGATCTCTATTTGTTGAACAAATGACAATTGTTGAAAATTATAATTTTTAAATCTAGGAATTATATATTATTTATAGAGGACCTTATAAGTAGGAAGATGCTTCAAAATATATTTATTCTGTTAAAAATTGGTTTTATTTTTTTCAATTAATGATTATTTTTTAGGTGCAACCTTTAGTTAAACTATCTTCAGATGGGTGCCAATCAGCTCTCCTGAGCCACTTTAAAATCTGGGTTGCCTTTTCCCAAAATCTGGTGTGTACTGCAAAAAGTGACACTAAAGATGATTTAGGAAGCAGCATTTTCAAATCATAACAGATAATTGCACTCTGAGGATAGTGTGATATTTTCCATTTCATGAATGATATATGAAACTAAGGTTTTGCTATGTTTCTTGATTAAATAGTTTTCAGAGTAAATTGAAGATGTCTCAGTACACTGTCAGATAAATATCTTTTTGCTATTCATATTTTATGTTGATAAATGTCTTTAAATCTATTCCTTGGAAAGCACTTCATTTCTATACTAATTGTAGCCATCTTTCTCTTTTGGAAAGGATTACCATAGTTGGTCAAAGGATCCTCACATACAGATGTAATATCAGTTGGAGTCTAGGTCCTTCTTATGCTCATAAATATTTGTAATTTGTAAAATGTATAAACAGTTCCACTGTGCTTTCATGCTTGGAGCTGGCAGAATAGTTAAAGCTTCACTGTGTGGGACTGTATGATCCTAATGTGCTTTCTATCATCTGAGATGAGAAGGTAGAATTATCTGTCCAGCATCAAGGTATATGATCAAGAAATTAGTGCCAGAAACATTAAGCATCAAAGAGATGTATACCACCAGCTGCATTAAAGAAGAAGGAGAAGAAAAAACAAAGAACCCAGGAACCCCCCCTCAATCCCCTCAAAACCATAAGTGAAATGATAAGTACTTATTCAGTGTATTTATGTAGGAATTATTTACAATGTAAGTGAAGGGCATCAAATCGTCTCAATACTAAAGCTCACATTCCTCGGAGTTGTTGTATGAGGTTAGAAACACACATCTCCTTTTCTAAAATTAAATAAATACCAAAACAAGCAACAATGGAATTTATGAGAACTAATCAACATGTTTAGAGACCAGCTAGTGACAGATCTTGGTGTTCCCAGTTTTCTGAGAAGGCATATAAATAGCTGGTCATATTCTTTCTGATTAAAATGAACTCATGGCCAAGCTGCTAGTGTCTGAAACTGGCACTGAGATGTGATCCTGAGTGCCCAACTGTAAAACTGTCTGTTTTGCTGTCAAATATTTTGTATTGTAGACTATGAAGGAACTAGAGGCAGGTCATCTTGTCAGATAGGTAGCATTAAGGTTTATGCTACAAAAGTGAGATATTGCACCAGAAAAGTTTAAAATTGAAAGTGACAAAAATATTATTCCACTGAAGTTGTTTATGTGCTTGTAGCAGCAAGGAGGTATCAAAACTTACTAACCCTTCCTCCATGCTAAAGAAGCGATCACCATTTTTGCTGATACATGCTGTTATTGGGATCCCATGTTTTTGGGATGCCTTCTTGCATTTATGTAAAGGTTATTTTTTTGAGAAGATATATTTATGTTTGAGAAAAAGAAGAAACCCTAGAAAAGGGTATGCAGATGGTTTCACTCAATGGAATCTAATGTGGGCTTAAAGCATCTGTTCTGAGAAAACAACTGCTGAAGAGAATAGGATTATATGGGATTTGGCCTGTTGCCATAGGTGGCACACTGATTTGGGTTACTGCAAAACATAAATGTAATATCTTTGAAAGGCTAAGGATACCTCTGGAAGCTACAGTCAGTGCAGTCCCCTGAAGGCATTTTGGAAGAAGCTCTTGACAAATCTGGAATTTAGGGAGTGAAAGCCTCCACCAGTATAAACAAGTTAATTTGTCTTTCCATTTTATAATATTTTCTGATAAAGTTTTAAGCCTGCATTTGGTCCGTATTTCAAAGGCACTTGTGACTTTTTTTATCCATAGAGCTGATTTCAGGCCACACTCAGTTC
Organism: Cinclus cinclus; assembly: GCF_963662255.1. Lineage (NCBI taxonomy): Eukaryota > Metazoa > Chordata > Aves > Passeriformes > Cinclidae > Cinclus > Cinclus cinclus. The sequence continues at coordinate 36,762,398 of NC_085046.1, read as the reverse complement.
AGTAATTTGGCTTGTCACCCTCAGACACATGAGGCCCCAGAATTAGGAAGTCAGCACAGTTTCAAGAAATTGATCAGCCTAGCTTGTAATGGGAATTTCAGGTAATATCTACATTTATGTGATGAGCAAGAGCAGTAGAAGATCAAGACAGTGAAAAGGATTGGACTGGATGCCTTTGCTTACACAGCAGTGGTGTGAGATGAAGTGGAAGGGAGTGCTCCCCTGACCATTCTGGCCCACTGGGTGACATTAGGTGGGCTCCTGGAGTATCTTTGGCTCACTTTATTCTGAGAATACAATTTTCATGCTCTGCAATGTAAACCAAAATATGGTAAGTGGGGGCATGTAGGAGAGCTGCTTCAAAAAATTAATTCCTAATCTGAGCTAATATTGATTCAAATACATCCTCAGAGCACAGAACTGGCATCCAGTATTGAAGGGGTGGTATACCTTAAAGCTACCAGAACTACCCTCTTCTCATCTCCAAATCATACTACTGACTTGTCTGTCACAGTGGACAGGGTATCTGGAGCAGAGAGAAAAGAGCTGTGACCTATTTCCCCTACTTCCATTGATGCCCCATTCATGTATAATTGATCAGAGTTCAACCAGCCTGGTTTAAAGTTTTCATGTGAAAGGAAAATGAATCCTTTACTTTCTCAGTGTTCCATCAGGAGACATTTCAAATACTGTGGGTGCTTGATGACTGCAAGTCAAAATATCTAGAATTTAGGATCCTTTTAAGCAATGTAAATATGTAATAGTTTCCAAGAGTAACTCAGATTACTTAAATTGAATGCCTAATGAGTAATCTTTGCATTTTTAAATGAATATTAGTACATGAACCCTAAGTTGTAATAATAACATGAATGTAAAAATGGATTTGAAATCCTATTTTCCAAATACAGATAGGCTTCTGACTTCTGACATTGCTGCCAACAGGTCAAAGGACAAAACTCAAAATTGAGATTGAGAAATAATAAATGTTGAAAAAAGTAAGAGGGAACATCAAACTTTAATGGTCCTTATGATTTTAAACAGAACAAGAGGTACAAAGCCAAGTTTGGTTTGATGATTGGTGGGGTGGTAGGTTTTTTCCAGTGTACTTGTTCACCATTTTCCTTCCCTCAGCTGTATGGACACCTTATTATCTTCTTTTACGTCAGTACCAACTGACGTCAGTCAGTTTATGTATGGACCTTCCACTAAATTTTACCACATCCTCCTTTTTCAGCCCCACCAAATTATTAATTTCTGCGTTGTAGTTCAGTCCCAAAGGAAACTGACAAAGAATCAGGAGGACAAATTGTCTGCTGGAATGCACTACTTTTAGAGTATGTGGAATTTTGTTTCTAAACAACTTGGCAGTGACCTTATTTTCCACCTCAGTGATCTTCTTTAATCACTTCTCCCATTTTTGTATCTAGTTTTTGAGGGCTCCCCCCTCCTCCTCATCTTTTTCTCCTTCAGTTTGTGGCAATGGTACAGAATGCTGATGAGCCAAACTACTCTGCAGCCAGGTAATCATTTTGGCCACCAAACACTGACTGAACTTCTAAAGGAAATTTGCAGGCAGAACAAACCTCTAAAGTACAGTAAAAGCATTTGATATGCTCTCGTTGCAGGTGCTTCCACTGAAAACTGTTCAGACAAGGACTTGCTACAGCACTGATTGCACCGAAATTATATCCTATAAGCTTTCTCTATTTTAGCTAGTACTTTTGCCCTATCAGCTGCACATTACAGTAATAAAACTGGCTTTAATGGATGTATGGAATGGTACATTGGTGCTATGCAATGCTGAACAACGAGCACTATTATTACCATATAATGTAAATCTTTGCATAACTCGTCACTGGGCAAAAATGTTCAGCTGTAGTACATGCATATAACTCCTGGGAGATCAAGGGACCTCATGAGAGTGGGAGTTCAAACTTAGTAGGGCTTATGAAGACGAATGACCCTTAGATGGCATTTGCTTTTATTAAAAAACACAGGCAAGGGTAAACATTTGAAGAGACTGGGTCTTGTAATCCTTTTTGCATTTGAAGTATGATTTAGGTGAACAGCTGATTATTCACATCTCTAAATACCAGCTTCTTCCCTGCAATCAAGTATTTAGAATTGTTATCCTGGATTCATATTTTCAGCTCGAGTGTGGGTGTGAACTAAACACACAAAGGACAAGCCCCTCTACATAAACATAACTCTAAGGCTGAATGTGCCTCTCCTTGTTTGAGGGACAGGGACTATTATTATAATCTCTTTTGAAATTTTAGATGTACAAGAATCATACAAAAATTTGGATGCTTTGTCTGTTCTAAGGCAGTATATTTTTCCTAGGAGCATTTGGCTAGGTTTGTTCGGGAAAAAAAAGAAGGAACTTTACTTACGACTTTACAGAAACGCATGAGACTTTCACCACAGTTAATTTTCCATTTTCCTAAATATTATAATTTTGGTTTGTTACTGTTTGCTACCACAATATGAGACTTATTTTATATTAATCATTTTACTTTTTATTTCACAACTAAAAACATATATTTTTTTTAGTAATATGTTACAATGGAAAGTTGATAGTAAGGAAGAAGATTGCCAATATGAAAAAGTGGGTGCAAAGACAAATTTGACAGAGGTGATCTGTATTTTGCTTTCAACATCTTTGCACTAGGAATGAGGCACACAATGATTTGGAATAGGAATGTGCACCCAACAGAGGCTTCTCACCTTCAGACCTTAATGCTTGTTGGTTAGATTATCACTTTCAGCAAATAAATCAATGTTATTCTTTCTTCTTCACCATCTTGCTAAATAGTTCAGGAGAATGAATTTCAATTAGGGGTCCCTTCTAACTTGAGATAACCTTTGATTCCCTGAACAGATAGTCTCCTTCTTAACATTAGTGTTTCTGTTATTTTTCTGCAGCTAAGAAAAAAGAGATGACAGCGTGTTGTATACATATAACATATATGTTAATCTAATTTTATGGTCATGTAATTACTATGGGGACTTTGGAAGTATATTGCAAGACTTAGAGATGGCCTTGACCATCATTTTGAATATAAACATGAAATACAAGTGAAATGTATTTTTCATTTTTTTATCCTTATGAAATGGAATTATGTTTTTTGTTTAAGGAGTATCTGAAAGAAAAGAAATGCTGCTCATTTAATATGCTCAGAGCCATAACTGATTTTCCCAGATTGGCTGCCTGTAGTAGCACTGCTCTTGAAAAGGAGGCTCTTATTGGATAATATTAGTAGTGGGCATGGGAAAATATGCTAGCCTTAAAATCATGGGAAAATGCAGATCCACATATAATACTTTGTGCTCTTCTTGGTTACAAACTACACACCAGGTGATCTGGGGAGCACAGGACTCTCCAAGAGAAAAGACACATGCAATGTGTGCTAGGGACAAGAACAGGGAAGCTTATCTTGGAAGTGTGCTTGCTGAAAGAATTGGCCCTAGTCAAGTCACACACACACACATAATGAGCTGAATTCAAACTTAGATAAAAATGCTGTGTGGAAGTTTGTTCTATATTTGGAGTTCTGAAATCAAAGAATTGCTGAAAATAACAGCTTGCTGACATAGGAAAAAAATATACATTAGAGGAACATACCAAAAAGTCTCAATCATTTAATTTTCCTCTTCCCCTTCCCCTTCCCCTTCCCCTTCCCCTTCCCCTTCCCCTTCCCCTTCCCCTTCCACTTCCCTTTCCCCTTCCCCTTCCCTTCCTCTCTTCCTCCCTGTTATGATTTCAGATTCTAATTCTCTCCATCATTAAATGTATCTCAAAAGTACATTAACACTGTGTCCAAAAGTTCCAACAAACTTAAAAAGTATCAGGAAAATGTCTTAGTTCAGTGATGGGTGTGCAGGGACACTCACGCTCAGAATGTGCAGGAAATTCTCACATGCAGGTGTGATGTTTCCAGCTCCCGAGGGGAGATAAAATAGCTGCCTGGAACTACAGAAATTGCAAGAGCTCCATGTAATTGCATAGTGTTATCTACTGCAGTTAATTATTACGGAATAAGTTGAACCTAGCAGCTTTGCAGTTGTAACTTAAGCATCTGATTCTTCCATTTAGTCTCACTTTATGGGTAGAAAGTGTTTTACTTTTCTTATTCTTCAGCTTTAGAAACTTACTGTGTGACCTGATAGAGGAAGCTGGAGCAGATCTGTCTCCCAGATGCCATGAGAAGGCCTAGTACTGCTGTTGAGAAATGACTGACCTACAAGCAAGTGGGATCGAAGTGCTGGAATGTGTTTATTTGCTGCTGGTCTTAGTCAGGCTTGCCCTCTTTAAACTTATATGTTCACATTGCCCTTTGTGTTCTCTCAGGCCATATAAAAAGTTCTTTTCCCTAGGCATAAATCAATCAAATAAGTCATATTCTTGCAGGAGCAGAGAGAAGCATCCTTCTTCTCTCACCCCTTTGCCATAGCATGCATCTCTCAGAGTCATCTTATAGTCCTTTTATGGACTAGTAAGAGCCTTTTGGTCTTTTGTTGGCTGTGACTTCAGTTTTGTCACTTGGCTTCATCTTGTCATTTGCTGGATTCTTCATAGGAATATGGATTCGGTGTATTCTAGTACTTCTAACCACAAATGGAATTTTACTTTTCTTGAACCTAATAGTTCTATATGAGCTCTTGTTATCAGGTTCCTTTACAAGATCATGTTTGTTTTTACCACATTACAAGCTGCTATCTCTATAATATTTCCAAAATGTCTAGTGTTCTTTTGTTAAAGCATTTTACTAGCTGGCATAATTTCAAAATAGGAAATTTAGGAGACCTTTTTCATAGTGAATTGTGTGCTCTCCCAATGCCTTGCTTTCCTCTGATTTGCTGAGATTTTATTCTCTTCTAAACCACTCAACATGTTTTTATCAGCTAATCATTTCTAAATATTCCTTAGTCATCTAAATATATCTGCTAAATATAGATGAGGCTAAATCTGTCACTTATTTCTTTAGATTTGACCAGAATAACCACACAACTAGTAGAAAACCTCAAGCACGTATAAGCTTAGTTCCATTTCTGGCAGTTATGTTGTGGTAGCTAAGTGTGACAGATGACTGATGTATAGCGCTTTATTTGGGATTTTTTTGTCTCTGGAGATGCTTGCAATTGCTGTGTTGTTAGTGATGCTTTGGTACAATGTGCTTTAGCGTGTACAATGCCTCTTTTGCTTTTCTTGTGTCATAATTGATATGGTGAAATATTTCCATTCAGATTGAAATTTCAATGGAATACAGACTGTAAAGTCTCTGAGGAGTGTGGTAGATAATTTCTCTTATCCTTTACTCCCAAACTCACTGCCCCAATCACTCTCATCAGTTCAACAAGGAATTTGTGACTTTTAATTTTTGTTGTTGGATACGCTTAGTCACTGCTGATTTTGTACACAGAATAACAGTGTTTTAGTTTTCTTGAGCACTACTCTCTAAGCTGACAGGTGCTAAGTGAGGATGTGCTGTCACAGAGTAGGTACAGAATTTCTGACTAAGCTATTGCCAGACTTCTTTTTCTCAGACCTTCTGAAAACTATGGCCTGCATATTATCTGTGCTTGTGGAGGAAACGTGTTTTGCTTTCCTGAAAGCCCAAATTAATAAGACTCATTTAGTTTTATATCATCAACATTAAACATAGTTTGCCTCCGTATTCCTCAGTATTGCAAAAAGTGCTGGATATAATTTTTTGCCTCAGATCTGTAATATGCTTATTTTCTGTCTAGATACAAATGACAGAATATAACATTCAAATTCAGTGGTTTTTTATGGCATTTCATAATTTCCTTAGTATTGTTAAGACTCAATCCATTTTCAGTTTGTTATATTATAAATATTTCAGGATCTCTTGTCCCACAGTGTGTAAATAGCTATTTTTGAACCCTTTCCTTTTTATCTTCTCCTAAGACTCTTCTATAACTGTGAAAGTGTTGCTTCCACTATCAGTTCTCAGCAGTATTGCTAAGAAAAAATGGGGTTGGGTTGCAGCCCTCCATGTGTAAGGAAAAGAGTTCTCATGCTTGGTTGCTTTTATATTGGCCTCATTCTCTTGTGCTTCATGTACTCATATCTCAGAACAAAACACCTGTTCCTTGCTTCACATAGACAGTGCATACAAACAACATCATGGTGTGGTTTTTACCTTGTTCTACTTTTGGTTTGTTGGGAAATGAGAACAAGACCAACCATGAAAAGGTTGAAGCAGAGGTCAATATCACATGCAAGACAATATTGACTTTTATGTGAAGTTTGGCATGCAGGTTTCAATCAAGTATTTTGGCCAAGTTGGAAACATCTTCCAAAAAACATACAACTGATTTGAAGAAAATGCCACATTGGGCATTTTGCATTGTGCACCTTTAGATCAAATAGTATCTCAGTCACTGTGCAAAAAAGTGTGTACCTGCTGACAATAACCCTCTTTTTCTCTACTGTCTTCAGCATACTGCTTGTATTCTACAGAACACAGCTTGATCGCCAAAGCAAAAAAGCTTTTTTTCCCTCATGAGCTGATTTTCCAGGCCTTCTGGCCCACATGAAGACATCCATATCGTAGTGATCTTGAAAAAGTTACTACCATAAAGGGCAAAAATATTGTACAGAGAGAGAAGCCTTCCCTCTGAACTCCAGAAAAGTCCACAGCACAAATACTCAAGAGTGATTCACTTAACCTGTTAGTGGAGCAGGGCAATCCAGCTGCAGGCACGTCCCAGTACAGTTGTATGATTACATCTCAACTTGATTAAGTTAATCTCTAAGGCAAAGGATTATTTTCAAATTCTTACATGCACGTGCATTCCTAGTTACCCCCCAACTTTGTTGCGGCATGCACAGTTAGGAACCTGCCCCCTGAAGAAAGATATTCTACATGCAGAAAATGTGCAGCTTGTGATGTTCTCTAAGATGTCCTTGATTTTATGAAGTCATGACCTACCCTAGAATCTACAAAGTACGTCACTGATTGGGACTCACAAAGCAGCCAAATACCTTCTCAAGGTTTTTGGGATACAGTCTGCCCAAAGCATAGGACAAAACCCCTGAAACATGGGTTGACTGGGCCAAACTCTAATATCTAGGACATTTACAGATGACAGAAAACAAAAAATAACATTTCAAAACTATACTCAGAATTTATACTCTTCCCTGATGTACTCACAAGGGAATCAAAAACAAGATATCTCACTGAGCCAGACAAAGAAAATATAATACATGAGTTTCTTTGCCTGAAAAAAGTATACTTTTTCTCTACAGCAATTTGAGTTGTTAAATTTCAGTAACAAAGCAATAATAGATGACTACTACTGATATTATTGGTTATGAGAGAATACTTCACTGAATATTTTTCAAGGTGAAAGTTTCTAAGAAGATTTTTTTCTGAAAAGAAGCAGTGAGAATACCTCCCTTTTGTTATTCTTCTGTGGTTTTTGTACTTTACAATACATTTAACCCATCTTCTGCTGCTGAAGAAGAGAAAAAATGTCTTTAGGAGTTTAATATAAATTGCTAGATGAATGCCCAGTTGAGCTAGAAACTTTATGATTCTTTGAAATTTCTATTTGGTTTTATAGTACAGAAATGTCTTCAAGTTTCCCTCATTATTTTTTTCAGATTGTATGATAAAATTTGGTGTGCAGTGGTTCTTTCTGGTTTGTTGAGTTTTCCCCTCACTTGAGCAGTCATCCAGAAATAAAAGTCTTCTACGTAAATAATCAAAATATTCAGTTGATTGCATTCAGAAAGAACCTTATTCTTCTATGCAGTTATGCAATTATGGAGCATCTTGAATGATTGTCACTTAAAAGGGTTGTAACTTTTCCTGGTTTATTAGAAACAGCTGGCAAATACATCAGAGGCATCAATGGAATTATTACTCTGAAGCAGATGTTAAACAGAATGGGGCAATAACAGCTGTTGCAATTAAAGGCTTTGTGGGCACATTTCTGCACATCTCTGGCTCAACATGACAATGATCCAGCCAAAGATCACTTAATAAAATGATATTTTATTTTGCATATTTAAAAAAATTAATTTGTATCAGTGCAAAGAACGTGTTTTTTCTCACAGCTTATGATGTTTCTGAGGTAACTCAGACAACAGAAAGACTTGAATGAGATATCAAGTGCCAGATGATTTTTTTCCACTTTAAGATCTTTTGAAATATCACCCACAAAATTAACTCTTAAGTATATATACACTACCTATTGTCAAGTGCTTTGGAGTGAGGACAGAAGAGTCTTGTTTAAGTAGAACAAGAGGCTCTCAGCTCCTTGGAAGAGAAAGGTTCAGAGAAGGTTGGGTTACACAGTTCCCAGCTGCATGGGAAAATTTCCTCATACTTTATGATTGCTTCCTGAAGTGGACATGCCATTACATGACATCCTCCAATAAATTAATAAAAATTTATTATTCCTTCCTGCAGCATCATGGCAAATGTTTCCTCATTATTCAGCAACGTTTTAAATTGATGGTGTCTTGTTACTGAGTCATAGCTAGAAAATGAAGGTAGACGACAAGTTCTGTCCTCCAGAAGCTCTGCACTTTCTTGTATAAAGGAGAAGCTGAAAACCAGTTTGACTCAGATTGGCCAACATTGACTAAAAAAATTATTACATATTTTAAGCCACTAACCAGATGCTTTATGGAAGTCCCCCAGACTGACAAGAAGAGCACAAATTGGACATGAAATAGGCAGAAATTTGGAAAATCTGATTCATAATTTCACAGCCCTTTCTCCCTAATTACTTAAAAGTCCTTCCCTAGCTGTGACTGAGATTTCAATTCACTTGTGCTCCGAATTGTTCTCAGCTGAGTGCATCTCAGGGAGCTGCAGTTTGCAGATATTTAATTTAACCAACTTAATCAGTGGTTGTGTTGATCTACATCAGGAGCAAAAAGAATTTAGATGCTGAGGGAGCAGTTCAGACCGCTTGACTACAGCCAGAGGCATTCCCCTTGAACTGAACACCCTCTTGGAGAATGGTTCTATGAAAGAAACAACAGTACATAAAAGATTGTTGGTTGCCAAGAAAAATTACATGTATCCTTTCACTGGATGTGAAGCCCAGTCAAACTTTGAGAATTACAGATTTTTATTTATTTTGTTTTGTTTCTTTTTTTTCTTCCCCCCCCCCCCCCTTTAAAAAATATTTTTTACATTTTTTTTGTTTGGCCTCTGAATCAAGTTGCTGGGAGAAAGTAGGATATGGAAGAGAGGGAAAGGACGAAGATGGAGGTCAAAATACAAACTACTCTTTTAAATTTAATTTTTCTTTTTCATTGACTAAAGTAGTAGAGAAATTATTGAAGCACTTGACCTTTAGCCTTCATCTGTAGAAACAAAGTTTGCTTTCAAATCTCTCAGCCACCAACATACTGTAGAAAGAAAGGCATCCAGAAACTGGAAAGAAATAGGTTTGGGAATATTTAGAGAAGCTGGATATAATCTAATTCATAGAGAGAAAAGAAGTCAGCAGAGGTTGCTCTGTTGTGTTGCAGTGACACCAACAAGGCAACATTTAAAATGACTGTGAAAAAAACATTGTGTGACTGGGGAAGGTCACTGACAGCCTGACACAAGCTAAATTTTCACCTACCTTTAAGAAAGGAAAGAAAGAAAACAAAGTGTGCTGGTTTGAAAGACAGGTGTTTGCTAAGGAAAGCAGAAGCCTCCCTTTGAAATGAAAAATGTGATCCTTCCTTCCTACAGATTATTATGATTCTGAAATTAAGGGAGCTCTCAGGCAAAGATATGGGGGTAGGAATAACAATTCTTTACTAGTATATCTAACAAGACAAACAAGAACAACAGCAGCTATGAAATTAGCCACAAACAGAACAGTAACTCAGTCCCAGTGTTTTTTGGCTGCAGGCACCTTTTCCCTGAGCTGCAGTTCCCGGTGCTGGGGGCGGGCAGGTCCCGCAGAGCCGCAGGAGGGCTGGGGGTGATGGCAGAGCTGTCCCAGGGGGAGAGAGAGATGGAGAGAGAGCCCTCCGCTCACAGTGTGGGTCCCAATGCTCAGCAGAGTGCTGGATGGTGGCAGGTTACAGTGAGAAGGCAGCAGGGCAGGGTCCGACAGCAGTGAGGATGGCTCCTGGTGCTGGGATGGCAGTGATGGATCGGAGGCGGCGGCGGTGATCGTCCTTCTCGTCTGAACTCCGCGGGGGAAAATGGGACGAGCCAGAGCCTTCTGCTTCCTCTTCTGGATGTTTGAATCTCGCGGGGTTTCCCTCTTCTCTCTCTCCCCTCCCCCTTGTCACCAGGGCCCAGTCAACAGGTATCTTAGCATGACAATGGGGAAAATTCCACAGAGGGAAAAGGGAAAGAACTAATCCCCAACATTATCCACCCCAAATTTTCCCCTACCATCATGCTACATCAAATTAAAATCTTCAAATTATAGACGTCCATACAGTTACAGATACAGGCACAGTATCATAGGTAGTTCACCCTAAAACAAGGTCTCCTTGGGGTATGCATCTGGTCTCTCCATCCCTTTGCATCACCCACCAGGTACACCCTGGCCCTTGAGTGAAAAACACCCCCCGAATTGGATTGTCTTTGCTGGAGGCAGAGTTCACCCAAACAGTTTTTCCTAGCATACCTCTCATGTGCACCACTGGAACCTTGTACCCATCTGGTGTTCTCAAGGGCTCAGACTGGGCAGGGCCTGCTCGGTTAGTGGAACTTCGGGTGTTCACTAACCATGTGGCCTTTGGTAGATTAATCTCCCAGTTCTTGAAAGTCCCCCCACCCAGTGCCTTCAAGGTGGTTTTAAGCAGCCTATTGCACCGTTCCACTTTCCCAGCCGCTGGTGCGTGATAAGGAATGTGGTACACCCACTCGATGCCGTGTTCTCTGGCCCAGGTGCTTATGAGGCTGTTCTTGAAATGAGTCCCATTGTCTGACTCAATTCTCTCAGGGGTACCATGTCTCCAAAGGACTTGTTTTTCCAGGCCCAGGATGGTGTTGCGGGCAGTGGCATGAGGCACAGGGTAGGTCTCCAACCATCCAGTGGTGGCTTCTACCATGGTCAGCACGTAGCACTTGCCTTGGCGTGTCTGAGGCAGTGTGATGTAGTCAATCTGCCAGGCCTCCCCATACTTATATTTGGACCACCGCCCCCCATACCAGAGGGGCTTCACTCGCTTGGCTTGCTTGATGGCAGCACACGTCTCACAGTCATGGATAACCTGGGAAATACTGTCCATGGTGAGATCCACCCCTCGGTCTCGTGCCCACTTATAGGTAGCATCTCTGCCTTGGTGACCTGAGGCATCGTGGGCCCATCGAGCCAGAAACAACTCTCCCTTGTGTTGCCAGTCTAAGTCTATCTGTGACACCTCTATCCTTGCAGCCTGATCTACTTGCTCATTGTGTCAGTGTTCCCTTGGTTAGTGTTTCCCTCCCTGAGTTGACGCATCTGCGCTGCCAGGGCAGAAGTGGGTTTCCCATCCCACCTTCTCATGTCTTCCCCATGGTCACGCAGAAAGAACCACAGGTCAGCTCGTGGGGTGTATCCTCTCTCCCTAGCTGGGGGACATTGGGCTCTAACTCTGGGATCTGTGACTCGCACTGGTGCTGCTCTGACCTTCCTCATCTCCTCCCTCATCTCTCTCATCTCCTGTTTGAGTTCCCTAATCATGGCAGAGACCTGAGCCTGCATTGGGCCATTCATTATACTCTCAAAATTTCTGAGATTATTGTCAACAGAACCCACTGTCTCGTGGTTGGTGTCAGCATTAATGGCTGCAATGAATGTGGTGTACTGAGATGGCCCCAGGTGTGCCAGGTTCCACAACATCTGCCCTGTGCACCTGACCTTGTCGGGGTCATTGTCATGTTGTCCACCCCTCCCAAAGAGTACCTCCAGTATTGCTACTTCTCTCAGCTGTTGGATCCCCTCCTCAGCGGTCTTCCAGCGCATTCTATGGTGGTGCTCCTGCATTCTCTCTCTATGGACAAACCTCTCTCTTACACTCATTAAAAGCTGCTCCCAGAGGGAAAGGGGGCCTGGTTCCCTTACAAATACGTGATCCACACCTGAGCCCTGGGTCAGGGGCCCCAAATTCCTTGCCTCAGTACCATCCAGCTGCACACCTGTACTCATAAGGTCCCAGACCTGCAGTAACCACGTTGTAAAAGCCTCACGGCCCCTTCGTACAATATCTTTACGCAGATTACGGAGACTCTCGTATGGCAGGGACTCTGTGACGATCTCAACCTCTGGCTCCCCTGCTGGTTGTGAGGGCCCTGCTTTCTGATCATTATTATTCAGGTACTTTGTTTTCACCTTACACTTTCCAGTTTCCACGGGGGCAACTGCTGCTGGTTGTGAGTGCCCTTACAGTTCAGCTGGAACCTGAAGAGATGTAACATCTGTGGGTTCCACTGCTGCACCATCAGGTTCTCCCTCTTTAAGGCAGGTGGAGAGTTTCTCAAGAGCTGGGGAAAGGTACTCCTTCAGCATTTGGCCCATCTCCTTCACTAGAAACCCCACCCACTCTGGATGGTTCCTTTCTGAGGTGAGCTCTGGGGCAGAATCAGGCTCAGGGGCAACATCCTTAAACTCTGGGGCAGAGCCAGGCTCTGGGGCAGAATCCCTACTTCTGGGGGGACGTATCAGGGTTGTCATCCAAGTCAATCTCCCCTCATCTCAGAATGTTAAATAGAACAGGTTTACAAGGCCTATTAGCAATGCCAGACACTGTATGACATCATTACTACTTAGAAGATATTTGAACCCTTCAAAAGCTGGTGGAGCAGACCCAAAAAACTGTGTAAGGGGTTGGGACAAAATTTTTCCTGGTGTCATATCCTCATAGTATGTACCATTATTAAAGTAACCCCAAAAACATAGAGTTATAGTGTTTTAGCCCTGAATCCATGTGCCCACCTTCCAGAGGAAGTTAAAAATCCATTCATTTCTCATGTTATCAGCCCACAAAATGAACTGGATAATAGTTACAGCAGCCTGAGTTATAGGACCCATGTTCAAGTAAGGGATTGTAAATGGGAGAGATGAAGCTGTGGCCACATGGAGCCCAAACCACGGTAAGCTGGACAACATGATGCCACCTAACACAAAACTGAGGTAACTCAAGAACTGTTATTCCTTTTTTTCACCCTTTCCTTTCAATGCCCTCGGGCCTCACGTTGGTCGGCCAAAGTCTGTCCTGGTTTAAAAGACAGCTGTTTGCTAAGGAAAGCAGAAGCCTCCCTTTGAAATGAAAAATGTGATCCTTCCTTCCTACAGATTATTATGATTCTGAAATTAAGGGAGCTCTCAGGCAAAGATATGGGGGTAGGAATAACAGTTCTTTACTAGTATATCTAACAAGACAAACAAGAACAACAACAGCTATGAAATTAGCCACAAACAGAACAGTAACTCAGTCCCAGTGTTTTTTGGCTGCAGGCACCTTTTCCCTGAGCTGCAGTTCCCGGTGCTGGGGGCGGGCGGGTCCCGCAGAGCTGCAGGAGGGCTGGGGGTGGTGGCAGAGCTGTCCCAGGGGGAGAGAGAGATGGAGAGAGCCCTCCGCTCACGGTGTGGGTCCCAATGCTCAGCAGAGTGCTGGATGGTGGCAGGTTACAGTGAGAAGGCAGCAGGGCAGGGTCCAACAGCAGTGAGGATGGCTCCCGGAACTGGGTCCGACAGCAGTGATGGATCGGAGGCGGCGGCGGCGATCGTCCTTCTTGTCTGAACTCCGCAGGGAAAATGGGACGAGCCAGAGCCTTCTGCTTCCTCTTCTGGATGTTTGAATCTCACGGGGTTTCCCTCTTCTCTCTCTCCCCTCCCCCTTGTCACCAGGGCCCAGTCAACAGGTATTTTAGCATGACAATGGGGAAAATTCCACAGAGGGAAAAGGGAAAGAACCAACCCCCAACACAAAGGTAACCAAACATGGGTTGGTCAGCATCTTTTCTGTCCCTAGAAAGATCACAAAGTCCTTTCTCTGAGTTTATTATATTCACAGGCATATGAAGAAAAGAAGGTTACTGTGAATGGTTAGTATACCTCTAGAGAGGGCAACTCAAAGCTCACCAAGTTGATGAATTCAGTGGGGTTTATACATATTTTCCCTGTAACACACTTCAAAGAGCTGCAAAAAGCTGACTTTGATGAAAAATTAGAAGTTAAGGTCGCTGTCGTGCAGCTGAATAGCTCTTTGCCCAGCTCCCAGAAACCCTCACTGTGGAAACTCTTGGGCTGATGTCTCCATTTGGACCAAGTGCTCTCTGCCCTTGTGCCTGAGGGCTGATGTGACTGCTTCAGACAGCTATTCTTTGGAGATATTAGGGTTAGCCACTTAAATGATTATTAGTATTAGTCTATCCTATGCCAAGTAGGGAGTAAACAGTGGAGGGTGGACTCATCTGCAACTCTGGTAGCCTGAAGGCATTCTGCCTTTGTTGGATTGGGGGACAGACAATGTCTCTGTGAGAAAATTATATATACAGAGCATAAGAGATCCTCAGTTGGTTAGAAACTTCCTGTGTCCTTATCTTGATACTGTATCTCATTGACCCACGATCTTCCAAACGTGAGGTAAGTTCCTCAGTATCCTTCATAAGATATTGTAAAAACTCAATCCTTGTTAAAAAGTTAAAACATATCTATACTTTTTGTATGTTTCCTCCATCTTCCAGAAGTGTTAGAGTAGATCCCAACCCTTCAGAGGTCAAAGACACTCTGTAGATTTTGTGGGGGTTGTGAAGAAGTTTGTAACAAACCATTTTGACTAGAAAATCATCTCTTTTAGCAGACTATTTATATGGAAAGAAGTGAACTGACTGCATTACTAAATAATAAATGGTTTTCTGATCTATTGTGCAGGAATGGCTGTCACTTTTATTTATTTGTTTATTGTTATTGTTGAAGGGATGGATAATGAGATGAAGATGATGAGATGAAAAGAGATAATGGGGCAAAAAAAGAGTCAACTTTGATTTTCTTTTCTTCTTCCTCAGGTAATTTTGTGCTCAGTATTAGTGCATAATACTTACTGAAGATCTGCTATTGTTACTGACACATCTTTATTGGTTTTCTTCATTAATTGGATATAAGAGAAGAAAAACCTCATCTTATGTTCAATCTGTAATTCATCCTGAGATCATCCTTGTAAATTTGAGTAAAAACTAGGGTTTGGTTTTAGTTTGTGGATTTTTGGGGGGTTTTTCTTCGTTGTTTTTTTGTTTGTTTGTTTGTTTTGTTTTGTGTTTTGTTTGTTTGGTTTGTTGTCATTGTTGCTTTTTTTAAAAAAAGGAAATCTTTTTACTTTAATCAATTATTTAAATGATACCTTTTACTCTATGAGTAACACTCTTGATTTTTCTGTCACTACATGTTCATATAACCCCATGAGCTCTGAATAACGTTTCATTGTTTTTTTCTCTCTGACCTGGCTGTTTTCCACCTGCCCTGTACCTCACCAAGTGCCAGCTATCAGAGTCATCTTCTGGTTACTGTGTGAGAACTGTCACATGCTGGTCCCTGAGACTGCTCTGGGATGAACCATCTCAGTCACCAGGTTGCACTCTAAAGGCAACTGGAACACATCTTGTGCCTCGTGCTCTCTGATTGACCTAATGGTGGGTGTTTCCATGAATCTCATTTATAAAAAAAACCAACCTGGAGTGTGTGATTTGTAAAACTTTGTCATTGGAAAAGAGCTTCTGAGTGATAGCTGGCAACCCCACTTCCTTCTGATGACCTTCTAGTGTTACCTGACAGAGTGACAATCCTGCAATATAGTCCTGTGTCAGCAATCCCCTCATGCAGGCACATGTTGAACAGCATTACCCAAAGACTGCATCTTCTGTTATCTACCTGTTATGTCAGCAGTTATTAATGACGTTATGCAATTTTCCTAAGTACATATAAATTGCTACCATTTAACAAAGTTTTTGCTGTTATTGCCACCTATAATTGTTTTCCTAGCTCACATAATTCATTATTCACAGGCCACAACAGACTGGTAGAAAGGTATATCTGGGTCAGGTTTGTCACAGATCATTATTTATTAGAGAATACAGATATTTTTAGGAAAAGGAGTGCCCAGTTCAACTGTCATTGGACTCTGAAAGTCAGCCATCACCAGTCATGTGTGCTCAAGGTCTTCCTTGAAACACTTTTCTGTGGGCAATGAACTGCACAGCAGGGTAGATACTATCTAAAGAAAACATAAGTCTATAAATCTACAATCGCGTATATATGCCCAGAGCATTAATGAGAAATAGCATTTCCCCAAAAGCTGCTTTCTGCTCTTGCTTTTCCATGTAAGATACATCTGACAATACCAAGTTTCCATCTTCATTTCAGGTGAACTGTGTGTTCACAAACTATTTCTAACCTATGAGAAAGCAGTCTCATCTTTGCCATCAAATCAGTGGAATCTAATTCAAGTTTCACACATGACACTTTCATCACCCTTCAGCTCCTAGCAAAGCAGTCTTAATATATGAGAAGGTACCTTGTTTTTTATACAGTTTTCTTCCCTCCAGACTGTAGTCTTTTTACTGGGAATGCATAGGAAGGCCAATTACTGACAATTGCAGTACTGTCTTTGGCTATGCTAGCAAATCCTCACAGTAGTAAATCTGTCCAGAGAATAGATGCACTTTGGTTTTATACCTACTATCCTCACTGGAAGTTTATCTTACAAAATACATTTATTCTTGCAGATGTCTTTTCTTTCATTGCAACTTTTGTTATTGGACCCTGGAAAAGAGATTGTCTCTGTTGTTGCTGAGCCAGCACATTACCTTGTTATTCACAGTGTATCAAATATACAGAAATGTTGGTTATATTAGAAGCACATTTTTTTTTAGGACAACAAATGTAAAGTAAATTGGGAAATGAGGCAAATTGTGTTCCTTGTCAAGACAACAAGAACAACAGGGATGGGAAATAAAAGGCAACTCTGTTGATGCCACAAGATTTTCTAGGTTATTTTTTTATGTGCTTCAAGGTTATTATCAACTGATATTGTAGTTACTAAAACAAATTTATCAGCTCAGCTGCAGTTTTATCAAACTTCACAGTTATCCATATGTGTTGATCAGTAATTAACCCAGAAATAATTAAATGTTCTAATGATAGATATTCATATGAATTTTAAAAATAATCTTAAAGAGGTCTATCTAGAAAAAGGGCTCACTTCCAGTTTTATAATTCAAACTCTGACTTAAATATCACCAAAACATAGATTTGTGTGTCTGCTCCGAAGGGCAACCTTATGTTGTCCTTTCTCTTACTTCTATTTCTGAGCCTTATGCTAGGCCACAAAGCTGCTTCTGGTCCTACTCCCACAAAAGACTGTGACATCATGCACAACCCATGACAAATTGTCCCAATGGCAGGAGAAAGAGAAGGTCAGCGTAAACCTCAGACGCTGGAGACACTGCTTTGGCATAAATTCCTGTAGCTATGCAATGAGGAAGATGTGTCCAAAACTAAATTACTTGCTCTCAAGATTCTTCCAAGGATCATGCAGCTGCTTAATTATTAAGCACTATGAGTACTCCCACTGATGTCAATATGGCTATTTATAATGAAGAAATTCAAGAGTGTTCATAATTCTTCAGGATAAGGGTTATTATGATAAAATGATCGTGGGAAAAGTAATTTTGGGTATAATCATATTTATTTAGGTGTCTGTCTTAAAATATTATTATATTTTCACTGGCTAATATAACCTTAAAATGTAATTTTAACTCTGAATTTCCTCATTTATAACATTTGGGTTTTGGGGTTAGAGGCTCCTTCTAATGCATTTTGTCTTAAATTATTGATGTGCACTGTCAACCTTAGTTCCATCATCTACTGTGGTATCTCATCTGCATGATTATGCAAGTTAATGAAACTCATGAGAAGGTATTATGAACATTTAAATTAATTTATATGTGTTTTATATTCAGAGGAACATATTGTATGGAGAATTGAAAAGTAAAAGCAATTCCTATAGAAGTTCAAATATCTTATTTATAAGAAGGATATTAAAGCAGCCGAATTAAACTAATATAAAATTCACAACACTTTTTTACAATTTTTAAGATACCGCTTACAGTATCCAAAAGAACCAGTATTTGTATGTCCTATTCTGTGTATTACGTAGATATTTAAGCTTGAAAGATGGGCTCAGTAGCCTATCAGGTTAACTAAAGAGCATTATTAAAAATACATATATTTCAGTTCATTTTCTATAAATACATTTTCTTTGTTATCCTTTCATGGATGCTTTCTTGAGCAAAAATTCTCCTGTTTCCTTTCTGGTTTTTTTTCCCTGCTTAATTGGGAAAAGAACATTGTCAGCAATTTGAACAATTTCAGCTAGTTTGAAAAAGCACATATTTTTTAACAAATATCTTTCATCCTGATTTGAACTCTAGCAATTATAATTAACAAATTTCTCCAGAAAGTATTCCTACAGAGTGCCAGTTGACTTCCACCTGATCTGCAGTTTGTTGGTAGTTTAATACAGTAATACCCTGAGCCAAAACTCTTCATGGAGTACCTAAAGGACATTCCCATCATGGGCAGGGAACAGCTGCAACACACAATCTATTCCAGGGGATGGGGCAGCCAGCACAAACAGATATAAGTGGGACTGGAAAGAGAACTATTGTAGAAAAGTTGAAGACTTTCTCTTGGAAAAATGCCAAACAATAGGCAGAAATACCTAATTTCTACAGGCTATAAGCCACAGCCAATACTACAATAGAAGAAAATCCCTATTCGACAGCTAGCTATTAACATCAGACAGGCTTTAAAAAGTTGGCTGCTGGTAGGTGGGAAAATTTTTTGAAGACCAGAAATTAAAAATTATTTCTAAGTGCATTCTACAGATTACTACTTTCAGGTTAGTAACTCATAGGAACATACTGGTGAAGTCTCCCAAACAATGTGCTGAACTTAAAACAGGCCACTGCTTGCACTCTGTAACTCACATGCTGTTATTTAGTATCAAGTGTGTCTGTCAACATGCTAGTTCAAGCATGATTTTAAACTATTGTACAATTTATATATGGAGCATAGCTTTCTTTTTTGCAGTCTGAACTCTGAACTAATAAAGTGCATGATGTCTGGAACACATGAGAATGAAGAATTTTTTTTTTTTCCATTAGATGATCACAGATGCTGTATAAATTTTTGAGGAGGCAGTGAAACCTCCTGTTGCAGGCTGAAATATTGAAAGCATTTTCAGCAATATTTGCTAAGTTAATATCTACAAAGAAGCTTTGCCTAGAGAGTAATTAAATTGAAAATCTTCAATCAGAACATCTAATACAGAAACTGAATTTATCCTATCTCCAACTTATATTTTTGATAACCAAATCTGGTGGGAAATCCAAGAAGAAAACTTGGGGTGTGTCCTACATACATGTCAGGTCTTTTCCTCTGCATGTGTGCAAGATGATTAACAGAGACTAATTCACCTAATGAGCAATAAAGCTTCACATTCCATTTTCATTGTAATTTGCAGTTGAAGATTTTACCTTTAATGTATGACTTTTTTCCCTAGGATTTCCTGAGCCATGAAATCAACTTGAACTATTTATCACAGAGCAGAACTATCTGACCAAGCTGATATCACACCAGATCAATTACAGAATCATAAGAAGCATGAAATTTTCCCTTTTGCTCTTGAAGGGATCTAAATATAAAAGTTTTCCTGTGACATTTTGAACACTGATACTTCTATACTTGCAGTCAAATCAATAAGTAGAATATATTCCATTAAGATCAAAGCTGACCATGGATGTAAAACCTGCCCAAAAATGTTACAAAACCAAACCAAACCAAACCAAACCAAACCAAACCAAACCAAAGCAAACCAAAAACCTAGCATCTTTGTAAATTTTAAATAGATTAAACACGTTGAGAATAAGTACATAAAGATTTCGCTTAAAAGACCAAGTGGTACTTAACATTTCTCACTTTTACCGAAGTGTCATTTCCCATATGTTGGGGGTTAGTTCTTTCCCTTTTCCCTCTGTGGAATTTTCCCCATTGTCATGCTAAGATACCTGTTGACTGGGCCCTGGTGACAAGGGGGAGGGAAGAGGGAAACCCCTCGATATCCCAAACATCCAGAAGAGCAGATGGAAGGCTCTGGCTCGGCCCCATTTTCCCCGCGGAGTTCAGACGAGAAGGACGATCGCCACCTCGGTCCCATCCCTGCCATCCTAGCACCAGGAACAATCCTCACTGCTGTCAGACCCTGCCCTGCTGCCTTCTCGCTGTAACCTGCCACCATCCAGCACTCTGCTGAGCACTTGAACCCACACCGTGAGCGGAGGGCTCTCTCTCCATCTCTCTCTCCCTCTGGGACAGCGCTGCCATCACCCCCAGCCCTCCTGCAGCTCTGCGGGACCCGCCCGCCCCCAGCACCGGGAACTGCAGCTCAGGGAAAAGGTGCCTGCAGCCAAAAAACACTGGGACTGAGTTACTGTTCTGTTTGTGGGTAATTTCATAGCTGTTGTTGTTCTTGTTTGTCTTGTTAGATATACTAGTAAAGAACTGTTATTCCTATCCCCATATCTTTGCCTGAGAGCTCCCTTAATTTCAGAATCATAATAATCTGTAGGGAGGAAGGATCACATTTTTCATTTCAAAGGGAAGCTTCTGCTTTCCTTAGCAAACACCTGTCTTTCAAACTAGGACACCATACAAATTGAAAGTCCAGATACTTTAGAGGAATTCAGGCCCTGATATGAGCTAAAGGCTTGCATTTAAAAAGCATGCAAACTTGGAGGGGCAACTCTCTATACGATGGGAAAAACCTTGAGAGGAGACTGGACTGAAGGATATTTGTTGTTGGGTTATTTTTATGTATAAGATTGCTTCCAAAACTTGCTCTGTTGACATTATAGCGAGGCTGGAGTCCAATCTGTGACGTGAACTTACAGTACCAATAAATGATTCCTCATGCAGTGCCTTTGCATGTATCCCAAGAGGAGTGCCATTGCATCTATACCAAGAACATATGATATAAGCCAGTACTGAAGTGAAAATGGTGCAGTTGCTCTGACGAGACCCAGGACAAAATAACTCAGTTCAGTAGCGTATAACTGTGGCTCCACCTTTTCTCTATAGGGTTGAATCACACCTGGAACAAGATCAAATTTACCTTTAATTCACAACTCACAGTGGAAGCACTGCATCTTCTGCACAAATATGTATTATAGCAGCTTTGTTAACCAAAATGGCATCCTATTTTGCAGACTGTTGTCATACTTTAAATGAGTCCTTTCAGAGAAAAGATTAATTTGCTTTGTATTTTTACCCTGTGCTTCATAATGGCACCCCTGTATTATCTATCTGTAAGACACTACAGAAATAAAAATATGAATAACTCTCAAAAACAAGTATTCAACAGAGAGTATCAAACCCCAAGATATTTATCTCTCTCTCATAGGGTATGAGTGGTATGGTAGCAAAATAGACATTTCTGAGAACACTAGTGAAATGTTTTTCCAATTCTCCTCATAAATGAGTCATAAGAAGGAGAGGATATACAGTCAAGAAACAAAATCAGTTTGAAAGAAAATATCTCTTGTAGAGATCTTCAGGAAATAATTCTGTATAATGTACTGGGCCCCAAATCTAGCTTTAATATAAACACATAATAATTAAATAAAAGATTGAAGGGTCTCATTTTTTTGCAAAGAAAGGACCCTGCAATTCTAAAGGCAGCAGTAATCATATACTGAAATTATTGGATAAATTTTTGCTTTGAAATACAAAAGAGAAATATTTGAGTCACTAGAGAGTCCTGTTGATTTCCATGAGACTGATGTTATTGTAAGATACTTGTGCATGAAATGAAAATTGACATTAAATTACATGACAAACAAAGAAGGGAATGTGGAAAGAGTGTGTACCAAAACATTTTCTCCATCATCATAGATGTTGGAATGATGGTCTGGAAGGTAGCAGGACAACCCTGAGGTTTTACTGAATGCCTAAGATGTGACACTATTAAAGAGAAAAAGAGTAGAAAAAGAGTAGAGATATCACAAAGGATGTTAGGAATACATTTATGAGTATTGCTTTGTAATTGCACTTTTGGGATACCTTTAATTAGTGCACAAAAACATGGATTATTCTCAACTGAATAAAGTTTTTAAACCCATTAATGACACATTTCTAAAGGTATAGAAAGGGAAAAAAGTAGAAACAAATAGAGGAATTACAGATAAAAATAGTGAGATAGATTTCTGTTGGTTTTATTGTGCTCATCTCGACTGAAATAAAATTTTCCAGTTGTGCCTGACGTGCATAAACCTTAGTTTTGTTAAAAGTCAAGATTCAAAGTTGTGAGACAAATTCTGTTTGCTGTAATGTTATTATTCAAGCAGCTCCAAACAAAAATTGATAAATCTCCATTTTAGCATTCACTTTTGAGTAGGAATTTTCTAGACTGAAGTTGAAGCAAAATACTAAACCAAAATTTTTTATAATGTATTTAATCTTAGTGACTTCCGTTTTTGTTGAGAAAGACAATTTGATGACAAATAGAAAGATAAAAACACATGGGGAATTTGTTGATTTTAGGTGAATGGTGTAAGGAAAAAAAAAATTAAATGTTAGATTATCACTGTAACAGGCAAGTGGCAGTACTGCAAACGTATTGCAAAAGTTTCTTTCCTGACACCTAAGAGAAGTAACTATGGAAATACACTTAATGCAGGCTGGTGCAGTAACAAATAGATATCAGCCAGGGCCTGTCCACAAGAAAGCAAAGCTCTCTGCTCACCTCGGGCTGGTGCCCACGAAGCAATTGGAAGCTCTTTTTTCCTCCTCAGACATCAGTGGGAGTTGTACCTATCTCTGCATGGACGTTTATCCAGACTTGCTCTGTTGAGGCACAGACCCTGTGCATTTGCCTGTTGTCTCTCAGCATTCTGGGGGATGAAGTGCCAAGAGATGATACACTGAAGCTCAGTTTGCTTTTATTTCCACCTAGGAACAGCATCTGCTTACATGAGTACAGAGGCTTGTAGCGACCAGCGATCATCCCCCTGTGCTCGGCACTGGTGAGGCTGCGCCTCAAATCCTGTGCTCAGTTCTGAGGCCCTCACTACAAATAGGACATCGAGCTGCTGGAGTGTGTCCAGAAAAGGGAATGAAGGGCATGGAGCACAAGTCCTTTGAGAAGTGGCTGAAGAAGCTGGGAGTATTTAGCCTGGAAAAAAGGAGGCTGAGGGGAGACCTTACCACTCTTTACAACTACCTGAAAGGAGGCTGCAGCAATGTGGGGAATGGGTCTTCTCTCACAGGCAACGAGCAATGAGCAGAAATGTTGTAAAATTGTGCCAGGGGATGTTTAGATTGGATGTTAGGAAAAATTTCTTCACTGAAAGGCTGAACAAGCATTGGAACAGGCTGCCCAGGAAAGTGGTTGAGTCACCATCCCTGGAGGTATTTAAGAGGTGTGGATGTGGACTTAGGGACGCAGTTTAGGGGTGCACTTGGCGATCCAGGGTTAGCAGTTGGACTCAACAATCTTAGAGATTTTTTCCAAACTAAATATTCCCATGACTCTGCAATTTTACAGAACTGAGGAATAATAATAATAAAAAAAATAATTAAATACAATTTTAAAAGGCAGTATTTTATTTTACACAAAAATAAAGCAGAACTTCACCTTTAATAACGTGGCGCTAGGAGTCAGGCCTAGGTTTTTGCTACCTAAGTCATCTTTGGAGATCTCTGAAGGACCACCCTGTCTCATTTCATAGACCCTGGAACACCTTAACAACTGGGCCAAAATTTACTCCCAGCTGTTCTATTTGTTCAGGCCTCAGTCCACATTAACTGTTTATCCACAGTCTTACTGTCTTTTTTAAGATCTGGAATACCTATCAGCTTAAATACTGCACTTAGGCCACACAGTGAAGAGAGCTTCCTTTGATTTCTGGAGTCCAATCTGTGAAGTGAACTTACGGTACCAATAAATGATTCTTCATGCAGTGCCTTTGAATCTATCCCAAGGGGAGTGCCATTGCATCTATACCAAGAGCACAGAACAATAACAGCAAAATGGTCAGCTAGTGAGGGCATCAAATCTACATTATAATGGAAAAAGTAACATCCACCTTTGTTCAAAGTTAAATTCCAGGATGCCTAAACATATTTTGATTTAAATATCATTGAAAAGTGATCCTCATCTAGCAGACAACCCCCCTAGATCACACTATTATTTATTGAAGGTAGAAACAAGGGTGAGTGCATGGCAGTATAATTATTACAATGTTATAAAATGATATAACATTTTATTTCAATGAATATCAAGATGCTTTTGGATATTAGTTATTCATGCCACTTGACTCCAAAATGCACCTTGCTGAATTATTATCACAAGTCTGTGTAGTCTGCCTTCCCATGTCCTTTAGACTGGTAGTGAGCTTTGAAGTAAGACTTGTGGTCACCTCTTTTTACTTGTTACTGTTCACATTGCAGAGCAGCTCTGGTGTATCCAAGGTGGATTGCACTGAGATGTCACCAAACCAAAGGAAGTGTTCCAGGAACACACTTCATCTGCTCCCATAACAGATAGACGTGCAGTTCCTGGATCTAGTATACTAAAGCAACTCCCCAGCACATGACAACACATGAAAAAAAGTATTTGTTCTGGGTCCTGAGTACTTTTTAGCCCACTAAGCACAGCTTTGCAGACCCAGCACACTGCACCAATTTCTCATTCATGCATTGCTCACACAGCTGACCCAACTCACAGGCTCCACCCCATTGCTGTGAAACTTCTTTGCCTCAGGAAGGACACTGCTTCCCTATATTTGATGCCAAAGAGAGGCAAGCTGTTACTCGTTATTTTTCTTTTTCTTTTTTGCTGTCATATTTTTCCATGAACATACCACCAAAAAGACAAACAATGAAGGAGAGGAAAACAGCTCCTCTTTTTACTGTTTAAAATGCCATTTCCTCCATGTCACTTCAATTTTAAAACATGAGGTGTAAGGTTATAGAGAACATTGGTGTTTGTCTTGAATCTCTGCCTTTGTTTTGGATCAAAAATACAACACTGAGGCCAAACACAATACTAAACATTCACCACTGAGGTCACTGATCTGCAATTTGTTGCAGTGACAGATCCAATATTGTGCTTGGGGAACAGACTGGATGGCTGTTAATGCTCTATTATAGGCACAGTTGGGAAATTGGCTGAGCACCAGGTAACTGGAAGAACTGGAGCTTATTGCACAAGTCCAAGGGTGTTTTAACTTGTGATTTGATTGCTAACATGGGGAGAGCTTTTAAAATGTTAATTGATTTTTTTTATAATAACATAAACCATCTGTAGCTTTGAACTTAAATTTAACTTCTTTAATTAATTCTAATCCTTCTGCTACAAGAACTGTCTGTCACACATCAGTCTCTTCAATCTATTTTTGGTTCAGTTTGTCACATCATTTAAAGCCTTGACCCTACCATAGCCAGGTTTTAATTAACAGTAAAATAGTTCTAGAGGAAACTGTATGGAGCATTAGGAGTTGAGTGCAGACCTGTCCAGACAACATAGAAAGATCTGACATATATTTTGTTTCTTACCAATGTATTTGTGAAAAATAGGATATTCCATTTATCTCTGGATTTTCTATGACAAATTTTAAGCCATGGCTTAAAATCCTGTTTTACTGTGGAAAGTTCTCCTCTTGGCCACACACTGTACTGTGTGTCAGATTCTGAGAACTGTCAAGACATTGACAAACAATGCAAAAAAAAAAAGATAAAAATTACTGGGAGGTATAGGGTGGGACAAATAAATAAAATAAATACAAGGTGTAGAAGAAATCCGCTGACAAGATGATAAATCATTTAGCTCTGGAGCAGAAACAGACTAGCTGGAGGAAGAGGAATGTCAAGGGCAAGAAATCAAAGATAGGTTGTGAACAAAGTTGTTACTGTGCTCATTATCATATTACTACATGTAGACAAAGAATGTCTGTAGGGCTAGTGATTGCTGTGTGGAAAAACGAACAAGTAAAACTTCAAGGGATACTTTTGGCTGAAAACCCCTAACTGCTTTATTTAGGCCATAGTAACTCTTAGGCAGATATAATGCTGTGTTTAATGATAATTTGTAAAATTAATCTCACTACAAGTATAGAAAAAATAACACTCTTCTTCCAGAAAAGGCATAAAGTTAAGTGCCAATCTCTTGGAGGAGTTATTACTTATGGCAATATAATGATTAAAATGTTATTAAATGATATAACATTTTATACCTATGAATATCCAGATGCTTTTGGATATTAATTATTATTAATATTGTTAATATTTTAATTAATAATATCATTAATACTTATTATATAAATATGTTAAATTTATACTCAGTTAAAGGAGGATGTTAGATTAATCAAGACCTGATAGAATATCATTTTTGGAAAAACATGTACTGGAGATATTCCAAATTCATGTAACGTGCAATGCAGTTTACAAAAAAACCTCACACAGCATATCTACCCTCCACACTTTTGGAGATGCTGACAAATGTCTGTTCTGATGGAGCAAAAAGCAGTAGAGTGTCAAAGCTGCCACCAAATTCAATGTGATATCTGCAGTTCCAAGAACAGTTTGAAGATCTGAGTCTTCATACTGAAGATAATACTGAGATGTAAGAACGGTGTAAAGCAGACTGCAAAGTGAAAGAGCTGGATTGTATGCTTTTAAGGAGTTGAGATTTCTCCAAATCCAAGAGGATCAATAAGTGCTTCAAGCCCTGTTACAGCAGCTTTTTAATCTCATCTGATTTTTCAGCAATTGTAATTTTAATTAAGCATTCCTAAAATTCAAAGGGAGAGAGAGTCCTCTAGAAATGATGTAAAGTGGGCAGGCAAGCAAACTGTAGACACACAGAAATTGTGAAGGTACTGCTACAGGCAAACAAATGCAATTGAGAAGAAACTTTCACAAAATTGTACTAAAATTTGCTGTGGTAGGTCCATTCCTGAATGGTACTTCATTTATATAGCATAACTCAATCTAATAAATTTATGCCCACAAAGGCTAAAATCTGCAGCATCCAACACTAAACAACAGACTGGTAGATTTGAATCTTGGTCAGACAAGCGCAAGATTTTGAAAAATTCCAGTTCCACATCAAGATGATGAGGTGACCTCTCCTTGTCTTACTCCTTATTTTTTCCCTTCTCTCATGGCAAATGAAAGAAGGATTGACATCTTCCTTTGGAGAATAATCAGTAACTTGTTTGGCAAGCATGCAGCTGGAATGTGAAGTGGCTGGTTGAAGGTGCTGGTCTGATTTAGGCAGAAGAGAGATTTGAGCCTTCATTTTCCATACAAATGCATTATACACCAAAGTAATTGGTGCTTCTGGGACCACAGTCATTACCTTTTTTTCTGAACAGAAATTCTTTTCCAATTCCAAGAAACTTTTCTCAGATACAGTTTCATGCATTTGGTTTAGTGAACTGATATTTCTGACAAAACAAAGGGAAAAATTAATTTCTAGCCATTTCTGCTGTTAAAATGTTGTCTGTTTATAAAGAGGAATTGTTCCGTAAAAAAGAAGTGTTGAATGCTCTATGGAAGACAGTCTTGAATAGAGACACTGAAAGACTGCATAAAAAGAAATCATTTCAATGATAATTAAAAGGTACTAGTTTTACAAGTTGTGATGTGATTTGGAGTTATAGTCAAATGTGAAGCCTGTCATTCCCCTGCAAAATAACCGAAAAGATGTTTGCTCAGATTGCAAAATTTCTATAGAGTCATCCACATCAACACCCTTGGGTGATTGTGGAGCATTTTAATTGTACAGGTAGAAATGAAAACCAAATGAAATCACCCCTCAGTATACAGCTGGGTTAATGAAATCAAAGGGGACCTTCCAGTTTTACAAGGGCTTTAGAGCTACATTAAGAATCTGGTCCACGTGCCAGATGTAATATAAACTACTTGTGAATGGTTATTGTCTAAGGCACAGCTGATCCCAAGTGATTCTCATGAACAGTTTTTTCAGCAAAAACAGACATTAAACATGATGAGAAACTGTAACAGAATAATGAAAACTTTACAATAAGTAAAATGAGACCAAGAAGAGAGCGCTACATTCATAAACCTTATATGACAGCATGGAATTTGTTGAGAATGATCTAGAATGCTTACAGCTGTTTAGAGGATAATAAACAAAGAGGCTTGGGGATCCTTTAAAAGATGGCTACGGAAACAGTCTGAGACCAGCATGAAAACAGAGACTCCTGTTTCTGTGATTTCATAACAGTGTCATCCCAGACTACAAAAACTGTGGACCTACAAAAAGGGTTAGTGTTCCAAAAGATTACATGGGAAAACTTTTGCTCCCTTGTGTACTAAAGTATTATAAAAGAGAGTAAAATTAAATAACATGTACTAAATCTTCATGTGATGAAATCAATTGTATTTTCTCATAGAGAACAGCCAAGAGACATTTGGTTGATCAGTCCAAGCATGTCTAACTTTGAACTTCACATTGCCCCCGCACCCAGCAATTTTGCAAAATGATATTACCATCGTATTATGGAAAAATAATAATGTGCCAGAAGAGGGGACAAGGCCACACTTTTTACAAACCTTGTCAGCATGTTCTGTGGCTGTCAGAAACTGAGGGAGAGTTCAGCATGATGAGGACTCAGGAATTTTAACCATAGTTATGTGGAATTAATGAGATTATTTTCCTGCTAGCATTTTAATGATGCTGTCCATATTTCTGGTGATTTTAAAATTGACCCAGACTTGAATTCTGGTCACTATTTCTTTTAATGGCTCAGCATATATTTGTACTTTACTAGCAAATGTAGAACATGGACTTTACCATACTCAGCCTAGAAACAGAGTCTGAAGAATATAGAAGAGAACACACAGAAAAGGATTTTCAAATAAGTAAGGTGCCAGCATTTCAAATAACATCTGCAGGTGCTGTTTGGCAAACTGTCTGATCTGGGTTATGTAAAGTATTTTGTGTTGCTTTATATTATAGCCATATACATATATATATATATGTCTCAATAATGTGTTTTCTACCAAAGCCTATAGACAAATAATGACTTGAGCACCTCTCCAGAATATTTGCACAGTTCTCAAGGAGTCATATTAAGACTAATCAGAAAAATACTTACTTGTCCTTGAAGACGTAAATATGCATTTTGATCATTAATAAATATTGCAAATAATTTATAGAATTATAGAATCATAGAATGGTTAGGGTTGTAAGGGACTTTAGAGACACTAGAGCTCCAAAACCCTTGCCATGGGCAGGGATGTAACTCACTAAATCAGGCTGCTCAGGGTCTCATCCAACCTGTATTGAATGTTTCCAGGAATGAGGCATACTCAACATCTCCATTGGGCAGCCTGTTCCATTGCTTCATTACACAGATTATAGTCTGAGAATTTACAACATTAACCCAAGGCCATGGTTTCCAGATTATGGTGCCTTCTCCTACTCTTTGAATTTAAAAAGAGAGTAACAACTGAGATTAAAAAAAAGACATATCTCCTTTCAGAACCGCTGATAGAAATATTAGGAATATGAAAGCAAGAAGATGACAACTAATTTTATCATAAAACCAATTAAATTCAACAAAGCTAAAAAGAAAGGAGAAATTAACAGATATGGCTGTACCAACATCTGTTTTGATCTTTTCATAAAAATGACAGCCACAGGCATCTTCATGTCTTGCACTGGAATGATTCTTCCTATATCATTCAGCATATGCATAGTCTGAAAAATACACAAAGGCTAGTATGGAACTGTAAAAATTTAAATTCTATCCCAGCACATCAATTTTTTCATTTTTTTGTGCAGCAAAAGTATTGTTACACCAACAGAGGACGTAGAAGCCACATCAGTCAATACAATGCATCCCTCATATGCTCTGTTTAATTCACTTTTAGACATTCAATAGCCCAGTAACCACCTGTGTGACATA
Organism: Cinclus cinclus; assembly: GCF_963662255.1. Lineage (NCBI taxonomy): Eukaryota > Metazoa > Chordata > Aves > Passeriformes > Cinclidae > Cinclus > Cinclus cinclus. Next base: position 36,732,420 of record NC_085046.1, on the reverse strand, counting down.
AACTAAGTCTGATGGGATTCATGATTATGGTGGATGTTAAAATACCTAATAAGATATTTTAATACCTTAATAAGTCCACCTAAAGGACTCTACTAATTCTGGGGGCTTTTTTCTGCTCAGATGGTGGATCCAATACGGCTTGCTTTTAAGGATATGAGACTTTGAACAAATCGTGCAAAGTAGGAAACTCCATCCAATTTACAGATTGGCCATTTTCCAGAAGGAAAAGAATTTCAAACTTGTCATATTCCCTCCTTTCTATTCTTCAAAATGGGATTAGTGGGGAGATTTATTTGGCCTTTCAAAGAAGCGGCATGTGCTATGACTCGAGCAAAGGGCAACTTAAACACAAGGTTGCAAATTTTGTATTGGTCTGTACAGTGGCTGTGAGTGTTGGCAGAAGTCATACTGGGGATATTCACAAAATGGAACTCACTGCAAACTGAAGTAAATACAGAGATAATATTAGCTAGAAATAGCCATTCAGAGAAAAGTTATTTAAACAGCTTCTGTGCATGTATTCAACTTGATGCAATAGAACAAGTATTGAATGTAATTAGCAGTCAGATATTTAGCCTGAGAAAAATGACTCTTGAAAACCCACCAGTTCTGCTACAAGTATCCTAAAATTACAGGGCAGAAAATGTTGCTAACAAAATTACCCTAGAAAGCTTATGCCTTCTTTCAAATATTGCATTGACTGAAAGCCATCTCTGTAAGAATGATGTCATTAGCATGTGTCATCTTTAGTAAATAGTATTTTCCACATAAATTATTATATACTTTTCTGTAAAACTCTTATGTACTGTTTGTTCTTTTATGCTAAATGGGGGAAGTAAGTAGTGCCTAAGAGTTGACCATCACTCTGAGTATTTTGAATTTTTTCGAAATGGGGCTCCCTGCCCTTTGTAGTCACCAGAACATCAGCAGCATGCATAAATCCTCACATGCCCTGAATGGGTGGGGAACTGCAGGTTATAACAACCCTTCAGCCAGCCTCCCACTGGCAGTAGCCTCCTTTGAATTTATCCTGGTAATTGCCTGCCAGCCCTTCTCCCCTATCCTGACAAAATGTAGGGACACAGCAGATTTTCCCCTAAGGGCCCCAGTCAGTCTTCACAACAAGGCACGGACAAACAAGATCTACTCATTTAGGTCCACTCCCTTGATCTTCCCCCTGCATCTAAGAGCAGAGAAGGGGAAAATGAGGAAGAGAAATTGAAATTATTCTGTTGATGCCACTTGCCTCTACATCTGAGTAAGGTAGATGGCAATCTCATAGGTATCCCATAATGTATAAGGTGATAGGCATTTATTTAGAGGCAGAACTTAATAACTGGATGAGAGATTTCTTTCCTTAGGAGGTTCAGAGCAATACTACAGACACATGTACCCTCTCATGAAAAAGAGGACTTCAGAAATCAGATGGCAAACTCAAACCTAGGCTGTAAACCTAAGAAAGAAAAAAATAAAATATAATAAAATAAACACCAAAACAAACAAACAAACAAAACCCAAAAATCAATCAATTAAAACCAAATCTATCAGGTCTTGGCAATGTTTCAGATGGTGCTGCAGTTACTGGAAGAACATGCTAAGTGTCTTCCTTGCCTGTTGGTCATTTGTCTGGAAACCATCTGTTCAAGTATGCATCTGCCATAGTTTTAGAGTGTTACAGAAAACCAAGACATAACAAGCCAATGAGACCAATGAAAAGGTGGAATTGAAGGCAATGGGAGAGGTCTGATTGAGAGAGGTAAGGACATAATATCAAAAAGAATACCCAAAAGGTACAGCAAACGCAAGCCAAATAATAAAATCTGATATTGCTGGTCATCTAAATTCTGTTATTTAACTTAGTTGCTCCAAATCCCTGCAATGTTTATCTCAAATAATTCTGAGAGCTAAAAACAAAAAATCAGTGAAAGAATTGCACTGTGCATAGCAAAGATAAATATGGTACAGATTCATTCCAAGCAGATGAACAGGCTGGGGTTCTGGGTGCTTGGGGCAGTTCTGCTGGAATGGCTCTGGGGGTCCTGGATGGCATCAATCTGAGCAAAACTTGTTCTGGACTGCATTAGCAAGAGAACAGTGGATCAAAGGATGTTTTTCCTCCTTTTTGGCCTCTTTGGCTGTGATGTGTCTCATGTGGTTTTCAAAAGTGCCTTAAAGGGCTTAAAAACGCCCCAGTAAATGCTTAGCACTTTAAAAAAAACATTTGTGGATGCTGTGTACTTCCCTACTGCATGACTCCACATTTAATCACACAGATTTTTTGCTTGATATTTAATTTTAGTCATTCATGGAGTTTTGCTCCTTTTTCTTTAACACTCACAGATCTAAGTAAGGAATAAATGCTGCCTTTAGAGAACAGGATGTGACCAGACAGTTCTGAGGATAAGTCACTGTGCTTTCTTTCACATCAGTAATTTAAATTCTCGAGTTTTCTTTAAATTCTCATGTAGCTAAGCATACTAAGAACAATGCCTACATGTTAAACTCCAAATCATATGAGATATTGTGTAAATATTTAGTTATGAATATTAACTTTCTTCAATAACATATTCCAACGGTCATATTTCCAAAACATCTTAAGAATTCGAGTTGAGCCTTTCTTTGAAACTATTTTGTTTTCCAAACATATACTGATAGAACATTTTATAGTCAGTACTCATAATTTTTATAAGTTTATCCATTAAACTTGTAAAAGTTTTTATTTTCCTTAAATACTTATCCAATTCCCTCAGACTGAACAGATGACTGAAACAGAGCAAGAATTTCATGAGGAAAAATGGAAACAAATGCTTAAATTTAAGATTTTATCTATGCTACTGTGATTGTGTTTCTACAGGGATCAAAAGAAGTTACAGCTGTATATAAGCCCTCTTCTAAGAAAAGTCTTCAAAAAAATATTTCCCACCCTAGCTATTACCGATGTTGCTGAGTTGGCAGTGGTAACAGTGAGAAAAGGCTTCAACAGCTTGCTTTATTTAAATTCTGCATCAGTAAAACTTCCTCAGCATGTGATTGATAATTGTTCCCCAGCACTGTTGTGCAGCAGGACTGATTACCAAGGGGATTAAAATTCCAGAAAGCCTCTGAAGAGTGTCTCTGAGGTCTTCTCTTCAGGCTCTCTGCTGCAAAGTTGATTTTAAGTGATGGGATTTAAATTAAGCTTTTTTTAGAGAATATTTCCTGGCATGATCAGCATCTAAAGCTTTACTGGAACCCCTTCAGAAAAGTGTCTGACTTCTATCCAAGGCATAATACAGCTACAATTTAGGAACTTACCTCAGTATAGCAGAGTTTGCTGGCTACAGCTGGAAGGAAAATAGTCACATAGCAATAGATCACTTTTGTGGACTGAACATGGGCCTGATTCAACCTTCCCAAATTGCTCCCACAGCTCTGCATTCTGCCTCCAGTTTTTTGGGCCAAGTCATATTACCACTTTGTAACTAAGTCTTTTCCTTAATGATAACCAGGGTCTATATGAGGAGGAAAATGAAACTTAGTGATGAGTCAAACCAGAGAGATTGTTGAACTTCTTTAAATTTGACTATGTCAAAGAAAATATACAAAAAGCAAGTATTATTCTTAACTGGTTATGAATCATCTACCCTGTAGGACTGTCTGTTGACAGTCTGCTTAGACAGCCAAACTGGTAAATTAATCAGGCTTGAGACCATTTTTATTACTGCTTAATTTATGAGTGTAGGGTAGGCAACTGCTTGGAAAAAAATTAACAAATTACTTGGTCAAGTGGTGACTCAGTGCTTTTCTGATGCTTGAAGTGAAGGGGAGAATATCGTGAGAAATTATTACATTTTCCCATGATAGATATTCAGCAGAAACACTTCAGTTGTAGGCTGTTCTCAAGCTATTTGACCAGAATTGATTCACCACCACTGGAGCATGATGGGTATATTCAGGTGAAACCCTCTGTAGTCAGATGAAAATCATTTTGTTGCTAACTGCATTTGGTTGCAGTTGTTCACCCTCCCTACACCACAAAGCTACCTTCAGAAATTTAAGGTGTACCATATCCAATGCAAAAATGGCATAATGCTCATCAGTTAACCCCACTCTCAACTTCAGTATGCTAAAACAGAGCAGCTAATTATTTGACTTGCTATTTGGCATGTATAATGTGAATTCATCTTGGGCAGACAAATCATGCCCAAGAGTAATTACAAAAAATTTTACTCATCTGATCTGTAGGTGAGCTCAGTCTGAAAGTCTCTTAATGTGGTAGAACATCAGACAAACAAATTATATGTGTCACTAAGATTTTGTTGCACTCAGCTCTGCCAAAAGCAAGATATAAAAAGACAATTTGGTTGTGCATTTACACACTTGTTTTAGAGCTTTACAGCAGCAATGGAATTTCAGAAAGGAAAAAGAAAGAAAAAAGATAACAAATAAATAATACATGGTTTTACATCAATTCATCTGAAGTCATAGAGTGGGACGCTTTTGGAAACATCAGACTAAAGAAGAGTATGAATTGAAATTATAGAGATATACAGAAAAAAAGCATTAATCACAAATGCATAAATTGTTTCCTTTTTTATTTTTTTCCCCTGAAGGAAACTTGGAGACTTAAAAGAAGGAATTATCAACAGGACGCTATTACTGGCAATGTCAAACACATTTCCTCTTGGGTATTTTACTTGACACCTCTGAAACTCAAATGCCAATATGAGAGAGAAACCTCTATCCCTCCTGCACAGTACACATGTCTGAAGAAGTGATGAAGCCTGGAACATTAAATGAATAGAAACAGTGTCAGTTTCAACTAATACCCTTTTGCAAAACATTAAAATAGCTAAAAAATATTAAGCATTACAGTTCTTACATTTCAAGAATATAAATTTAGGTTGCTAAATTAAGACGGAGATGCTGAATTTCATAAATGCAGGAATTCCTATGTCTGTGTCAAAGTGATGTTTGGAAGAAAACATTGAGAAAATATAATGAGAGAGTCTGTGATATTTTAGGAAGCAGGGATAGCGTTTTGTCTTCTGCTAGACTAAGGTGCCACGGTCAACAGCATCCCAGACATAGGGTCTTAAAATAAAAAGAGCAAATGAAACTAATGGTTAGTGACTTTGCATATGTTTTATGTACCAATTGCTTTATGTGGATGTGAATGATCCCATTGCCAGCAGAAGTCCTTGCAAGAATGGGACTCAGACTGTTTGACAGTCAACACCACAAGGAACTTTAATTCAACTTTAAAATAAGACACGCTGCTCCTTCTCCCTTGTATTTTAACTCACCTTTTGAACTTCTTTTGACTGTATTTTGGAAGTTCTCTGAAAGGAATCGGACTCTTTCTTGCCCACCACAAGTTTGTGCGCCTCAAATAATTCCTTTTAAATTGATCTGGAAATAGTACAGCTGCACACACATTAAGAGCTGTGTTTATTTTACCTCCATCTTTTTATTTTTAAATGCATCTTTACTTAGAGAATAATTATGTGTTTAATGAGGTTTCACACCATCTTGATTAATCAAAAATGTGTTTCTTCCCTTGGAATCTGCACTTGCTTTCTTGATCCCAATGTGAAGTCTGGGCACAACTGCTGTATCAAAATAATTTTTATAAAAAGGATCTCTAGTGTCTAACAGAACACTGGGGTTTTTTTGCAGAAGGGTGAGATAATACAGAAGAAGCATAAATGTAAGCTTGCATTTAAAGTCAGTATTTGTGGGATGGCAATATGTCACTGATTCATATATCTTTCTTTTAAATAATCTCTCTTCCAAGTCAAAAGAAAGCAAGTATAATATTTTAATCATACTCCCAGAATAATCAAAGTTTCTTTAAGCTTTCTTTGTATATCAAGTTTCAAAATTCTCTAATTATCTTAGTAGCTTCCTATTGGACCCACTCCTGCTTTCAATATCTTTCTGAACCAGCAAAAGCAGAACAGGAAATCATAGTCCTCGTGTAGCCTAACAATTGTTGAGGAGGTTGAAATAAACACATCCTTTGATCCACTGTTTTTTCTTTTGCTAATGCAGTCCAGAACAAGTTTTGCTCAGATTGATGCCATCCAGGATCCCCAGGGCCATTCCAGCAGAGCTGCCCCAAGCACCCAGATCCCCAGCCTGTTCATCTGCTTGGAATGAATCTGTACCATCTTTATCTTTGCTATAAACAATGCAGATCTTTTTGACTCAATATTCCAGCTACTGATTTTTGTTTGACTAATGTTTGTTCCTCCAAAAAGTATCTGCCCTTCAGTTTAGTTTTCATATATCAGCTTGGTGATACACCCCATCATCTAGGAATTTTATGAAAGATGCCTCATAGTTCTGGACAAAACATCATCCTCCAAGGAACTCTGCTTGTATCCAGCTGCCAATTCACCTTTGGAACATTATTTACACCACAGAAGTTTTGAAGCTTAGCAGCATGCCTCTCACTGGACAAGTCCATCTCTCCAGCTCATATCTTACCATCTTGTCAAAAAGGATATTGTGGGCAAACATGTTAAATATCTTGCTAAAAATCAAGGTCATGTCAAGGTTGTTAGCATTGCCTCCCTGTTTGAGAAGTGCCAGACAACCTTTTACCCATATTGAGGCTGTCTTTTCTTCCAAATCAGCAGCAGGGTGGTCCTTGGATTAGCGTGACCACATGCTGTGCATTGTCTTACCTGTTTTATTGAAATTATAAAGCAAACAAAGCAGAGACATAAAGAGAGAGAATCCTCACAAGTATTTTTTCTTCCTTTCAAAAATGTGGTTCTGTAAGATATCCTGTTTTCCCATTGTTTCATTTTTCAGTGTGCAGTCTCAGAGGCCTCAGGGGGTCAAGGCCTTGTCTTAGAAGAAAGCTGGAATGGGAGCTGTGAGAAAATTTTCACTTGCAAAGTGAAGTGGAGGATTTGGGCCTTTTGCCAGTTCCTTGTGGGTATGATGATTTCAAGGCAGTTTGCCATGTCCTTCTGTATAATTTTCTAGCAACAAAAATAATTTTTGCATTAAAAAATGAAAAAGTGATGAAAAATAGCTCCTCCAAGTCAAGAAAAGAACAAATAAGGCAACACTCAAAAAAGTAAATTCATCCTTATATACATTAAACCCCTAAACCACCATCTATTTTATTTGGCTGAGTTTCCTGAGCTGTGTTTTTAACTGCTAATTTGGATACTCTTCAGATTTTGCTGTTACCATGCTTTATGCTCATAGACCTTCAACAAAGAAGCAGCTATTAGGTACTGCAGCATAAAGGCAGATCCTGGATTAGTCTAAATTGCAAATTGCTAATAGCTGCAGCTGAGACAGGCACTCACAGGCAATATCAAGAATCAGTGTAGAAAATGTTTGTTCTTTCCTTCCATCCTTTTTTCAATAATCCCTTCCTATTCTCATGTTTTACAACTATTGCTCCATCTCAAAGACATGCTCCACTTCAGCTTTCTTTTTAATGTAGGAAAATGCACAGTAAAAATAACATGCACATTACCTTCCTAAGGTGCAGAGCAGAATCTTTCAGGCTGTCTTATGTCTATATAAAACTTATCAAAATTGTTATGATTTTCCACCATCTGTCTTGTTTAATAGCCCATGGAATTGACTACAATATTCCACATGCTCAGATGTACCAGATATAGCCTGGTACGATGATCCCACATGGCACGGCTGAAGTAGGATCTGCATGGTACCATCCTTTCTTATTTCATATGTCAGCTTGCTGGAAACAGTTTCAGAGGACAGTCACAACTTGCTTGAGAGTTTTGCAGACACCAGTCAATGGTACAAGACAGGTTACTCCCGTTGCACCAGCACACCTTGGCAAATCTGTATCTGAAGGCAAAACTAATCCTGATGTAAAGAATCAAGTCCGCACACACGGCTTCGTGTTAAAATATAGAGTGACGCTTTTAGGGGTGGGTTAACCTCTAAATTTAAAAACAGCTTTTTGAAATTTAAGGTCTATTAAAGCTTGATAATTCATTGTCCTTTCAATGACAACTACACCACCAGGGTGTCTATATTTTGTCTGCGCCTTTGTAAGTGAGGGAGGATCAGATCCCTTTGAGCCATTCATATGCCCAGAAAACAGTGAGAGCAAGACCAGTTTTGGTCATATTCTGCAATAATTCCAGACATCCACCACTGTAGTACCTTCAGTTAAATGATTTTTTTAATTACGTTTTTTTATGTTCAGAAAAGAATATGAGCCTATGAAACTTGCTCTTGAGTATTTCCCTAATCCCAGCACAGGCCTACATGTGCCAAGGGTACAGAATGAGGGGAAAAATATTCACATAAAAAAACCCCACAGTTGTTTCCTATATCTTTTAAAGTACTTTTTATTGTGAGACACATCAGGTTTTCCATCGGTGCAGTTTGTGAGGTGTGTTGTGATGGAAATGGCATCCTGAGCTTGGCACTCTACTTCCAAAATGCAAACAACACAAGTCACAACATATTGCTACTTTGGATACTGCTTATTGCATTTGTTTTCACTGAGTGAAGCATGGGTGTTGTCTTTGCAGGTTTCTAGACTCTGATTTTAATAAGATGCAAAAAAGTGAAATACCCTTGCTCATTACACAGAGACTACACAGGCAGAGGAGCACAATAACATCTACAGGCTCTAATTCAATTAAAAATCTGTGGCTAAAGATATGGAAATATTTTCAAGGATAAAAATTGGAATATTTCTCCCAATTCTATCTCGCTTCATAAGATAGACTCAAGCTCCTTTGCGTAACAAACTAGCCAAAGACAGTTCACATAAAATTCTGGGACACTTCTTGTAGGTTCCTTCTTTATAGCTAGGTTAATTTGGGAATTGGAAGTAGTACTCAGATTCTAACCCTGTATAATCCATATAAAGAAAATCCCTTAACTGTGTGCACTGCTGCTTTTGAGAAAGGGAGTTCCTCTTGGTAATGCAAATACAGCCCTGCTTCCTGAAAATTCTGTTTACCAGTGTCTCCTTACAGACACTGGGGAGTGTGTGCTGGAAAACGGCACACGTATTCCCTTACACAGGACTTTGGGTCAACTTGATTTATACTAACAACCACAGAATGTGTCCACAAAATCTCAGCACCTGGCACTAGGCAGTGTCCTTTGTGAGGTAGCTCTGTCCCCTGAGACCCAGGCTAAGCTGGGAGAAGGAGCTGAAGTTTTTTGTGTCATATTTGGTGAGATAGATTGTGCCTGTACCCAGACCCACACTGTTCATGCTCTTGCAAGCAGTGGCTGCTGCAGACAGTTCCTGTTCTTGTGAGGAGTAATCAATTCAGTCTTTGTCTTTTTTAAAATATCATTTTGTTTCCTAAACTATTCTTGCTGAAGTAGTGTTTTCCAAGTTCTGGCTTCATTGTGTTCTTATATGTCCTCCCTTTCGGAAAGCCTGACATACACCTGTATGTGTGGTCATTATTAAGCCTTGTCACAGTGTTTATTCTCCTGGCACTAGGTTTTTCTCATGTATCTGTATGTTCCACATTTAAGGTTCTGCAGTATTTTATTATTATTTACTACTCAAATGTTTGTGATCACTAACAGCAACATATCCAGTAATTTCCATTTCTTCAAATGCAGCAGGGTGCAAATGAAAATGGAGTCTATGTCCTTGAGCTGCACCTGAGTATACCTCAGGCAGTCTTTTACAGACTGACTGCAAATCTATTTTATAAATATAAAAAAAAAACTATTTTAAATATCTTATTAGATCTGAGTAAATATTTCCAGCATATTTTTGTGCACCCAAGGGTCTGCTTCTGTTTATGCTTCCCAGAATAGAAGAAAAATTTAAGCCAAGATTTGTTCTTATTGCCCTTTAAAAAACCACTAATGCTTGGTCCAAATTCTTACCTTGGTGTCTATTTAAATTATAGTTTTGAGCACACTGTAACAGTGTGAGTTTTTTTCAACATACTTATATCCATTTTGTTGCAAATTACCAAGTGTACAATGAATCCACCAGACCAGATAGTTAAACACAGATAAAGCAGACAGTGAGAAAGGTTCAAATCTTAAAAATATTGGCTTAAGGCCGTCTCTTCATTATGAAGAGGATTTTGATGACATGTAGGGAATGGACACATCAATAGTCATTTCAATTTACATTGCTTAGATATGTGTCTAAGACTAATAGGCCCAACACTGTTCCCAGTGATTTCTGCCTTTCTGACTCAATACAAAGACTTTATTAAGGTACTCTGAAGTCAGTGGCTGGCAGGGTGTGACAGGGTCTTGTTTCTTGTGGGGGTTTTTTATTATTATTTTTTGGGTTTGTTTTTCTTTTTTTTTTTTTTTTTTCCAAAATACAGAAAGGAAAAAGTGCTGGTAGACAAAATGACAAAACCGTTTCCATCCAGCATACAGAACCAGGGCATTTTACTTCTATTTCTTATATTAAAAGAAAATCAAAAGACTATTATAGAATGAATAGACTGAGAAAAACTAGGAAAAAAAAAAGGAGACTGTGAGTGAGTAGCAAAATGGATAAATAATCGATAATAAAAAGCAGGCTGCTTTCCCTCAGAAGCTGTCTATTGCATGCTGTCTTTGACTCAATAAAGATTAGTTCTTTTTTCTTTCTGAACATTGTTCTCTTACTGTTTAGAGAAAAAAAAGCTGAATATATGAAGGTAGGAACTAATTATCTTTCTGTAAGCTAAAAATTTTCTTGAAAACAACAACAAAAACATTGCCTATAAGAGGACTTTAAAAGAAACCATCAGTGACCTTTCGAAAATGCATGGCCAGATTAGAGTAGGATTCCGTAGGGACGATATAATAGATGATGATTAAGGTACTTACCACCAAATATGTGTCATTTTTGCAAAAGGAAATTATATTCCTTATGCCTTCTGATACAGCAGAACATTTCTGCAAGCCAAGTATGAAAGCAAAGCTGTCAAAATAAATGCAACATTGTGTTCCAGGTGCACCTCTCTGAATTTACAGCTCATACAATGCATCCACATTCTGGGCATGTTGGACTTTTCAGCTCTCTAAAGAATTGTATCAGAGTACCCTGGATACAAAAGCTGTCTAACTGCCCTTGGGAAATACTCTCTGTGCAGTTGCTTCAAGCTCTGTGCAAATGAAGCAGCAGGCATCCAGAAGATACCAGCAAGAGGTCTGGAAAGAATCAGGAGACCCAAATATTGTGGCCATTCCTAGTGTTGCAGGTTTGGGCAAGGAAATACTTCCCCAGGTTTATATTGTTTTTCTCTCTGTTTTTGTTTGTTTATTTGTTTTAATTCCCTTTCCCTAGGCTTGAGCAGGAAGGGCTGTAGAAAAACTACATTCATCAGCTGTTTCCTATGGATTTGTTGCAATTCCTTTGCCGAACAACAGGTTCACACACAGACCACAACCTCCCCCTTTACAGGGAGAATAACTTCCTAAAAAGAAGAGGATCAGGTGACCTTCAATATCTCTGCTAATTTCCCTTTGCTCTGTTTGCTGGATGGGCATTTCTATGGTACAGAATAAAGTAGTCTAGTTTATTAAGTCCTGCTGTCATTCACAATGTTCAAGTTCACATCCTGTTACAAAGCAGAATTGATTGTATTGTTGTATTGGTGTCTTTTAAGAAGAATGCTATTAAATTTGGTAGGCTTACAGCTCAAAGACACTGCAGTGAACAAGAGAATCAGTTTCTCCATATCAGTATCCTGATTTAAATTATTCAGTTTGACAACAATTTAGGCTGCTGCTGTGCTGAGTTCTCTGATCAATACTGTCTCGCTGCTCTCTTTTTCTATTCCCATCTTCTATTTTCATCTTTTGCTCTTAGTTTTCCACTTGGATTGTAAAGTCCTTGAATCACGATCATCGCTTTGTTCTTCATAAAGTGCCTAGAGCAATTTAGTCCTGGTCTGTAACTGGTGTGCCCAAACAGTGTAATAAATGTGTTGCAATTACTACTGATGCTGCAGTTGCTATTGTATCCATGACCATACAGGTGATAAATGAATGGCAGTAAAGTTGTAAGTTTTCCTTTTTATCACACAATGCATCCCAGACACCTGCAGAAGGTGTTCTTGCTGCCACAGCTATAACTGCTGGAGAGATCCTGGCCCTGAACAGAAGGGTAGTCCAAGTTTAACTGAGCCTGTGGAATTCCTGCTGAGGCTATCAGAAAGCTTTCTGGTAACTGGATGGTCATAAGGGAGCTCCCTGATTAACCTGAATTTTCAATAAAGATATATCACCAAAGTAGTCACTCCTCTCGCTGCAATTTTGCACCATCCTACAGCAAGGAGAATACAGTCCATGAAGGTAAAAGGGCAGTTAAAAACCAAAGCTCTGTGCCATCAGCCTTTTGCTTCCACCAAAGAAGATTTTACCCAAATCCCTCTATTTATGCAAGTAACTGCTAAATTCTATGAAAACTAGTGACCTGCTTTTTTTAAAAAATATTTTTATCACGTTGGATTAATGAACAATGGTACATACCATTGCACACACATCCACATTTACACTCTGTAAGAAGATCTTTAGAAAAGTTCCTAAGGTCTTTCAGTACCAAAATGATTAGCCCCCACATGTCAGCTGGGCATTCCTCTCTAACCCAAACCTAATCAATCTTTCAAGAAAATAGCAACAAGAGGTTCTGAAGGGAGGAGCTATGGACTCTTAACAGGAGTTGGACCCTAATGGTGAGTGGAGAAGTTAATGGATTTTCCTGAAAAAGTAAGAGGGAGGAGCAGCACCCTTTGCAGCATCTTAACCTGAACCTTTGGTGTTTGGTACAGTCCTGAAGGGATCTGCCCTGGCCTCTTTTCACTGCTGAGGCAATGTCAGAGGTAAATTAATTGTGGGCAGGAAGGTTATTGAAGCTGAAATGTCTATGAGTCTTCAGCCCCTCTTGTGAGGTTAAATTTGTACTGACAAAGACAATATCTTGACGAGACAAAGTAGACTTTGGCTCTTGTGGCTCATTGTGGTTCCCTTCAAAAGTAGACACTCTGTCAGTCCTCAAGTAATGAGGTCAGGTAAATTGGGGAGGCTGGAAAAGAGGATTTAGGTAGGAGAGAAAGAAAGAACTCACCAATTATCCACACCTTCCAAAATCCTCTTGTTTCTTGCTTACAAAATTAATAGCCTGGAGACATCTGAAGTTATTCTAGTAGTATTTTGGGGGATTGGTAACTTACAGTAAGGATCACTATGGCTAAGGGATGTCCTGGAAGAATAATTGCCTCATTGTACTAGTGGTTTTCACCTCTTCCAGTCAGATACATGACTGAAAGCTAAGGTGAATGTTAGTCAACTCCTATACTGTTTGAGATGCTACACACTCTGTAGCTATGCTTCTGTTAGCAAGAGTGGGTACACTACAGTGTTCCTGTATTTTAAGTCTTCTAAGGAGAAGCACAGTGCCCTCTATTCCCTAAGGAAACCCAGACAAGGTTCTTTATATAGGAAGCTCTTTTTTCATTATAAAATGTACAGCAGTTACTAAATGTACCAAAATGAGTTCTTTTATCTCTAATATAAAAGCAATTACTTCTTCATGCAGCAGAAGTCCATGGTGTTCCTGCAGATGGTTTTGTCACTGGAGTCATGTCAAACACCTATTGTAAATGGCAAAGCCCACTTGTGAGTTAATGATGCATTTGGGGTTTTAATACTCTAGTGACAGAAGGAACTGTAATGAATCTCACTGAACTTCATTTCAGGGCACTAACCTGATATTCAATGGGTTGGAAAAAGTCACCTTCAAGGTTGTCAAACTACCACACTATATTTTGTTTCTGTGCACCATGTTTTTACTTACCTTAGCTCCTCAAGATGCAGTTTCACTTCAGACTGTATCACTGACCTGCAGCAGTCTATCAAAAGCTGAACAATGCACATTGTTTCCAGATTCTAGGTCAGAATATTAATCTAAAAATACCCCTCTAGCAGAAGAGTCCTTAATGCAGTAAACATGGATGTGCAATAAATTGCAGAATACCATTTTTATTATCTATATTACAACTGCAGAAAGATTTAGGGGGAACCCAGGAAGATATCCAGTTCTTTGATTCAGGCTGGTCAGTCTTATTTGTGGCTTCATGGAAAATATTTAGAAGCAAGGAAAGAAACTTCATTGTTTTTCTGTACACCTCCCCCTGCCTTTAAGCTACAGAAAGCAATTTCAGGATGTATTGGCACAAATGTGCTTTTATTGGTTCCTGTCATCTATAATGTATTCAAGATATGGCGGCAGCAACCTGAAAAACTATTAGCATCTGTAAAGCAGTCTGTGACCAAGAGATTACTTCACAAAATTAAGATTTAACATGCAACTTCCCCAGAAATTCATTGTGTTTGGGTCTGGCTCTTCTGTTGATTTCTTCCTTTATTGATCCCTTCAGGCAGAAGGAAATGGTGAGTTATCTGATTTAAAACATGTAGGGAAATCCTGCACAGCTGCTAAGGCCACCTGATTTGGTGTGCTGGAAATACATTCAGCAAGGTGTTGGTCAGAGCTTCTGAGTGATTTTAATAGCTAAATAATTTCAGAAAGGCCCAAGGTAGTGCAAAAGCAACAACAGACAGTTCCATCCTTTAAACAAATGGCAAAATTTAAATGACAAAGCAAGTAAGTATTTGCCTAGTTTTTAAAAGTATCACAGCTCACATACTGAAGGTAAAATGGATTTTTTCTTTCCAAAGGTGGAGTTGTTATTTGTGAAACACATACCAAGGTTTGATAGACTGTTGAAATATTTCAGTAACAGCAAGTCAAATTGAGCTGGTGATGTGCTTACAAAGGTTCTGAAAGTACAGACAAGCACCTCAACACTAATTATTCAGCCTAAAACAAATCTGAAAGCTGTTTAATTTTCCTTGTGTATTTTGTTACAGAGAAGGTGACACGGTCTGCAAAAGGCGTGTACAGGCTTGTTTGCATATTTGAAAAATGTGTTTTTATAACTCCATTATTTTGAATTTGCAGACTGGTAACAGGAAAAATAAAAGAGAAACACAGCTGAAACCACCCAGTGTATCTTGGTGGGATGAAAGTTCAACTCAGCTTCATTTCAAAACAGATTTATAAATTGCTACATATTTCTCTGAAAATTGAGCAAGTTTATAATCTTTTTTCACATTCATTTCACAGTGAAAGCAATACAAGGTGGGAGGTTATTGTTGTTACAATGTACACATGGCAAATAGCATTTGTAATTCAATCCTGTTGCACATGATGCAAATTTTGCTCAGTTTCTTGTGATACAGTGAGAGTAGTCCTGAGATGCATTTTGTCTTCTAGTGGTACTACCTAGTACAGAGTAGTTCTCTATGGGGGAAACACGTGGGAACAACTCAGACATTTCTGCACTCTGAGCAGCAAAACAAATATTTTTCCTCCATTGGAAGGAGAGATGAGACATGGAGGGTTCTTGACACCAATCAAATTATTTCCCTGTCAATGTTAAATGCAAGAAATGTGAAAAGAATACCACAATTTAAGACATTTCAGACTACTCAAAATCCCCTGTCCCTTCCTTTATGAATGCACTATTATTTTGTTGAATGAGTACAAAGAGATTTATGGTTCACATCTTGCTTAATGGCCTCTATAGGATATTCTATTTCAAGGACACATAATGCTTACAAAAGGTTAGAATTCTTCACATACCTTTTCCGTACCAGGCCTAATTTTGTGCTATTTGTCAACAATCGCTCTCCAATGTCTTCCCATTGTTGGTCTAAATGCTCCCAGAGTATCCATAAAGCCACAGGCAGACATTCATTTTCCAAACTGTTTGCCAGCTTAAAACATTACTGCTCCTTTGTTGTTTGTTTTTGACCTCTGCCAAGGGTTATCCTCCCAGCATTGCCAGCAATGAAGGGACCACAAGAAAAGTGGTAAAACCAGTGTGCATTGACTTAGACGACATCGACCAAGGCCTGTTTGGAAGCACTCATACCGTGCTGTCCAGCAGCAGGACTGTGAGAGTTGTACCTCCAGCTGGAGGACAGCAAGAGGCATTGGGCAGGAGGTCTTAGCCCAGCATCACTCTACATAGATTGCCCATCAAGGTTCTCAGGAAGGCACAGAGGCTAGGGGGAGGTATAGTCACAAAATGCTCTGGTATGCCCACACCAAAGGCTATACCATTCTTCACATGTAGTAATCTCAGAGTTATCTTGATACTGAACTAAAATCTTAAAAATCTAGTTGTGCCTTTCCTTTCCAGATGCCCCATGCTGTGATAGAAAAGACGTGGACCATCCTGGGTACTGTTTTTTGTTTTGCTCTCAAACATAGAGGTGGCTTGGACTTTCATGAATCATTACCAGATGAAGATTGTCAGACTTTTACAAGCAGTTTACAAGTTATTCCCTCATGCATTTGTGAATATATACACAAAGAGAATAAGAGAAAAGCAAGTGAAGAAATTGCTGATTGTGGGTTATGTTTTGGAGTTCCTGATGGATGTTATTAAAATAGAGGGAGGAACAGGTTATAAAAAATTGTAGTTGTAAAAGGGATTTACAAAATATACACAACTCAGTGAGATTAATATTATTAACACATGAGGCAGTTATATAATTTCTAGAATTTCTGTTTGATGAAAAAGGGCACAAGGGAAGGTCACTAGAAAAATATTCCTTTCCCTTACTCTCTAGACATTGGGTTTGTTGTTATGTTTACATTTGTTATTTCAGATTGAGATCACACCATAGATATTTCCAGATAACAAATAAATAAAAAAGACAGTGATATAACAAGCAACATCTGTCAACATAAATATTTTTTTCCTATGGTTAGTTTTTACAAAGAAATCACAGCTTCTGTTATGCACCAATTGCACTTTGCAAGCACAACTCCAGAGGTAAAAACATTTTTAAAATGTTTGTGTCTCTATTTTTTAAAAAATTAGAATTCTAGCTGAAAGAAATGGCTAAAATAGAATAACATTTCTATTATCTTCCTTTAAAATGCTGATATAAAGAGAAAGGAAAAATTTCTGTCTTTTCAGAAAGATTCATACACATTCATTTTGAGTTTCTTTTTTCCTTTTCTCCCTTCCTTACTATATTCTATGTAGAGTTAAAATTCGTTCTGTTACAAAGCTTATCTTTTTCATGTCAGCTTGTGCAGTCTGCTATATTGCAAAATGCCATCAGGTTTCAGATTGAAATGGAAGTGAGTTTGGTAAAAACACAGCCAATTTACCTACTCTTTGAGGTTCTTAATAACATTAGAAATATAAATGCATCACAGCAAGAGTGATTTTGTTAAAAGACAATCATCAAATAAAGTATGGATTTTTTAACAATCAAAGGATGAAAGTGCACTTAACCTTAGCGGCAGAGTGTGCATGTAATGACAAATTTCATCTCAAAGGGCTTGATCTGGCTGCTTTTGAAATCAATGGCAAAACTTCCACGGACTTTGGTGAAGAAAGGAACAGGTCAAAAAAGTTTCATACTAATTTAAGGCAAACCACTGTTTTCTGCATATTCAGTACTCATTTTTTCCTGCATCTTTAACATGTAATAGAGGAATTGGGACAGGACTAGAAAATCCATTGCGTTCCAGACCTCAATTCCACTGTAATGTGTAAATTTGTCCCAGTTTTAATTCATTTACACACATCCCATGATAAATGACCCTTTCTTGTTTAGACACCAAGTTATAATTTCAGTATACTGTCATTCTGGGGGGAAATTATAACAGAAATCACTGGAAAATATAATAGTCTTATGATTGAGTGACAGTAGTATTGATTGATGCTGGGGACCCTGACCCACAG
This sequence comes from Cinclus cinclus, assembly GCF_963662255.1. NCBI lineage: Eukaryota > Metazoa > Chordata > Aves > Passeriformes > Cinclidae > Cinclus > Cinclus cinclus. The sequence goes on along the minus strand of NC_085046.1, from coordinate 36,714,670 downwards.
CACATCTGGGGCCAGGATCTGACTGATCTTTGCACCAGACTCCAGCTTGGTTCATGAATTGCAGTAGGGACAGAAAGGTGAGACTGGTAGTGGTTCAGAAATGAGTGAACAGTGTGCCTTTCTGATCTTCTCCACCCTATCTGAAAGTAGTTCTTTTTATTTCACAGGGCTGTTGGCTGGGAAAAGATTTCTGATCCAGATATCACTGCTTTCAGTTATAAGCTCCATTTTTCAAGAGGCAGGCTAGCAATGGTTAGAAATTTTCCACTTTCAGGCTGTACCCAAGGACTTGAAAGCCCTGCAGTACACTTTGGGTAATAACCTATAGAGAGATAGAGGATTAAACACTTAATAATAGAAATGGAAATCAGAGTTGTGAAAACAGCTATCAGAGCTCAGTGCCTTGGGATTTTCTCCTAAGATGTTTAACAAGCAATTGGATGGCGCAGACTCAAGCACACATTCCCCTGGCAGAACTGAGAACTTGTTTTAGATGATTTTTATTCTCCTAACTTGTTGGACTAACAATTTAGAGCAAGTGTAGCACATGCTAAATTTCTTTCTGTCATTCTATTCCCTCCCAGTTGCAGTCAGTGGAATACAAATGTCACTTTATCACACTTCTCTGGGATACCAAATTCTTTGTAGTGTAGATTCACCATATCTGATTTGGTTTTCCTGCCCAAAGAGGCTTTGTTTCATTTTGCATCTGGATCTTTGCTTGACTCTGTCCTTTTATTTTGCGGCTCCAAACTTATTTATGTTAATTTGGATGGGTTTAGCATATGTTAGGAATAAATTATGGCTTGCTGCAGTGTTTAGAAATTATTTTTTTTAAACCCTTTACCAACACATTCACCTATTATTTTTCTCAGTTCATCATTGCCATTACATCTAAGTAAGTGATACAAAAATGTCACAATAGAGAATGCTATTTCTGAACCGTAGAACCCCACCATACACGTCTTTAAATTCATGAGGCTCCATGAGGGTCTTCAATAGTCATTTCATACATTTGTGTGTGCAGCACTATTTTACATAATAGTTAAGTATGTTTCCACCTGATTGTCTATAGATGGAAAAACAAAGTCCCTTTTCAGTTTTGCAGATAATTTTAAACTTAATCTATTTTTTAAGCTGCAGTTTTGTGTGTCATTAATGTGATTGTTTTGGCATTACACCTGGTGAGCATGCAGAGATGCCTTGAGCAGCTCATTATGTCTTACATGGGTCTCAGGATCAGTACAAACTTCAGAGTAGTTTCATTCATGGTTCTAAATGGGCAAATTAACCTACACTGAGCTCCTTGATGCTCAGATACAGATTCACATACCCAGTCTTATCTGTGCTACACTACCTCAAACATTTCAGTCTTTGCAGGTTCCAATGTGAGCACAGATGGTATGAAAAATAGGATATCTAGGCCTACAGCATTTACTAGAAAAAGATTTTCAAGCGGCTTTCCCTGTAATAAATAAATAATTGCTTACAAGACTGTCTTCAAAGTACATGTTCAACCTCACCAAACCAAGATACCAATTCTGATTCACATAGAAATCTCTGCCAGAGCCTTTATTAACAAAAGCTCAAATTGACAAAAGGGATATTTAATGTTACTGAAGAAGCCTTTACCTAGAATCGTCCTTGTACTTACCTGATTCCAGTTTTCAAATTTGTTTTGTTTTTGATCTCCAGTAATACGGGGATATTCATACAAAAAAAAAACCCCTTAGAGATCTAAAATGATACTAGACCTTTCTAGTTGCCAGCCTGTTAATACTTGTTAAGACAAAGTAAAACTTTTTCAAAGATGAAAAATTTAAAGTTGAGAATGGAAGTCTACTTCTATAAAGCAGTCCTCTCCGAAAAACATGCTCACAACTCACCAGGGTTGATATGGATTCATCAATAATCTGATTCCACCCCTCCACATCCTCACACACAAATGTGATTCCACCCCTTCCTGTCAACTATAAATTTGCCCTGTACATGCCTCATTTTTATCCTGATTGTTCAAATAAGTTCAAAATTACTAGAGATGTTATTTTAATTTAATTTTTGTAGGCTGGAATGCCCATAACCATTCTGAATCTGTCTTATGCAACTATTTTTTTTTTTATGTGAGGCAAAAGATGGATTATGTGCAGAATGAATCCTATCTGCTCCTGAAACAGAAACTTAATGTTTCATCTTGTCTTATGATTACTGGCTAGGAAAAAAACATTATTGATTTAAAACTCAAATCCTTTCTATTTCTTAGCTGTGTTCTGGCACACATTAAGCAGACCTGCCATGATAAGTTTATTTATTGGGAGCAGAAAATGAGTGTTTATATTTTTGAAGAGCCTTGTAGTTCAGCAAAAATAAAAGCATACCTGGTTTATTTCCAGATCCAATTTCAACTGAATTCCCCACAGGTAGGAAACAAGGGGAGGTGATAAGTTTTTCAGATTATACTTTAAGTCTCCTGGTTGAAAATGACACAGCAGCCTAAAAACATTTCAAAAAAATAGAACAGAGGTGAGGATCCAGGGGAAATAAAAAGCTGAGGGAGCCCAGGATAATAGGCTGAGGTTAAATTGGACAGGACACATAACCAGACTGGACTTGTAGTCCTGCTTTCCTCACGGAGGTAACGTCTTTCCATAAATAAGAGTATCGGAGTATGATTCTGTAAAGACATATGATGACCAAGGTCACAAATCAAAGGTAAGGTGAACCAAGTAATCTTTTTTCCAACAGATTTAATAGGTAAAACAAAATAAATTTTACAAGTGCTGTGTTTACAAATTCAATCCAGAATAGAATTTCGATTATTTCAGGGGAAGACTCATTCTAAAACATAAAAAAATTCCACAAAACCACATACTTTTACCCTATATTGTAAATTTTCTAAATTATTTTTAAGCAGTAAGATTTTTGTGGTAGCGCATGTATCTCTTTTTTTAACATACTGCTGTTGCTGCAATATGTTGTTTTTCTTTCAGTATGACCAACAGAAACATGATGTTTATAGATCAGCAGGAAAGATTGTGTTCATAAAAAGGAGTGTGAAATCACTCAGCAGTTCATATTTTCAAAGGTTTGCACTCACATGAGTAGACAGATTACAATTGACTCTACTGCAGACCCAGTGATGAAGATTCATCCCTTTAATGGACAGAAAAAAATTGGTGGGGGACTGGGGGTGTGGATGTGAATTGCTTCATCCTTCCTGGTAGAGGGACAACTAGAAGAGACCAGATGCAGGAAAGAACCTATAATCTTTGCATCGTTGCAGTATTTCAGGATGTTTATTCTTCTCTGTGAAAAATGAAGAATAAAGGAAAATGTGCCCATTTCCAGCCTTAGTAGCCTTGCAGAAAGGACAGAATATTTATATCTCAATCCATAAATTCAGAAATATACTGAGATGAACTAAGTGAATTAGCAGACCTCCTCATTATATATGTACATATATGATATATGGATGCATGTATATATATGCATATATGTATACGCTGACCTCAGCATAATATACGTAGGTGAACATACATAGGGAAGCCCACTTGCTCCTGCATTCTGAATACTCGGGTGGTTCAAAGAGAAAAGAGGGGCCGCCGGCAGCTTGTGCTACTTCAGTGTATCTGCTGTATGAAATCCACACTTCTCCAAACCAGAAAACATAGAGGAAAGTTGCAGAATGCTCCAACATATAAAAGGCAGGCAACATAGTGGTAAGGGAACTGTCAGTGACATCACTACTCTGTCTCACAGGAATAGGTGCAGAAGAATGTGTTTGTGCACTTTAGCTACATTCCATCAGGAACTGGCATTGTGACCACTGTTCCGGTTTGCTGGACAAATGCTGAAAGCCACTGTTGTTTCACAAGTATCTTTGGGCGTTTTATATCCCTCTGGGAAGCATTGGATGGAAAGAAAAGACATTCCAACATGAACTGTATGCATATGAGCTCAGAAAAATCTGGTGTATGTTACCCCAAAACTTCTAGAACGCTTCTTACAGGGGCAATGGTGTGTTTCTTCTGTTAGGACACACATATCTGCTTCCTGTGATCTCTGACAGAATATGTTCAGGAGTGTCTGGAAAAAGTATAGTGTTAGATGACACCATATTCTTACAAGCAAGGGATTGATACTTTCTAATAGGCAACATTTATTCTGTAGAAAGTTTGCCTACAGGAAGCTGTTGTGCAGAGAGTGAGCTTACCTGAGTTAGGAGACCACTGGTGTAACTCCCAGAAAAGTTACAGCTTTGTGCAAGGTTTTTCTTGATGACATGTTCCTGATGTTCATGGGCAAGCCAGTCTACCTGGGTGACATTAGATGACAAGTTCCCCAGTACTCATACACCTTGCTAAAGTACAGTGGGATCAAGGTCACATATTGAAATACTGCAGTTTGACAGTACCAGCAAGGGAAAAGGAACTATGTCTTTCTCCTCTAATCAAATTTCATCTAACGCCTGACAGCATTACAGTGATTATTGCAACTTACTCCATGTTAAAGACTGGTTTGCCTTCCTCCTTTCCTTCTCTACCACCCCCCGAATATGTAGTCCCTCTCTTTTTTGTGCAATTTTCCTATGCCTGAAATTCAAGCCCATGGCTAACCCACAACACAGGCTTTCAAGTACAAATCTTGCTTTTTTTCAAAGCGCTGTAAGAGGCATCATCTGGGGAGCATTAAACAGCTGAGTGTTCTGAGGAACTTCTAGTCTAGGCATCTTCCAAACTCTGCATATTAAGAAATTAAGTATTTTTGCCTTGAGCCATGTTTAATCCTTGAGCTTCTTAGGGAGTAGAAGGGAAGGGTAAGGTGATGGTGAAATATGTCTAATGGAAATTTCACAGAGTTGAATCTATGTTCTGTATCATCAAGGTGTAACCAATTTCAAGGCCTTTGAGTGATTACACAAGGTTTAAAGGAGCTCTTCATGCAGTCCTTGAGAACAAGATTTTCAGGTATTCTTGGCTAGGATTTTGATACTTGTCCATCTCACGGATATAGTCACAGACATGGATTCCCAAAGCTTGTCTCTTGTCCTTTTTTTTTTTTTTTTTTTTTTTTTTTTTTTTTACTCTTTTCCAGGGATACCAGTTGCTTTAGTACATGATATTACTTCCCCTAACAGCTTTTGTCTCCAGCTGAATGAGAACACACTCTGTGTCCTGACGATCTGCAGGGCTTGCCAAGGTAAAAACTGGTCTTTCACCTGCAGAGGACATTCTTATCTCTTCTTTTCTGGGCCACTGAGTGATGGCCTCTGGTTGGTACCAGATAAGTCCACACCACAGATTCCTCAGGCTCAGGCTTGCAGCATGGCTATCCATGTTCACCACTTAGCACAGCCAGACTGATCTCCATGGAAAGCAGAATGCCTCACAATACCGTACAGATAGTCCTGGAACATTTTGTAAGAAATAGATACCCTTGAAGGATAAGGAAACAAAATTTGTGGTGCAATATATCAAAAGCAAGGCAGAGGCTGCCTCTTGGGTACAATATTGGAGTATACAAAGATGAAATTTTACCACACTCTAGTTAACCATAATCAAACTATTTTGACAGAAGAAGACTACAGTGATTTTTTCCTGGTCTTTATGTAAAGTCTCTAATCTGTTTTATGTTTCCTGTTGGACTGTTGAAAGAGATCATGGCAATCAGATTTGAAATATATTGAGATTGATGAAAATTGAGGGGAAAAAAAAAACCACTTTTTTCTCCCCTTTTTGATTGAGTTTGATATTACAAACAGATCTTGGATGTGAATCAGGCAGGTAATTTAAAAGCTTGCAGTGTTCTAGTTACAAGTGAGTTGCTCACAAGTAATCAAATACCGCCCGTACTTCATTATGCATATGTGTAAATCAATGTCATCCCCCAACCCATCGCATTATAACAGGCTTGCTTTCTCCAAAACAGTACAATATCTGCCACAGTATGCCAGAACACATAAGAATGTTGTATCTGGACACTGAAATAAAGCCCCATGCTTTAGAGAATTTTATCTTACACACAGGCCTCACCAATTGTGTAACTCCACATGGAAAATATTCTCTATTGTCTTTCTATTCTGTGCTGCTATCAAAGGCAATTGATCAAACAATTATTGATGATCTATTGCTAGAACTTACTATTAACAGTAAAGTATTGAGAGAAATGCTTCTTAAAAATAATCTCCAATGAAATTTTACCCTCCACCTTTGAAGTTTTCTTTCCTGCGTGCCCCACTGCTGGTGCTTAGTGAACTGTCTTCCTTTGTCCCCATGCTCACCTGGATACATAAATGCAAGGCACTACCCACCCTAACCCTGCCAGTAGAATACTCTCTCTCTCAAGATTACCAGTGCTGGTTTGCTGTATATCCCCAGTGTGAGGTGACCAGTAGGGCTTGACAGCCCTCAGCAGAATGGCTTAGAGAAATGAAAATGGCCAAGAGGATCAGTTCAGCTGTCATAACTGCTCAGGTTTCTCATTCCTAACCCAGCCTTACCTACACTGACACTTTACTCTTATCTGATGTTGACATTACTGTAGAAACACTCAGGCAAATATTTCCACTACTAGCTCCATAATGGCAACCTAGGATTGCAGATTAGAAAGGCAGATTATTGGTTGTTTCAAAATCAAAGACCACTTCAGGACCCACAAAGCCTCACTAGACAACTTGAGAGTTCTCTTTTAAGAGGGAGAATTTTTTTTCTGTCGCTACAGGTGCAAATACCTCCTGGACACGGGATAAGAGACAAAAACACCTCAACATTTGCAGCCAAGCAGCTCTTTGCTTTTAGAAAAGACATGCAAAGAAGGTGAACGTGAAAAACTCCAGAGCGCAACCTCCACCTTGGGGAGTTTTGTATGTTGCAGGGAGTGAAACGGGTCAAGAAAAGTAGAATCTGCAAGTCATCTGTATGAGCTGACAGGAACAAGTCTCAACAGTGGACACAGAGTCTGCATGCAAATACTTACGTAATAACACAACTATTTCCAAAGTCCATCTTATTTCTGGAAAGTCTCACCACATGTTACTGCTTCAAACAGGGTGAAGTCTGAATTAGGTGCCAAAAAGTTATCTGATCCTGCCCAGAAGAGACTTGGAATGATACGACCCTTTTATCTCTTTTGGAAACAGTACTGCAATAATTATAAAAATCTTTTCTTCTGTAGCTAGAAGATAGTCTTCAATACATACTCTGTGATATACCCTGGTCACCTTATGCAGGCCTTCATTTAATATACCTCATCAAATATGAGTATTTCAGTCTGCAAATCTGTCCCTTGGATAGGAGGCTTGACCAAAGGATCACTGAAAATAGCTTGTCTACATGTGCAAGAAATTAAAGAACCAATTAAATAATTAGCATATTTTTCAAATAATGCTGTTTAGTCACAAAAATTCAACATTTTGCTTGCCTAAAACTGTAATGTTGACAGTGATTTCCAAGTGGTAGAAGACTGACCCTTTGGGCAGCCCTACCCAGTTCATCTGTCACAGCTGTTTTGAGTCCAGCAACAGCAAAAGCTGTAGATCTGGAGGAACTCAGAACCTCCAGGCAAGAGGGTTGTTTTGTCAAAACCAGAGGTATCTAGCTCGTTTTGGGTACTGAGGCAGGGAATTCTATCAATCTATTTTGCTCATTGGCTTCACTGACCAGAAATGCAAGGCAGTAGCAGAATCAAAACTAGTGTTTTTACTGTCTCTTCCCTCTCCTCTCAAAGACACTGGTCACACCTGCTTTTTTGAACATACCAAGAACACCTTTTGGCCCTCTAAGCCTCTTCAAAGACCTGATCTCCAACTGAGGGCAGTCTTAGGCCATTCCTTCCTCTTTGATCATGCTTCTGTTCATTCAGTGTCTCCAAATATCTGCATACCACATCAATACTGAGTCAGAAGGGCACAATCAGAAAAGTTCCTCACAGATCAAAGTATTTCTCTTGGCAAATACAATAAAACCAGTCAGTACAGGGCACACTGACTCTTTGGGGTCATTTTCATAAGCCAGGGCAACAGAAAGTTAGGTTCTATTACATAGCATTTAATATTACAGCAGTAATACTTAATTTTGTCGCCCCTTTTAGTTAAAGCATTTTTACTTTTCAGGAGGAAAATGCTTAAAATGCCACGTGGAGCATATGAAATCTATGAAATCTGGGAAATGAGAGTTGTGAGTCAATATTACACGCATTGTGTGGGAATTAGCTTGCATTCAGGGTCATTTTGAAAAAGTGCTGAGACTTAACTTATTTTCTACTTCAATAAACTTTATTGAACAGCAATATTATTCTATCTCAATAAGCTTTTTTAATGTTTAGGCCCATACACTACCTCTGCCAAGCTCCAAAGTGTACCTCTCTTACGTACACTTTTGCTACAGCTGTTTGTATAAGCAGAATAGTTCAAGGGATTATAAATTACAAAGCAACATGGAGCATAATGCAAATATTTGGTGTCTGCACTGGCTTCTGCAATGCACAAGAAAAGCATTCAAGTTCCCTTTGAAATGTGTGTAAGTAATCATTTTCTTTAATGGAAAGAAATTGCAATGGAAAATGGTACCCCTCATTGAGAACACAAATAGCACCAAACTCCAGAATCTAAGGCATGTGCACTGATATCTATGAATTATCTGAGATTTTTATTCTACTCAATCCTTGTAGAATTATGCTTTGCTGATAATCATTGCAAAGGTCTCTTCAGATTTTATAGGGATATACATACAAATGACAATATAAACACAGAATAGAGCACAGCCTTGAGGCAAATAGAGCTTCTTACACTGAAGTGCAGGGTACTTCTGCTGAAGCAAGAAGTCATTTCCCAATTTTTACGTTAGCGCAAGATAAATATGAGTTAACAGAAGTATCCAGCTGCCAAGCTCAAAAACAAAAGACAATGTCATGTTATAGAGATTTTCCTGCTGCTTCATTCTCCTGTCTGCTCCTGTGCAAACACTCACCTTTTTAATAAGAAAATGGTCCATAAAGCTGCAAAAATGAAAAATGAGATATATATTCAATTAGCTGTAGTACTGTTGGCATGACACTTCAGGTCAGCTGGAAAGCAAGACATTTGTAACTTAAAGAAGAAAATCTGAATGCAAACTCAGCTGGCTTAACTGTGAAGCTCTTTTGGCAAACCGATGGAAAACATAATTGAATGTAGCCCTCCTGGGAAGGAGCCCTAATAAACTGGAGGACAACTTGTCTGGTAGCATTTTGATTTTGCCTTCACAGTGTTCAGGTCTTTGTGAGATTACAGAACTAAGTTTCACTTACAGGAATGATTACCCTACACAGTTACATGCAAGGGCCTGTTTTATCCTCCCCCTGTAGCTAACATCCATCAAAGAAATGGCTTCCTATACATAGCCTGCTTTCCATGAGTTTATTTTCAAAGGTTGACCATCATTTTACAGGCACAGGCAACACCTGAACAATTTACTCTGGCATATTTTAGTACTTATGACCCATACCAGGGTAACAAACGTGATGAGCTGCACACCCATCTGAGTGGCTGCTGTGCAGGCAGAAAACAGAGATACATTTTAGCTGCCAGCCTGCACTGCACCTGCAGGAACACTAGTTATGCCAGTGACATTATGTATCTATTCACGAATAAAAGGTGAGGGACATTGCTGTAGGGGAACTCTAAGGGAACACATGGTCTCAATTCACTAGCCGTGACAATCCACAAGCATAATAATCCCCCTGTAAGGCATCCTTACAGATGCCTTATAAATACTAATTTTTTTTCAGCTGCTTGCTTGCCAAATCCTAAAGGATTTGTGCCAGCAACATCTAATCAGAAAAATACTGCCACCTGTGATGTGATTCAATGCAAATCCCATCTTTGCACAGATTTTCCCGTTTAAGGTAGATAATTGTACTAATGCACTGAGTAAGACTCCTGATATTCCGTGGCATGATTTGAATTTAGGTTCTCCCATTCCCCCCAGCATAGCTACAAACCCCTCAAAATAGAAGGTGCAACATGGTAAAAACATAGGCACAAAAAAAGGTACAGAAACAGGTACAAACATCCCCTTTCCATGTCTAGGTATGTTTATAACTCAGGAGATTATAACATGACAGAGTGGCTGCACTTAGATCAGGCTATAAGAAGCATAAGTATAGGCAAGACCTGAAATAAGACACAGATCCTTTGCACTGGAATTTGTTTCCACAATCAGTTTCAATGAACCTTGCATAGCCACTCAGCTAGCAGAAAGCAAACTTCAAATTTGGTTTCCAGCTTGCATGTGGATTCATGTGATGATATCCTGCCTTATGGGATAGCTAGAATAGCTTGGACTTCTACTAGATAGTGTCTGAGGGTCCAGCTCCTGGAAGATACTTAGTATCATTTCATCCAGGAAAGTCTCCAACATCTTGATTTAAATTAAAAATCATAACGTCAAACAAATTCCTTGTTACACAAAGTGGTGGTAGACATTAATTTCTGGTTTAGCCTGTTACACAGCTTATCACATATATAATGGTTACTGTTTGTCAGCATATTACTGTATGTCAGAGTGACACAGGAACATTTAAGTCAGGTTCAGTGAGGACCAGGTTTTTAGGTCTCACAAAATCTTTGCTGGCACAGGCCCAGGCTAAGGAAAAAGAACATAACAACTTACTCATCGTTCGTGGCTTTGGGACAGCTGTAGGTCAGTGTGACCCCAGAAAATTGTGGTCACTGGCAAGGTAGACCAGGTTTACTACGAACAGTGCACCTAAAAACCTGAGACAAAGCACCACTGAGCAGCATGAGATGAGAATCAAGACTACATTCCATCTTCCCCTTTTCTTACCTTTTAGCATCTCCCAAACCATATCCAAGGCATAAATTTCCTCTGAACTGCAGCAACCTCCACTTTTCTTTGTACTATTGAAATCCCTTACATATGCTCTGTTTTATTCTACATTAGTTCTCACAATTCTTATGCAGAATTTGCAGAATTAATCTAGTAATTTCAGCATTTTCCCCTCTTTCATTTGTGTCAATTGTGTTAATGATTATGAACATTCAAAAAAAACCCCAAAACATCTGAAGTGCTTCAGACAGGCTGGCACAGTAGCCTCTGGAGGTGGTTTTAGATGCTTCAGACTGGGTTCACATTTTCCTGCCATGGGGCAACACTAAGAAAAACTAAGTCCTAGCTGGCACAGACAGTTGTGTTAGAGAACTGAAATTACCCTGTACTTTCCCAGGTAATGCCTTGGCTGCATCTGACAGTGCAGAATATTCAGGCTTACTTTATTTGCATTTCTTTCACAAACAGGAATATTAGGACTGTATTCTATCTTGAGTACAAAGAAAGAAGTCACAGCCATTTATATGTCCTTGCTTTGTTTTTCACCTAGTTCTATTCCACACCCAGTTCTAGGAAACCACTTAATAGTGCCAGACTTCCTGAACTGACCATATTTGCATTGCATCATCAGGCTTTACTGAGCATGCAACCAGAAATGCACAACACTGCCTTCTAATATAACTGTACTACTTGAGAAAGTTATTTTAAATGCATTTAATCACAAAGTTGAAAGATAAAGAAGTGGTTATTTATAATGCTTCATAAAATGCTTAGTAAACTGCTCAGAATCAGGTCTCTGAAGGCATTGTCAAACAGGTTTGCTCATTATTTAATAAGTCACTGTGAAGCTTATAGTGATTGCTACTACTTGGGTCTGGAAGATGGAGTGGCTGGAACGAATCAGTGACACACAGTAAATTGTCATATACCATCTTCAAGAGAATGACAGAAACCAGGAGAATGGGAGCAGCAGCAGCACCTCAGAAGAAATACTATAATGGATGAAAATATGCTAAATAGCACTGAGCCAGCAATAAAAATGTGAATTGACCAATTCCCACTCAAAATACAAGACAAACCCCTCACTCACACACTTGATATTTACAGAGTGAGCAACTGTTCAGCAGCACTCATGATTTTGAGTACAAGGCAACTGGAAAGCAGACCACAGATGGAATAGGTCAACTGTAGTTAAGCTGCATTCCGCTGAAAACTCTACAAACTCTCTGCAGAAATAAGTGGAAAACTTTGCAGCAATAAGTGGGTCTGTTCCAGTTTGCAGCAGCTGAAGGCCTTTCTCAGACATTTTATATATCTTGAACATTAAGATCAAAACAGATGTCACCATACGTTAAGAAAAGAGGACTGACAAATAATTTACCAATTTGAGTTCATATTCAAAGGGAAGTAAAGGTATGAAATCAACCTTTCATTCGGCAACTAGTCAGCCAGAGAAAAGCATGAGCAAGTCATTCAGTAGAAATTATAACAATCACCACAATAGCTCCAATGCAACTAAAAGTTTGAGCCAAAGATAAATTAGTTCACTTACTAGCAACACTCAAAGGGTACCATTTGTGTCTGATGCAAATAAACTACTCCAAGGCATAAAATCTAACTTTGTGATAACCTGAAAATTTGTGTCTCTCTGTTGCAGTCATTTTCTATACAGCTGGGAAGAGCATTGTTTTGTATTTGGGGATTTTTTTTTTTAACTTCAGTTCAAGCAAACAGTAATTATTTTAAGTTTTCCTTGTAAGTATGAAAATTGAATCTCATTCCCCAGAGTTTACTGAAGTCAGTGAATATTTAAGTAAATAGATGTAGTTTTATTGCTTTTAATGGAATATTGTAAAAGTTTGGTGTTTCCTTCAGGTTTAGGTACCTTGAACAGTCATAGGCCGAAACACGAAGTGCTGTTTCCTTTGGGTAACATTTTATCTAAATCCTAAATGTAAAAGTTAAGGAACTCCTTCCTCTTTTTTGTTCATTTCTAAAAATGTATTCACTTACTCCTGGGATACTGCAGAGTATTTTACCACAAAAAGTTGTGCTGTAGTATGACACAACAAACTGCAGATGCAGTACTATCTGCACTTCCATCCACTCTTTACATTAAGAAAAAAAACTGGTGCATTTTTCTGAGTAGCTTGCCAAAATGGTACCAGAGGGCAGGCAGTATTTTTGAACCAAGAAGAGGAAAACAAATTCTAAGGAAATGTCTTCCCCTTAGGATGATCTAAGTAATGTCCCTTTAGGCTTAGGCCAATTAAAGTTTCAGATATTATTGCTTAGGAATTATAACTTCATGTCACAAAACGTCTGTTCTATTACTCATACAATAATGCATTGCATTTCTAAAAACAATTCTGGATCAATGGTCAGTAGACCATCAAAAGGATGCAAAGGTGTATAATCAAGCTTTTATCTTGCCTTAGCAACTTCTAGGAATTAATATTTCATGACATATATTAAGAGGGTCGTTTTTTTTCTGAGTTTATGCCTAATGTAGAATTCTCTAAAGTGAAATATTTGCCAGTGGCAATCTCTTTCATACAATATTAGCATATCCAATTCTTCCCTTGTGGGATGTTTCAGCATATAATATTAATTCACAATTAGGTAATGTACTCATTTTAGCAATCTCCTGTGTTCTTATTAATTAAAAACCTGGTTCAATCACTTGTAGTCTATTCAATTTTACTTTGTTTGCTTTGCTTTGACTTTTTTATTTTTCTTTTTTCCCCATCTTGTTTCCAGAGTGGTGCTGAATTTTAGTAGAAAACTTCTACCAATGCCTGCCCCATATTCAGTACAGTATTCAGCAGTTACTCATATGTATGGATCCAACAGCTTCAGGCAGGAAATACCATACCAAATTTCCTATGGTTTACTTATCTATATTAATATAAATATAATTTTAATTTGCTGTAGGATTTGTTCTATTGTCATTTTTTTCACAATGCAAGGTTAGAAACCATTTCAATTTCCTTTCTTCTCAGAACAAGTTATGAAATTTCTACAAAATTGCATTCTTACTGAAACTCTCAGGTGAGCTGTTCAAATGATTACCTGTTCACCTCCCCGTTATACAAATAATTGTGAGTTGTTACTTAAATCTTCAAACACATTTTGGTTGAGGAAATGAAATAATCAAGTATGAGACATTAAATGCTGGAGATAAGTTTCACTACATGTTCAGTTCTCATGAAAAAAAGAAAGGAGTTCATTGTAATGATTATTACATACATACATAGGTGAACAAAGATATAACATTTGTGTCAGCTTTCAGAGCTGACAAACTCCTATTTCATAGTTACTGCTGTCTAGGACAGAGATTCTGGTATTAAACCTCAAAGTTTGAACAGAATTTTCTTTTAAAAAGGTCAGAACATTTTGGAATATTTTACTAAAAGGTGTGTTTTTTTTCTTTTTCTGTAAGTTAGTGGTAATAGCTCTATTCCTTTCTATATTTAGCAGCTTGCCTGCAGGATTTCTTTTGCAATATGTTTCCTTGTCTCAAGTTTTTATGAGAAAACTTTATATCAGTGGTTAAAAGATGCAAAAAATTATTCTAAAAATTAACTTAAATAGAAAAACCCACAGTTTTTTTAAGGAAAGTAATTATCAGAGCAGTATCTATTTAAACTCCACCAAGCCAGAATGCAAACCCCTTCAAAGAAAAGGCTATTTGTTAATTTCTTTTTTTTTTCTTTCAGGATGCTTTTAAAACCAGATTCTGATGAACTAATATCAAACAGGCTGCTCCCATTTATTCCAAAAGAAATCTAGGAGTTTACATATTTATAACATATAGGTGACAGGTTGCCTTGTGTTTCAGAGAAAAAAATGTGGTTAGAGCAGAACTTACAATGGGAGACAAAAAAAAAGCTCTGGCAACATTTATTTGTCAGCTGAAAGAAAACGAGGTGAGAGACCAGATAAGAGGCAGATGGAGAATGAAAGACAAAGGAATGTGGCAGTAGGTACTGTAAAAATAGTTGAGCCTGGAAACCCTAATACCCAGAGATTGTATGTTTCTAATAAAGCAGATAAGGCCCTAGAAAAGAAGAAAAAAATCAATATGTGACTGGGTTGAAGAGAAAACAGAAGTATGTAGACTGAGGGTCCCACCAAAAATCAAGTTCATCTTAAAAAATTGCAAGCCAGAATAGCTCAGGAAAATTAATGAGAAACACAGGCATCCAATGATCAGGTTAAAACCAGGGAAGCAGTAATAGCAGTATGTACTTTGGAGAAATTGTGAACATCTCAGTAGCCCATAAATTTGCAGTGTAATATGATAGAGGGGAAGCATAAAATCCAAGTAGCAAACTCTGGCAGCTAATCACAAAGTAGAGAAAAAACAGTTCCTTATCTACAATCTACATGGCTCTGCTTCAGTTGTCTCTGGATTATTTCATTAATTAAGGGTAACTCATGGCAAAATATATATATATATATATATATATATATATATATATGTTCTGAATGGTGAAATGGGGAAAAGAAAAAAAAATAAAAGAACAACTCCACATACTAGGTTAATTTGGCCTTCCTTATGGGACTGAATGGGACAGAGGAGAAAAATCTAAATAGATACAGTGAGGTTTGGGGAAACTAAAGTAAACAGGTACAAACTGGCACAAACAGTAGAAGCAGAAAATGTCCTTGTAAGATGACAAGAGCAGAATCCAGATATCTAAATGTCCTTTTATAAAATTTCCTGAATGCTGCACAGACAGCAACATAACTCTGCTCACAGCCCTCAGTCTGGTTCTTATTTCAGCTCCACTAAAAACACTAAACTCTCCATGATCTCTCTTGGCAAGCAGTTATTCCCCACTGTCAGTAATTTGGAGATATGAAGAAAATCCCAACATACTTTTCCAAGGAATGGAGGAGGTCTAGGGTGGAGAAACATAAAGAGGTCAGTATTTATACTCAAGAACACCAAATCAGGAAGGTATTTGTTGAGCTTCCTCAAGTAAAGTCCCACAGGAGATGGCCCCACCTGTTTCTTCAAGAGCTGCTCAGCTTTACCCAGACACGTGTCTCAGAGTTTGAATGAGGCTGCAGAGAACCAGATCACCATTAGCAGTTGTGCTGTTCCATCTGCATGCCTCAGCCTCTAGCCCAAAGTCCCAGGTTCCGGTCAGGACTGAAATGCAGCCCTAAAAAGCAGCAAGACCACACTGGACTGTGAGGAACTGAAGGCACTTCAGTTCAGCATTATTTTCCTGGCATTCAGCTTTACATAAGGAGCTGCTGCAGGTTGTCTTCCACTGACTCCCTGGGCTGAATGAAACTCTCCCATAGCTGCCAGCACATTGTGGGGAAGAGGAACTGAAGAGGAACTGAGACAGTTTGGGCACAGTCACGGCTGCTGCCACAGCAGTGCAGCATCATCAGCTCTGCATGCAGTAGTTCACTGAACTGGCTTCCCGCAGACTGTACAGGAGGTGGAAGTAGGTCATTGTGAGTAGGTAATGGGAAAGCAAGACTGTGACTTGACTCTGTTGTCTAATGAATCCAGCAGAAGAGAGAGCTTCAGGGGAAAAAAAAACCCATACCAAAACCAGAAAAAAAACCCAAAAACCCTAACACCACTTTTTTAACATACAACAGAATCTTCCAAAGTTCACTCACCATACAGGCTCGGCTTGTCTCCACAGTCTCAAACACAAAAGTGATTTGTACTTAGCCCTGCAAGTAAAGACAATGAATGGCCTTTACATGTCCGTTAAAATGACGTTTGAATCTGGGGGCCAGAACTGCTGAATTTCCTTAGCAACTCTGTTGGGGATTGTGAACAGCGCTTCTCCATTAAAAAAAAAAAAAAAAAAAAAAAAAAAAAAAGGAAGATTACTCTGTATCCATGGCTACATGACTACACACCATATCATCAATACAATGTCTCTGAGCAGCTGAGAATGTCTGACATATTTTGGAATTTTTATGAAACCCATCAGGGAATATCTGATAGGTAAAACAACTGGAAATCAAAAATCCAGGGAACCATATAAAAAACTCAAATGAGGACTGTTTAAATTCTCATTTTTGTCACACCTTTACGTATTTTTGAGCACATTTATTTAAAGTTATCTTGCCAAACCTGCTGTCAGAGCAGTTTGGTTATTACCCATTTCCAGCTGATGTTATCAAGCTGACCTGTGGTGAGGCAGAGCTGTCAGAGTAAGCGGATTCCAATGTACAGTAGTTGAAATAATAAATTATAGAGGCTATATACCAGGGGGAAATGTGATTATGTCATCACTCCAGTGCCCATTAAGCTCAGCAATTTCTAGCTATTTGAAAAACTGAGATGCCATTTCTGCAACATGTGTTTTCTTGAATGTAATAAAATCCACCATTTTAACACTGATTGCTTCTCAGGACCTAACTGGACTTTTATCTAAATAAACATTTCAGGAGGTTACTTACCTGTATCAGACTTTTAATTCATAATGTGAAGCTATCTTGTTTTGGGAATGACAAGCACTCAGTTACTCTATGTCTGCCAGCGACTACAGTACCATGATTTATACCAGAAGACTTTCTAAAGTCTGGGAAGTGCTTGAGCCCCTAAATCTCTCACTTTCAGAAATCTTGAAAGGACTGGCTCTGAGAAGTTCCCACACTACCCACTCTTTGAACTAGCACAGAAGTACAGCAAAGCCTTAACACTTCTACTCTTCTTCTGCAAGTGGAGAGTGCAGTTAGTTATCTGAACCTTAGATAGGTTTACATTTCATTTGAAGACATTTTTAAAAGCTTTTTTTTTATTTTTCCTGAGTAGTTCTGACTGCATGAACTCATAAAATATATGGAAAAATGTAAAAGGGAAATTAGCATCTATCTATACCAGAATGTGCCACAAAGTCAGGGCAGAAAGTAATAGGGAACTGCTGGGAGGCATCCCACAGATTACACTGGATTACACATTAGACCCTGAGAAATGCAAACCCCTCTTTTTCTACTCAGCCAACTTCCAGTTCTAGCCCTGTGTCAGACAAGTCATGAAAAAGAGAACTCAGCCCTACTTAAGTAAGGGCACCCAGGATAATAAATCAGGGAAGAGATCTTAATACATAAATGCTCTTGGGGAGACAATTTAAAGAAACTCTTTCATCTTTGACCCAAAGGCACTTAATCAACCCGGATGGAAAGTAGTGTTCCTAATTGGAGAAATGTGTGCTCAAGAACCATCTGAATGTTCATTTATGAGCTACAACTATGAATTAGCTGGAAATCTGGCTCAATGTAATGAAAAAAGAAATCCAGTGCAAAATGTAAACCAGTCTTACTGAGAACTGATGACAGAAATGCTACAAAATAGAGGAGAATGAAAGGACAGACTGCAGATGCAAAATACATTTACATTTTCTCAAAACCAAATACACGGAGGATGGAAATTACTCGATTCTTGTAAGTCACAAGGAAAGGATGTATATAAAAAATGCTTGCTAGTGTTTGTGGGAGGGCAAATTTGCAAGTAGTGTCTCACTGGAAGTGTTAGCTTTTATGTGAAAATTAGGCATGATAAACCAAATTTGAGAAGTTTTATATTTTAACCAAGATTTAGAGCTAAGAAACTGACTATTTGACAGTTGAGACTTCCCTATCCCAAATATATTTGCAAGAGAAGGTTGCAGATAGTAGAAAGAGATTAAAAAATATTTTGATCTCCTTCTTTCTAATGTTACTGGCTTCAGCCAAGTTTTTCCTGGTTTATTCACTGTTAATGAGAAAGGAGAAGGAAGCTTTTAAAATTTAGTTTCTGAACACATGTGTTTTATTCTCTAAAAAATCTGAAATGTGTCTATTACTCAAGATTAGTTTCATTCTGACTTGATAATCCTCACTGGATTATGGGATTCTTTGTTTATATTCTTCTGTACTTACCTGTAACCGTCAGCTCTGAAGTGCCACTGGGTTTAGA
The DNA here is from genome assembly GCF_963662255.1 of Cinclus cinclus. Classification (NCBI taxonomy): domain Eukaryota; kingdom Metazoa; phylum Chordata; class Aves; order Passeriformes; family Cinclidae; genus Cinclus; species Cinclus cinclus. Next base: position 36,695,905 of record NC_085046.1, on the reverse strand, counting down.
AAAATGTTTAAAGGAAAATGGTTTTGTATCCTGCTAATGCTCTGCTTTCCACCAGTTTTTCAGTGGTGGACACTACAGTATGATACTTCTCCATTTTCTTGAGTTAAAGTGGTAGCCCAGAAAGAGATGGAGAGGTAACATCAGCTACCAGAAGACAGCCCCCTTTCTGTGTTATTTGCTGTTTATTTTCTAGCTGAGCCCACAAGAATGACCAAACAAGTTTACACTGCTGTTTTTAGCCCAGATCTTCAAGTTCTTTCAAGATATTAGGCAACCTAGACAGTAATTGTGGAGACATTCCACTTCTTTTATACTCTTTCTGTGTAAAGATCAAGTTTGAGTTTTTAATTTTATGGAATATTAGTACACAGCTTCCAATGTAAATCTCCCCCAGTCTCTGCCCAGAGATGCTGGTGCCCTAGAAACACTGAAACTTTGAGAAAACCATTGTGTAAGAGGATCCTAAGATACCTTGTGCTATCACTGATATAGAGCTAGTCCCATATTTCTTTGCTCCTATCTTAGACTTGTTTCTATTTCATCATCTTCCTTTTCTTTGGTAAAATGTCAGTTTCCCCACTTACACTCCCTCAAATAGATGCCTATATTTTCACAGCTGAAATATTTTATGTCTGAGTTTTACTGAAAAAGGCAATAATTCCAAAGACCACGTTTCATAAAAACCCAAGATAAACAGCTTCAAAGTATAGCAAATTTAATCCTCCCTAAATTCCGATTTAAGAAAAAACTTACACTGAGACATAAGGACAAGTAATAGTGAAGTGTGGATGATGAAATCTGCAATGACACATTCCTCTAGTAAAACAGTCTCATGTGCTACACACTTTTTAAAGTCAATAATTTGTATCACTAGAAAGTTAAAGCCACATTTATGTGGGATGGAGATAATCTGGATCTAAAATGAAATATGTGACTCATAATAAATGACAGTTATGTATTAGATTGCATTTTTTTCTTCTCTCTTCAGTTAGCCAAAAATTATTATGATGTTATTACTCTATTTTCTGAAGAAATACCACAATTCCTCCTCATCTCTAACTCCAGTTTACAAGTTAGAATATCGAGAATTCTATAAAATCTATCTTACAATTTCCAGAAAATATAGTTGATTAGAAGAGCACTGGAAGAAATGGAGCAGAACTGTAGCGCACCTTTCCAGTTACTAGAGACTCACACATACAGACAGACATGACAACAAATAATCCTGTTTCTGTCTTCTTCCTGGACACTTTCTTTGGCCCCAGTACAAGGACTCCCTGTGCTCTAAACTTCCAGGCAGAACCATTGTATCCCATTTTTCTGTCCATGGCATACGCTTTGGCAGAGGAGTCCTGCCAGAGGAAAAGGGAGCACCTCAGCTCAAGACCTGAAAGCTCTTAGCACAGATGTGGACACTACTCTCAAAAATCCCAGTATCTTAATAATTTAAGAATGTCACCTTCCAGAACATTAGCCATGCAAATACATGAGGTTTACTGATAAATTCAACGCAATGTATGACAATAAGTAAAATGGATACTGTGAAAGACTTTGAACAGGAAAATCAAACAAGTTCAGTTATGCTTTGCAAAAGAAATACCCAGAGTTAGATATAGTTCTAAAATACTTGACCTCTTTCTTCACTGCTTCAAAAATCTGTTTGGACCCAGGGCAGAGTTCTGTGGAAACTCAGAAAGTCATTCCTCTGCCTCAGGACCCTTCCTTCAAGATCTAAGCTGCATTTCTATGCTCCCACCGTTAAACAGGACTCTCTGATTGTGATATTTCACATATTTTAGTTCCTCACCTTGTCCTCCAAAGTCTGCAGTTGGTATTAATATCTCTTTCCCTTGCCCTTGCTTTGCTTGCTGCCTCACAGTCTTTTGTGTCATTTGGAAGAAGATGAGCCCCCCTATGATGTTAGCAGGTTTTCATCCTCTCAAGACAAAGGTCAAGCTGCTCTATTATTGTTCCTAGTTATTAATCAAAAGATATATCAAGGGCATCCCTATGTCCTTCATGTCAGGAACATAGAGACAGCCTCTGTGTAGGAAGATAAATGGTTTGTGAAATAAAACCAGTCTTCAAGTTTTGGGAACTAGTGGCAAAAGCTAACATTCCAGAGCACCTCATTTTATTTTCCATCCTTAATATTTACTTGACTTTGGATTTGAGGAGAATATCTGCTCTTTAAAACGTGGCATCTGTGTTCAGACACCATATACATTAACTACATTGACAGAGTAAGCAGAAAGAACAAAGACTAGAGAGAGTAATCCTCCACTAATGGAAGATGTCATATCTCCACAAAATCAATTTGCAGAGGTGACAGCACATCTATTGCTTTTGGTGAAAGTCACAACAGCATGAGTAATAGTTTCTCAGAGCTGAATTACCTTCTCTTATATATGAAAATTAGTCACATTGTAATTGAAGGCATTTTAAAGCTAGTATTTGACTGCATACTGGCAGTCCAGTTTTCCCTAGTTGTGACTTCTGGGACATAAGCTGCAAGAAGCAAACACATAGACCATGTATGTCTATGACCTTACCATCATAAGACCCATTTGGGACTAATCCTGTTTTCTGAAACAAATCTAGAGTGATGTCTTCTGTCAAGTTAATTGCAGCCTCCTAAAACAAATAAGCATAAAAAACCCCCCTTCATTCCTTTTTAAAATCTAATTTTAATGTTATTGACTTATTCTCTGAAATTTCTATCCTCTAATGGCAGAGATCCCAAAATGCATCACACAAAGGACTAGTGAGGACTACATTTCCTAGACTCCGTAAACTTACTTGCAGCATGCAGAAACTTCAATAAATTAAATGGTTCATATATGTTAGAACTGGCTTAATGTGTGTGTCGAAGCTTTAGTAGAAGAGTGCCACAAGAGAATCAATTAATCGGAGCCTATTCAAAGGTGTAAATTAAGAAAGCCAACCATAGTTACTTTAAATAGCTTCTTGACAGGCAAGTTAAGTTACTATGTAGATTCCATTTCCCACCAGTAGGGATTAAGTGATATTAGAATATCCAAGTGAATCAAATTATTTAAGAATTTAAAGTTTATGAAAAGGCCAGAGTATAACTTATGCATCAACTCTTTGTCTCAGACCTAAATGTTTTTAAACAAGTAATTCAGAAATTAATACTCAGTGTGTTTGTTGATTCTTCAGTTTTGTTCATTTTGTGACACTTTGTTTTTCCTTTGATATTTCAGTTGCTGCATTCCTCCACACAGAAGTGGGAGGACCTGCTATTTGGTCAGGTAGGGGACACAACTGCATGGCCACTCTTCCACAGCACACTACACAGCAGGGAAGCTGAAGGAGGATACAGTCTCCTGAAGCTTTTAATACACCTGCCTCCCAAAAACATACTTGAAACAAATCCAGCAGATGCAGAAGCCAGACATTGTGCTGCTGATGCACCTCAGCATGCGAAAAAAGCCCCCCTATTGTACATCACAATGAACACTATAAAGAATTATGGTTATCACTGTTTGTCATGTCAAGAGAAGGGATTTGGGTTGATAAGAATTACTTCTGTCTTTGACACCTGTAGACCCTGGCTCCCCTAGATTTATGGGCCAGATTTTATTTGCCTACAGTCTCTGACCTCCTAATTTATAGCTGTCTTAGGTGAATACATCTCATTCCAAGACAATTCCTGATCCAGGAATGTGATTCTATCCCTCTGTTTTGCATAAGGGATTACTTTTCTAATCCAGGGTTTGGAAAGAGGATGGCAATTAGTAAATCATTTTGAATGAAGACATCCTTGGACAAGTCCTGGAGAACACTATGGACTGAAGAATCTTTGGTCTTTCCACAGGACCCTCAGGAGATGGAGAGAAGCCAAAGAATTCTACTTTGCTTCCCAGTACTACTGTATGTTGGGTCAAGAGAGAATCAGTGCCTGCAAACAGCCAGCAGCACACACCAGAGAAGAGTTTAAGAACAAGCTATGAGGAAAGTCTCTGTTCCCTTAATATTTCCACCAGGTGTCAATGAGTTATCAGTCAGTTTCTCCTTCAGCACATTCCCTCTGGGGGCAAAATTGCTCCACTCAACACCTAAATGCTCATGAAACACCTCAGCTTCCCAAGTATGTCTGGAAAGAAGACAGGGGAAATGTCCATGGTGAGAAATTTCTTTCCCCTCACAAGATATTAGCTCATCCAAAAACCTAATGCTTTTTCTAACAGAAAGCCTTAACATCAGTTTTCTTCCCCCTCTAGAAATTATAAAAAATATTTTTAAATATATTAAAAATTATAAAAATATTCCGAGGATTGGGGAATGGGAAATTGTTTTCTTCATTAAAAAAAAAAAAGAAAAAAAAAGAAAAGAAATAAATGTTTTGTTGTTTTAATTTGACATTATTGTTACTGTTCAATTAAGCTATTAACCACTGCAACAATGTTTCATGTTACAAAGCTACATAAAATATTTTGATAAATAAACAACAAATTTCTTAAATTTCGCTTCTTAAAAAAATAACCCCCTGTCTTTAAATAAAAAAAAAAAAAACAACTGTTACATATTTCATATGTGGAAAATTTTCACAAGGTAGGAAAAAAAACTGCAGGTACAACCAAGCAGTAACGTATCGGCTCCTTTGCATAATGGCTCTTCCCCAGTTTTTCTTTGAATCTGTTCCTATCTATCCTAAAGGCAGATCTTATTCATGCCATACAGTTGAGTTCTAAAAACACCTGTTTCAGGTTTTCAAAGCTAAAAGTGAGTGATCTAGTCATGCAAGCAGTCAGATGTTTAGGATGTCTAAAAACAAGCCTGATCTAAGCAAGTTTTTTAGGCTGTTTCTTTGGTTAATGGAAAATTATTATCAGCTGTACAGGGTGCTGGTTGAAGTACAGGGTGTTGGTTCAAAAACAGTGTCTAAAATATATGGGACTGATTATCTTGAAGATTTGCCTACAAGCTGATTCAAGAGCATGCCAGGTAAATAGGTCAGACTAGATGAACAGCTCTGAAATATCTAAAGTTATAAGAGACTAATGCTTTCTCTTCTTCTTAATGAAATCGATGAAAACATGGAGGATTTTTAACAGTATTTGAGTAAGGTTTTTTTTAAATTCCTAAACAATTTCATGTTTTTTTCCTGCCTTAGATTTTTGACAATGTTTCTTACTAACAAAAGAAATCTTTTGCTTTCCTAAATCATTTGACTTTATTGTTTGAACTTGTCATAACCCAGCAAACCTGGTTGAGGTGTCACACTGTCATCACAGGACTTATGAGAAAAGAAAGAGGAGAATATTTTTGCCCCCACTTCATGGAAGAAGACACGAGGGCATATAGAGATGAAATGGTACTCCAGGCCATCCAAACCTTTGAAAAATTGTTGATAGAATACCAGATTATTGGTAAACTGTTATTAGAAACAGAAACTAAAATTAAATACTAGCCCAGAAGATATCCCTCCATGTAGCCATATAATGACTTAACTGAGGAGTTCATGGATTTTTTTTTTCAGTACCGCTTATTTTCTGATTATGAGAGATCTCTTAAAAGTGCACACTTGTTCAACAGATTTATGTAGCAGATTATGTCAAAACAAATAACATAATTCTTAATCAATGCAAACCTGGTTTTCTCCATTCTTTTAAGTCCACCAACACAACAGGAGAAAAATAACCCCTATGAGATAAATCAAACACCTGAAAAGTAAAGCCAAGTCAAAAGTAGCAGAAAGAGTGCTATTTTATGTTCATCTTCCATGTCTAAGCTGTCAACCTTTCAGTCTCTGTTCTTTGAAACGGAGCAAAAGAGCTGTCATTTAATAGTCAAGGGATATTAGCAATGAAAGAACTATCATTTAAATAGAAATAAGAGTTGTGAAACTGATGTTGCAGCTTTACGATCTCCCATTAAGTTTTGTTTTCTGTGTCAAGCAATGATATTTCATTCAGCAACTCCAAACCAGATATGAATGATAAAATTCAACAGAACTTGCGTTTAGACCTGTGGCAAGAAACACAGACTGAGTGGGTGTGTGGCATGCTGCCTCGATGACTGACACAAAGCAAATGCTAGATTTAGAATGCCTTCATTTGCTGGCTGACCCAGGAGAACAGCACCTCAGTGGGCTGACAGTCTGTTAAATCTCTGCTCTCTCGATTATAACATCACATAGCATTTAGTACTCCAAATTCACAGTCATTTACGGACACCACCCAAGCCTAGGCAGTCAGCTGAAAGGATACAACTGTCTGGTTGTTTTTATTAACCATCAAAGTTCTGAAACATTGTCATCTTGTGGCAAGTTGAGGACATAACAAGGAAAATAGCTGCTTCTCCAAGGTATTTCCCGGCCTCAGAAACAACTGGCAAGCCAGGGGAAATTGCACATGTAGAAATTGCTGCAGGGGAGTTTCCCCAATGCCATAGTGTGGGCAGACTGGGACAGAATAAATCACAGCTGGCTTGTATCACTGGATCAGGTCTTCAACTTACAGCACTGCGTGTTCATTCCAGATGCAGCAATGCTCGTTAAATACAAAGCAATTTAGCCATTGGACCCACTTGCTTTTTCATCTGAGGAAGTACCAGCAGTTTGCATATTGGTATCTTCCTACATATATACCTAGCCAATAAAAATTAGACCTGACAGAGGTTACAAGGTGAGTGATAGCAACATAATGCTAATAATTGCTGTACCATCCTACCTTTTCTTGCTTGGTGTTAGGAGAGATCCTACTGGAATAGCTCTGCTATCTCTGATTTGCACTGTCACATGCCTTCTTCCAGAGCATTTGAAGGACATGCTAAACTCAGCACAGTTCTTCCCAGAGACTACATTGTGTGCACTCATCATCCAATAGAACAGTGTGTCACCTAACCTTGAGTCATCACTGAGCCAGTTTTAGCCCTTCAAAATTCCATGCCATAACTTTCTACTCAGAGTTCCTGAGTAATACAGGAGTAAAGGAAAGGGGAGACACTACAAAACTTCACCTAACATCTATTGACATGCCCAGGCTAAGGGCATATCTGTTAGGGTGCATGTAGACACATCTGGCTGTAAGAGAGGGAAATATTCAAACACGCTCAGCAATATACCAATGCAGCTATTCAGATCTTAGAGCTAAACATCTGGATTCAGCAAATTTGATTGCCAATTTCAGACTGTATGTCTCGACTGCCTATGAAAACCTAGGTTTCAGCAACATATGTGTCTGCCTTCTCCTACTGCCAGCTCTTTGCTAATACAGTTGTAGTAGAAAACAGAACTTGCACACACCTCCAAGCTCTTTCCTATGAAATCAAATTACTTACATTAAAAATTATCTCATAGCATCACATCTGGATTAAAATAAGTACCTGAAGGTTTTACTGCTTCCTAAAGAGTCAAGCCCAAGGCCATTTGATTCACCTCATAATAAATAAGAATTTCCATTTTCAAGTGTCACCTGATGGTGGACAGTGGATGGAATACTCATGGAAAAACTAATGATAGCCTCTTGATATGTATGAAGTGAATAAACCCCTCATTCCATTTGAGAGAAAAAAAATAAGACCCACCACCACAGATGCACGTCAAATCAAGAGCTGAGCAATATCAATGGGGAGAGGCACAGTAGAGAATGAAAGCAAATGGATATAACTGGGGTATTTTTTCCTTTGGAGATACATGCAGGCATGTCTATGCATAAAGTGACAAACAGAAATATCGCAGAGGAAACAACAGAAAGTCAAAGGCAGCTAGTCATCGTATGACCCTGACCAGAAAGAAACCCAGGAGGGCTTTGTGAGGGGAATGCAGACTAGAAAATGAAGGAGTACAGGCAGGAATTATAAGAGAAAAAGCATTCTGCTTTTTGTTTTCTAATGATCTGGGGAGACAAACTCCTATATACATTAATAAATATATTTAATCAAATCAATGTAATATTTTCTTCTACCTAAAGATTTCATCCCAATAATAGCAACCTACAGAAACTTAAGTTTTTGCCAAATGCTAGGACTGCAAAAGGCAGAGCAGCCTGTGAGGGACATAAGGCCAGAGTTCTGTGCTAACCAGCATCAGACTCGGACTTCCTGAGATCATTCAGCCACATGACCCTGACCTGGATTAGGAAGGTAGGCAAAGATTGTTTATGCCATTCAGTAGAGGAGAAAGTATCTGGCTGTGAGTAATGTCAGAACTGAGAGTCAGATAATATATGAGCTGGCATAAAATCTAGTGCATAATTGCCTGCCTTGAAAATCCCTTGAGCACACTGGAAAAGTCAGGGTTACTTTGAACCAGTTCTATGCCATACCATACAGCTGTGACATTTTAAATCCTACATTTAAATCCTGGTTCTAAAACCATATTTTCTATTCCTTGCAGCCACAGCCTAAGGACTAAAAGAGCAGGAAAACACTGCAAAGATAGCAGCCAGCTAAGAGGCAACATTAAAGCAGAAGTATGCCTCAAATCCCATCCCTCTGTGGGGTTTATTGGATATAAATAGAGTAGAAGGAATGGAACTGAGATGCCTCAAGCACTCCTATATTGTGTTTATTATCTGGCATGATGCACATTTATTTATTTCACATAAAACAGAAGCTTTAATGGAGGGAATGAGAACATCTTCAGTCTGCCCAAAGTAGTTAATCTCAGGTTCAAATCACTTAAGAAAGATGAGAAAAGTTAAATCTTTCCCATCATCACCATGAAGTCTGAGCTATAATTAGTAGGTGAACGATTAAAAGAGGAATGAGATGGAGCGAGAATCCCAGGGATGCTCCATATGAAGCCCAATTCAGAAAGCAGCACTAAAGCATGCTTACCAGTCAGTCACAGAGGGAAGCTAAACAATTTCAGTAGCTAGCTCAGACCTCAGTCACATAGGGAACTCCACTGTGACAGCATTCTGCATATGTGCTCTTTAGCTTTCACCAATAGGCACTATGAAGCAAGACTACCAATCTAAATTTTGGATCTATTGAGAGCACCAGTGAAGTGGTTCCTCAATTTCAGATGCTTTGGGACAATAAGAACCCAATACCTGGATGAAAGCAATTGAACATAAACACTGCTGCTGCAGCCTTTGAGAGCAACCAGCTCCTCGCTCTAACTGCAAAATTGCACTGTGGATTGTTGCTTATCCTGGCTACCTTGTAGCATTGAGGTTATCTATCTGGTTTGGGTATGAGAAGGTGGATACTTTATAGGATCCCAGAAAAATCTCTGGTGTAAAGTCTGTCACGACTAAAAGATTCACTGAGCAGGAATTATGATTCAAGGAGTTTCAGGACTATGGGAAGCAAAGGAGAATGTGTTCATTGCTTAAAGGACAGTCTAAATGTTATTTTTCCAAAGCCATTCATTATTTTTTTTTTCACCCATGAGAGTCATACTCCTATAAACACTGTCGCATATATTTAGAGGCATAAAAGGTGACCGGCCCCTACTTAAATGAATGAAAACAATGCTCCTTTCTAATCAGATTTTAAAGGAGATCACTAATCAGCAATTTTTGAATGAGAAACTGTAGCCAGCTAATCCATATCCTGTGATGCCTTCACCTTCCCATTTACCTTCTCACTGCCATTGCTCACATGGTTATTTAGCCGATCAGATGCTGAAATGTTGGGTTGGCATTTATTCAAGCAAAGTAAGCATTTTTATGCAGATCAAGGGAAAACACCTAAACAGTACTAAAACAAGGAGCAGATGTCTGCAGTCTATCTTCCTTGATTTAATTTCAATAGAACTTACATTAGGTGCTCTTCATATTTAAGTTATCACATTAGGGAGACTGGGCTTGTGGTGAAGATTGACAGATATTTGAGAAATTTGTCCAGCATTTGTAGAGGACAAGCTTACAGGTACAAGCAGAGAAATCATTGGAGTGGAGTTCAATTACTCTTCCACAGCTGGAAAGGACACAATGGAATGCTTTTGGGTTAGGTTCAGAGTTGATATTCTTTTCAAGTATCTCATCTGATGCAACACATAAAACTTCTGTATCAAGTCAAGGTTCTTTAAGGTATTTAGCCTTTAAACTGTCTTAGCTAAGTATCTCGGAGAGTTAATATTCTGGTTTATCTTGGAGGGGAATTTTAATGTCATTTACTTTAATTAATTTTCTGAACAGCTGAATTTTCTGAATAGCCACTGCAGTCACAGAGTCCTGAAGGAGTTAGGACATTAGCTCTACTTCCCCTTCCTAACTCTTGTACTACTCTCTCAAGGCCTTAGAGCAGATAAAACCTTATTGTCTTCACTCCTCTCCAAAGCTGGAAGGGAGGCTGAGAGGTCAGGATCATATATAATTCTCTTATTCCTCTGGAGAATCATGCTACTAGTAGCAAAGCAAATGTTCATCTTTTTTGTAGCTAATATTACAGACTTGAAAGATGGCTGCTATCCTCACTGCTTCAGCAGTTATTGAAGTAGACTTGGTGTCTGGAGTCTTTCAATGGTAGCCCATCAAATGATATTTTACTTTCCAGGTTAGATTTTAAGCATATAAGAATAAAGTGAGCAAGAACCAAGAGATGCTGACACTAAAGCAGGCAAAATGCCATCTGTCAGCGGTGCTCAGCATCTCCAGGAGGCAGTGGTTTCTACTTCATGCTGGCTTCAGAGTGCTGTGAAAGTGCAAATCATCAATACCCTTCTGTGCATCAGCCCTGCTATGTGCAATTTGCACTCTGGCACCCTGCAGTACCAGCCCATGATGGGAACAACCTCCACAGCTGACGGATGTGTGCTTTAACAGCCCACACTTTAAAAGGTGGATGTGCAGAACAGGGAAACTTTCCAGTGAAAATTCATTATGAGTCAAGGTAACCAAGCACACTGTCATGCAAACATTGTGTATTCCCACAGAGCGCTGATCTCTAAGACTGCAGAACACACAAGGTGACCCTCCTTGGTGGGCATGCATTACGTTCAATCTGTCCATTTGTTCTTCTGTCAAATGGGTAATTTCTTAAGAGCTGACCTTTAGTTTTTCTTTTGCCAGAGTGTTTCTTGTGTGGTATATTAGAGTACCAGTTCCAGAAGAGCCAATCACTTTCATATTACTGTGAAAGAAGATACAGAATAAGTGAAGTAGCACAACTGCTTTCACTCCACAAGCAACACATGACACCAGATTTCAGATGAGGTATATTGTTTGTTCAGACCTCAGAAGAATTTTTATTTACTCTGGCACTAACAGGCTCAACTAGAAACACATACTAATTTAGGTTACAGAAAAAAATAATCAACTTTTGTATTAGATTTTAGTTTCCATCTGTCCAGGCCATTGTAATTCAAATTTTTTCCTTCCTCATCTCAAACAGAGATTTTTACTCTCAAGTACCTGTTGAGGAAAGAACTTTGACTTTCATGAATATATATTTATTGATGTGTACATGAACATATGAATTTGAACATACAGAAACATTATCCATATTTAATCAGACTGTGCACTTTACTCATCATGCTGCTATCTTTAGTCAATGAGCGGTCATTTAGCAGAATCTTTTAGCTTATTAAAAACCATGTTATAATGCATTTTCTACTGACTAGTCAACAGGAATCCTGAAACAGTAGTAATCAAGAGTTTCACAGCTGCAGTTAAATTATGCACCATTAAGAGAAGATGTGTACATTGTGAGACTGGACTTTAGACTTTCAGTGAAAGATTGGTGACATCCCCAAAAGTTTATTTCTAGTCCAAATCCATGATAAGTGTGAGAAAGGAAGTATTGTTAAACACAATGTGTATATGAGGGAAAAAAATACAAAGAAAGAACTTGCCCAAGATTACAAAGGAAAGCAGGAACAAAGGAAAGCTGGAAAATGAACCCAAATGTTCTAAAACACAGTTCTGTTGCCTTAATAGCAACTTTAAAAAAAAATTATGTTCTCTTTAATTCTTTTCCCTTCACTTAAATATTGTGGTGACAGCTGCCTCACAGAAATAAAAAATGGAAGGAAAGCAGGTGTCAAGAATTTCTTGAATAAAAAAGCAAAACAAGAGATTTTCACTTTCTCCAGGGTGCATACTGACTTGTCTGCTGTCTTCATCATAAGAACACCACACTACTTTGATAGCTTACCCAGTTCTTTTAAATAGATAATTTTTATAATTTATAGCACTACTGTGTAAAGCAGTCTGCTGCTGAATTAAAGATTAAACCAAAAGCATGCCCTGAGTCAGTGTGAATGTGTATATTATTCAAGGATCCTGTTTATTATAAGGGTAATTTTATCCCCTAATAACCCTTAAGACCAAAAATGTTCAAAGTAATGGCCTCACAGTAAATTATATTCCCAGAAGGGATGAATCTTAACTGTCATACCAGAATACTCCACCTCAATCATTTTAGAAAAGGAAAAACTGGATGATCTCTACACATTTTAAACAACTCCATTTCACTTAATATTTTTCTTTGTAAATTTGCAAGCTAGTAACTTATACATGTTCCCAATGTTTTCTTCATTAACAGGACAAAGAGAGAACTTATTTCTTAATCAACACATGGTCCAGCTGAAATCCAGCATTCAAGTAGACAGCAGAGAGGGGAAAGAAATAAGCAGCCCAGGAAACCTGCAAAGCACTAACATTAAAGTGCAGCTGGTTAAAGAAACAGTCCTGGCAGCAGGCAGAAAAATATCTGAGTGCTATCCATTGGCATTCCCAGAAAGTGTAGTCTTAAAGGCTTCACTGACCTGGAAGAGAATAAACCCAGACTCTGGCCACAGACTAGTGGGGCTGTGTGACCTTCCGTTCTGCACTTGGTTCCCCTGACTTAACACCAATACCTACATGTAAGCTAGTCACTGCAAAGTTTATTGAGAGAAAATGAACTCATCCAAACTAGATGTCTCAAGTATGGCCACAAAAACCCATCCTGAAATTGCTTTTCCTTCTCTCTATTAAGCAGAAAAAGATTTCTTGGCAGCTTCCTTAGTTGAGAAGGTGTAAATTCATTGAAACAAATAATGGCCCAGCATCTTCTTCAGGCTTTTATAGCAAGTAGTGTATTTGTTACTCATGTGTCACACCCACTATAGTAGGATTTATAGGGAAGGAAGACACTGAGCTGTGAGAGAAGGTTTGAAGGAAGGCCATGAAGTTCAGAAGCATCTTTCCCATGAAGACAGGCAAAGAGTTGACAGGCAGAGAGATGGGGATGTCCAACCTGGAGAAGCAAAGGCTTTGGAGAGACCTTTATAGAAGCCTTCCAGTACCTAAAAGAACTTAATAAAAACAATACAAAGATATTTTTTACCAAAGCCTCTAGTGACATGACAAGGGGCAATAGTTTTAAGTTAAAGAGAAAAGATTCAGGCAGAATATATGAGGAAGATATTATTTACAATGAGGGTGGTAAGACACTAAAACAAGTTTCCCAGAGTGAAGTTGTGGATACTTCATAATTGGAAATGTTCAAGGTCAGGTTGGATGGGACTTTGAACTCAGTTTAATGGAAATGCCCCAACCATAGTACAGTGAGTAGAAGTACACGACCTTTAATACTCCCTTCCAATCCAAACCTTTAAATTTTTCTATGATAATTTAAAAAACAATGTCTTCAACATACCACCAATTCTATCAAAATTCGTGGTTAAGTTAACATTCCTTTCAGGCCTGAATTTACAATGTTTGTGATGTTTCATCCCAATGTTCCTGCCCTCACGAGCTCCTCTCTTTCTGATAAAAATATGTAGCACGTGGGAAGGGTATTCATGGCATGACCAGCTTGCACTATTTTAGTTGCTATATATTCACATCTCATTGCCTTGCAACCCTGGTTTTGTTAACACATCTCTGGTATTGATTTTAACAGTTGTGCACATGTTCTTAAAGGCTATTTTAGTACAAGGCCCCTTAAAGCTTTTGAAGCAAATCAGTGCCTTTGAGAAGTCACCATTTACAGGCACACAGTAGGCATGACAATTTTGCTAGCTGGATCTGAAGCAAGGAATGGAAACAAGAACACTTTTACTCAATTTAAGTAAAGACTGACCCCTGGTAATTATTTCCAGATCTCAGTCATCTCCTATGAATGTGTTCTCTGTTTTTCAGGGACCCTGAAATACAGTGGTGGTACCTTTCATCTGAGGAAGGAATATGGTCCTGATCCATGCTCCAAATTTGAACCCAACTTCCCAACAAGCATTGCGCAGAGCTGACAAGGCAGAAACAAGAAAGCATTGTCTGAAAAACCTTGCAAACATGCCACTTAAAGAAATCATGGATTCTGTCCCTAATTTGCCCTATCTGGAAACAAAATCTGTAAAATCTTGTACAGCGTTGGAGTAATATTGAAAAAAAATCCTGTGGCAAACATACCTCTAGGCCAATAAAGTATCATCAAAATTATATGAGAATTCATTTGAAAAACATGGCATATTTCAGTGTGGAAAAGCAATTGTTAAAGGTCAAAACAGTTTTTCTGCCATTATTAAACCAAAATAATTTTGGGTTCAGACTGACAGTTGCCTCAGCACTTACTTTTGTTTGGTTATTTTTCAGTATTTCTCAGATTATCTCCAGTGAAATATTCCAGGCCTTCAGATTTCTGAAATTATGAGCAATGTCCCTCCTAAAGGAATCATTTCAGGTCAGTGTGAATGGAATTTTTTTCAGTCAGTGAACTGAAAAATCAATTATTCCAACAGCCACTGCAGGCACAACTCAAGGGCAATTTGAGACCAGGAGACAAATTGGGAAAGAAGAACTGACTGATCCTGCCCTTATACTTTTCAATATACTGCTTCCCAACGTTTTTCAATAGATTCCTTGTTAAAGCTTCCAGCTGAGTCTCATATCTTGCTCAAACCTTGCTAGGGTTGGTTTCAACAAAAATGAACAAACAAAACAACACAAAGAAAATGAAAGCAAGGAAGTTCCATGCCTGAAACTAGAAGCTGAGAAGAGTATAAATGCATTTTCATTACTTAGTTGAACTAGAAACCACCTTGAGAAATATTTTATCAGTATTTAAATACTTCTTCAGGGTGCATAATCTTCTCCTACTTCCCCCCCCCCCCCCCATCTAATTTGCTATAACTAGCTTGGGAAAAATTAAGAGGATATAACACATAGCTTCAAGACAGCTGATATGTGATTATAGTGATGTATAGCACTGCAGAAAAACAGAAATTCTGATAACATGTGAGTTCTCCCAATAGCAACTCAAACCAAATATAGATTTTGCTTGTTTGTTTAAAAATATAGGTAAGGATAGCAATTATGTTTTCTCCTCTTTCTGCACACAAGGTCAAATGAAAAAAAAATACAAGTCCCATCAAACTCAAGATCCAATCTTGCATACAATATGTCACCTAGTTCTGTGCGCACCGATATATACTATTATCAAAGCATTTTGATATTTAGGGGGGAAAATCTATTTTTAATTTATTTTTTCACATCTCATTATTTCCCTATTTCTCTACAGCAAAAGTTAAATTGATTTCAGTGTAAGTGCACTAGCCTGAGAACTAGTCAAGATCTCTGTCTATAAAGTGGTAGGATCACATGAAGTTTTCCATCTGGACATGGGGCATAAATGTAGAATTAGCATCATGTTTTAGCACTTGTGACTCCCTTGCTTAGATGAATTTACAAATAGCTTGACATCCTGCAACAAGATTTTGAAGCAGTCTTCTTCCATAATCCTGTTAAAGATGAAAATAATTGAGGTGCCAAAATTAAACGACCAAATTCTCATATTGGAAATGTATTTTCCTACTTCCAACAAGACTTGTCTGAAACAATTTCTGAATTCTGATTTTAAAAAATCTAAGGCCATCGAATCACCTTTATGAAGGAGTAAAGGAAAAGGATAGCAAATTAATTTTCATTTAATTGAGGATCAATGCCTTTTGCCTTTAAGCAACACTACTTCAAAGTCAGTCTGTTGCCTGAAAGTAATGTGCTTTTTATTGTTTGGCATAATTCCAAGGCTGGTTATAACTACAAAAACTGGAAAAGATTAAACACTGTTTCTAGATATTTTTAGTCTGTTTACCTCTACATTTGCATGCACTCTGTATCTTCAGTCTCATTGTTTTTCATGTTTCTGTGACTCTTTCACGCTGTAATAGCAGAATGAAAATCGTGACTATAAAGTCCTTAGAATTTCCAGAGCAACCACGGAGCAGGAGTTTTATCTGATATTACTTTTAATGCTTTTTTTATTAAATTAATATTTTTCAAGTTGATAGGCCTTTTTAAATCCTTCTGCTCTGATAATCTGTATTTCTGATTATCTTATGCATAAGTACCAGCTTGAGTTTTTCAAAGGGAAACCTCATTTTCTTATTTTCTGCAAAGCTTTGCAACATGCAGTTTTGGATTTTCCCACTGATGTTGAGAGGAGGATTTATATGACATTTCTAAGTTCTGAGAGTGACTTGATTTTCTTCTTCAAACTCCCCAGGTATCTTGTCTCCTTTTAAGCAATCTCGTTCACAAGCCAATTCAGCAAAATAATTTAAGAACAGGTTTAATCCTCAGTGAAGTAAAGTACATAAGTATGTTCATATGACTGCACATCCTAAAGCTAACACCAAAAGGTGTGACCATTCTATCTCCTTTTGACTTCAAAAGACCAATAGTCCAGGTATTTTCAGAAAGGCAAAATATTTCATTTAAATAAAAAAATAATATTAATAAAAAAATCTTGCCTAGATCTTTCAGATCCCACAAAAGTCAAAACTATTTCCTTCTAACTATTATCCCATCACATACAATAATAAAAGTAAATAGCTTCCATGGTTTTGGCAATTAAATCTTATTCTTTTCATTTGATAAAGAGAACTCCATACTTAAAACTGATACTCCAAGATATCACTGCTTAATATATTTAGATTTACGATCCTTAGCAGTCAGAGCCAGATAAGAATTTTCCAGCAGAGTAGTATTCTGCTGGAAAACACTGTATCCGGGATGAAATATGCTGGTTTTGGAAGTCACCTTCTCCCCTCTGCCTGCCCCAGCAGGACCCAGCACTATGCTGTGCCTATGGGACTGTGATGAAAAGGAGCAAGTTCAAGAGGAGCAGTGGGAAATACCTGCCAAGTCTCATGAGGGTAAGCAGAACTGAGAGACAAGACTAACAAACAATTTGGGAACCAGCTATATTTCTAAGAGCCAGCTGGACTGATGCACCTGCAGCACTGCACTGATTTCAATGAAGCAGCACTTTATGGTGTTAATTTCCTCATTCTTCTTTACTTACAATGTCAGAATCACTGAAAAGATACCACACACTACATTTTCATCTGCAAATTGACCCTAGAGTTTTTCAATTCCTGATAAAATTATTCCCTTGTACAAGAGAAGCCAACAGCCTTTGCTCACTACAGATCAGATTTAGCAATGCCTCATTCTTTAAAACAACACTTTTATGCCTGAAGCATCATAGAATCATTGAATGTTTTGGGTTGGAATACACCTTAAAGATCATCTCATTCCAACTTCCCTGCTGTGGGCAGGGGACCTCCCACTACACCAGGTTGCTCAAAGCTCCATCCAGCCTGGCCTTAAACACTGCCAGAGATGAGGCATCCATAGTTTCTCTGGGCAATTTTTTTCTGTGTCTCACCACCTTTACAGAAAAGAACTTCTTCCTAATATCTAATCTAAACATATTCTCTCTCTCTCTGAAGCCAGTCCCCCTTGTCCTATCACGACATTTCCTGATGAAGAGTCCTTCTTTGGCTTCTGTGTAGGCTCCCTTCTGGAAGGAATCCAAATACAGTAATAAAATATGTACTGTAATAAGGCTCATTTGTAAATGTATCAACTCTTTCAGCTCCTAGCAAACTTTCATTTCTACTAGGATGTCTGCTTGCTTTTTTCCCCAGCTTTCAGAAATGGAATATAGCCACAGCTTACACTGTCCTGTACTGCTGGGTGTGGATGGCATTCATTCCTATTTCAGGATGGATGGGCAATTCAAAGTTTGTATTTCAGGATCCTTGGGCAAGTCCCTACTGTTCTTTACAGAACATTTTTGTAAAGTTAATTTGTAAGTGTCATCCTGAATAATGGCTAGTAGGGTTAAATGTGGTATGGCATTTGGAAACATTACAATCTCAGAACCTTTCACAATTTATAATACAGGGTAAAAAATAATGGAATGGTTTATTACAGTGTGAATTTACTGTACATCTATGTTTGTGCTGACTGCATTTATGTTACATTAGCATGAAAATCATGCCACTAATGAGATATGC
The DNA here is from genome assembly GCF_963662255.1 of Cinclus cinclus. Classification (NCBI taxonomy): domain Eukaryota; kingdom Metazoa; phylum Chordata; class Aves; order Passeriformes; family Cinclidae; genus Cinclus; species Cinclus cinclus. The sequence continues at coordinate 36,677,700 of NC_085046.1, read as the reverse complement.
TGCATTTTAAGAAACAATTACAATGATATTTGAGAAAACCCAGAATGTAAATTCCACAGTCCACTGTCAACAAAAAAATCATACCCTTCATATTTTCAAATGTCATGTTGCAAAGGTATCTTGGTTTCTTTTCAAGCCCTGTAGGCATTGTATAAAATATTCTGTGCTGCTGAAATTACCTGGCAATGACTACTGTTCAATGATTATTGTTCCTGCAGTACAGTTGGGAATTCAGAAATTAGGCAACCAGCCTCTGATTAGCCACATTTAATCATCAGGAGCAGCAGTTCTAGGAGCATATGCCTAGTCCTACTAACTCTGTCTTGTCTCATCTCCACAATATAAAGGTATTCCCACCTACAGCCTATTTGCAGACAGCTAACTCAAGGGTAGAAGTAGGCACAGGACTCTTGCATCACCTCTCCAAAGACAGGATTATTTCTTGATTTGTCTTGAAGCAAAGCTGTAACTTTTCCAGACTGATCTGTGAGTTTGGCTGGTAATGAGATGATTACTCCTTTTCTGGATATTAATTATTCACTTTAGATCAGAAAGGTTCAGTTTACATTACATTATGTTGTTAAGCTTAAAATGCACTCTTTGCATTGCAGGTTCTCTTGACATTTTTGTTTAAAATACATATCAAAAAGTCATTATTTGCTACTTAATTTAAGCCTGCCATATGCTGACATGAAAAGACAGGTTTAACAGTAAAAATAATTTTCTTTAGGAGAAAAGATGATGGGAAGCTTATAAAATCCACCTTGTGGTGAACCGAATTTTAATAAAAATATTTTTATTTCTTCTATAAATATAAAATTCTTACTTAAGCAGGTTAATAAATTATTTCTTTTGTTTTCTGGGAAAAATACAAAGAGAACTATTGTTTTAACATTAAGCTTAAGAGATCATCCAGTACTAATACATAAATCAAAATAATTTAAATTTAAGTGCTTTGCTTATATATATATAATTTAATACAAAAATGAAAGTGAAGTTTTAAGCATTTCGAACAGCTCTTCAGACTGCAATAAAGTGAAAACATGCATCACTAAGTCACTGAGACTTTTCTAAGTCTTATAAGTAACCATTGCCATGCTTGTTAAACAGGGATCCACATGCAGAGCAAAAGTGCTAATCACCTTCCCAATAAACTTGATTTGAGATAAAATAACTTGAAAAAAAGTTCTTGTTACTTTTCTTCTGTGTGCTCCAAATTACAGAAACAGCAATGTGGATATACTTTATTCAGGCACACAAATATTTACAGCCTAGTTTAGCAGCCAAGTCTAAAGGCCCTACCCTGACAAACTCTGTGCTTGGGTAGCTTCAAAGGGCTACACAGGAACTGCCACACCTACAGGGATATGCCTGCCCAGAGAGGACAAGTCCATTGGCATTTATTTCACTCAACAGAAATAATGTCTTGTTCAGAAGGTGAACAAGACATTATGCTGTTCCTTTTTCTGACCTTTTTGTACTTTGGTCAGTGCCAGAGTTAGGATGCTGAGTTACACAGATTTTTGCTGACCCTGGCCCATGCTTTAACAAATCTGGACCATGGCTTAGCTACTTATGATGTCCTGATATTTAGGCTCAGCACCTAGTTGGACTTAAGTTTTACTTAGGTATGAAATTTAAGATGTTTCCCCATAGCGTTTGCAGAAACAAACCTCCTAAACAGAAGGGTTCTGAAACTCTTTTGATAGCAAACTGAAACCTTCCCTATTGCCTGTGCAGCTGTCAGCCTCTATTCCATGTCCTAGCCCTGCAAAGATTTGCTGCTATCTTTTATGAACATCAGAATTGCTTTAGTGTTGCAATGTCCTAAGAAGAAATGCCTTTTTCAGGTAATCTAGATCTATCAATCTGTCCAGAACTGGTACATCATTCCATAGTCAGCAGTTTATTTAGTGACAGCAATAGGCAATAAAATAAGGCAGTGAAATATTTTAGTGTGAGGAGCATAGTTCAGTATAGGTTAATAAAATCTAAGTAATTCTTCATCGCATATTATTTATCCACAGAATTTTACTAGGTAGATTAATTTACTAGGTAGATGTGTGAAATACCATCGTAGTCAGTTGGAATTTATGTAGTGGATGGACTTTGGCTTTTATTAATTTATAACTTCAATGGACATTTACTGTTCCCGCAGCAATTGAATAACTAGCAGGATCTCTAAGAATTGCATGTTTTCTGGTGAAAAACAAGGCGCTGATTAATGATGACCTCTTTTACAATACAGAGTTGAGAAAAGCTTTGAAACAGCTGCTTTTTAAAAGTGATGCATTTCCTGTTGAAAGCACTGTAATGGTTAGAAATATTTTGGGAATTCAAACACTTTTGAACACAGACTGGGATGGTTAAAAAATAAAAGTACAAAAATAGAAACAGCTACCTAAGACAATTTTTAAAAGAATTTAAGCTAAACTTTTGTAGTTCATATTCTAAAACAAGACCCACTAGTTTGAATATGGGAAAAGGGCACCAGCTAATGTGGATTTATGAAAAATGATCACACAACACTGAAAATTAAAATATTATTAATTAACTGCATGAGAAAACAGCTTCATAAGGCACTTGAGGGTGTTTTCTGAAAACTTCATTACTTATAGTAAAGGCTTAACACTTAAGAAAAAAAGTTTTCTCTCCTGTAATCAAAGTAGCTCTGGAGTTAACAACAAAATGTAAGTCTAGTCTGTGAGCAAAATGCTGTCTCCCTGGAAACTGCTAGAATGTGTCATTTCAGTTGATCCCAAAATGAGAGATAAGAAATGAGAGTGAAATCCTTTGTCATGGAGGTTAACATTTTATTAACACCTGCACTTTGGTGTTTAGCAGGACCTGAAACATATGATTTCCTAATTGCTGCAAAAGACACTGACCCTCCTTTACAGTTGCATCTCTCCTGACAGAGGTCCTTCCTTTCGCTGTTATTTTCCTGCCTGTTTAACACATTGTAGCTTCAAAACAAAATTATTAATATCTTCCTTACATAATTTCCTAATTAACCCCCTCTCTGCCTCACTAAAAATGACATTAACACTTTCCTGGAAGAAAATTTAGCATGTTTATTTAATGCCATTGTTGTGACTTTATCAGGATAACTACAACGTGTATGCTGTACATAGAGCTAGGACTGCTTAAAACAAAATCACACTAATGAACACCTCCTAAATCATACTTGTAGGAAAGCGACACTGATTCAGCAGCAAACCAGCCAGAATCACAAGAAACAGTTCTCTTAAAACTGAGAAAGAGCACTGGGGCAGCAGTACTTATGTTCAAGCTGATGCCCTTCCATTACATGACTGTTTCCACACTGTGTCACCCAGCTACATATAGGGCAGTACTGGAGGCTAAAGCTAATTAGTGCCTTTTGATTTCTTGAATGAATCAGTGCTTGAAGAGGAAAAAAATCAAAGTGAAAATCAAACTTGTTTATCATGAGTTCAATACAATATCCATTTTCTCTGTGTTTGGATGGCAGGCTCTTATATTTCTACTGCTGCAAAGAAATTCATTCTCTAGATGATACATAAGATACAAAACATCTTTACATACAATCCAGTTAGTTCACAGAATCATAGAATTACTTGGATTGGAAGTCTTAAAGATCATCTAGTTCCAATCCCCCTGCCATAGGCAGGGACACCTTTCATTGGACCAGGTCTCTCGGAACCACAACCAAACTGGCCTAAAACACTGCCAGGGTTGGAGCATCCACAAATATTCGGGGCAACTTGTCCCAGTGACTCAGCATCCTCACAGAAATTCTTCCTAATATCTAAGGTAAACCTACTCTCTCTCAGATTGAAGCTATCCACCCTTGTTCTGTAACTGCATGTCCTTGTAAATTGTCCCTCTCCATCTTTCTTGTATACTCCCTTCAGCTGGAAGGCTGCAATTAAGCCAGCCTGAAGCCTTCTTTACTTTGACAGAAGCAACCTTTACTGACAAGAACATACTCCTCCCCTGGTCTCTTGAGCATTAGTAGAATTCTGCACTGAACAAGATATTTGAACACAGGACCCTTAACTTCTAGAGTTTGCAGGAAAACGATGAGTGAGGGAGTACTGCAGAAAGAGTGGATGAACACCACATTTGACAACTGGACTCTTTGCCTGCTTTCTCTCACGTTATAAAAGCAATGCCGGGTAAATGTCTTTGGTTACAGCAACCACAACTGCACCAGTGATGGCAGTTTCTTTATCCCCTATCATGTCAGCCTTCAAGTTGTCAATCTACCCCACAAAAATGCTGTAGCAGCCAATGGATGGTGAGATATAAAAAGCTAAATAATATTTGGCATTCTGGAAATAAAGCAAAGCATCAACTGAAAATTATTAATTAACATTAGGACACCCCCCCCCCAAAATGAAACATTTAAATCTTGAGCAGTTCCAGCTTTGGAATCTCCATCTGTAATAAAACGTCACAGCCCCTTTTTGTAGCGTGCTATAAAAACCTGCTCAGTAACAGCTAAGAAGCCCTCAATTCACACAGAAATTAATGTCTTTTTCTCTAGAGGACAGTCTGAATGGCATGTCATACAGAGAGCATGGGCTGAGAGCATGTTTAGCAGTAAGGCTAAGACATAATGGTGAATCCCTCTTTGTTTAGAGATCATTAACACTTTGATGAGTGGGGACCACTTAAAAAAAAAAACTATGTGATCATGAAATTAAAGAAAGCATTATCTCTATTACAGTGTAGCGTTTAATATCATGATCATACAGCAATAAGGCTAGGAAATTAGCTAGCACTTAATTTCACTATTCCACAGCTCTCAAAAGGTAAGTTTGCAGTTCATTCTGTATGCAATTATATATACATATATGTAACTGAGACAGTACTCTATTTTGAATCTTGCTTGAAACGCTACCAGAATACACTTTGCAGGGTGAGATTAGCAAAAGTGAATACAGGAGATAAGTGATGGAAATTGAAGGTAAAAGACTTCTTTGAAAGACTAAAATATTATTTTTAGATATTTTTTCCCAATGTATATGCAAAAATCTTTACTAGATAGCATCTAAACAAGGGACAGTCATCAACAAACTGAAAACCAAACAAATATTAAAATATTATGTTCTAATTCTGAATCAGCAGACATCTTCCATGCAAGAGTATGGTCTTTCATTCCCAGACTGACAATTCTTAAACCAAATATTCTGCTATATATCCCATCTTACCTTTCATTGTCTTATTAATATTTAGACATATGACCTGTCTTTTAAAATTCTTTGGTTCTTTTTGTTATATTCACAGAGGAATTAATCTGTGGATCTGCATCTTATAACTACTGTCATTATTAGGCAATATAAAGAACATCAAAACGGCTAGTCTACAAAATATTGACTACTGATTAATTAATACATGCAGAAATTTCCTTACATTTCTAGATGACTTCAGAAATTATAACTGTGACTTTTGTTTCTGCAAATGTTGGAACAAAAGACCTTTCAAGGTCCCTTCCAACCTGGGTTTCCTATGATTCTTTGAAAAATAAAAACAAACCCCGCAATCTTTATCAGGGCAGGGCATATTCCTGAGATATATATATATATTTTTTTTTTTAATAGGATATATCATCCTAATTAGATCTCTAATGAATAATTACTCTCTTATCTACTTACTAAAAAAAGTTGTTGAGAAGAGAGGATAAATAAAGGGGGTAGGGGGGATTTGTGTGTGTGTTCTAAGTGCACAAACACCAGAGGAGTAGTGCAGCTAAGGTGGCAACTAAAAGACATCACATGGGTCAGAATCTGAAGAAACAGAAAACAGGACTCATAGAAAGAATGTGAATAGTGGTCTCAGGCTCTCTGGCTGCCCATATCTAAGCACGCAGATGGCAATCTTATTAGCAGGAGGATATCACTTTTTGGGTTTTGATTGCCTCGTGTTTCTGCCTGTAAACAAGAGTAGCAAAATCTGGAATTATTAGCAAATTGCTGATGCTACTTCATTTTTGTTACTTTGATGATTATGAAGCAGAGAAAAGAACAGCACTACCAATATAAGGTATAAGGCTGCAAAAGATCTTCATGTTAACAAAGTTTTAAAAGTTACAAAAAAAAAAAAAAGTAAGTACAGGGGTGCATCAGGAACAGCAAGAACAGCCAGTCAATGAAGGTGATTGCCCCACTCTACTCTGTGCTGGTGCAGCCTCACCTTGAGTCCTGTGTGCAGTTTTTGGCACCGTAATATGAGAAATAAAGCTATTACAGAGCACCCAAAGGAGGGCTACAAAGATGGTGAAGGGTCTACAGGGGAAATCATATGAGGAGGGTCTGGGAGCACTTAGTTTGTTTAGCCTAGAGAAGAGGAGACTGAGGGGAGACCTCACAGCTTTTTACAGGTTCCTCATAAGGTGAAACAGAGGAGTAGCACTGATCTCTTCTCTGTGGTGACCACTGACAATACCCAAGGAAGCAGCATCAAGCTGAGTCAGAGGAGGTTTAGGTTAAATATTTGAAAAAGGCTCTTCACCTACAGGGTGGTTGGGCCCTGGAACAGGCTCCCCAGGGAAGTGGTCAAAGCACCAGCCTGAGAGGGCTCAAGAACTGTTGGACAGCACTCTCAGGTACATGGTGTGACTCTTGTGGATGGGTGCTCTGCAGGAGTTGCACTCAACAATCCTTGTGGGCCCCTTCCAACTCAGGATATTCTACAATTCTGTGCTTAATAATCTCTGTTCCCTGAAGCTTCGAACCCCTTCCTCCAGCTCCAGTATTTTAATCCTGAAGGAAAGCAAAAATACCTACTATCCATGAATATATGTGTCCTTACTAGACCATTATACTGATTATAGTATACCCTTTTTTCTTTTTCACTGGCCCCACACAAGTCCCCCAGATACATATACTATCAGAAACACTAGAACATTTGCTGCCTGTAGGCCAGGTCTGTAGCAAATCCCCAAGAGGACACCTCCTGCCAAGCAGCAAAAATGTAAGCAGAAATTGTTGGACTTGTTTCATGGAAACAGTACAGTAAAAATGCTTTAAGGAGCAGTAATTCTTATCCACCTGGAACTTAAAATACATACATGAGATATTAAAAATAGAGAAAATTTGTTGGGAGAAAAAAACCAAACAAATATTTTTATTGATGTAGAAATGAGTTAATGGAAGAGGAAATGCAGAACTTAAAGTACCATGGGCTTCCAACATGTTCACAGTCAACATATGCTTATCCCAGAAATAAAATAAAATAAAAAAATAATCTCTGGTCGTTACAGGAACAGAACCTATGCAACCCTGTTCTATGTGGTTATATTTCTATCAAATTTGTTCTGAGATCTTGCAGAAACAAGCTTGTGGTAAAAACTGTACTCTTAGAAAGGAGATCTGTCTGCTAAAATGCATCCATTATAGTGCTGGGGAAACAAACAAACCACAACAAACCCCAGTATTTGATATAGTTTCTCTTTCTCAAATGCTTTGCATAGCTAAAATGCACTACTGAGAGATCAGCAGCAAGAACGTTAAGAAAAGGTAGGAATGAAGTAGTAAGGCAAAATAACAGTTGCATTTTCCATTGAGATAAGTTTATTGTACCCACATCTGAGGAGAACAGTAAAGGATATGTAGGAGGAAAAAAGCAAAGGAGTAAAGAAAATCTAAAGAAAATAAGAAAGAAATAAGAAAATTATATTACACTCCTTCCAAAAACATCGAACCAGTGCAGAAGTTTAGTAGTGAGTCCTAAAAAAACACGTGATTTTGAAAACTATGGATCCTTGCATGTCTTCAAATTAAAATGCTTCTTTACATAAAATAAAGTTAGTCTTTTTCTGTCTTCCAATTATGCTTTTCTCCTTGAATATATTCACTGTAATACAAATTCTCTTAGAAACCTGGCCCATTGCCATTAGCAGTAAGAGTGAGATGAAGATTCACTCATTTTTCCAGAGCAGTCCAGGGTTACCACTGTCATTCTTCATAAACTAGCTTAGATAAGTGCAACTGTCAGAATAAAACACTGATATAGAAATAGACAAATCGATTCTTATGATTTCTGCTCTCCATATCTCATCACTGAAATCTACCTTTCCAGTCAGATTCTAAGAGTGAAGCAAGGAGTAGAACAGGTCTTTGTGGCCCTAACACTACATCAGTAGGACTCAGAGAGGTGTAGAAAGACTTCAATAATTGTACACCAATGACTTGCATCATGACTAAAGGAATGCTAGAGAAATCAGTTTCCCTGGATACTTCATTCTGTTATTTGGGATTTAAAACAGTGCTTTGGTTATAGCAGCTTCCCAATATTTGGTTGTTTCCTTTTTTTTTACCATGTGCAGCCCATTTGGTGGTTTTCTTGGTTGATTCCCTGTCATCTATTACTATGCTCTCCCTCAATGCCTCCTTACCACCAGCAACATTCTCCCCACATAGATTTTCATGCTTACACATGCCAAAAGTCTGATTTCCAGCTTATGTCAAGATTTTCTAAGACCGCAATATTTTTACCTTTCCTAAACTCTCAGATAGAAAATGACAGAACTTAGTAAAAAATGTAATACTGTTCTCTGAGGACCAGCTAATGCCCTAACTTGTAAAACTTGTATAGTATTTTATTAATTCAGGCTGCTCTCAGGTACATGTTTTCTCATTAAGTCCTTCCAGAGCTATGGGTCTGTTCCTGAGAATCTGATTTACAGGCTAACAGAAGCTTTGTGCCAGCCTGCTTCTTGTTGGCAACAAATTGGCTGCAATCTGAAGCAGAACTGCTGAGGTTAACCTGGAGCCTACTGGACATTTTGTAGAATATTTTCAGATTTGAGTAGAAGGGAGAAAAGAAGGTTAGAAAAGATAGTTTCCTCACAGAAGCAACCTGGAAAAACTATAAGCTAGGAGAAACATTGCTATAGAATATTAGTTTATTAACAAATCATATTAGTTTAAGTTGGTTATCTTCATTTTCACACAGCACATTCCTCACTTTTCCAGAAATATTTATGTAGAGTAGGAAAGGCCATCCCAGAAAAACTTTTTATGCCTCCAGAACTTGCTTTCTGAAGTGTTGTGAATGGTATGAAAGGGAAAGGGATAAGCCAGTAGTGTTGACAAAGGAGTGCTATGACTATCATGGTTCATATACAGGGCTTCAAAATAACAGTGTATTGAGTAGAAAAAGGATCAGCCTCCTATTGAAGATAAAAACCTCTTTTGGGCTTTCACAAAATCAAACTACTTTTATGTAACTGGTGCAGACCAGAATGAAGTAATTAAGCAAGAACTTCCACATATACCTTTTCAGTTCCATCATATGCAGAATCCCTTGTCCCAACTACCAGCAAATGCCTCATCATTTAGTTCATTCTCAAAGGCAACAGATTTTAAAATACATCAAGGGTTGAGTCAGACTCCTGCACATCTTTTAAATTCTGCTTCAGGTTTTGTACAGATAAAGTTGCAGAGCACACTCTGAACATCAAACACAAGCAAAGCACAAAGAAACTGCCACATCAGCAGTTCTAACCAAACGCAATACTGATATGGAGAATTATGACATTTGACAGTAAAGAGCAGAATACTGCAGTTGATCTAAATGTAATAAGCAAACATTTTTCTTACACTCTTTCTTTATATATATCAAAGAAAGAGAAGTATGATCAAAATAGTAGCTCATTTGCTAAATAGGCCAAATCAGGTATGACAATCTAGCATTGCAGATACACCTATGGAAAAGGTAGGAAACAAGGTTAGAAAGGTAGGAAACAAGCCCATATTACTTGGGCTAGATCCTCTCATTTATGCCCACAATTAAATGGCATGAAAGTGATTTGACGTTCACAATTGCACCTTCAAAATTCAGGTAGAGTAAAGCTTATCTTCCTGATCTAGAAAAGGTATATCAGAAGACAAAACTAAAAAGCCCTGAAAATCTCCAAATGATGAAGGAATGAAGAAGAGTGTTTCACCAAGTTCTAAGTTCTGTTTAGACCAGAAGTCATGATGGTGTGAAAATGCTGACAGGCACAGGCAGTTCTGCACTTGTTGCCAAAATAATACCATATATATTCTTTCACTTCCTTGTACAGAGGAGTTTAGTGCTCAGTCAAAGGGTCATGGATACTCTTGGACACTCTCCAGCCCTTTTGAATCATTTAGACTTTTTGTCAACTCTAGCTCCCATCTCTGAGGCACACAGCCAGCAGCCTTGAAGCACACAGCAAAAAAAGACACAATAACACACCCCTGCAATGTGGGAACACTGGAGGTTCAGCTAGGGAAACTTCACTTCCTGCATCCTAATGCAACTGCATTGTGGCTGACACTACTTGGTCACATGTCTTAATTATTTTTTCTCCTAATACAAAAGATAACTTATCTGGACAGTGACAGGGGAGCAAGTGCCTCTTGACTTTGAATATCTCAACAAAATGTGTTTTCTTATAGGAGTAGGGCATCTTAGAACTCTGACTTAATGTCTTCTCCTAGAAGGAAAAAAAAAAAAAAAAAACAACACTCAATTCCAAAGAATTAGAGCAGCAAATTATATTATTTGCCTTGGAAAACTCAACTACATCTCATCTTTGTTGAATAATCAAAGCTAAACTTAAACCTAACAGAAATAAAAATATTAAATGAACCAACCAACAAGAAATAAAAATATGACCAACTCCTCCATATTTGTAACCCATTAACCTCCTCACTTCATGTGTTTTTCATCTTCCTGCTTTTGCCAAGCAACAGAAGATGAACCAATCAACATCAAAAAAGAATTCTCCTTCCCAAATACTCTGACCCATTCCCATGATTATTCCTTGAAAGTCAACTCAATTTATTTATCTTTTGTCTGCTTTCAGAATCCCTTTTCGTTGGTAACCTTACCAACACTCCCAAACAAGGAGAAATACAGAAAAACACCATAATCATAATACAACATTTTATTTCCAAAATTGTGAAACACAGCCACAACTCAGAGCAGTCTGCAATTCTAGGTTCTCCAGCCTAAACCAAGCTACAAAACCTGGTAAATATGGAGCCAAGAATTTCACCGTTTTATTATTTATTTTTCACTTAGGAAAGAACACTGGAAAGGCAACACTGAGATGGATTGCCTGGAGCTCTAATAGTGCTTATTACTTTGGGTTTACACAATGAGGAATTCATACCTAGTTACTTAATAATATTGATAGCAGCATCAATCTTCCAGCTGAAAATGGCTAATCTACTTTAGCAGCAAGTTCATCAAAGGTTAAATCCTCTTTTTTCTATGTTTTTTTAATCTGGAGGAGAGGAAGAGGGTCAAGAAAAGGACCTTCCAAACAGCACTTGTAGTCTGTTTCTATAAATAGGCTAATTTGGCAATTCACAACTAGGAAGGGAGAGAGGAATAAAAAAACCCCAAAAATTCTTAAGAAAACATTATAGCACATAGATGAAAAAGGTTATTGCTTAGAAGACTGAAGAGTTTTAAATGAAAGTGGCTGAGGCAGAATAAAATGGCTACCCACAAAAAATTAGATTCTAGGAGGTGAGTTGGTGATGAAATGCTGAGCTGGCAGGAGGCCAGTATTGCCCAGTTTCATGCCATTGAGCAGGAGGGATAATGTCAGCTGACATGCTGGCAGCAAGAAAGGTCTAGGAGATGGATGGAAGTTCAAACACAGACTGGTCTAGCAGTCAATGGAAAGCTTGTTGCGATGACCAGACTAATTATTCTGTCCAGTGGGATTTGGAATATTTTAAACTAACTATAGAATCCACCTGTCAGGGAAGCAGTTGGGGAAAGGACAATGCAACCAACTGAAAATACACATGACTGGTGACAGACCAGATGTAGCACCAAGACAGACAGCAAGCAGTATCCTCATCAGTGTGACACTGAATTTAATACAAGACAACTTTACTGACATCTTCGGAATTTACTCCAGATTTACACAGAAATTAGTGAATTCTGAGTATAGCCATATTAAAATTTCCTACCCAGTGCACAAAAGACTGCTTTAAAGAAAATCCACTGGTTGCAAAAAGAAACTGTAACTTAATACGTGCCAGAATTTCATCCATGCAATGTATGTTCAGCAAAAGTAAATAAGCACACTTCCATCATACCAATTCCTAACATCTTCTATGGAACAGTGTTGGTATTTGCAGAACAACAGTCTCTCCAAAGCAGATGTTGAAACAGTTAGCATAACTACTAAAGTAACTAATATAAATATTATTCTAATCTATTTCACTGAAACTGAAAATCCAATCTTGCTGTGAATCACAAACTCAGAGGATTTTACTGTGGGAGGAGTTACAGGTTTTAGCTATATGGAATCCTATTAGGCCACAGGCTTTAAAAACACAGGGAACCTGAAGACACCTTCCCAAAAAGAGGGGATTATGAAATGGATAATCTGGGTGCAATCTAGACTTGGGTAGGATTTAATTAAATAATTATAACAAAACCCAGTAGGAATGGAAAAATCATTATGAATATGCTGCCCTCAGAATTGGGACCACGTCTGTGGTGGGGACAGCAGGTATAGGACCAAGATGATAAACTTGTGATTACCTATGTCTGCAAATAATTTAAACAGTGGCAGAGGAGTAGCCACCTGGAGGCTGGAGGAAGAAACCAGCTGCAGAGAGCAATCAACCCAGGGATGAAGACTTCCAAGCCTTCACCTAATGAGCATGAGGGAGAGGAACTTCTCTCTGAACCAGTTCTTGAGTGTGGAGGCATCTGAACAGGCTAATGGCAAAATGCAAACAAACTCAATCAATGCTGACAAACTTATACTTGACTGGAGTGCTTCTACAATAGTAACCAGTATCCAGGGAGGGGGAGAAAAATTGTGCAAACTCATAACCAGATAATTGCAGTCTACAGTATCACCCTCTTTTTATTTTTCTGTGGAAAGAATTCTGCTTTTAATTTCAATTCACATTCTACAAATGGGGTTAAACAAACATCTAGTTAGGAAGAACATTACTTAAACTCTAATGTAAATCAACCTTTTTCATGAGTAGCATTGTGGGAGAATATGAAAATTGACTGATTTCTTGTTCGTAGTTCACTTCCTACTTTAGAAACCAAAGTTAACCATTCATCTTTGATGAAACCATCTTTCTCTGATGTCAAATTTCAACATGTTACTTCATGATGTTTTTGTTATTTATTTTCACCTCTAAGGTCAAAAAGACTCCTAGCTCACATAACATGTAAATAAAACTTTTTTTGGTTCTGTTTAAAGACTCTTTCCCCTCTGGTATGACTGCACTGATGTCATTTTGATGTAGCAAACAATCACACCAATGATATATTTCAGGAAACAAATGCTTCCCTGAAAATGTATCTATCTAGTTGCTTTCTTACCTTTCTCAACAGAGGAAAAAAGACATTCCTTAACTTAAAAAGTGGATGGGAAATTTAACAGTCACAGAACAACAGATTGGAAGACAACAATCACATCTTTCCACAGATGTCAGTTAAAATTTAGGTCATGAAAGGAAATAATGAAATTATTTCTCCAATTTTCTCTACTTCTTGAATCCTACTCTCAACTTCAAAGTGCTTGCCCCCAACAATACCATTCTTACCAAACTTTTGTAAACTAATAGAAAAATTCTTACCATTCTTACCAAACTATTCTAAACTATTTTGAAACTATTGTAAACTCTTACAGCTGAAATCACATTAAATAAAACTAGATTTCCATAGTTAAAGCACTGGCTACAGCTGTGTGCCATACCAACCATCCTACAGCAATCAACAAGAAGTTTGAAACATTTGGTTCAACACAAGAAATGAGAAATGGAAGTCACTGTCATAATCAACGGGCAACCAGCTGCCTCTCTTGAATGCTGGAAAGGGGTTAGAGGGCAAAGTAGAAATCAATGCAATAGCAGCCAGAACAAATTTAAGAAAACTTGTGAAGCATACTTAGAGGGGATGGAATGCAAGTAAGTGAAACTTTTTTATTACTTTTAAAATGCTATGAAGGTGCTAAGGAATAAATGGGTTTTTAAAACTCCCAATGCAATCTGTCTGGCATACTGTATTGCTCAAGAAGGCCAATCAGATAAAAACTCTAGAGGTAATTGAAGAATCTGTAATTCCATCGAATAATGATTTCTTTTTAAATTGGCCTGGCAATCATACTGCAGTAGAGGCAATAAATACATTTAAAGAATAAATATTAGCTGTTTTGCCAAGATGCACTGTTAAAGATTATAGGCTTCAGTGCAGAGAATAGAATAATCTAGATAAACAGGTCAAAATGTCGGTCTGCTGATTTAACTTTTCTCCTTTTTTGAATGCATGTCCTTGAATAATTACAGCTGTGCCCCAAGATATGCTAAGAATCGGCAGGTCTTTCTGTTACAGTGGCCAGAGGAAAATAATCTAGATAGAGAACAGCAAACAATCCCTTAAAAAAATCTAATAAATTCAAATTGCACACTAACGGTTTTGTGGGTACTCCTGAATTTGCTTCCTGCTGAAATGCTTTTGTTGCCAGTAGGGGAAACAATGTAAAGTTAAATTCCCACGTGCCTGTTTAGATTCAAGAGGTAAAGGAGGTAATTTCTATTTGTATAAGCTGTCTAATTTATATACATTCCTCATCCCTTCAGCATTTCCAAACTTTATTCTCATTTTCAGGGCTCTACAAATCACTGTCACTTGGATTTACAACATTTTTCTTCCAACAGGAGTTCTATTTGGATGCAATTAAAGTGCTTAAATAAGGCTGGTGACAAATGCAAGATTTTATGTTTAATTTTCTAGAATAATAGTGAAAAACTATTCCATGCCTGGGTGACATTCTGTAAGAAAATTATGCAAAAGTAGCATACACTTATTTTTCCCAAAAAGAAATCACTTTAGAGAAATCTGTCAATGATTCATTCATTTCTTTCATTTGTTCTGTCACTTTTGCCACCTAAGCATGACATCACAATTTGCCAGGGAAATGTGTCTTATGGCATAAAAGCTATTATGGAGCACTCAATAAATTATTCATTCTGCTCATAATGGAAGCCAGTATAGTATTTACTTTTGGTCTCAAAAAATTTAAAAAGAAAAAAAAAAAACATGTTTAAATTACTTAATAAGTAGAGCTAGTGCAAAATCAAGAGATGTTGAATTAATTCCATATTCAGCAGCCTTTTGGCAGGTTAAGTGCCATGCTACTTGGATGCCAATGAAATGGTAGTGAAATTCCAACCACTGAAACAGCATCCTCTCTTTCCTGGCTGCAGCACCACAATCTCTAAATTCTGACTTGGAGGAGCTCCTGCATCCAGGAGGTTTTTTTTCCTGTAACATCATCTTGCTAGAGAAATTCTCATGGCAGTCATGCGAAAGGTTGTAGAAAATTCATGATGAAGTCTGTCTTCCACACAGTTTTTAGTTATTACAGCTCCTAGTGGATTATTTAATCAGCCAGATTTACACTAATAACCCAGTAGTGAAGGCCTACTTCAACACCCTGGGCTCTTTAATCCTCTAAACTGTTAAACTTTTGTTTAACAACATGTGAACAAATAGAAGAACTAACAGGCTAGAACTGGGAATTGTCAGGGAGAATGGTTGTTCATCTCCAGAGAGTCTCTCATCTGTTCTGAGTAGAACCTCATTGCTTTACATGTCAGAAACAAGCAAAGATTCCAACTCATTTCCCTCTGTGATTCAGTTTTGCCCTGGTATAGAATTTGGACAAAAGACAATCTGTTCTCACTTTTGTTTGGGACAAAAAAAAAAAAAAAAAAAAAAATTAAGACTCCTATGGAATGCTGGATCTTTGTTGTAAGGAAGATTTATACCAAGAACCTCAGAAACTGTTTGATAAGTCACATGCAGCAGAACATAGTTTAAAATTCTTGCTCAAGGTGAAATTGTGAACAAATGACAGCCCTGAGCAGAAATATTTAACTCTTGCAATCTCTTTTTACTAGACCACTTCTCTCCCAAGCACTCGCTTTTAGATTTAGCTAGAGGCAGCCTCTCACACTGGAATAATACCATAGTAGCAATTTTGGGGTAGCTGAAAACCTATACTGTGCTCTTGCAGCCCCACCCAACAAGAAAGGAATAAAAATGACTCAACACCAGCATTCAGGATCATAATCAGCCTTCTGATGCAGCAATTTGCTCAAGGATACCTTGCTCCCATAGAGACTGGATATCTTGAGGAAAAAAAAAAAGCAGATAATTGTTTTTTGGCAATGGCCAAAGAACTGAAGGAGAATAACTTGAAGATGACTTTTAAAATATAACATGGGCACTGTATGGTGCTTTTCAGATAACTAAAACACGGAGAAGATGAAAGGCAATGTTATGTACTTTGAGACTGAGTTTATACCTTTCAGGAATTCAGTGGAACACTAAATAAATTCTTCAACAACTGCCACCACCTTTTATTATAAATTTATTTTAAGGAGCAGATGAAACAGAATCTTAACTCTATATTTTTATTTTTTAAATTTCTTTCTTCTTTTATTCTTGTTACAGTTCAACTTTTAAACTAAATGTTTAGGCATGAAACACTAAATAGTCCACAGATATAAATACTCAGTCTTTCACTGAGATAAACTGTAACAAATACATCATGATTAGTTGGTACTAAACCTGGTTTTAGGAGATACAGAATATGTAAGTACTTATTACTCATAATTAATATGAGTTGGCATTACTTGGTAGTGTAATTAACAATGAATTGATAATTAATAATAATATAAAATTAATAATTAAACTAAGGAAGAAGAAAAGGTGTTATTGATTTAAAAGTCAGAACAAAGTAAGACATAAATACATATTTTACACTTTCTCAGGTTGCCCAACTGCACCATATCATTTTATCACATGCCTGATCTTTTAATTGGCTGCTACTGAGCAAATAGATGTTTGGGTATTTTGAAGTAACAGAGAAATACTAAAAAAAAAAAAAAAAAAAAAAAAGAAAATATATTAAAATAAAGTTACCAGAGTCAAAACCAGTAATGTAAACAAATTTAAAGCAAACCAAAAATCACAGCCCTCCAGGGAACATGGAAGTGTTCAGTGATATAAAGCCTGGAAACCTAGACTCAGTTAATTTCAATGTATCAAGATATAAAAATGCATTGAACATATTACTTCTTTTTTTCATGTGTGTGGGATTTCATTGGTGGAAGCCACTTGGGGAAAAAAACAGTTACATCGAACTTAAAATCACAAATAATAAAAAAGCAATCATTAGGTACTGATCATAATCATATGGTTATTGCACAAACTCAAGTTTCTCCTTCCTATACATGGATTATTTAGATTTTAAACTCCTCATTTCACTAATGTCCATAAATACCCTTATATTTCATATATTTTCCAAATATTTAGGCTTCACAGTCTAAAGGCTCATTTCATCAAAGAACATTGCACGCCTATGGAAAGGAGTCAGACCTCTAAACCAGCACATGGCCAGAGGGCCTTAACCAGGACTTCCTACAAAAAGGATCTCTCCCAAGAGATATGAGAAAACAAAGCAGAGCCATCAGGCAGAGAAGCTGTGAACACAAAAGGAAAAGGTCATCACACAACACAGTACAAACCCTTACATGAATGACCATGAAACTCACATGAGACAACAAAGATGAAAAAAACAAATTAAAGGGAAGATCTCTGCAGTCAGTCCTGCCAGCACTGAAAATGTTGATGTCAATTACCACTCTAGGAGCTAAGTGTGGTTTGTGCTTTACTAGGAAATACACCACACTTCAGAAGTGAGGAGAAAACACATCTGAGTCTTGCAGAAGAAGGAGAAATAATGAAACATATTAGACTTTCTAGAAGTATCCAAATTAGGATCACACAGATATTCCTACTCAAAATGACAGGGTTATTGTCTGCAACCATTAAGCTAAGATTGTTATAGAGGTCTAGTTATCATACAGGGGGCTTAGGGAGAAGGGTAAACAACTGGCTTCTCCAGGCTCAGATGCAAAATGTACATTAATATCATGAGAACTATAATACTTAGTCTCAGGACAGCTGC
This sequence comes from Cinclus cinclus, assembly GCF_963662255.1. Taxonomy (NCBI): domain Eukaryota; kingdom Metazoa; phylum Chordata; class Aves; order Passeriformes; family Cinclidae; genus Cinclus; species Cinclus cinclus. Next base: position 36,659,711 of record NC_085046.1, on the reverse strand, counting down.
AAACACCCCTTTAGCCCTGAAGGTCTAACTGGTTTAAAATGTATTCTCTTTGCTCTCATACCTGCTTTCTGATATTTAAGTTTACCTCATTTTTCAGTGTACGTCATTACATTTATGTGCATGGACACACATTTTTGTGTATAACAGAACAAAACAAGATTTGATATCCTCTGACAAAAGCATCTCCCAGGGTAGGGATAGCCTTGTCTAGGATGGTAACTAGGCTCACTGCTGGTTCATCGCATGGGTTGGAGCTCAACCCCTGCTATGAAATAATCCTTTACATCTGTCTCACTGGTTTACAAGCCTGTTAACAAGATGATTATAAAGTAAATGTTGATTATAAAGTAGATAAATAATGATGATTATAAAGTAAATACAGATGATGTTGGCTGGCTGAGAAAGTTGGGAGCTGTACAGCCTGGAGAAGCAAAGGTTATGTGGAGACCTCATAGAAGCCTCCCAGTACCTGAAGGAGGCCTGCAAGGAAGCCTTAGAGGGCAAGGAAGTGTTCAAGGCCAAGTCAGATGGGGCACTGAGCATCTGGAACACCTGGAGGAGGAGTTCCTGTCTGTGGCACAGGGGTTGCAGTAAGATTATCTTTAGGGTCCCTTCCAACCAATGCCATTCCATGACTGTATGGTTTGTACACATAAGAATATATATTATATACATGTTGAAGTTATAAGCAACTAATACACCAAAGCGAATGCACCAGGTTTCATTGGCATTGAGAGCCCAGTCTCCAGATGATGTAAATTTATATAGATCATTGGAGGTTGATCAAAAGCTATATTAGCATTTCTTTCATCAACATTGTAGGACTTTACCACACAAATGAATTAACTCTATGAGGTCAAAGAGTTCAGTAAAAGTAGCAGAATATGCATTCTAATGATGTTATTTCTTCCTTACTTTTTAATCAGATGTAAGAGTGTGATGCACTTTTTAAAAAGTGAGACTTGATTTTAAATAACTCAGTCTTGGAGATATTCCAGAGATCTTGTTTTTGAGACCTACTCCCCTTCACTGTGCCTTGCCTTGAATATGCAAGGGCTCCAGGGTCCAAATCACCAGTCACTAGAAATGTAGGTCATAAGTTTCCAGCTGTATTTCTCATTGTTTCAATTTACTGAGCACAGACTCACCATGATGGCTGTTAAACTCCATTACTGCCAGAATGTCAATGTTTAACATGTTTTTCTAAACTGAACCATATGTATTTTGTGTTCCTACTGCAGAGTGATTGCACTCCTTTTCTCTACTTTTAATATTCCTTTTGATGAACTATACTACCATAGCAATAACCCTGAACTCTCAGAAGCTGCCACACATTAAAAATAAATGTTCTGCAATGCCTTTCTGAAGAATGGGTATTGTACATCCTAGATAGCAATTTTGGAATTTTTATGAAAAACATACTATAATAGAAATTAAAGCTTACTCTCTAAAATATCTGTTAGAAAATGTTATTCTGCAATTTTGGGGTTTTATTATCCAAAATTAAATAGGTCTTCATATTGAATTTTGAAATGACATTGCTCTTCCTGTAATATAGATGGAATTGTTGGTATAAAGAAAACAAAACACTCAAACCTCCTCCTTTTTAACTACTCCAGTGCAGAATAGTATTCTACATTTGCATTGACATTTATTTAAACTGGAGAATAGGTATGGAATTACCAATTACTTTTTGCCTCACTTTTGTTATTTCAAAAGGGTATTTAAGAACCAGGCACTGTCAAAAGGAATGGAGGGAGGAAGCTCGTGAGAAGTTAAAGACAAAAGGTAAAGTTCAACAATTCTTAAAAAGTTGCTGCATAGAGGCCGAGTTTGGAGTCCCTTCCTGCTGCTGCACAAAATCCTGTATGACAAACAGCTAAAGTTGAGATTCAGTGTTACAATAATTTGCACCTGATACAAATGAAATACTTGAATTCTAATGATCACAGCGACATTTTCCATTAATCTTTTTCAGCTTTGAGATTGAAGGAGTCTTCTTACCTTAGATAATGGATCAATGCCCTACGATAAAGGCAAAAATATGGCAATTGGGCATGAAATACAAGTGATAGGTCATCTACAGGGAGCATGTACTTTTATACAGACAACAAACTAACTAAAATTGACGTATAATTCATGGAGACAGAAGGAATTTGGAGAAGATGAAATGATTCTAAAGTAAGTTGGAGGAACTTTCTTAACCTCTAAATTTATTTTCTAAGTAAGATTAAAAAAAAAAAAACCTCTGACACAAGGTTTAGACTATAAAGCTAACATTTTTTATAAAGTAACATTCCAAGTTCACAAAATTACACCTGGATTACAGAGACAAGAAGAGAAAATCCTTTCTGCTGAGCTCATATGACCAGTTAAGCCATTACAGGAAAGCAGAATATGAAGCAGAGTGTTAAGGATGGGATACAGTTTTGAAGTGAAGTATCATGCAAGACAGGAAGAGCAATAATAGCTGAAAGTTTAACCTTAGCTTCACCCTTATGTCTTAAACTCTTCATCTTCCATACACATACTAGACGTAATGAACAGATAACCTAGTTGTTGGGACAGACATATCCACAGAAAATATTTTGCTGGAGCAGTATTGACAAAAAGTGGCAATATTCATCCTGCAAGTCTTGGTAAGAAGTAATACTGTATAGCAGCATCCATTAAAGCTCTGGTTAAAGCAATATAGTTTGGATTTTTGCAAATATTTGGATTGTTTTGCCTTCCATTTATAGTAAATGACACTAATATCTACAGACTTAATTTGGTTTGGTTTCAAACTGTAGTAAAATCTAGAGATGAAGCAAGAGTGAAAAAAATTGGGGAAAAGAAAAAAAGAAAGGTTAAATTATGGCAGATCCAGCTATAAATTTCCATTAACATTGCAAGTCTGCAAAAAATACCCCCCAAAATTCCATCAAATATTTGATCATAGTTTTGCCTGGTTTTTACCCTAATAACTCTTCCTGTTTCATAGAGAGCACAGGATTGTCTGCAACATATGTTTTGTAAAATAGAATCTCTTAGGCAAGTCATTTGAGCTTTTATTTTCATATATGCTCTTTGCTCATGAATATACATGCACATGCCCATGCAGTGCCAGAAACAGCAACGTCAGCATGGAAAGGAAAGCCATAAGTGGAAGTGAAGGTTACACTAGTGAGCAAATTGTTGAGTATATATAGTGCATATACATACTGTATGTATCCACTACATACACACATACCAAAAAAGAAAACAGAATTGAAAAGAATGTCCATACACTTCACATTACTTGCAGCTACCTTCCACATCTCTCACAGAGGCAAATAAATTGTCATCCTTATTTTTAGACTACTGTATGGGAGGGGGTGACATCGGGTTCCATAAAAAAAATTAGATTTGTTCAGCAGTCTTTAAAATTTTGTTGTGTTAAATCTGATTGTTGCCACTCAGATGGGAAATGAACATGTGGAAATGGCATCATTTCAAAATTCTGGCATGATTCTGTTTTAACTGAGGCATGTTTTCAGGAATGCATGTAGACCAGTTGTCAAGGCAGGTAAAGTGGATTTGATTCTTCACTTCTGAAATATTTTTGATTCATTTTCTACATCATAGGGAGTGCTCCCAAATCCTTGAGGAGTCAGAACTATGAAGAGAAGGAGAGCATTTTTATTTACATTATTAATGCCGGGAAGATTTCCATGAGATACTGACAACCAGGATGTATCTCCAAGCAAGGTTGACAGAGGAGCATGCCCAAATAAAAATTTATATAGTTCTGGAAATACCTGCAAAGACATTGAAATACTGAGATATGTATAGAAGTGTCTGTTTTTCACAACAGTGAAAACAGGTGAATGGGGAGAGGGTGTTGAACTAGGAAATCTAGAATGGACTTAGAGTTACTTTTGAGAGTGCACTGAGACCTTTACCTGGCTTGAGTATCTGAGTTTGTGAAATGAATACTATAGGGTTCCATTCAATACAGACTTACAGAAGTCTCTGTGAAACACAGAAATTATGGTAACAGGAAATTATCCACAAAAGAAACATGATTTTTTGCCAAAAATTTAAAAACTAAAATTTATTTTTGGTATACAGCAATTTCCTCAAGCTTGTCCCAAGATCTTTCCACATACTGAAGATCAGACCAGACTCACCAGAACTTTTTTCCTTATCAGGATGTCAGTGTTAAGTAACAGACATCCCTTCAGCACTACTAGGCAAGAACATGGTTAAAAAAAATTCCTTCAGTGCAGTGCTGGACTCAGATGGCTGTTCTCCTTATAACTTATACACTAAGTCAGCATCCAAGAAAATGCTGATTTCTTTTTTTAAATTGTACTACTTCTTATTGTGATGCCCTACTGTTAATACAAGTGTAGACATTACCTCCTGATCCAGTTAAAATAAATGCCAATGAATCAGCACATTTCTGCACTCTGCACAGACTCCACTCAGAAGAAAAATAGGGAAAAATCCCCTCAGCTGTTTTCACAAAATGGTTCTTTATCAGTGTCTTATGTGTCCCCATCCACCATGCTACTCAGCTGCCTTTGAGGCAGCTCATCAGCCTCACTCACCAGAGAACTCTCACTGACTGAGGAAGGACGTTGTGCACAGCAGCATTTGCAGCACCTTCAGTGACATTCTCCAAGATGTGCAAGATACAAGAGTGGTAGCAGAAACTGCAGCACAGCAACAAACAGATTTGCAGCAAAATCCACCTGTGAATCTGACTGATAATATCAAATAGGGGTTAGAAGGCAACATTTTCCAAGAAGCCATTACAAAACAAAGGTGTGATACTATTTAGCACCCACTGAATTTTTTTCTTAACTAGCAATGTATCCCACCTATTTCCATGTTATACTCTGGGACAAGAAAGAAAAAAAATCTCTTGAATTATGACAGATTAATTTGGTTTTCTGTGAGGTCACCTTATTCTTAATGGTTTTCTGGTGTTTGGTTGTTTTTTTTTAACTTAAATACGTGCCATTAATTTTAGTAATTTCTTGCTCTTCAGTATATAGTCATACAACTAAGCAATTTTAATATGATAATATTAATATGAGAGGACTTTTCTCTCTTATTTTCTTGTATTTTAGTGAGCACATTGCATATTATTAAGGAAAAAACTCCACCTCTGTATTTACAAAAATCTAGTCCGTAGAGGTTCTAACTTCTATGAAGATACATAATTGAAAGCAGTATTGCTATGATCACTACCCAACCACCTCTTAGTCAGCTGTTAAGGGAAAATAAGGACAATATTGGTTTGGCAAGTTTTTATAAAAAATACAAGTACTCACTACACAGAAACTCTTCATTTTTTCAATCATTTATTCATTTATTCAATCACACTTGCTTGCAAAATGCTAACGGCATCTAGAACAACAGCACAATGCTCAACAGAAATACCAACTAGCTAGTTATGTTGCCTTGTGACTATTTTAGATTTGCATACTTAAAACTGTTACCAGATTGAAACAAGATTATATCATTTTAAAAGAAGTTAGGCTTTTAAAGGGCCTACTCATGAAAGGTTATAGAGTTATGCTGCTGAGCCCAGGAGAAAATTTTAAAAAGCAAAGGATTTTTTAATAAAGTCTTACTCACATTGCCTACAAATGCTTGTCTTTTAGTTACAGTACCTTAAAGGAGATTAATTCATTGCCTGGATTACAAGGACATGAGCCAAGAGCTCCAGGCTCTGCCACCAACATCTTGAATGATGTTCAGAAAGTTGCACCATCTCCTTGAGTACAATTTTTTTCATATAAGAAAAAGAGAGAGAGAGGGAGAAAAAGCCCTAGCATGCTCTCAGAAAGATACTGAGATGCTAGTGGTTTACTTAGTATTTTTAAATTTTATTTAGAATCCCAAAATGAAAGTGCTCTATTAATGCAATTATGTTCCCTAAGACAAAAGCTGCATAATGCTTGCTCAAATAATGAAAATCCAACTTGTTAGATTACATTGGATAGAAATGTCATCAAAGGATCATGGTAGAGAAAACATTTAGCAAAACTCAAAAAAATGCACTCAAATAGAATTAAACTACCATATTCTCAGAAGAACTAAACATAAGATGTATAGATATGGAAATTAATTAACTGAAATTTTTGTCTTAGAGTTTAGCTCACACTGGTAAATAAATTGATTAAAAGAAGAGCTACTTCACTAATTTTAGACTTTTCTTCTAATTTAAGGTTTGGCAGGAGGGGGAAGAGTAGGCTAGAAGGAGCATCCAGGATCAGTATCCTTCTTTATCACTTCCTTATGAGAGATGGCCTGACTAGAGATTGAAAGAAAGACTTCTGGTTTCTTTGGATACATAAGTCATATGAACCAGCTAAATGGAAGGCTTTACCATCCTTTCTTTCCTATGACTTTTTTTCCCCTCCCTTTTTCTCCTTTTGACCTTTCTCCTATCCTTCCATTTAGTCCACTACAGCTGCTTTTCTTGTTTCTGTGATACTGCTGTGAGTGCCTGTCATGTTAGAAAGGCAGCTGAAAGCACAGTCCTAAGCATGTTGATATTTGACAGACTTCACAACGGGTAAAGAGACCAGGCGCTCTGCTCTGCCTGCTTTTAACTGTAAGATTTGAAGCATGAGCCTGAAACAGAAACTAAATTTTCAGTCTGCTGCTATTTTCCCCCTCTCTCTCCTTTTGTGTGCATGTGGCTTTCACATCAGCAAAAGCAATCACAATAGCTCACATTCCTAGTACCTTTGTTCTTCAGTCTTCCTCCAATAGTTATCATCCTGAGTATCCTCTGAAAGACTGTCAGACAAGACTTTCTAAAAGCAAAGCATAAAGAAAACTGTTCTCTCTAGAAACACGTTAAGCTAAGATGAAAGGGAATAATCTCGGCTGTTAAGCTGCCTTTTTTTTTTTCCTAAATGCTTTGCAAATCTGACTGGATTCCCCATCCCACAATTTCTTTAAACGAAATCTTTAAATGAAAACTTACCAACACTTAATCTTGTTTGCTGTGAGTATCAGCAGACTGAAACCTGTCTCTATGCAGCACTGAATGTTGTTTTACATTTTGTAGGGAGAGATGTATATTAACCCTTTTAATTCATATTCTTCAAACAGGTTATCAGTAAGGTGCTATCAAAGGACTAGAGAAGACACCAGGCAGGAACTTCTGTGTAAGATGCCTACACATACCCTTAGGTCTAGCACTGTCCTCTGTTGCACGTAGCAGTTAATCTCCCTAAGCTCCAGTGCTGCAGAAGGCAACCTTATGTGCCATTGAACCTGGTGTGTAGTTACACAGTAATGCAAAACACAGCTGCCATAGTCAAATTTGTTTACTCAGCATCACATGGAACTCTATCTGGATGAGGTTTAGAGCTATTCAAATAATTGGAGACTCCATAAAAAAGAAGGCAACCTTCCCCAAACAGCAAAGTAACAGTGGAAAAAAAACATAATCAATATCTTCTGCCTTCTTTGATGAGAGATGATTTGTCCCACTTGATTTCTACACTGCTTACTAGCCAAAACTGTCAGCAGCAAGTGCTATGTGGAGAGCACAGTCTCTAAAATATCTCACAGTTATGATTATTAGATATGCAAAATCAAAGTACCAGTTTTGCCTATGCAATACCATCTTCCTGAGATCTGCAAGGTCAGAAAATGACCAAACTTATCACTGCCAGGTTATGTTGGGCAATAATCTGAAGGCACTGCCCATTGAAATAAACCACTAAAGACATCTGCAGTGTTCCCTCCGAGTGCAATTCAGTCAGTCCTCATGCTGCCAGGGGAGCTTAGGATCACAGAAGGATTAAGGAAAGAAACATAAAAATTGGGCTTTATATAAGGCTTTTATTTGGTAAACAAAGTACTCTGAATTTCAAATGGAAGGGCCTTTATAACCATGAACAGTTCTACCAGAAATGGCTGAGATAGAGCGATCATCTTCCTTGGGAAGAGGTGAAAGTGAAGTCACTTAAAATAAGAGCAATATTAAGACAGAGGTATTTGCAGCATCGATGAACAAGAAGCCCTTGGTATACCATATACTTTTCTGCCATTTTTAATTCCTCACAGTAAAAATCATCACAAATTTCAATGCAGTGTTTAAAATACGTTTATACGACCAGCCTTAAAATGCAGAAATACAATCTAGTTTTTGTTTTGCTGTTACTTTTAAACCACATATTCACGACCATTTCTAAAAGTGCAACTAACATTAACTTTAGATTTTAGCACAAAGGGAATTATCATTCAAAATTTTCTCCACCTGTCCAAGACTGCTACACTAGAAGAAAAACATTTAAATTTTCCTCCCACAAGTATAAAAAATTCACATCACTAAGACTGAGTAACAGAGAAAATTGAATGTTTATTAAAACATCTCAAGTTTGTGCAAACAAAAATGTATTAATCTCTCAATGGATCCTACTTTTCATGCAAAGAAATGACACATTCCTGTGATGCATCTTAATTTCCTCATAAATCATCTTCTTATCTTAAACCATGTGTTTCACAGAATCACAGTGACTGTTTAGCTTAATGCACTGTGAAATCTCCTAGCAAAATGTATACTTATTTATGTTTTTGTTTTACTACGGTAGTTTCTGAATTAAGATCCATAATTGTTAAACAGTAATCATATTTTAGAAGAATTTAATCTCCAGTGGAAAGTCATTGAATAATAAAGCTTAGCATATATTACAGAAACAAGTTTTAATTTTAGAAGTGTAGTTTAAAGCATACAGCAGAGTATGATGAAGGAAATATCTCACTGAATATTATATATAGAAGATATTTAGACTTTTTAAAGAGCTTTCAAAACACATCTTACCTAATGTACAAACTCTTCAGTGTATTTCTAATAAAATGGAGATTGTTTTAGGACTCATGCAGCTAAAGACTATGGAAATCATCATCATCTTGTGGACAAAGTTGAGAATTTTCATTCATTAAAACTTCAGAGAACAAAACATCTAGAATTCTCAGCAAAAGAGCAACAATAATAACTATCCATAGGATCCTCTGCTATATTACACAGCTTATGAAATGGACAATTGGTGGAAATATGTATTTGTTTTCATTTTAAAGTGCTAGCTAATAAAGCAATACCTCTATAGTTGTACTCTCATTTCCACTCATACATGAAAATACATATCTAAGTTTAAACCTCTTGCTTATAGAAGGTTTTTTACTTTTCAAATGTTCTTGAAGCAGTTATCATTGGTTTCTTCATTTAAGCTGTATGTATTTTTTGAGGCATCCAGAGTTACAGAAAATAATTAGCCCTTTTTCCATTTTGCCCTTTTTTATGTGGTTGCAAAAAGAAATAATACCATCAGTACATTAAACTTTTGCTGTACCAAAATGCTTCAGTTATTGCAAAACAGAACAGAATTTGTTATCCCAAACAAGTGATCTATGGGAATGATTTTGGGTGATGGTTTAGTGTGCTTCTGTTACTTCTGTAGCAGTAAACAACTGTGCTTTGTAAGTTTCTGTATCTCCACAGTGATGAACAAGAGTTTCAAGGATTGCATCATAAAATTTTAAGTTAAACTGGGTTATAAAAATAATTCTATTTGAATGCTTTGTTGCATCTGACAGAATACTCTGGCTATTTAAGAAACCTGTTCTGCAAACACTGCAGTAAGCTTTATGGCTATTATTGCTATGTTCACTGATCCAGGCAAAATCATTTCTCTACTCAGAAAGCACAGAACTATTTCTGGTGTGTGGTTATGACAGCCTTCTCAAATATGAGAACAATCCTTTAAATCATCTAAAAAGTCATGCAGGTGTGGAAGAAATTTCTTTGCTGAAAAGGGAACTCCTTACAACCCCAAGGCAAAACTGCTGCAGAGGAATGTTCTAGAAGTCCCCTTCAACCCAACTTGTTCTGTCATTCTATGATCTGATGAGGAAATATTTCCCTCAAAGTCATTGTACAGCCACAATCCATGTGGGAGACAGTTAAATTAACCAGAAAACACACACACATAACATATACCAGGAATCAGACTTTTTTCTTTATTCCTTAATACTGTATACTCACATGAGGAAAAAAACTGTTAGACATGAGAAGATGAGCATGAGATAGTCCTAGCTATTCCTCTTCAAGGCAATCTTGAGACTTTGAGATGTTCTTTCTCAAAGAGGCATTCCAGAGAAGCTCAGAGACACAATCACCACTTCTCTATCTCACCATTTGGTTCCAAACCCCTCTCTTACACAATCTTCTCAGCATAACAGAACATAATAAACTCTGCAACTTCTGCCATGGTTGGTTGCTTTCCACACTGCTCCAGGAAGGTCTAGCTCCACAAATGCTGAGGTTGTCCAAAGGGCAATGGTTAGCTAGTACATACAATGTGACTTAAGTCTTTCTAATAAAACACGTGGGAAGCAAAGCACATCTACATGGTCAGTAATTAAATTGTCCAGAATAGTTTTTCTTTGCATAGTATTTCCTTATTGGACTACAAATGCAAAAATGGATTCTCAAAGAATTTTTATTTAATAGTCAAAATCTGAAACATAAAGTTACATCTCTGAATTAAACTTCAGACAGGATCCTAATTCTGAGGTTTCAAATGATTGCTGTTCTGAAAACAGAATTGATCTACGCTGACAGAACATTGTGGAGTTTTTGTTAACTAATTCAGCTTGATTCATACAGAAAATTAAGGAAATATAGGACAGTACTTTAAAATTAGAAGTACCTTTAACTCCAGGGTACAAAAACCCCCACCCAGCATTAACAACAGTCCCTTAAAAAAAAGATAGCAGATACTCTTGACTGAGACAAAATTCACAGAGCTCCTTTTTCAAGGAAGCTCAGGTGTTAGTTAAAGAATCCAAGTGCAAGTGCACTCTAGGATCAGATTGCACCAACAGCCTGGGACTGTCTCTTCCAGCTAAATAGCCAAGCTAGTTGGGTTTTCTAATGGAAATTTAATATTTACAAAGTATTTTGATGTGATTCTGAACATCCTAAAATGTACACATCTGCCCTACTCTTCAGGAGCCATTCTACTTCTTCCAGAAGACTGTTTCTGAAAATAGCACAAGAGCAAGAAAGCAACACACTAACCTCACAGTTAGGGCATCTTTCTTGGAACCAGACATGCCTCAGTTCTCTTCTTTGCCCTTGGGAATGTGCCTTCACAGAAATAAGACAGAGTTAACAGCAAATTCTCAGAGCTTTCTCTATATGATTAGCTTGCAAGCTGGAAAATTAAGATGCACATTCATGCTAGGATGCGTAGAGAACTTAAATGAGGTTTCTTATCCCCTACCTACTGGACATATCACCATGACATTTTCCCTTCAACAGCTGACACTGCTGCTGTATTAAACATATATGATTGAAGATCTTTAGAAGTACTAAAGATTTACTGTTTAGAGGAAACATTTGCCCTTCCCAAATTGCAAATCCTGTCACACCTATGAGTACTTTTTTTTAATCTGCAATAAGGGGGCAAGTTTCAGGTGGGGTATTGGTGAGAAGTTGTCATTATCCAATGGTTATGTCAGGGTTTGCGTGGCAGCCTTTGCTGGGGAGGTTGTCTGAAAATGCTTCCTTCTGTTTCTGCCAAGTCACATTGCTTTATTGCAATCAGGAAGGAAGAGGAAGAGCATTATCAGCCTCATGAATCATCAGGAAAATTGTCCACCCGTTTTTCATTTGAGGTTTTCCTGATGAGCACTACTGAAAATATATACAGGGTTAAATTAGATTTTCAAACACCCATATGAAACAATCCAGGAAATTCAAATGGCACTATTACTTTTCAGGTGAAGAACCTAAGTCAAGAACCAAAGTCATTCTCTGTTGCAACTAACCTGCTCCTGCTCTAAGATTGTAGGTGAACAAGTAAACCCAGCAGCTGTGGTATCTGTTATGGAAAAGTCCAGTAAGAGGAATGCATGCTGATATCACTATTACTTTGTGTGGTTTTCAACAGCTTATTGACTTTCTCTATTTGCAAACTGGTGTCAGAGTAGGAAAACTGGAAATATCTCAGGAGAAACAAACCCAGTATATGCGCTCTGTTTGGCTGCTAATGTCTGCTCAAGGAGCAGAATGAAGCAAGTCTGAAGTAAATTCAGGAGAATAAACACAGTTGGAACACCAGTTACTCAGCCACAACAATTTCACTTGTCAAATTTTGTCTTAATGTATTTCTTCACATACTAATACACAGACATTATATTGACATATAGGTCAGTAGAGGTATTCAAAAATATTTCTATACTACAACTTACCATTTTTAACATCCAATGTCATACATACTGGGTTTTTCCCTAAATCAGATTTTTTTGAAAAAAATTTTGAAAGACAACATCATGGGAAAATTTGCAGCATGGTGAAAACTTCAGCACACAGTTTAATGTCATATGACTGAACTACAATGGTAGAAAACTACTGACACAGTTTAGTGAGAATAATAATAATTACAGACTACACTTTGCCATCTTGAATGGACAAGCATCTTCTTATTTCTTCTAAACTGGACTTAGAACAATGGGTTCAGTACTGGCTACTTAATTTGTCTAGAATTTTGCCACTAACTTCACTGAGAGATCAATTGCTAGGACACATTATATGAACTTAAGCAATCACTTGCTAAATGAATGGCCAGTGGTACTTTCTTTGATCATTTTGATAGTTTTGTTCTTAGCACCTTATTAAAATGAGGTGTTCTGACAGACCTGTCAGGGGTCATGCTGAAGGAAAAACTCAGAGTAACTATCTGCTCTGCACTACACAACAGACTGGATATCAATAATGATTTATTTTGGACTTAAAAAACTAGATCTACCAGCGTGCAAAGTCTTGTTTGAAAAATACTATTTGAGAAATAAATTCTGTACAACAGGAATTGTTTGGTTTGCCCCCACAAGAAACTTCATACAGGGGGAATGAAATATCAAGTTTTTCAATTAAGTGTTTTAAACGTGTTTTCACACTGTTTAACAAACTGGAAAACATGGTAAAGGAAACTTTACCATGCAGCAGGAAGCAACATAATTGCCAATAGCCTGTATAGTACCAGTATATTTCAATAATCCATAATACAGGAATGGTAGACTGAGCAAAATGTGACTTTGAGCCAAACAGATAAAAAAGAAATACTACAAAACCATTAAAGCACCTTCTATGATGTATCATCTACTCGTACATTAGAGGAAAAGTCTCAAAATCTACTGAGGAAGAAAAGTAAGTCCTCCCCAAAAAAGTAAAAGAACTTTTGGAATCAGGAAAAAAAAAAAAAAAAAAAAAAAAAAAAGACTTCTGATGGTGAGAAACCACTACTGGATTGATGTTGTATCTTCCCTCGAGCCTCAGATCAGCAGAACCTGAGAAAGTCCATGTTTAACTAGTTGGACCTTTCGCCAGTCAGTCACCATTCACGTCACACTAAAGGAAGAATAGTGCTTAGAATGAGCTTTAGTCAGACCTTGTCTCTTTGTGTGTTCTCATTACCACATATCGTTAACATCAGCTGTTTTTCCTGCAGCTATATTGTAAAGGGGCAAAAAGAAGTGACTCAAGTATACATTATCAGAAGCTCCATCTTTTTTACACTAGTTTCAGTAGAGAAAGGAAGCAGCTTAGCTCACTAACTTTAGCTGGACTTTTCTAGTACAGCATTTCTTTCTGAATGTTAAGGAGTTGTCCTATGAGTCTCGACAAGGCATTGATGGGCCCATTAACAGTTCATGAGGGTGGTGATAGAATAGATTTTGGGCACATCCTGGATTGTAACCTAGGACAGGAGTATTTCACCCTAGCTTACCTTAACCCTCTTTCTTGGTTTTCAGTTAAATTACCAAAACAAAGACGGTATATTAGTACATCCAGCAGATCTTGACTGTCTTACAGTTCACTGGTGTAGATACCTACTGCCACTCAACTAATGACAAGCTGTGTAAGTTCCTATGCTTTGCAGTACCTCTAAGCAGCAATGTCTGCCTCCTCAAACAAATATATGATTTCTGCATCGAAATCTGCATCATGTTGACACTGGCCTGACATCAACTGAACACAGCATTTCCTTTTCAATCAAGCATGCAGCTTTCCAAGCAGGTTATAAGGCATAAAACTCCAGCAAACTGTTGAAGCAGAACCTGTTTCTCACACTATCACATGCATGCTATATTTGTTCATCTGTTTTTCACAACTAACTAAGTGGTAACAAATTGGCAGGAATGTTATATCAATTTGCACTAGTAAAACTGCAAATGGTAAAAATATATTTAACAGTTATTAGAAATGGCCAACACCCTTCTTTTCTTGAGTGAAAATGGGCTTTGTTCCCCCAAGAAAGCAATTTAACAGACTGTTTATATTGGTTGGCAGCAATAATATCCATACCACAGACCTCTATATCCAGCTACTTGGATTCATGTCAGCCTCTAATATTTTGAGACATCGATCCACAGAACAATCTCAGTGTTATGATTTAAAATAAATTGCTTCAGGTATGTCTACCCACATGGCTTGGTACCAGCATATACCTGTTTTTGAGACCAGGCTGATGGATCATGAAGCCAGTGAACTTCCAAATGTGGCTCAGGGACCATTTAAGTGTCCTCTGAGGAACATCTCTTTTTAGACTCTCAGACTCAGGCTCCCCATGTTGTTTAACCCAAGCTGGCAACCAAGTCCCAAACAGCCATTTGCTCACTCCCCTCACAGTCAATTAAGGGAGAGGATTGGAGAACTGAAAATGAGAAAACTTGTGAGTTGAGATAAAGAGAGATTAATAGGGAAAGCAAAAGTGGCACACACAAGCAAAGCAAAACAAGGAATTCATTCACTGCATCCCATGGGGGAGCCAGGTGTTCAGCCATCTCTGGGAGAGTGCAGATTCCTGTAACAGCAACAGTTCCTTCACAGTTACTTGGGAAGAGAAATACCATCATTCTGAACACCTTCCCCTTCCTCCTCCTTCCCCACTCTTTATATATGGAGCCTGATGCCATATGGTATGGAATATCCCTTTGGTCATTTGGGGTCAGCTGTCCTGGCTGCGTCTCATCTCTTTCTCCTGCAACCCTCAGTGCACTCACTGGGGGCGGGTAGGGGAGAGTGTGAGAAGTGGAAAAGGCCTTAACACTGTGCAAGCAGTGCTCAGTAGCACAGCTCTGAAAACAGCTCTGTCCAAAATGTAGCAGATATTATGAAGAAAACAAACTTTACCCAGGCCAAAACCTACATAGCCTCACAGAGACTGTAGGCTGTGTATGGGTGACCGTGCTGCTCAGTTGATATGTTGCACAAAAAACTGTTCTTTGAAACCCTGTCTCCAGTACTAGGTAACAATGATCACTGAGTTTCTCTCACACCACATAAAATGACTGAAATAAAAGTATACAATATGAATCAATTAGAAGTAGAAAAACTGATGAGAGCCTCAGTGGAAGAACAGTCACAGCCAACACACTGGACACATCTACGATACATACTCGTCTTGATATTGTAGATGGCAGAAAAGGAGTATTGACTTTTGGTATCTAATCTAAAATTCAAAAGAGAACAAATCTTCCTTCTGGGCATCACCTAACTTAAAGCTTCAGTCTCCATATCCTTTGAAAAAAAGAACCTAGGTAAAGGAAAAACATTAATGTATTACACAGGAATTGTCATATGGTAACTCAGTATTTGGTAGTCCAAAGACCATGACATTATTTTTACCACCTCAGATTCTCCACAAGGCTGATACATCAATTTGAGTTTTGGTATTGGTGTTGTTAGGTTTTGGTTTGTTTTGGTTCCCAATATACATTCCTGTTCCACTGCAGCGGCTAAAGGCATAGCAGACGGAAAAAGACACTTAGGATTCTGTTTAAAATTAAAAGATGATTTTCTGAATATTAGTGGGATCAGGCTCGAAGTTTTGGAAGGCTTAAAACTAAGGATAACTCACAACAGTTTCAATTATATTTCAAGTGGATGGAGAAATCATAAACCCCAATTGCTGTTACATCTTTCAAAATACAAGCCAGCAGTAAATACAAAGAGATTTGTAGAGAACATAATAGCAATGGAGGGCAGAGCTGAGAAGCAGCGGAATCTTAGAATCCGCAGCGGAATCTTAGAATCCGCAGCGGAATCTTAGAATCCGCAGCGGAATCTTAGAATCCGCAGCGGAATCTTAGAATCCGCAGCGGAATCTTAGAATCCGCAGCGGAATCTTAGAATCCGCAGCGGAATCTTAGAATCCGCAGCGGAATCTTAGAATCCGCAGCGGAATCTTAGAATCCGCAGCGGAATCTTAGAATCCGCAGCGGAATCTTAGAATCCGCAGCGGAATCTTAGAATCCGCAGCGGAATCTTAGAATCCGCAGCGGAATCTTAGAATCCGCAGCGGAATCTTAGAATCCGCAGCGGAATCTTAGAATCCGCAGCGGAATCTTAGAATCCGCAGCGGAATCTTAGAATCCGCAGCGGAATCTTAGAATCCGCAGCGGAATCTTAGAATCCGCAGCGGAATCTTAGAATCCGCAGCGGAATCTTAGAATCCGCAGCGGAATCTTAGAATCCGCAGCGGAATCTTAGAATCCGCAGCGGAATCTTAGAATCCGCAGCGGAATCTTAGAATCCGCAGCGGAATCTTAGAATCCGCAGCGGAATCTTAGAATCCGCAGCGGAATCTTAGAATCCGCAGCGGAATCTTAGAATCCGCAGCGGAATCTTAGAATCCGCAGCGGAATCTTAGAATCCGCAGCGGAATCTTAGAATCCGCAGCGGAATCTTAGAATCCGCAGCGGAATCTTAGAATCCGCAGCGGAATCTTAGAATCCGCAGCGGAATCTTAGAATCCGCAGCGGAATCTTAGAATCCGCAGCGGAATCTTAGAATCCGCAGCGGAATCTTAGAATCCGCAGCGGAATCTTAGAATCCGCAGCGGAATCTTAGAATCCGCAGCGGAATCTTAGAATCCGCAGCGGAATCTTAGAATCCGCAGCGGAATCTTAGAATCCGCAGCGGAATCTTAGAATCCGCAGCGGAATCTTAGAATCCGCAGCGGAATCTTAGAATCCGCAGCGGAATCTTAGAATCCGCAGCGGAATCTTAGAATCCGCAGCGGAATCTTAGAATCCGCAGCGGAATCTTAGAATCCGCAGCGGAATCTTAGAATCCGCAGCGGAATCTTAGAATCCGCAGCGGAATCTTAGAATCCGCAGCGGAATCTTAGAATCCGCAGCGGAATCTTAGAATCCGCAGCGGAATCTTAGAATCCGCAGCGGAATCTTAGAATCCGCAGCGGAATCTTAGAATCCGCAGCGGAATCTTAGAATCCGCAGCGGAATCTTAGAATCCGCAGCGGAATCTTGGTAAGAAATACTGTGAATAAACTTCCAACACCACTAGTTATTTTAATTAGTTTGATTCACTGTGTTGTCCCCATGAAACAGCACCTTTTTTTTTATCCATGAAAATAACTGATTAATCATAAATAAAAAACATAACATAATTAAAAAAAACAACTCTTAAAAATATTCAAACTAATTACACTTTCTGCTCTATTTATAATGGTGAAGCCCATCATCCTGGCGCTACTAGTGAATTAAAGCATGAGGAAGAGATTGCAATTGAAAGGTTGTCCATTACTTCTAAACAAGAAATTGGTAAAAAAGGCTGAATTGCTGGCAAGAATGAGAATAACTTCCAGTCTCCTCCAATGACTCACGCAATGCCTCAGTGTCAGGCCTTGCCAAGTTCTTTGATTTTGATTCTCTGAGAAAAATGAAAACCAAAAAAGGAGGAATAGTCAAAGAATATATCACAGGCATATATCAAGGTTCAGTTTTAGCCCAGCAAAAAATATGTCAAGCACCTATTCTGAAGCACTTGAAATTAGGATAAATAAAAGTTATATAAAGTACATTAAAAAGGGCATTTTAAAGTTATACTCGACAGGCATGTGAACATGGAAAAGCAGTACAGCAAATGTTTTGTAAGCAAACAAATGCAAATATTTCATGTTAGTAGAGAGATTTAAAAGTTCCTGTATATTGTTTATTTTCATTTTCCAAAAGAAGAAAATCTTTTGACAAAGTGGATTTTTTTTTTATTTGCTATTGACTTTAGGATACTTTCACTGAATTTACACTTTTTTCATAGTGCAGTTCTGCATGTTGACTGGAAGCAGAGGTTAATGTGAAACAGCAGCTGTTACTTAGAAATAATTGCATTGCCAACACAACTGGTGGCTTGATTTAAATATTCTTTATAAAGCTGTAGAAATTACAACTAATGAAGTTGTTATTACTTGTACCTCTTAAGCAATCATGCAAAAATTCACATAGATTTCAACTGGCTTATGTATCTGAATCAGTCTTTACAAAGACTAAGCTCTCACCAGCTTTAAAAAGGAATTTCACTCAACATCAGTATATGCCATGCTATTCCCTCCCATAATGGCTCCATTCTGCACAGTGGAAGAAGTACCGTAGGCAGCAGAATCTCCAGCCTAGATATCTGTTGGAGCACAGACCTTATTCAATTTAAAAGAAAGGTGATATTCAGCAACATATTTAACATTTTTGCCCACAGCTTGTGTCAACTGATCGCTAATGTTTTCGAACTGCTGAAAATCAGCTTATGAAAATTCTTCTGTGCTACAAACTGTTTTGTCTAGTCAAGATAACCACGAGGAAATGTACATAAAGAAAGAATATTAAAGATTATTTTTGTCAACTTTAACTAACAGAATTAATATAATTGATTGCTCTCTGTCTGCTCCAGCACAGGTATGCACAGCCTGTTTGATGAATGCAATCCACAAGTATGGTCTGCTTAAAGTCTAATACCTGGCATTTGGAACACTGATCAAACTATAATTCAATGTGAATTTCCTTTGAATATAATCTTTCTGAAGCCAATTCTAAGTAAAGCTGCACAAAAAAGAAATTAAAAGATAAAAGACAAAATGTATTACTTTAGGGCCAGGTTCTGCCACTCACAGACATAGCAAGTGGTGCTTTATAATTAAAGTTCTGATAATGGTAATGAGGAAAGTAGTATTCAAGATCAAAGGGAAGGGAGAGCTAAGGAATCATTCCTGAGTGAACAGGAAAATAGACAGACAATACCTAAAAGAATCAAAGATGATATTTACACTGCTAATTCAACACCTTAAGAATGAGATGTATTTTCACTAGTGTAAATAACCAAAAGTTAAGGAAAAAGAAAATGAAGCCTCTAAGGAGTGGCTACAATAATGAGACCAGTACTAAACCCAGCCACATCCAGTATTAACCTTGGCATTTGGAAATGGCAGGAAATTATTCTGGAATCTGGCAAATGTTTCCCAGAGAAAACATATCAAGTACTGTAAGGATACTGAGGTTGAGCCAGAACAGGAATGTTTGAAGTCCGACAAGAAGTGGCAGATGTGACAGAAGAGAAATTCAGTTCAGAAAGATCAATTTAAAATGTCTTTAACAATTAAGGAAATGCCAACTATCATTGTGAAAACTAATAGAGGACACAATAAACGTAAGGATTATGGGGAGCTGTGCACATCTGATCTAGAATGTCTCCCTCATTCTTCATTAATAACCATACTTCAAAAACTCACTCCCCAGCCTCAGCTGACATGCAGCAGAGAAAGACAGAAGGAAGGGAACACACAAAAGTAGAACACTCATCCTTTCAGAGGCATTAACCAATACGAATTTCCTGCTGCTGAGACTGCATCCAGTCCTGAATGGATTATTTATGATTCACAAGCAACACATGTTCCCACTTCTGGACAGAGGTGTATCACAGATGAACAAAAGTTAAAATGGCAGGTTTTTTATAGAAATAGGTTATGATTATATGTATTTCTAAGGTTGAATGAATTAAGCATTTTACAAATTGTCACTTGCCTGATAATACATGGACAAAGATTAAGTTGTATCTCTACTGATACCCTGGATATATAGTCCACCACAGCCATGGAGCCCTGTCTGTTAACTCCATGAGAAGTGGTGCTGGCTGCTGCCTCTTGCAGAGGGCAACATTGGCACACAACAAGGAGCTGACACTATGGGTAGCCATTTGTTTCTGCTATATCCTTCTGAGCTTTCTTGGCTGTAGAAGAGCATTGCCCTTCAGAACAAGTGTTTATTTGCATAGATTTTGAGGATACTCAGACTGTAATGTCTGTGTCCCACATCTAGCAAATAAGAAATGGCACTGGGGAATATGCAAGTCAGTGTGATCTGGAGACAGAACTCCAGAAGAGCAAAAATAGTGGGAACATGACATAAGAATTGGTAAAGCAATGGGAAAGAAACAGACTGCTCAAAGTGACTTTGGAACACTGACTCTTGCTCTATAAAGAGACAAAGTTCTCCATGACTGGTGAGTAGGACAGATCAAGCTTTGGAAAAATACTACAAGGAAGCCCAGTCCAGGGAGCTAGCAAGTGACAGCTCCAGCCTGATCCAAATAAATTTCTAGGGTAAAATTTCTATTTGCAGATAGCTCTCAAAGTCATCATCGTTCAGAGAGCAACACCAGCACCAAGGTTTGGTAGTCCTAGCTGGCACAGAAACCAGCACGATGTTGTGGAACTGCACTATGGCTATGAGATTTTCAGCCATGCTAGACCAAGCAGTGTTCCTGGCCTTGTGTCAGAGAAAAGAATGGTAAGTATTGCTTTTTTTTCCCTCCCTCTAGCAATGAATCCATTCTAAATAAAATTGATTTTACTGTGCAAAAATGAATTCCATACACCAAATTTCTTTCAGGTCAGACTTTTAGGTGAGGACCTCTTCTGCCAGAATTTTGCATGTGTTTTCAAATAGCTATTTACAAAAACAAGTATATCTCACACAGTTTGAGTTCTTTAGAAAGCAATCAGTACTTGGCTACTTTTGCTCAAGTACAGCCAGGACTTTTGATTATTATTACTTTTTCTAAATGCCATTCTGTCCATGATGGCACAATTTTCTTTAACCTTTCATTTTATGACAAGCAACTGTGCACAACAATTGTTTGTCCAACAAGTGGTAACTACCCCTTCCCAGGCCAAGTCAGTAACTCAGCATCAGCTTGGATCAAGCTGTGTTGATGCTGACTGTCTTTTTTAGCAATGCCTACACAGTATTTTCATACCAGTTTTAACTAGCACTGAATGATAAAGGTAGTACAGCAGGTGTGGCATTTACCTAATAAGAGCACCAGACACTGGAGAAATTTAAAGAGAATGATTTTCACTCCTACAGAGAATATTGCCTCTATGCAGGACTGGGGAAGGAATCTGTCATGAGCAAAAAATGAAGAAAAGTACTGGGATCAGTTAGAAGGAGAACTCGTCCTTGTGCAGTAATTGCTACCTGACAAAGAAAGAAGCAGAAAACACTCAATGTTATAAGTGCTTTAAAGTAAAACTCATTGATCATCCAAATTCCAGCACTATGAGGAGTATTTTTCAGTTCATAATCTGACAGGCCTTATTCTTATGTGTTTTAGACAGCCCAACAGATTTAAGTCACTGGAAGGGATGCAAAGAGAAAATATACAAGCAGCATTTTATGCCATTTGGAATGAACATAAACTTGTCTTCTGGCATCAATGCAGTGGAGATTTTCATGTCCCCATATGGTTATTCTCCTGGCTGGAGCTTGTAGAGCAGATGCACAACACATGGGAAGGAAAGAAAATTATACTTTGATAATAAAATTAAAGCTGGAAAGTAAAGGACAGAATTTCAGGAATCACTAAAGTACCTCCAGAACACACTGTTTGAGTTATTTCTTCTTCCAAAAAGAGAAAGAAAAAAAATAACCCTACCAACCCTCCTGAAAATGGCTTGCTTTATGAAGAGAGCTCAACTGCCAAAGCCCTGCTGCTCTGCAGAAATGTATCCATGGAGAAAAGTCTGAGTGCTCCTTATGCTTTTGTTTTTTCCTGACTCAAAATGGATGGAACACAGATTCTGTTTTCCATTCAAAATACATTAAATCTTCATTTAGGGGTACTATTGAACGGTCATAAGAAGGACAGCTTCTCAGGGAATATCACTTCTTCATTGCCCTCTGACAGCAAGCCTGGATTTGACGAGAGCACTTGATAGCAAAAATAGAGTTTCCAGCTAATAATAAGCTCCAGTAAATACAGCAACTGTGACCTTCCAAAGCTACGTCAGCTTCCAAAGCTATGACCAGGAAACATTATGACTGTGCAGTGAACCATGCCTCTTTCAAAAGCAGCTGTGAATTTTAAGTGATCCCTAAGCATTTTAGAAATGCAAAGCTATTTAAAATTACAAAAGGATTTCTCTGCACTCTTAATGGTATATGCTTAACTACCCTTGTTAGCTGCTGAATTCCATCTCAGCCAGAGGTTGTAGTGGGAAGTCTGACGTTATGGTAAATCAAATCAGATTTTCTCGGTTACCCTGTTTTAAGAACAGCTGATGGGGCACCTGGAGGGCAAACTCCTGATATTAGTTTCAAGTACTAGAAAGTGCTAAATAATGGATAAACTATGGGCTGCTTCCATCTGCAAAAATATCCAGAATACAATAGCCTGAAAGGGAAAGCTTGTGGCCCTAACAATTAATTTTCATTAGACTTTCCTGTGATGCAAAAGTCCCAGAAAATTTTATAGTGAAGAGTAAGGAGCTGTGGGGAGTGGCTGGGGACAGAGGTGGGGAAGGACGCACAATTTAATAATAAATTATGAAGGGTTTATTAAAATATGGGTTAATACAATTGCCCACTTCCCAATTCTCAAGACCTGAATACAAAGTAGGTTGCAAATAAAGTATATCTGGTATTTCAGCCTGGTCCCTAATGGACATTTGTGCTTTATCATATCACCTAATTAGACAGTAGAGAGAAGACATACAGATCTGGAACAGAAAGGAGGAACATTGAGGTCATGACAGAATTACTCCTGCTGTAATGTACATGCTGGAGATGACAACTCCACAAAATGCATCAACTCTCTGTGAGACAGCACCCCCTTCTTTCTAGTATGAATTACCAAGAGGTAAATCAATGGAGCTATGATATGATGCCATTTTGGGCAAAGAAAGCACAGGAAGTTAATTGCTCACTGAATTCAACTTCCTTTATACCCCTTTTCTGCTCTCTCATCCTCACTTACTTGCGGAACACACAGTAAACTGTTGTTTGCAATTCTAACCTTACCCCTCTTCCACAATAACAGATGAAAAGTAGTGTAAAGTGCTTTATTTTCTGGGTTACTTATTAATATTCAAAATATATCTGAGTGGTCATCTGGTCAGAGGTTTTGACATGTCAGTTAACTTCCTTGAGCAGAAAGGTGCATTACTGGTGTTTGTAAGATATCTGAGGTTCTCATAGACACACACCCCCTGCCTAGCCCCTCTCCACCCTCCCAAAATAAACCAACAACAAGAAAAACACCAAAACAACAAGAAAACCAAAACAAAACTGTGGGGTTTTCTGTTTTTGTTTTGGTTTTTTTTCGCTTCTTTACTCAAGAGTTACTACAAAGGTCATAGTCCTTGAAGCATAGCAAACAAAAATGAGGACAGCAAAAGGTTGAAATTCACATCTTTCATAACACAAGATTATAACTCAGTCATAAACTCATCCCTTGCAGACAGTTGTTAAGACTTGCTTTCTGAGAATCATATGTAGTAAAATCCTCTGCTCAGAATTTTAATACAGAAAATTGATGTCAATACCAAAAACAGAAATAGTACAGCAGAAGAGCTAATATCAACAGCCATATTTCAGTTGACGCACATTATGCAATTGTTGCTGCAACAGGACAGAAGTAAGGCTATGTTCTTGTTGAAATACCTGCATTAAACTCTCTCATAAATAGCTCTTAAAGCCTTGCTGTTTTGAGGTCAGATTTACAAGTAAAGGATATTCTAGAGATAAGAAGGATCTCCTGAGAGAGGCTGAGAATCATAAATCTGATTTAAACTCAACCTATAACAAGACATAGCAGGGTATTATTCGGGTTCCACCTAATAATTTCATTTCTTCTAGAACAATGTCTAAATTTCTGAGTGGACATGAAGCAGAACAGGGCTAAAATTTAGGCAAGACCTCAATGAGGTAAAAGCTTGGTGAAAGCTTTGGCTTAGTTCTCTGCTTCAGCACCTGGGTCCAAATTCCTGAATATCTTTGCTTCAGTTACCTCATTTAGAAAATTACTTTTATTTGGATGGCACTATGTGATATGGAATTACATTATCTTGCTGTTGTTTTTTTGCATCACAGTCTGTCTGTAAGTAGACTCCCTGTCTTGTATGCTTGTGCTAACACGTGCACTCCACTCCATATCTTACACAGCCTAATCTTAACATTTACATTGTATGTTACAGCCCTTTCACCTGCTTCCTAAAACTCCACCTACATGAAAGGGTGCAAAGATGATGAGAAGGGGGTGTTGTGAAAAATCAGAAGATAATAATTGCCATTTGAAGCTGCAGATTAGAATGTCCTTACCAAATACTGCACCCATCACCATCTAGTTCACTAATGAAGAAGCAACAATCCTTCCTCCTCCATTGTGCTCTGTACACACAAATTGCAAGCAAAACAAATTACTTTAAAACTAACCCTAGGAGACTTAAGGACAGCCTCTAAGTTGTCACAATGGAAAATATTCCCAGTAAAGACTGTGAATGGAATTTTAGATGTGAAAATATTCAGGCTTCTGGACTATATTTTAAGAACAGTACTTGAAATGTTGCACACTAAGCTTTAAAGTGACAATGTAAAAGACTGCCTCTGTATTTGTGTGGTTCATAGGTCAGAAGCAGCCTTCAAAGAGTTGTACAAAGAAAAGTTTACTCCATTAACACTTGTAACAAAATTCTCATTAATCACTGCTTTGCTGGGAAAGCATGAAACTATTCTTCAACAGCTAGTATACAACTGAGTCTTCCTGACAGCTCAGCTCCAACTGAACTTTCTAACTTCCATTTTAGAAAACATGGTCTACATCCTAGGATTTGGCTGAGGACATGATGCAATTCAAAAGCAGACATTGCATTGATGGCCACTAATGATCCCAGCAGACTACTATACTAATGAAGAGTTGTTCTGAATGAAGGCTGAGGTCCAATGTTCAGTTAAACCTGTACAAAATTTTTAATATGTTCTTCAAACTTCTCCAGTCCTAGAAGGACCAAATTGTGTGCTTCCTTGAATGGGAACTGTTTTGAAACATGATTCAACTTAGTTCAGAATTTGCAAAGAGTGCTCTACTGCAAGTGCATCAATCCTTCCTGGGACGCTTGGGAAGGAATTTTTCTGCCTGAAAAAAAGTGTAGGTTCATGATCCTCTCTCAAACCTTGTAGTGGTCATGTAGGAACCCTTATTTAGACTCTTTGAATAACCTGAACCCACATGCAAGCAATGCCAGAGACAGCACATTGAGACATGCTGACAAAGACTCCCCCTTATTTACCCTTATTTACCCTCTCCAAGGCTTTGACAGATCTATTGCCTTACTCATGCTGAGATCACATCAGCTGGGATAAAATTATTCATTACAGAAATATGGATTTCTTGTCAAAAATACATAAATAAGAAGAATCTATTTATAATACCTGGATTAAAACTTGGGAACAGCTGTAAAACCAGGCATGAGTTTTCTTTTCAAGGGAAGAGATCAGAAAATCTTGCCAACGCTCATTCCTCAAATTTCAGTCCAGTGGATCCTGCAGAGATCCACATAATTATCTCCCTGTTAAGATCACCTAATGAAGTAGGTAGAAGCATCTGGGCTGAGGAATAGGGGAGGACAGATTTTTGAGGCAGATCTAAGTTCTTAAGAAATCATAAAGGTCTTTTTAACCATTATTTTTACATTACAAGATGTAAGACTATTACACCCTGCAACCTACACAATGCAACCCTGGCAGACATTTGGCAAGAAATAACCTGGAAAGACAGCCCCTAAATAACAACAAAAATATAAGATATAAAGAGAATAACAATCTCTGATCCTCAGGGGATTCAGCTTCAATCAAAATTCAGTTGTGGAGTAAGAAAGGCTTTAACTTTCTTTGCACTCCTTTGCATTTTAGCACTCAGATTCCATCCAAGAATAATTAGCATAACATACTTCATAAAATCAAAATTGTTTTAAATAGACCAATTGTCTTTCTCCTCCTCCTCTATCTAGATGATTAAAATGAATGCACTACTCAGTACCATTCCTTAGTTTTGATTTAGCTCTTTCCATTTCTAAGGATTATGCATTTAAACAAACAAAGAAGTTATTTTTTTTTCCAAATTTCTGTATGTGGGGATAATTTTTTCTTAAAATTTTTCCTTAAAATACTATGCACAAATCTGAAGTTTGTGCACAAAACTTAGTGAACATAATTGTTAATTATTCTATCCAACTGTAATGTATTGATATGCTAAACTAGAATATGCCACAGAAAAAAAAAGGAAATTCTACAAATGGTATGCAGAGAGGAGTAAGTGTCACCTGCCTGAAAGCCTGCATATCCAGCATTTGCCAGATCCACAGTACAGCTAGGCAACAGCAATCTTAAAAGCCACATCCCCGTTCCTATATACAAATATATATTTTAAAATGTACAGATACATACAAATCACAAGAAAATATTTTATTCTTGATCTTGACATATTCCCATGGTCTCTTCGCCATTTTCTGTATTAGGAACAATGTGTCGGGGCATAAGGGGTGAAAACAGATTTCAGAGTGTGGGAAGGACTTCACCTGCCTGATGCAGAATTTGAAAGGTATGGGGCAGAGGATGCAGCGTGTTGTGGAAGGACACCAAACGACTGCACCACTGACTGAGACCTCCTTCACCAGCCTCTGTTTTTGCCTCTGACACAACCATTCTACATCATGTCATTCTCCAAACAGATGCATTTCTTACTTTGCACACTACAGGTCTCATTTGAGGACCCTGTGTGAGCAGTCACTGGAGCTGCACATACAGAGTGTGTATGTGCAGGTGCATAAGGAGAAGTCAGATGCAATGAATCTCCATCAGTAATCATCTCAGCCTCTCTGCATTTCAGGCACACAGCCTCCAGTGTGGGGCAATATTTTGCTTACTCTTTTTAACAGAATACGTCAAAACCTTAAAAAATACACTTAATACAGAGAAAGCTAAGCTTCAGGCAACCAAGCTCTATTTCTCTCTGAATTCACTGAAGTCAATGGACAAATTCTGTCAGTGCTGTACACCAAATGAGTTACAGGTCCTTGGGAGAGGAAAGCACAAGGCCCAGTGATTGAAGACTTAATTTAACACAAGCACAACATGGGCATGAATGAAGATGGATGAGGTGAATTCCCAGATTTCCTAACTCTTGAATGTTTGCCTTACCAAGTTAATAATTAATATAATTTTGGACATTTTAATGTGTCTTTTTGGGTGTACTGCATATTCTATTCAGTGATATGACAGTATGACTAATTGATTAACAACTTGCAATG
This sequence comes from Cinclus cinclus, assembly GCF_963662255.1. NCBI lineage: Eukaryota > Metazoa > Chordata > Aves > Passeriformes > Cinclidae > Cinclus > Cinclus cinclus. The sequence continues at coordinate 36,632,277 of NC_085046.1, read as the reverse complement.
TAGTCACAATTATTTTTCTTTTAACTGTCCTGAAACTATAATAAAACATTATAAAAGTAAATCATCTAAGTCATAAGTGATATAAACAAAAGAAAGAGAAATAAAAATTATTCAGACTTCCTGGCAACTGTTTACTTTGAAAAAAAATCCATGCAAGTCTGATAACTGCTAGACACTTTACTAGTTGGACTTCTCATCTAAACACAAAGGGGGGGGGGGGGGGGGGGGGGGGGCGCTGAAAGCCCTATTACTTGTGTCTGACTTAGCACAGACCGAGTGTGAATATTTTCCTCTACCTTGTACATTTGAACAAGACTGTTTATGCTCTGCTTGGCATGGCTCTGACACACAAAGATGCTACTCCCTCTAGCATACCCACTGCTTGTCACTGCTGCACTGAGAGAAGTTACCTTAAGCTTGACTGGCTGATTGTTCTCTAATCTGTTTCTGAGAAATGAACCAGATTTACAAAGAACAAGTGAAAAACACAAGACTGTTTGGAGGCAGAGAAGATGCGGCCGTACAGCCTGGGGTTAGTCTCACCTTGTCTAGATATCAGCTAGACTGAAGTAGAACAAAACTCTCATGCAACAAACTGACAGACCCAGCTGGAAGACAGCAGGTGAGGGCACTACCTTCAGCAAGGAGCTTCTAAAGTTTATTCTCACTGCCACTCTCACTCACACACACACACCATAACCAACAGACAAGCAGCACCTGGATATTCACAGAATGCAAGATGATTCAACGAAATGGCCAGGATGGTCCTTGAAGAAGGTCTCAGAATCAGTTATTAGCCTCCCAAATCACGTGCTTATTGCTGAAGAAATTCCAACCACGTATTGGGCCTAACTTGCCTCAGAAGTAGGATGGGAAAGAAATCTGATTTGACAGAAAGAAACAACATGAAGCAATTCACAAGGCAGAGATGTCAGTAAAAACTTGGCTACAGTAAGGGAGATATTTGCCAAGACTGCAGCAAGGCAACTGGACCTCCTCTACATTACTGTCATGCAATCATGTTATGTTGCTGAAGCAGCTCCCCAGCTGGCAGAACTATCAGTAAGAGTCAAACTGAAACCACACTATTTGTTTTGGTATTCTTAAGATAACAGCCTTCATGCTGGTATTCAAAAAATGGTTCTGTCTGAGAAATCCATTAGTGACTCAATCTGAAGGATAAGGAGTTTGCTTGCTATGTGTGACAGGAATTTCATTTTTTTGAACTTGGATGAAATCTCCGTGAGACTGGTGGAAGAGATTTTTTTGTTGTTGTTTAACAGCATCCATAAGAGATCTTGCTTACTTATCTTTCCCTCTTTGCGGTAGAACTGATTGTCAGATGTTATCTGAGTGTCTGGGTCGAATTTCATCTGGTCTGAAGTATCCCTGCTCCATTAAGAATCTAATATCCATTATGTGCAGTTTTACTAAAAAATTACTTCAAGCCACTTTGAAAAGCTTAACTACTGTCTCAGTGACAAGATGACATGCACTGTGGAAAGCATAATGCAGCTCAGGTGAGGAGTAAAGGCAAAGCTTAATACACCCAGTAAGGGTGACTAATAATTTGACCTTAGAATACAACCTTATCTCCCAGAAGGGTATATACTTTCACAGAAAAAGGTGGGGGGAAAAAAACAAACCAAAACAAAACAAACCAATAAACAACCAACAAATAAAATAACTGCATGAAGTGAAACCCAGAAATTTGTGAAGCCTCCGCTCAATTTCTGATGGACATCTCAGAGTATTCCTGGTTTCATCCTTGTACTACTTCACAATTTAAAAATTAAGTCAGAGAGCTGGATTTTCAGCCTGATACTACTGAAATTCAGGGTATATCTTTAAGCACCTACTTTAAATTGAGAAACTTCACTTCTTGCAATTTTGTTTGTTTGCTTGGATGGGGAAGTGGGGTTTTATGTCTGGGTTAATAAAAAGAAGTTATAGTTAACATCCCATGCATTTGGCTTTGAGGGGTCACAGCAGAATCAAAGCCCGTGCAACCAGGCAAAAAGTACACATTTTCTAAGCTTAAACAGTACACTAGACTCCTCATCTGTTTTTCCGAGATAGGCTAAAATCCTCAACTCCCACCAAAAAAAAAAAAAAAAAAAAAAAAAAAAAAAATCTGTAAAAATCAAGGCAAACAATATGATCAGGACATGTTGTCCATCTTTTAAGTAGATAGCCCTCATCTGTTTCTGGCCAGATAGAACCTCAACCTCTAAGTAATGCCAGCATTCAGCTCCATTCAGTTGTGTCTGATTAACTTAATGCAGGAAGTCATTTCCAGATGGGACTCCAATTTAAATCCAAAAGCTATGCCACTGTCTGGCTCATCAGGGCTTCTGCATCCCATGCAGCACACCCTAAGGGATGGCAGCTTCTGGCAGGCAATAATTTTGTAATACCCTACTGAGGAAGACAGGGCTGTTATTCAGAATTTACAGGGTAAAAGTGAAAGGTTATACTTAAAAGGTAGGTAGGTAGACAGATACATAAAAAATAAACAAAGAAACTAGCTCCTGAACTTCATGCCTCACCTTTCTAAACTTGATGAAAAGTTCACACTTGAGAAGGTTTTCTTAGGAGAATTTTTATTAATTTTGCTTCCTCTATATCTATGTACCAGAGATATTTTAAAGAGTTAATGATCTCCAGAGCTGATGTTTCAGGTTTTTTATATCACCTGACAAACAAGAAATCCAGATTCCATGAAGTCCACATATTAGATTGTTTGTTCCTAGTAATTTACTAGTAATTTAACACTGAGTTTTAGAGAACTTGTAATGAAGCTGTTCTCAGCAGGCTCACATGCAGACTTCCATTCCACTGGCTAAACTGCAGCACTCTTCCATTTTTTCTGAGTTATTTCCCAGAACCATCTAAATGAGAAATGGGGAACCTTGCTTCTGCAGCAGAGCAAGTTTCCATTGGGCATTGTTAATATTCTTTCAGAACTATATGAAAATTTCTGTTCCTATAAAAGCACAGAAAATATTTAAATGTATAGACAAGAATACTCATGCAAGAAAAACAGCAGAGACAGTCCAGCTGCTTGAATTATCACTGGGATGGGGAAATGGGAAAACAAGGTCTACCTATGAAATTATGTTGCTCAGAATTAAGGGCTCAGGGAAACTTTATCTCACCAAACCTAAGCCAAACCTGTGGCCTACATGTTCAAAATAGGACAGTGATTTATGTTGCTGTCTGAGATGTCTGGCTTTCAAAAACCAGGTTTATCTGTTTGATCTCTGAATCCTAGTTTGCCAGGAACTGGCACAGGGTACGTCCCTGTTCAGGGTTGGGTAATGGAAGAGCAGCCATGCTTGCTGACAACCTTTATCTTCCCTAATCCCCACCCACTCTCCTGTCTGCACTACTTTATCAGCCACAAACTGAGTACTCAACCTCACATTGCAGAAAGCAGCCATAGAAAATGTAGGGTTCTGAGGTAAAATACAAATGAAAAAAAAAACCCTCCTCTATCTTAGCTTCTTTTGCAAACAATCACTAAATTTCACAGTGCATCTGCCTGAACTGGTCAGATGTCCTCTTGGGAATTTTTAATTTTATAGTTATTACTATAAATTCACTCATAGTTCACTACATTACACTAAATGCAGCTGACACCACTAGAGGTACCAGGTGTTTAATACAAACCAGTCCCTGCTGATTACAGTGCAACCAAAGAATATTCAATAAGGAACTACTGAAAACTATATTGGCAAACAGACACTGTCTAGTGGCTAGTATCACTAAATATAGCCTATCTGAAATATTAGTATTACTATCCCTTCCCTAACATAAGTAATTCCCTTAAGAACATTGTCATATAGAATCAGTAATGGATTGTATAGAATATAAGAAATATTGATTTTCTTATGCTACTGGTTGATGAAATTTATGTGTCAAGAGAACACCAAGGAGTAGATAAAATTTTGACAGAGAATAGGCAGGCTGCACAACAGAAATAAGTGTTTTAAGCCTTTACATGAGCATTTCAGAGCTGTAATCTTGCAAAAACGCATCAGTCTTCATTGAAGGTCCCAATCTCTTAAATATCAAAATTAGGTGGAGAATTCATAAGTATTATGAGCATGCAAAAGGTACTAGTAATGTGATTACAGTAGGTAAAGACCAACTGTTAAATATGAAAGAAGCATTCTTCCTGTGCTGTGCGAAACATTTTTCTGAAAACATCTGAACAGCACCTCATTACAGTCCTTCAAATCTCTCCTTGAAGTGCATTACGTCACAACAGCTATTAATAAATTGTAAAGATTGCACTTTCAATGTCCTTACCCAAAGACCCTTTCATGTCACCCAATGCCACTCAGTTTTCACATGTCCTTCATCTGAATGCTTGGGTTATACTTGGGCCGGAAGCAGGCATGGCATGCTCCACAAGTGGGAATGGCTAGCTGTTACAATATGAGTAGAAATAGCATTATTACCATTATTAGTATAAAAATAACCCTACCATACTTTTTTCCCTGCTGAGGCAACCTTAGAAAAAGAATTTGTCTCTCTACTTCAGCAACTACATAGTGATTTTGCAAGCATACCCCCACAAGAGAAGCATGAATCATCCAGAGACACACATGCTGGATGTGAATGGCACATTTTTGCATTTGGATTCCTGAGTCACCTGACAGATGTGCGAAAATTCATGAAGTTAGATAAGTCCCAAGTGATTGCACGTGTCTGGATGCTGTAAAGCACAAGTCATTCCATCAACTTTGGCACTAAGAATACTGAGCTTTTTTTCCTTATGGTCAACTACTCTCTGTAATATAGTTACAGTTTTGCATTATTAGCAATGACACCTGTCTTTTCACATCCATTAAGATTTTACAGACCTTATAATAATCAATAAAAATGGCAGCTAATATTCTCACATTTAATCCAACCTCTCATTTTGTAAACACTAAAAACAAATTAAAACCTCCCAGCAGGCTTCTGAGTTCATGGATCACATCAAGATGTGGAGAAACCTTTTAAAAATTAAATACCATAACAGAAATGCTGAAATATGAAACTGATGTGAAAGTCACATGCTAAGTGGACATATGTGTATTTTGCCACCCTTGCATGGCACTACTCATTACGGCTTTGATAACAAGACATACATACTGATCCTCCTTTTTTTACTCCCATAATATCTACTGCCACAAATAGACCAACTGCTCCTGATGTTCCTCTGTGGCAGAACTTGAGGTAAACATCACTGAGATTCCTGAAGGCTGTCTTGCTGAGCATCCTGAGCTTTAGGTAGAGTGTTTATGGACTGTGATGAAAATTCAAGATGACTGTGGGCAGGCTATATTTCACCAACACCCAGTACATCTCCTCACTGCTCTTCAATACTCTTGGAGTCGTTCTCTATAAAGTTCACAAGAATGGCATTCACACTGTTCAAACAAGCTATTTGTTTTCAGTTAATGATCTTCACCATCAAATACACAATGATGCTCAATTTCTTCATTTCTTTTTCCTTTCCCTCTCACCCTCCTGCTGTTTATTACCAGCAAATGTGATCTCTGTAATGTAGACTGTAAAATCTGTGGACCAGCTACAGTGTTTATGCATTTGTAGAACACCCAGCACAGCGTGATTTGGATCCTAATTTGGGACTGTTACTCTGAACACTGCTCTTTGTAGCACTGCTTTCTCTGAAATTCATAAGCATATATATATATATCTCATGGCTTAAAATTAAATAGATGAAATATATCAACAAACATCAGAGTGAGTTATAAATTTATATAGACAAAGTCTCTATTTCTGATCTACAGGTGGCTGGTTTCTTTCCTCATGGGGTCTCTGGATCTTCCTCTTGCTATGTTCAGGTTGTCCGATGATATATTACAAGTAACTGTATCTTAAATAAGTAAAACTTGCACTTGTTAAGCCATATAGAACCAATGGCTATCATATGTTCTACAAAACATGCGAAATATTATGATTCTAGAGACACATTAATTCCTTAATTGAATCAAAGCAGACAATGTTGGAAAAAAAATATGCTGTGTTTACCAGAAGTATTTCTTAAATTAGTCACTTTTAATTCCTTAGAATATTTCATGGGCCACCTTCATTTACAGAGTGTGTATACAGTCTTTTAAAAGACTTAGTTTTGCCTCCTGACTCTAATTTTTTACATGACTAACCACAGAAAATTACAAGTTTTTCCAGGCCTCCATTTGCCCCAACTGTAAACTCAGCTAACAGCAGTTTACAAACCCGTATGATGCCACAACTCATTACTGAAGCTGTTTGGGGCAGGGAATGGCATTTCATCTTGCATTTATACCACAACTAAGGAAGCAGATCAACCAAGGAGATGCCTAGGGAAGCTGAAAGCCATCTTCTTCTGCCAAATCCCACACAGCACTGACAGCACACTGAGGCCGGGCAGTTTGACATGGTATTGCTGAAGAGCCACACAAATAGCACCATCAGTATTTCAGAAAAGGATGCTGTGGTCCTCCAACAATGGAAAGCAATTATAAAATAACTCTTTTCTATTAAAGAAAGAAAAATAAAGCAAAATGCAGTATTTTTTCATGCTATATGAGACCAAGATGGGTGATACAAATATCCACCATTTAAAGCAGGCATTTGCCACTTAGTAAAAGCAACTGCAAAGGAAGTGTCTCTCACTGGAGGCCACTACACTCTAAAAGGTACAGTGGTTAATTCAACATGATGTACAACCCAGACAGCATGTCACAATATTTTAAGGAATATGATCACACTTTCTCAGCCAGTTGGATTTGCTGGTTCAGCAGTCTTAATGACTAAAAACAGGGATGAAATACTTTTTGTTCCTGCTTTTAAATTATGAAGCTATAAGGAGGCTGAATCTTGATTAAGAGACTGACAGGCAGCTGTACCTTAAGTGACTAATGTGATGCACAACTTCCTATCATCCTGCTCAGTGTAAGGTGAATGAAATAAAAAATGGTGTCTTTTATGGAGAGTATACAGCACAATAATTGTAGGAAATGACTATAAATTAAAGCTTTTAAAAGATAAATCCACTACAGGTCATTGTAGCCAACATATTACTTGAGATTTTCTATGAATAGGAACACCCATGGTAAAATGAAAAAGTGGGGTCTAAATCAGAAGACTTAAGAAAAAGAGGAAAATACAAACCCCAAACAAACAAAATAACCACCATACAACAAACTACACACACACACAGAAAATACCTGGATGGTTTTACACTTTGGCCCCAGTTACAAGCTCATTACACCGTATAACCCAGCTTAATTGATTTAATTTTTTTCCCCCAAATTTACAGTGGTATTTTTAGAAGAATAAAGATGTAATTTAAAAGGTGAGGTCCTAGAAATTCTAGTAATGCTCATCTGATATGGCTCATTCAAAACAGAAGTAGCTCATCAGCAAACAGTTTCAAAAAAAATTTAGGGTCTTTTTGTATTTTGTTGAGGGTTTTTTTGTTTTTATCAGACTTACATAGTTTTGGATTCAAAGATGCTTTAGCAAAACTACCTTTCATCCTACCATAGCAGCCTTCATTAATCACTGCTATAGAATCATAAAAGAAAATCATTATATTACTTAGTGAATGAAAGACTGAAGCAAAAAAAAAAAAAAAAAAAAGGATAAAATTTCCCTTTCCCTCTGGCAACTTCTAAGTCAAATATTTCTCCCTCAACTTAAAAAAAATAAAATAAAATAAAAAAAAGACAGATTTCTTTAAAACCAGAATAAAGCCACATTGCTTCCTGTACAGTAAAAATGTGTTGCATAATGCCACATTTGGACAAAGCCCCAAGATTTTCAGGGTTTCTATTTAAGATTTTTACACTACAAATTGAGTTGCACATTCTCTGTGGGTCTATTTTAAGAGACCCAGTAGAAATTAAGTCTCAGAAAAACAAGTGTGTGATCAGAGAAGCAATAAATCAGCACTCTGGGAACACAGACAGGTGAGAATCAGTCTGAGAGACTGATAAGATGAACAGGTCAGGAAGTAAAAATTTTTAGACAGTTTGACTAAGCAATTAACATGAGACTTGTGACTAGAAAAATCACATGTAGTACCACATTACTGACCCCTCAATTAATTAATTCATTTAATTGTAAACTGGCTGGGCAATTGGATTTTAATTTTTTTTTTTTTTTTTTTTGCTAATTGGAGTAGGTGAATAAGGAACACCACACAATTACTTTCAACTTTGCATGTTTTCAGAACAAGCTTCCAGATTGCCCCCAAGGACTGAAGCCCCAAAGAGCAGGCTCAGACCTCACTGCTGAGCCACAACACCACACTTCAGCCCCTGAAGCCCCAAAAATGCTCCTGTGGGACCACCTGAGCATCACCTTTTCAACTGGGTCTGTTCAGGTGTCTCAGTGTAACTTGGAGAAAGCTGGAATATGTCATCCCTGAAATCAGATTGTGATAAACTATAGATTTTTTTTGCTTCTGAAATTAGAAATTTACAGCAAAAGTACTCAAGATTTTCATTACCTTAATAGTTTATTTTGGTTTGAATTTTGCTTAATGACATTGGGGAAGGGCAGGATATGAATTAAATACATTTCTAACAGGCATTAGAATTACGGAATCACAGCACTGAGTGCCACACCCAGTCTTCTTTTAAACACATCCAGGGATGTCCATCACCTCTCCAGGCAGACAATTCCAGTACTTTACTATCCTTTCTGTAAAAAAGCTTTATACTAATATCCAACCTAGATTTCTTGGCACAGTTTTAAGACTGTCCTCTTCTCCTGTCAGTTGCTGCCTGGAGAAAGAGACCAATCCCCACCTGGCTACAACCACACTGATACATTAGTTTGAAGGTATGGTTATATCTCCTACTGTGGAATCTATGAGGACAAAACAAGGTGCGCTAGGAAAAGGAAGATGCTATGCCAAAATTTATTTTTCCAAAGAAAGCCTTCAGTTCATGGGCTAAGGTCCCTCCTTTCCTCACCCAAGGCATGGAATATGTTTTATTGTAAAATTTAACTTGGTCCTCATTTGTTTGGAGTTCCATTAAAACCAACTCTGGATCTAGTACCTGACTCATAGCAGAGAACCACTGGTAAAGTACTACAGGCTGCTTTTGATATATCTAAACCCAAAGCAAACCCTATAGCCACATGACTTTTTTCAGGAAAAAAAAATTTTCTGCAGATACATGACCATCCCCTCTCTGCCTTCTCAAGATGCCAACCCCTCCATCTACAGAGAAACAGACCTCTCCATGCCACTGCTGCCAAGTCTGTAGTGCAAGCACATCCAACTTTTGCGAAGGTGGCCCTTGATACATGAGCTGCTGATGCCTCTGGAGAGTGCTGAACTGGAGAACACCAAAAATGCCGGAACTCAAGAGAAAGATTTTTTAAGGGAAGGGTTGCTAATTTCTCAGCTACCCCCCAGGAAAATACAATTAACTCATCTTTAATGAGAACACTTACACACACTCAAATTAGTTGCAGCTCATGTGACAGCTCCTACTGTCTCTGTGTCCCTGTCCCAGCCTGTTGACTTACGTGGAACAAAAGGCTGACCCTGGAAGAATTTTCCTAATTATGTTCCATGACTAATGCAAAAATTAAGGGAGATAATTGTGTTAGTTATACTTCTGGGGAAAAGCTTTTATAAGATAGGTCTAACAAAGTGAGTGAAAATCTCAAGTGTCTGAATGCTGTAAGAATTGAAGGAAAGGCAGAAAGTTGTTGCAGCTCTGGTTTCAGAGAAGGGAGGTGGGAGGACTTCTGTCCTCATGCCTAGACCTCACTCTTATCTGCTCTGCACAACTCAACCTGTCTAGTGCAAAAGTGGAAGTGCAGAGTTGCTGTGCATTAATGCAGCCTAGAAAATTCACCTCACATGGTGTGTTAGCCTAAAATGATGAGGAAATCCCTTTCCCTTCTTCCCAACAACCAGCATTCCTGTATTAAGACGTGAGCTTTGCTGTGTACATGTTGAATTAAGTTCTTGTATCTTAAATCGCTTTGCAGCAACTGAGTATCAATACCTATCTGTTCCTATCTTTTCCCCCCAGCCCATGAAAGGTAGTGTGGTTCGTGACAAGCAAGACAAAGTTATTTTGTACTTAGCATATACACAAGCACTGCTAGGCCTGTGACCCAGAAATAATACACAGCTCCTCAATGCCTTACCATCATTTTAAACTACTTTACCAAGAATACCCGCTCTTCCCACTGTAAGTCACCATCAGATGCCATAAAACCAGACTCACAGTAAAGAAATGGGTTATATGAACTCAGAGAAGCTCAAAGCTTTTCATCTTTTCACCTCACAAATCTCAACAAACTTGAGAATTTGGGGGAAACGGTTAATTTCTCAAAGCTGTGACAATTGAAAATGTCATTAGTTGATAGCTTAAACTTGGCAGATAATATTAAAGACTTTAAAAATTGTTTCCCAATCAAAGAATTTGTTTTCTCAAATAGCCAAAGAGAATAGATGAGGCAAAATGAGAAGAAATTATTCGATATTTAATCTATATTGGTACATTGTCAGCAAGATAACCAAAGTCAGATTGACTCAGCACCTTTAGCTGGAATGTTTTTTCCTTGGTAGAAATCCAATACAAATGGATTACTACATTACAAATTATTGTGGATCTGTGATAAGGCACTATAGGGTGTTCACTTGTTTTAAGGTATATCAGTATTTAATAGACACTGTATTACTCTTTTTTTGCTGTAGGTTTTTGGGTTTGATTTTGTGTTTTGTTGAGATTTGTATTAAGTGACACAAATGGCAAAGAACAGACTTTCTTCTGGTTTTCTATGACCTAGAATGATGGTAGGTCCAATGATGATTTGTTCTCAGACTGTTACTCAGGAAAGGAGCTCTTGATATTCCTGTCCCCACCACATTTATTTTTCCTTGCTGGAACCAAATAATTTGAGGCCTTTTAGAGATCAGCAAAAATAGACTATTTATCCTACTTGAGACTGACAGTTACAGAGAAGAAGATCACAAAGGGCAAACTAGCTTACCCTCACCTGTGGTTCTATTGAAAACTGTAAAGCAAGTCACATTGGTTTAGATAAAAACAGAGAAGATGCATTTTTGGGAAAAAAAAGAGTTAGTAATCATAGCTAGCACCTGCAGTATACAGTTTAATTTAAGATTTCAATAAACACCTTATCCACACTGCAATACATTAAAAAGATAAAAAAATTAGACAAATTTGGTACTTGTACACAGCATAAATAGCTTAATCAATAGTACATATCTTCTGTCTAGAAATTATCAACATAGTTTAATGGAGAAAGAAAAAGAAAGGACAAAACTCATGTAAGAAAATTAGGTGGATAGGTATTGGAACTAAGACTTTATTCCCAGCTGTCAGATTTAAGAACAACTACTCGCCCATAACAAACAGAAGAGGTTAAATTTAAGCCTCCCTATCTGAGAAGTAGTGAAGAGACAAATATGTAAAGATGGGCTCACACAAAAATGTGAGAAAGGACGACTGCCTAGAGGAAAACAGAGCAGAGATGCTGTTTTGCTTCCTTCCCCCTCAAGCACATAGAGAATTTCTTCTCCAAGTCAAAAAACTAATACTAATGAAGAAACTGTAGGTGAAACTTTACAGCTGAGTGGTTGTGGCTTTTATGTCCCGGTGGCAGGAGACATGACCAGCCTTCCCTCTCTGTGCAATGGGCTCTACTACTCAGAGAAGCAAATAGATTTTGAGCAGTAAAGCCCTCTAAGCTGCACAAGTATATGAGAAACATTTTTATGTTTAAGAAAGAATCAAACCTCTTTAACACTTAACCCAAAGCCAGATTTTTAACATCCCTCAAACCTTTCCTCAAATTCCTCATCTGCATCTAATAAATAAACAAACATGTGCACATGGATTTGAGATTAACAGGCAGTCAATCACTTTGGCTTTAGCCATCGGCCTAAACAGAGAGCAGATATGAGAACATTTGTAGCCATAACACCATGTGTTTGCACTGAAGTATAAAGTAATAAAGCCTTGCAAGCAAACCAAGTCCCAGCACTTGGGATTTTGTACATAAAGATACCAATTACTGGAGAATCACATCTCATTGGCTCCTTGGTCTCACACTAAAAAGCTCTGCATTCAGGCCAGACTCAAACTTCATATTCAACGTTTTTTAAAAACTAATGTGAGGCCAATGATCAGGAAGAGCAAAGACTCTGCTGTCTGTGAGAGGCCTCCCGTGCTTTACAAAGCTTTCCAGTGCTCAGGATCACCGAGGGTTGTGCACTGGTAGTAGGTACTGCCTTTCTTGCAGAGCTAGAGGATACAGCTGTGGAATTTCCTTAAATACACCCTCATACACTTATCTGCAGTAAACAGATGAGTCAGCAGCAAAGATCCCACATTTTTCAGCATCCTTTTGAATTATGTAGTTTGCAAATAAAAACTTTTCCACACACTTTCCACTGTCACATAATCTTGAATAAAATTTGAAAATATTTCTCAAAGCAAGTTCAGGGCTCTACATCTTGGGAACTGGCCCTCCAATCCAACATATTGCTCTCCTGAACACCACACAGTACAACTGCTCAGAGTTTGCCAAGCACTGTGACACACAAACACACTCAGAAGTATTGTACTTTTGGATAAATCAAAGGTATTCCTACATATAAATTATGCACAACTAAATCACATTCCATTTCCCAAATTATTCCCCTTCCCAGAAAGCTATGTAGCTTCTCACAGTTTACCTTGTTCATTAGCCTCAGAGCTAATCCCCCTATACAGAGGCATAAATCCCAGACTTTTACCTAGACTAATAAAATAGTCAGGTATTAAAGCACCCAGTTCCATTTGTTTTTTATTATAAAAGAAAAAAAGTCTAATCCAAAATTTTAAGTCCCTTTTTCCTCTCTCCCTATAGTTATCTTACTCCTTTTAAGTCTACATAAGTCACCTTCACATGAGTCTTACATGAAGCACTAGAACAAGCACATTTGAAATCAACTTTACAGTGAACTTGAATCAACAGAACACTTTAATTTTCAACATATTTACTCTAATTTACACCAGTGAGAAATCCAATACTTTAAAATCATTATTCCTCACCAATGAAAAACACCAACAGTGTCCCTCTGAAAGCTTCTTACACTTACATTATCAGAAGAAATTCTACCACTCTACTCCCATCAGGATCAAACAGGTTTGCAGAGCTCTTATAATCTACTCTGCACTACAAAAAAAAAAACTCTTTCTTCTGCAGAGCCAGATCTCTCACCAACAACAATAAAGTCACTGCTATACTGTAGTGCTAAAGAAACCATCACTAAAGCAGATACTACCAACCTATACTATTCCACTTCATTATGTAGATTTGTTTGCCTGTTTAAAATAAGAAGGTGCTTAAGAAAGGTAATGAGAAACATCTTTGTCATCATAATCTACTTCTTGCTCCTCAGCTGCCACAAATCAGTGCTGCTTTACTAACTTGCATTTGACCTGCTTTGACTCATAACACCTGTAGATCTCACTCTCGGTGCTGAATGTAAAGTAAACTCATGTCTGGAGGCCAAAGGCACAGATGGATTATATTAGCACATTCCCTTCTTTGGAGTGCATGTGGCACATGGATTTACAACAGCTGTAGCTCTAGTCTTGAATTCTTTGTTTGAATTTTTAACATTGAGTAACCTACCAGGTACAATGAGTGATAAAACTGGCAAGAATACAGTTTATTAAATGATACATTTGACTGCATGCCCCTCTCTGATTATTATGCTTTTGAGGTACCTATACATAAATATATGAACGAATTTCTTTTTGATAGTCCATCAAAACATTTTTCAGTAGAATGGTCATCGTGGCAAAAGAAACATACAAATGTCAGGGTTTGCTTATGCATGGAGTTTAGTTTCAGAATTCACTCTTACATTTCTTCTGGGATTTTTTTTCACAGCCCTTAGAATTTGTAGAATGGGCACAAAAGATACACATTTTGTTGATGTAATAAAGTCAATTTTTGTCTAGATAGAGACAAGTTTACTGCCAGACTTTCATCTTAGAAAGTTTTATTTATCAAAGCCAAAATTATTAAGCTTGGCAGCCTAAAGTCAAGCACTAAAAATCTATATTTAGGCACTCATATAAATGGCCTACTTTACAAAGGCAGTGAAGCCCTGTAAACTTAAAAATAAGTCACTTACTTATCTGCACAGATATTCAATTACACACATTTGAAGGAAATGCCTTAATTTGTATGACTTTGGTATAAAAGAGGCATGTTGTGCCCCATGAAGAATACTTTGAACACACCTTTTGAGAATTGTAATTCCTTCTGCAAGTCCTCTTACAAAAGCAATAACCCTTCTAATTAAATGTACCATTGATTCCTTTCATCTAGATTGAATACAATCCGACTAGTGAATTGACTAATAATGTGTTCAAAAGACCCCAGTGTTTTGACTCACTTTCTTCTCATTTCAGCATTGTATAAATCTTGGGCATTGTCTCCTGGTGGTTGTTTGTGTGGCTGAACAGATCATCTTCATTTGATTTGTACAATAACAATGTTAATTGAAGTGCTGAGATCTGCCCAAGTCATATCAATTGCCAAATGACTTTCTACCATTCTTACTTCCCATGCCACAAAAACATCTAGTTAAAAATCTTTAAAGGCAAGCAATGGTTATTAGAAAACTTTATCAGTCTAGGACTGTGATAAAGGATGCTATTGCTGGGATCAGAGCTGCAATATACTTGCTGCTGCTTCACTCATTCCTAAGCCCATGGTCCAGAGAGACAAGACATGCCTCTCACTGATCCAACACATTCCTAATCAGCTTATTTGCAATACAGCTGTTTGCAAGAAATGTGACTCAGCCAGACTTGCACCAATGGTATTTCAAAAGTGCTCTGTAACTGCTGCAAGGATTTAATAATTTAATTATAGGGACTGAACAATTGGACAGCTGAAGTGAGCAAAGCCAGCAATGGAAAGAACTCCATCTAGAATAATACCAGCTTTCCTTTCCACTTTGGACAGACAATGGGCTTCAGAGCATAAGTAATGTTGTCTTGGTTTTGCAAAGATATAACATCTAAAAGTGACCTAACAAACATTCCTTTGCTTGTCTTACAATACTGTGAGCAAATATGCTAGCATGTAGCATCCACTCTAATGTGTGGAGTGTAAGGAAACGCATAAAAGAAGGTATCTACAATCTTCTTAGCCTAAGCCTACAGGAGGATTTATTCAGAAGATATTCTTTATATTCTGCAGTACAGCTATAGGCTCCTTGGCAATGAAGCACTGAGTTATATCTATGTGTATGTATGGTCCTTTCATGGTGGCCCTTGAGAAATCTCATCAGGAGCCAGATTATAGGATTTATTACAATTTTATTACAGTATCCTGATTGTAGTACATGCCTGATAAAGGCCAAACAAATAGAGTTTGCCTGTGCAAAGACAGAAATTCTTTATTGTTCCTTAATTGTGGCACCCTTTCAAATTTAAAATTTACCTGCAATCTGAATCATGTAAACAGCATCAACTTGAATTGTAAAAGGAACTCAAAATTTATTTTCTTCCCCAAAGCTGGAATATCCATATTTTCTTTTTCTTACCACAAATTGACTCCATTTTTATGAGTTTAAGCAAACAGGGAAAGCAATATTGTTTAGTTGTTGATTCCCTGAAGTATCAAAAAGGAATTATAGGATTTTGGTCTAGCAAAGAAAAAATTCAAAATTTTTTCTTGAAGCATCTCATTTTGCCTGTTAGCTGCATGGTAGTCTAGCATGTAAACATTTGAAAATTATGAAGAAAAAAGATAAAAAATTGCAAATACCAGACTCAAGAAATGGCTAAAAGGCAGAGCATGCCTAAACTGTTGCATAGCCACCACAGCAAAGGAGAATTTGTGGATGACTTAACAATGCATACACTATATGCCCCCAAAAAAGTTTACCTCACAGAAAATAAGTTACCCTCTGTTGTAACTCCATCAAGTTTCACTCAGTTGCACTGAGCTGAGTATCTGTGCACAGCTGTAAGTAAAAAAACATTTGGTTTATGCCATCATTATTGCTCTGACTGTTATTAAAGCCCTCTATTTTTATTGCAAGTGTGTGTTTCAAATGAGATTAATTTTATTAAGTCCTAATTTAATTGACAGCCTCTGTTTGTAAGTAGCCCAAGACATGAAAACTCATGGTGTTAGAAGTCAGGGCTGATACTCACTGGCAGAGAATTATGCAAGGTGCTTTTCTTACGGCAAAAGCCACACAGTCTTATAATTCAGTTTTTTGCATAAATGTTATTAATTCCCATAGTTTCTTAGAGATCCATTTCCCAAGAGTCCGGTCAAGATTTGGATACATACACAAATAGTGACAAAAATAAAAGAGAAAAATGGCCTATAGCTCTCTTTTAACCTCCTCATTTTCCTCAAAATATGGAAGTATAACAAGTCTAACATTTTCTATCCTAAAAAAAAAAAAATTAAAAAAAAAGAAAAAAATAAAAGGAAAGGGCAGTAAAATCTCAGGTCATTTAGACAGGAAAACAAAGAATACAGTATGGAAAATGCAGATCATTAACTTGTTTGTCTTCTGTGAGAGAGAGACTGGAATTTCTAATATCTGCAATTACTTTGAATAGGAAGTTTCATAACTAATTAACTGTATTTCTAGCATTTTCATTGAAAGACTAATCAAATGGTTAATATAGTACTTCTCAAGCAGTAAGAAGTGATAGCTTGTAAGTCCAGTCCACCAATGAGTCAGGGAGTGCCACCTTCCATTCACAGCTAGGAACTATTCATTACAAGGAATGGAAAGTTTCTTAATTAGCTGAAATTAATACGAAGTAAAATACTTGAGTGAATCTGGTTGAAGTTACTCTGCATTGAGAAAAGTGACCTTTTTACTGCACTTGGTGTCTAAGCAAAGTACATCGAAACTTTGCACTGACTTAAATGACATTATCTTCTTTTATCTGCTACTAGACTTTAAAACTGTACTGACCTAACTCAGCTCAAAATTGCCTTAACAATTGAAAAATTTCCTCAATTATATTATTTTAATTCTGCTGTAACCATTGCATACATTAAAAAATACATTAGATATATACAAATTTCTTGGGGGTGTATTACATCACGGATTCATTGAAGAAACTGTATTACTTTAAAACCATATCACTTTAAAAATTAAGCAAGAACACACACTTTTTTTGTTAGACTGTACCACTAGATTCCCACATTTTCAAATGCCTTCACAGTTTCATTCCAACCTCAGCAATTATTTATATAATAGAATGTTTGAAAATGTAGACAGTTCTATTCTACTAAATGTTTCCATTTTTCAAGTCTCTCACATACTTCCTGGCAAAATCACATTGGAATGGAAGAATAAAAACCCTGTTTTATTGCCCTCATGACATAAGTGTTCTCAGTCAGAAAGTATAGGTACTTTTTACTGATATTATAACAATAAAATAAGACATATGTCACTTTTCCCATTGTAATTGCTAATAAGGCATATCTGTGCCTATTGTTTGAGACAATTTGCCTTTGGTATTGACAGTATTCACCTGGCACTAATGGAAAGATGTTAGCATAAAGAAATCTCCTGGATAGGGTGAGAAGCTGATTGCATGGATAATTCCACTAAAAAATAACTACCTGTCTATTTAGAGGATTTTTTTTTCTTGCTATTTGCTGAACAGTATTTAGCAGTACAATCGAGCTTTTTAGATGACTTGAAATACCTACACAACAGGTTACATTAATAGGTGCTAATTTAAAAATTCCAATTCAGTCAGCTGAAAATGAGATGTGCATGCATACAGAATGATATCCCAAGAAGTTAAATATATGTATCTTGCATTCACATATATAATTACAATACACACCAACCAAGTTCTGCTGTCCATTTGCCTTTCTGATAGCACGTGATGCCCTACACAAGTTGTGAAGCATCTCAAAGGGAAAGGAAAGCCTAACCTATTCACCTTATCTTCACTTGCTCTATTCCCTTACTGAAGGTGAAAAACCCACTGATACAATTCACCACAGTCAGTGTGGAGCTCTTTCCCCAAAAGATGACTATGTTACCTAGAAGAAGGCTGAAGACAGTAAAATCCTTTCAAGTTCAAAGAAGATAATGTCCAGTTGACAACTGCATCCACTGCTAACAGATATCATGCAACCACTACTGGACACCCTTATCCTTGAAGGAGTGCATCTTACAAAATCTGACCCCCCTGGAAACTCTTCTCATAGCTATGACTGTTAAGAACAAGCTTTTGGACAAAGAAACTGCCTCTGGAAACATCTTTAAATGCTGCAAAAGGCAAAATCACAGCCTATTGAGGTGTGTGTAGAAAAGTCTGTGGAATATGTTGAATGTAATATTGTTAGTGTGGAAGGAAGAGGGAGGAAGAGAGGTTATCTCTAGAGAATGCATTGTCAATGAACGCAAGAAACCGACTCGTTAAAATTATAAATGTGGAGGCCATCACTTCACCTCTCTCTTAATGAAATTGCCTTATATAAAGACCTTTCCCTCAAACAGTTTACTCAGCAATTGAGTAAATAACTTATGTATTTTTAATCCACATTTTTGCCCATAGGTTGCTGAGCACATTTTCCAAATTCAATGAATAACAAATTATGATAGCTTCAAGATAAGTGAATGCAATTATTTTATCAATATAGTATTAGAAAAGCATCAAAAGGACAATTCACACACAAGTATGCTGCACAGTTCTTAATAGTAACAACATTTTTTATTTAAAGATAAAACAATAATCCAATAGATTCTTAGTTCCATCACCTCCTCTTCCCCTCTCTCTCTAGTCATATACACAGTCATTGAAGCATACATCTTAGAATATGGCAGATGCCCTTGGAAACTTCTGATTTAGAAATAATCTGTCTTTCATGTAGAATGAACTAAAAAAAATAATTTATGAGCCTCTTAAAATCAATTTATTTCTCTTGAGAATGGTGCTGCAGTGTATAAACAAATCTTTCATTCCAATATATGAGATACTTATGAACCCCATTTGGTTTTAAAGGACCTAAAAGTAATGTCATAGAAGAGATATCCTGAGTAGCTGTGGCATATCCCTTTCAAATCATATTCTTACCAAGCTCAGTCTGAAGAAAGCACACATAGCTAACAAAATTCTTTCTTTTATACCAAAAACTGTAGAAACTATCAGTTGTCAAAACCAAACAAGTACATTCTTCTTTTGATGTCAATATTCAAATCTTTACAAAATGAAGGTAAAGGAGGATCCTACATTCCATATGAAAGCAGAGGTATTGGCCTGATTTACTAGGCATTGATTGTAATGATTTTTTGTTAAACTCAGGATTATTTTTCATTTTCTAAACATAAATTTTCATCCTGATTTCAATAATTCTCACCTGTGTGCTTTGGGGCAGTTCATTTTATGCTATAGCCCACAGTGGTATCTCGATATCTTGTTAAATTCTAAATTATGCTTATATATACAAGTGGAAGCTCTCTATATTAACTACTCATAAAACAGAAAAAAACTGAGTTTTTTTAAAGGCTCAGAATCCATGGGAAAATATCTTTTGGTTGTCTCTTAAAATAAGGTACTGACATCTTCAAGTATCAGTAGACATACTACAGAAAAATTAAAAGGCTTCGAAATAATAGAACATGATAAACTTCTGCCTAGTGAAGATAATTTTTTAAACAGCTTTCAGGAACATATATATATATGCCAACAATATTGTAATGTCATCTCACTTCACCCTGTGTTAAACCCCTTAGTTTGGTCACAGCATGGAACCTGTATAGCTTATGAGAGTGAACATACAACTGAAAAGTGTAGTGATATTACTGTACATATGAAATTAAAAAAAGCAGCAGCAGATCCCAGGGAGATCTCATCCGTGTGCATAGACACCTAAAGGGAGTAAAGAACGTGGTGCCAGGCCGCTTTCAGGGGGGCTCAGTGACAGGCAAGAGGCAATGGTACAAAGTGAAACACAGGCAGCTCCATCTAAAATTTCTAGATTCTCTTTTGAAATTAATATCAGTAACTTTAGTCCATTTATTAATGTCAGTGCCAGGTTCCAAACCTGTGAAGGCAGAGATATCAATCACATATAGGAATGATGACAGTATCTGCAGATCGAGGAAAGTGCATTAATTACCAAGGTCTCCCACACATGGAAAAACATTTAACAAAGGCAGAAGATTAACTCATTCTCACACAGCCATTTATACTCCACTGACTGCATTTCAGGAGTAATTTCCACTACTGTAATAAGCATGGTACAGGACTTGCTAAAAGAAACACTTTACAGTCTCCTTGCAACATTATCATATTAAATACAAAAGGCAAAGAGGTGCTGCAGAATGTTCTGGGAAGCTTTAGAAAATACGTAGCAAGAGTCATTACAAAAATTCAGAGGTATCCAAACCTCAGGTACATCCTGTCTGAAGAGACCTTATTGTGACCCTTCAAATAGGTCATCATAGAGTTCCTTGTTGCCCAAATATTTCCTTTACCACATTTAGCCTGTGCATAAATATCCTCATTCACAGTGTGGGATCCCTCCCCTGACTTCTTTACAGCTTGCTTTTCTATTATTCTTATGCAGAAACCTACACTAGGTTATTTTGACTGTGAAGGTATGAGTCTATATTTTTAGCTTCCTCCTTCCAATGCCTGAATGTCTGCACAGGGATTTCTGAGGGCTTGTTTTATTAGTCATGCATGCTATTTATATCATTCTATGGCTCTCCCTGTGGTTTTTGTACACTACAATTTAAAATTTTCTGGGAAAAAAAATTGATGAACAGTTGGGGAATTTGCAATTTTCTGTCCAGTCTTTCTATTTGATCATTAGCTGCTTTTCTTTCCTGGCAAATGAGCTGGCTAATTCTTTGCAGGCTGTGTTCCAGAACCAGCTTTTGAGAAAAAGCCCCTATGTCATATCCAGGAAGTCCTAATAAAGCACCATCTGAAAATGATAGCATGCAGAAGTGTGGCATACATGGGCCTTTACAGAATTGCATGCAAAAGAATAGTTTACCTGCCAAGTCTCAACAAGTTGAAGTACTCTTGACTGGTACTCATTTTGACTGTTAAGATCTCCACAAATTCCTTCATTTTATTGTTGTAAAATCCCTCAAAGAAACAGAATAAGTACCTTGGATATCTCTTGCCATCACCAATATCAAACAGCTGAGCTTCCTCAAAGAGGTTCCTCAGAGGACACAAGCAGTATCAGAAGAAATTGAACATGCTGTCACAAAATCTTCCCTTAAACTTTGTGCTGTTGCATGGCCCATCACGAGGTTATTGGCAAGAGTGTGGGTGTTCATGCAAGGTGATGAGAGAACCTAATTTTATACAGTGAATACAGCCATTGACTATAACTGAATTCCAATAAAAGGGAAAAAGGCAATATATCTCATTGGAAGATGTATGTTAAGATATAGCATAAACTAATGAAGATACAAAAAACCCTAGTGGTCAATTAAGAATTCATAGACATTAATAGCTACTAAAGAGTTTAGGATCAGATGACATTATTAAGCCATTTGCTGAAACCACTTTTATGCCCCATGATTTTATATTTTGCTTAAAACCCACATACTAAGATGAAAACTTTCTTACTTATCTCCTAGAAAATGACCTGAAGTCGAACTGGAGACAGTACATGAAGAATTCATGATAGGATATTTTTTTCCCCTGGTGATTAGTCACCCTCACCATAAAAATACTGTGACTTAATTCTCTTGGAAACTTGCTCAGCTTTAAATACTAGCCATATACTTATGTTTAATCCTTTCTCTAGTATATAAAGAAAGAATTGAGGAGTCAGCAGTACTTTGTCCCATAGATATCTTAATGTTTAAGGGCTGCAATCAAGTTTTTTCAGTCTTGTTCACTGCAATGAGGGATGAAGCCTGCCTCAAAGTGATTGGGCAGCCCTTTTGGTTTATGGAGCAGCTGAAGCATGGTTGTTAGATACCACCTGGTGACGATGTTACAGTTTTATTTCACATGGGTTGCCCATTAACATGACAGTTGAACACATTAATGATAAATAGATGACCCATGGGCTGAAGAGAAAGAAGAGAATAAAAAGGATAATTAAATTTCAATGGGTGAATAGCAACAGATGAAAACAAAGAAGGAGAATGAAAAACATGCTGCCTTACTCAAAACTTATATTAAGTTTCTAAGTTCTTTAGTCCAGTTCAAGAAGAATAATTGAGAATAAAAAGAAAAAAACCTTTTAAAATTTGTACCTTGTTTCCTTGTTATACCAAAATTCTCTTCAAGGCAGAACATATTCTAGATTAGAAACTACTCATTGATTCAAGACAGTGTTACAAGGAATAGATTGTAGGCACCTCATTAATAACAATTATTAGTTTCTGAAGCTCTATCCAGTCTCCCTATTTATTATATTAGTTAATAAGTTGGACACTTCCAGCCTTCCTCAGCTATTGCTGGCAGAAACAAGAGAAACACTCTCCATGCAACTGTCCTCTGAATGAGACTTTCTTTACTTCCCATGGTTATGCACCTGAGCAGCATCAACAACACCCTCAGATTTGGCAATAAAAAAGTGCATGAAACTACAAGACTACTCCTTCTCCTTCTCCTTCTCCTTCTCCTTCTCCTTCTCCTTCTCCTTCTCCTTCTCCTTCTCCTTCTCCTTCTCCTTCTCCTTCTCCTTCTCCTTCTCCTTCTCCTTCTCCTTCTCCTTCTCCTCCTCCTCTCATTCTCTCTTTCTCTTACTTCTCCTTTCTTCTTTTTTATTTCTTATTTCTTATTTTCTCTTTCTTACTTCTTCTCCTTTCTTCTTCTTTCTTCTAAACTTTTCATGTTTTAAAATCCAATCTGATTTGCATGCACATCTAGATTACAAGTAAAACACATGGGGCATTAAGTCTAGTCAGAGCTGATTTCTGCATCTTATATGGGAACAAACCTCCACCATTACCTCAAATTTAACTTCAAAAGATTACTCAAAAGATTATTTTACAGGAAGATATTAAAACAGTTCTTTACAACAGTAGATTCACTGTCTTTTCAAAGGGTAGCTTCTTATACAGTTACAGAGCATTACCCTCATAATTTCCTACTTTGCTCTGCTGGCCAAAACGATTCTAGTGCCGAGGCTATGCAGATTCACTAGTGAGATGCTAAATGTTTTATGTATGCAGCTGTAGGAATATATGCATGTAAATGTGTGCATATGTCTTAATGTAATTAAAGGGAAATAGTCAAAATTGTGCCTGAAGTACAGTATTCAAGTAGTACACATACAGACAAGTATGTTTGTTTACACACTTTTTCCACCTGTGGTTGAATACCAAATGATACACCTTTACCTTGAAGATTCAGTGCTAGTATAAAATGTGTCTCAAGCTGAATATTTAGTACATGTAAGCACAATAATAAGACAAAGAAAGTAATGAAGAAATAAGTCAGCATTTCAAAGCAAAGGAATGTGGCTATTTTTGCTCCCAATAAGCCGAAGATAAACTTTCCTGAAATGCAAGAAAAGCAAAAACCTGACTGAGAAACCACTGAGATTCAGCAAAATGTATGCATTAAAAAATATTCTCTCTTGGTAAATAATGAATTTACTAACATATATCAGGTGGGTCATCTGGAGGCATTTATTTTTCAAACAGTACAAACCAAGTCCATATATAAAAAAGCAACTATTCTGAGGATGCTGTCTGCATCCATTTGCATTTCTTTTAAAGGGCACACAAACTCCTGAAGGTGATTATTTTATGTTTCTATACTAGGAATTGCAAACCACTTAGAGGAAATGAAGTGCCTGAGTCCCACTCAATAGTAAGTGGAAGACTAATTCTTTAGCCCCCCCCTATAATAACTAGTGTTAAAATCTTGATGTTTGAAGAAAATATTATCCTCTGAAGGCTCATATTGTCATCTCTTCAAAGTCATTATCAATTGTATTGATTTCTACCCTGAAAGCACCTTCAAATTGGAAATTTGACAGGCTTGTTGAAACACAACTTTTGCAGCTGCTTCCGGAGGAGTTCACTTTTTATAATTATTTGCATTAAAATGGTGTAAATACTGCACAAAACTTATGCATCAATCATTTGATATCTACCGTTTTAGAAGTTTGGTTAAATTCTACATCAGGAATATCTGCTCAACATTACACTGAAGTGAGTCCTGGTTAAATGGTGAGGAACTTGGCCCTTGCACCTTAAATTCCATAATCTTCATCACTAAGGTTGTCTCAGAGAACATTTTATTAAAATAAATCTCATCTTCTGCTGCTATCTTGTCATTTACTTCATGGGGAGAGAAAAGCACTGTCAAACAGCTTGCTGAGCTTTAATAACTTTTGTCACTGATATGGCTTAATTTAACATATCCCTTGGTTCTTCTAAACACCATCTTGCAAATTATCCTCTCTGAGTTTGAATTTTTTGATGCATAGTGCGAAATCATCCATCACAAGCTGGAAGCAATGTATCCACTAATGTAAAGCCTACTGCTTCCAGCTCAGTGAGCACATCATACATCTTCTTGAGTGTGCCCACAGCACTTCCACCGTTGGCTGTTTCCACTGGATCTGGCTCTTCCCTGACTGGAACAGCTCTCTGAAGAACCCCCAAGACCAGCTTGGGGAGCAGCCCAACTGTATGGCAGGTCTTCCTGACCTATTTATCTAATGCAGATCATATTATATATATTTATATTATATTATATTATATTATATTATATTATATTATATTATATTATATTATATTATATTATATATTAAATTATATATCAATTTCTAGATAATTTACTTTTTTTCTCACCTGCTCACATTATTTATCAACTTTATCTTTTATTAGACGTTATACCTGTCTTTGTAACTAACTCCCTGCTAATCTATTAGTTACCCAGAAAAGAGCATTAAAAAGTTTGAATATTCTATAAAGCACTGAAATATGCTGACATACCACAACTACATACTTTGTAAATACTTTATCTTTACTTTATCAAATAACAATAATGTTTCTGTCTTTTATGGTCTCACACAATCGTCTCCATCATTGGTCTCAAAAAGTGGTCTTCCATTAATTGCGAGCACATTTAATGGCAGGTGCAACTGATGGTGTAAAGACATTAATCTATCTGACTACACTCGTGGGAGTCATTTAATCTTAATGCTCCTCATGAATCACAAAATCAATAATCACCTTATTTTAACAAGTCCCTCTGTATGTGAAAGCTCTTTGATAACTTCCTCTATTTCATGTATTATTTCTCCATAACCACTGTAAGTTTTCCCAAAAGGAGTCTTTCCAAGATTAGTTCAGATTATATTTATTCTACAATAGCTACACTAGCATAAGTTTTGCTGCATCATTCCAGTGGACAATAATAGTTTTTTCCTTTTTTCTGTCCAAAATCTCAGAACCTGGTCAAACGTACTGAAAAAGCCCACATAATATGTCAAATTATGACTCAGTGGGGTTATTTGGAAAGACATTTTGGAGAAGAGCAGCTCCTCATAGTTCCATTTTATTAGCATTAGGGATGTCCATGTCAGACACAGAGTCCTCACCTCTTATTCTTTGTCACAGGAGATGTTAACTGAAATTTTAATACAGTGGTGACCTGACTGGTCTCAAAAGTAAACTTCTGCATTCACAGTGTTTGAAAGCATCCAAAATTAGGCAAGAGGAGTTCACCCATCCTAACTAAATGGCAGCAGAATCAGTGTTACTTTTGAATGAGAAAGACGGCTAACTTTCAACTTAAACTGAATTTCTAAACTACTTTCATAACCATCATTTTTCATGTCATCTCCTTATTATCCAACACTCTGAGAGGTTTTTTTCTCTATTTTTGCAATTACTGCTCAATAACTGTAATCTTTGAAACAAAGTAGAACTTTTCAGTATCACTGTATTAAGGGAAATTATAATAGCCTATTGACTGAAGTTTAGTCAATGATCCATTCATTATTCTGTCTTAAAGTCCTGTGGAGTTTGTAAAATAATGTATTTAATTATCTTAAAAGTCAATATAAGCACAAATGAGGGATTGCAATGAACCAAACTGGTAAAGATATTTAATGCAGTTGTGGAAACAGGGTATCAAGCTGTTCATCCCACCCTTTCCTTGCCATTTTTCCCAGGCTAATAGTCTGTACAAAGAATCAGATATAATCCCACAGTAAAGCATTTGCTCCTCCAGAGATCCTTAGTTTTAAATGTGGCATGAGTGGACATTCTACGCAGAGATGAAACAGGGTAATAGCTGTCTGAAGTACCAGTGTTAACATTTAAAAGGTGAGACATGATACCTCCTATACTTGGTAGGTGAAGTAGTTTTGTTGCATACTTCACTATAAATGTCAGGGACCCTGATCAGATGATAGAAAAGACATATTATGCATGAAAGCTTAGGTTTTAATTAGATCAACCACTCCTATAACACGATTCAGTTACTCCCTATGCCATATCCCAATCCTGACTTTTTAGCTCAATTTTCCTGAGAGTGCAAGAACAAACACCAGAGAGTTAAAAATCAAACTAATGAAAAAGGTAATGGAATAAATAATCAAGACACAAGTCTTCATTTTCCCCCTCAGAATTTGATTTGAGAGGATTTCCAGTATCAACAGCCCACATGAACTACTGAGAGTTTGGATAAAACTGCTTGAACTAGTAGGCTTACTCGGGAGGTGGATGCCTTGTTCATTTACTAGTCTCTGGTAGGTGCAGAGTGATGGAGAAAAACATGTACAACTGACCTTTCACCTCAAGAAGAACACCACTCACCAGCAGTCACTCTTTTCTGTACCTCCTGCAGTCATCTGATTACGACTAAAACATTCACTTGGCTTTCAGACAAAAATGGGGAAGACAGAGTATCCAAACACAGCATGCTCCTAAGCATTCCCCAGTGAGGCAGACACTGAAGCTTTCTTTCATGTTCCTGTCTTTTTAAAAAGCAACATGTAAGCAGCAGTCCTGTCTCATTCCAAAATCTCAGGACTGCATTAGTTCATCCTAAAATAGCTATAACTAATACTTATCTCACTTAAATGGCAAGATTTCTTCTGTACTTGAAATGATGTCTTTTAGCCATAAAAGCTTTTTAAAAAGTTAGTCACTAAAATTCCTGTCTCTCTTTTTCACACAGAACCAAATTATTTCTTTCTCCCTCATCCATCCTAGCCAAAGAAAAGGCAATGAATCTTTAGTGTATTTTTACTCACATAGGCTATTCCAGCAACACTTCAGAATATTTATCTCTGGGTTAACTGTATATTCAGAATAACTTGAATCAATTTTTCAAATTTCATATTCCCCAAGGGAAAAAGGTTTGTGTCTTTCCAGGTGGTTATGTAAATATGTAGTTATAAATTATTGTTTTAAGCATGTTTCATTGTTGTTTCTAAACTGGCCATGAATAATATTTTGATTTCAGGTATTTATCATCTATAACAGTGCTATGTTTGATACAAAATCTATCCACCAAGACAACAAGCCAGCATGTATAAACACTTAATATGACAACATATGAAACCTTTTTTCATCTAGTGGTGACAAACTTGAGAGGTTTTGTTCACCTGTGTGCCTAAGAAAGCCATGTCCTACTCAACCATAAGTACGTATCTGCTGAAGAGCAGCAGCCCATGGCCCCAAGTTGCAGGAATGTTTATAACAGACTTTTTAACATCCTACAGTGCATTTTAAGGGAATGTCCATGTCCCTATGTTTCCTGCATTTTTAATGGCAAACTTCTTTGTCAGACCATATGCCCTTTCCCAGAATACACTTTTGACTACTTTAAAGGCAACAAACTAGCACTGATATTTTGGGCCATGTATCTGTCACATACTTTCAGCCTGTTTCCATTCTGCTTAATAAGGTTGTTCAGTTCCACCAAAGTTTTAAAAAATTGGAGTCTGGTATTCTGGCTAGTATATCTCTATTTTCACTTGGGTTTTACCTTTATTCTTTTTCTCCCATTTGATATAGTAATCATAAATTTAAGTTGTTTGGCTCCTCTGGAAATTAGTGTCTACTCGAGGATTTCTTCCAACAGCAAAAGAATGACATCCCCAGGTGAAAGAAAGAGTCTGGCACCTCAGGAATGTCAGCAGTGCTTAGCCTTCCCCAGAGACTATGAAGAAAGATGAGAGTTGTGGGGCAGTCCTCTGTACCGTGGAAAAATGGCTGGAAAGCTTTAACTCATCTGACACAGTCTAAGCCATAGGCATCAGCCAACACTCACGTTATAAATGGAATCAAGATTTTGTTCTCTAGTAGTGAAAAAACATGTCCTAAAAGGTCTGAATAGGACTTCTGCCAGTAGGGAATAGCACCAGTGTGAAAGCATGTGATGAAGTGGACAGCAACTGAAAGCACAGCAACACCCTTGAAACATCCTCTCATATTTATATGCATTACTTTCAATATGTATTAATTCCTTTTGATGTTGTATAATGGGATTCCCTTGTATAATGGAATTCCTGTAAAGGGAACACACAAATTATCTTCTTAATTTTCCAGTTTCATGTCCTTTCATTTTCATTCTCTTGCTTCATTATAATCCCAACATTTATAGTCTTGTTTTATACAAACTTATTGCCCTATGTCTCAATCACTTTTATCTCCTATATTTAGATCATTCTCTTTCCATCACACCTTCTAGGAGAAATAACCAGACTTAATAACCTCAGTGTTCAAAATAAACTTGTTTCTGAAAAATGCATAATGACATTAGAACATCTTTTAGATTTTTTTCCCTACCGTGTTCATGCTACCAACAGCCTGTTGATGTTTTTCCTATTAACAGTATTGTACCCATGAAAGAGGTTTTTACGGAACCTTTAGGCAAAGGTCAGTAGAACATCAAGGTTTTCTCTTAGCTCATAATAGAAAATCTGCAATTCTGATATCTAAAGCTCTTTATTCACTTAAAACAAAGACTTCCTTGCTTGTTTGGCAGTCCTTTTCTGAAACTGTTCACAGGCCTCAACTCATTAAAATTTAGTCCTTCATTTTCTCAGTTGCATGAAGATCTTGAAGTTCTCTCTATCTTGTCTTGGTAACGAAGATTTCAATTTTTTCCTCCACATTTTCTGACAACATAGATTTAACTCTCTTAACTCTGTACTTATTAAATCTTAATGTTAGAGTCTCCTCAGCACTTTCTCAGAGGTACATTTAAAGAATATGCAAGATCCAGAACTTTCATATTCAAAAAGATAAGGGATCACTGCATCTTGCCTTATTGATAGTTTTCATGATTATTAAAATAGGGAGACTACATCTTTACTTACAAGTTCCTCTGCCAGAATACTTTTGCAGCCACTTTGTGGAGAGGTTTATAGCAGGCCTGCAAGCCAGAGAGGGTTAATGAATACAGGTTATTTCTGAAAGGTATTCTATCAAGACCGTTGGCCTTGAGACCAAGAAGAGAAGAAGGAGAAGGAGATAAGCAGAAGAAAACTTGCAGCTGAGAAAAGAATTTTTAGAAAGTTTTGTGGGAAACAGAGGTGGAGATGAGTTTTACACCAGTCAACATTATGTTGATCTACTGTAACCAAGGAACAAAGTGTAGACTTTGTAGAGTGTATAAAAGATATCTGGTTGTTGCAATAAAGGAATATTAGCCTTCTGAAATGTAGTGCGTATATTTGTATGTCGCTCCCGCCTCAACAGTAACATCATTTGAAGAGTAGATCAGTCTCCTCCACTATTTTATGAAGAAATCAGTTGAGAGACGATTCCTTGGACACTTCAACAACAAATGCTATCAAAATACAGGTAAACTAAGGCCAACAGAGCTTCACTATGTTCAGTGCCTGTAAAGCTAGATCCATAAACAATGTTGTCCCTGCTTCTCTTCATCACTAGAAAATGACTTTGGCTTCTTAAACCTGGATTCAATCTGTCTCATTTTAGCCACTTACTTGAAAAATTTCAGTCTGGAAACTATTACAGAGAAGAAAATGGGACAGTACCAGAGGGACAGTCCAGATACTAAGGAGGCCGAATTGCCTTTGGACATGTCTATCAATCTTCTTCAATTACAGAAGTGCTTAAAGTAACTCAGCTCTTAGCTCAGGCATTGCAATTAAATGTCTGGAGTTAATTCTATTTAATGTGTTTCCAAATCTGATTTAAAACCATGAAAAGGCCAAAGTATCTTTCTATTGCTTTACCTGACTGTCAATCATCACTGTCAACACTGTTCACTTTGCCAGGGGCAAGGGAAGGGACACAGAGCCTTCTCTCTACCCCATTTTTAAATGATTATGCCAAATTGATAAATAATTTTGATATTTCCCTTCACTTCTATTGAAAGAACTGTAAGGGTCTGCTACATGCTTCAATTCTTTTTTAAGTTCTTTCTTTAAGTCCAAGTTCTGTGCACTGGCAACTGAAAAGCCATATCAGCACATTCAGCCAGTGACATCTTTTCAGTGCATGGTGCACACTATTCCCATAAAGCACTCTGGCTAGCCCTTTAGCACTTTCGTCTTAGCAACTCCTCTACCAATGCAACATGGCATGCTAGAAACTATCAAAGTGGGGGGAGGAAGCATCCCCAGGTTATTTTTCTAAAAATATTTTTTTAGAAATAACTAATGCAGAATATGATGTAGTAATTTTGTTTTTCAGTAGAGATGTTGTTTCTTCTAAGATCCAAAATAAATCACCAAAAGCTTTCAAAGCTGACATTTAATCCATGAATTCAAATAATTTCTAAGATGGATGATTCATTAGAAAAACACTTTCAATTCCTCATGCCCTTGTAAGATTTTAATGTATAGCTAACAGAAAATGCATTTATACAGCATGTTTTTCATAGCAAGGCTATAATTTATTGATAAAGCTTTTTAAAAAATTCTATGGCTGGTTATGTCCTTTTTTATTTGTTTATCTATAAATAATAAAGGGAGATTGAGCCAAGTCTTATCACTTACATAAACCTGTTGGATAACATTTTTTTCAAAAGACTGAAATAACTGCAAAATAATGCAGTTAGTTCAAATGGCAGTAGATATTATCATAGATACAACATTTGATGTATGTACAACCAAATTAAAGTCAAAAAATAGATGAACCCAGCTCTCCCTCCCCTTGCCTAGATAGAAGACTTTCTGTGTGTGCTCTTGGTGTTCTCTAGAAGTGTTACCTTGAGTCTATGACATGGAGAACTTGTCTTTCAAACAGCTTGAAAGGTCAGTCTAGGAATGAATGGTAGAGAATATCTGATAACGTGGGGAATTGCAAAGCTGATTAAGTCAAAACCTTATTTCCCTACAATTCTTTCCTTAATGCTAACATCTTGCTAGGCATAACATCAGCTGAATCAGACACAGGAATTATGTTTTACCTTCAGGAGAATTGTATAAAGTTTTTCTAGGTAGTATTTTTGTCTCATTCTTCCCACTGCAGAAGTACACTCACTTAAGCATTTCTATTCACTAATGTGAAATCTTGTATCTAGGACTATAAATTTAATGAAAGAAATTAGAGTTTGCTATGATAAAAGTATAGTGGATACAAATATGAAATTTAGGAGATAAGGAGGTTCTCTTAAACTGAGTCACCAAAATCTTATGTTCAGCTACATCCTCTCTTCCCTAATGTCAACTGACCACCAGACAGCAGGAATGTTTTTCTTTTGAAAGACTCCCATAAAGATGTTCCTTTATATCAAACACATCTAAAGAATAGGAATCTGTCTCCGGATATCTGATATTTTTGGGCTGAGAGCAACTAAATTTATATAGACCTTTACTGGAGTAAAGCTCGATAGAACCTTTTTTAGGACTTAGTTTAAAGCCCTTCAGCTACATAATCAGAGCCAGAATCTTATTCATTGGAAAAAAAAAAATCTCTTCCCTGAAGTATCAAGGAATTACATAACTTGCACTATGTTATTTTATTTTTAGCCAAAGGAAGGAAAAGAGATTACAAAGTTTAATTAACCATTTTAAATTATATTTCTGTCTCAAATCAAAGGATGCAGTCTGGATTCAGATGAATAATCTCTCTTACCTGATCAGGCTTCAGGATGACATACATTAGACATATGTTTCACCTCATTCTCATTAAAGCATGCATTCTACTGATCCTCTTTAACAGTCCAGATAAAATAAGATGCTACTACTGGAATTCAGTTTTAGTAGCGTATTTTTTTCCCTTGAGCTATACCTGTCTCTTAAAACAGGTTTCATTAAAAAGAGAAAACTGCTGTTATCAAAACAGAGAAGCCAAAATTTGTATTGCTAAACTAAATTACCATTTATGCTATATGGACCTTGAATTAAAGACATAAAATCCGTAAAAGCATCAACCCCTTCTTCTACATGATCATCCACTGTCACCAGAATTCAGGGTGAAATATCACACTTGCAGTCATGAATATTCATATTTTTAGTTATGCATGCAATCTCCAATAGTTTGTGTACTTTTTAATGGTTCCAAATTTGTGAAGCATAATATGAAAACTCCTAGCACAGAGAGGTGTTACAGGGATAAACAAATGTATTTGCTTGAGACTGTAATAAAAGTAGTATTCAAATATAATAATTGAACATTGTTTATGGTAATTATTTGCTAACGCCTCTTCTCAGCTGAATTAGTTTAGAATACCATTTTGATGTCAGTTTAGCCTTTTTGCCATTCCAAGATGGTACTGTAACTCAAATCAGAGAATAATTGCTCTTCCTGAGATAATGGGAATTTTTACACAGGCCCTGGAACATTGGGTTTTAGCTTTGGTAGTCTGGATTTCATCAAAAAGTAAAAAGTGTTGTCTCCTGAGGAGATTCATTTGGCATGCTGGATATGTAAATCTTACAAATTACATCATAGGCTTGGTAATATTTTCTCTGTTTTGCTTTCAATAAGCATAGAAAATCCTTCATCAACCAAAAAAATTACAAAGAACACATGCATATATATGTGTGTGTGTGTGTGTGTGTGTGTGTGTGTGTATAATTTGCTTTTGAGGCATCTGTGTTAGTCATATCAGCCTGCTGGAAAACTACATGTTAGGAAGAGGGTCTCTCTTCTTACTCCTTTTGTCCTTTTTTCAGTTAAAAGCTTCCATCATTCCCTTAGAATGAGTTTGTCTGCTTTTATGTGATATCACAAGCTTTTAAAACAATTTGTTCTTTACCAGTTCCAGATGTAGGCCCTCGCAGGTGCCAAATTGGTTGCTTTTCCTTTTCTTCTCACCTGCTCCCCCCTCCCAGCTCCTCCTGATAATTTTCTCTCCATTTGCATTTTCCTTTTTGTTCCTTTTACATTTTTCCCCGAAATAATCAATGATTCTTCTGAGGATTAAGGTCTTTTTCTTGTATTTGATTAGTGTAAGTGTAAGTAAATTACTTTAAATAAAAAGTTTTGTGTTTTTTTCAAACAAATTGAATTGAAATTTTCAAATTGAATAGAAATTCAGATT
This sequence comes from Cinclus cinclus, assembly GCF_963662255.1. NCBI lineage: Eukaryota > Metazoa > Chordata > Aves > Passeriformes > Cinclidae > Cinclus > Cinclus cinclus. The sequence goes on along the minus strand of NC_085046.1, from coordinate 36,598,798 downwards.
TGGGTTCACTTGGAGAAATACATTTCTGAAAAGGAATAAAACCCAAAATCTCTGCAAAGAAGAATCCTTTAAAAATGTGTATTTACAGGTCACAGCCTGAGACTGTCAAATTATACATTAATTATCCTCCAAAGGAAAATAAATCCAACTACTTTTGCATGGGCAATGCACCAGTATTAAGTTGACATGATGGGCCTTGGTCAATGCATGTGAAAACTTTATTAGCCTTTTCTACTGGGCAGAATTCATGTGTTCCCATTAAGGTTTTCAAAACATAAATGATGTTTTATATAAAATCTTAAATAGAGGGGACGGGGCAGTAGGTGAGTAGAAATTCTGTCTTAGACTTGCCAAATAAATCTACAGTTTGATCCAACTGTGTCTGGAGCTGATACATCAGCCAGGCTGACACATGTTGCAACTAGACTGCAAACATTCCAATCTGTGTTGCCAAGCTTCCCACTTGAAGACAAGAAAGAAAACACAGTAAGGTTTAAAAATCAGAAAGCAGTTAAAATATTTTAGATCAAGAGAAATCAGGTAAGATTTATGATCCAGATTTGTACTACAGTATTGTTGGAATCAACATTTTTGAATCATATATATATCTGCCCTTCAAAATCATTGTTAGCAGATACTTTTATACTTTTACAAAGCCCTGCAAAGTAAGAACTTGTTCTTTCAATATTTCTCCTACAGAAAAGAACAAAATTTGTATGACATTACTCTTTCCTATGTATTCTTTCAAAAGCTATGGGATAAGTGGGGAGAGAAACATAGTCTCTGAGTACAGAAAATATGTAACCACTGAAAAACATAAGGGGTTTAAATAGGGAATTTTAGAATCTTTTTTTTTTTTCTGTTTCATCTTTTGCTGTTTTACTTTTTACTTTTAAATATTTGAATATTTGAGCTGCCTTTTTTTTTTTTTTTTTTAATGTAGAACCAGTGTATATTAAGAGTCAAAGCAACATTCTGGAAAGCACTTTCATTAATAGTGTCTATACAGAGTGTCTATACAGAGTGTCTATACAGCCTTTAATTTAAAAGTGATTCTGAAATGGGCAGTCATTCACAGGGATGCTCAGGCTTGTTGCCAACATGCTTTGACAGGGGACAGTGACTGCCAGCAGGTGGAACCTGTTTCTGGTCTGAAACCGTGCAATATCTAAGGAACAATTAACAAAATCGGCAAAGCCTAAACTAGTCTTACCCAATCTAGATTTAAACAAAGCCATGCAGGCTGTGGAAAACAAGTAAAAGGAGAAATTATATATATATATATCACCAATATAAAATATAAAATCATAATCATAAAGAGATAAAACCATTTTTCTTTCCTGTAATAAATCAGGGATAAAGAGATGCTTCAGCCAGAATATAATGAGAAAGAGAGGGAATTCAGGGGTAGGGTGTTATCAGAAGTCACTTCCACTGAAATGAATAATTGTGCTTTTTGTAGTATAGAAGCCAGTTGCTGGCAAACAAAAATGCAAAGCTACAATTTCTCAAACAATAATACACAGGCTGCACAGCTTGATACAAAAGGTTTTCAGCTGGAAATATTACTGATATTGCTACATTCATCTTCCTGTAGTAACTGATGGATTTTTAATGGAAATGGGTCAATACTTCTTTTGGTATGGCCATTGCTAATCCAAACACATCATTTTCCTTTTCAGTCCACTGTTTTGGAGCATTGCTGCTGAAAAGCCTCTTGCTTTTATTGGTTATTCATTGAATATTTCCACATCTAGTGCAATAAAGAGTCACTAATCTAATATGAGGGTTTAACCTACAAGGACATTTCCCATAAGAAGCAGTTACAGTGGCAACCACTGCTGTTGAAATGTCTGAACTACATGGGATTGTACTGAAATTCATAGAAGAGGGGAACAATTTATTTAAGCACACAGGAAACCTTTCTGACTGCAAAATCATAAGTGGTAGAAGGAGAAAGATTTGATGGGACTTCTAAACCTTAATTCTGATTTCCTGCCCACCTAATTATTTTTCTTTTTTTAAAAATTCCCTTTCATGGCTTCAGCAACTATTTACAAAATTAACTAGAGACATGACTGAGGGGAGTAAGGAGAGAAAATATTGCAAAAACATGGCCAAAGTAAAGCAGAAGTTTTTCTAAAGTATTCTTGTTATTCCAATAATATTTTATTGAAGAATATAAATATTCTGGTCACAATGTCCAAAATCTAGAGTGAAACACAGTTGTCTTACACAATATTCTTGAGACAGAGAAGAGCTAAAGCAAATTAAATCTGTATGCACTAAAAGAGAGTGAGACAGATTCCTAACCTCTTCAGGTCTCTCTCAAGTCCCACTCATCCTCTGTTCAAAAAGTTCAACAGGTACTTTTGGAGACATCAGTATCACCAAACATTCACACAGAATCACCAGTGACTGGGTGATACTCAAATTGCTCATCCAAGAATACTGTTTTCAGCTCCTTCCCTATCTATCCTGACTGCAAAGACTGTTAAATTGCCACACGGCACACATCAGAAGGGAAGTGTCATACTGCCACCGTTACAGCCACCACAGAATATACAAGCTACAGATGACACTTTCCTGGGTCAAGAAGCATTGTCTTCAAATAAAAAAGAAACACTGTGAAGTTTGCATCGTCTATACAGAAACAGGAATTGTTTCCAGGAGTAAAAAGCAGTTGCTTGAGTACATGACACCATTACACTCATTGTATGCAAAAGCGGTGGAGTCCACATTGAGGGTGTGTGTTTGAGGCTTTCAAAGACTGTTTTTAAGAAAGAAATTGAACAAACATAAGGTGGATCTGCTGTGAAAAATAATTTAAAATACATAATACTTATAAAAAATAAGGACATTGTGATTTGAAACATTTCCCTAGAGGCCACAAAATTTCCTAAGCCATGATCAAGACAAGAGGAGAAATTAATTAATAGCCCAGATGAAGCACGGGAAAACAAACAAATCTCTTGGAAAATGTCATTTAGAAAATGGGATGATAATAGCAATGAATATAAATTAACCACTGGAAAGCAAACCACTAATGAGGAAAGTTGAAAGTCATAACAAGAGCCTGTGACCACTACAATTAATGCCAAAGGAAGAGAACTTTTATTACACTAATAATGATCGGTATCTTAATTGTATTGGGATATTGTTCAATAAGCAAGGGGCAAGTGTTAATAGCACAGACACAGAGATTTTCCAGAAATACTTCTACTATGTACTTTGCTTGTAGAAAGTAAATTATGTGGTTATAATGAACTCATTCTGTTAGTTCTGAGACAAGTTATTACAATAGAAGCTATTTTAAATACATTTAATTCAAAAGCAGTTCTAACTCAGCACATCCAGATAACTCTCAACTAATAGCTAGAGGAGAACTAGTATGCGAGAAGACTGAACTATTGTGGAGATGAGACTAAAGACTCATCTCCAATTCTTAATGTTAATTTTCAGAGCAGCAAGCTAAGAAAATAATCTTCTGCCAAGACACAGAAAGGGTAAGTGGGGCAATTCCTGAAGTAATTACAGGCTTTGTTATCCTGTGTTGATCCCAATGAAAATAATGGAATAGCTGATAGTGGACTCAATTAAAGGACAGCAATACATTGAAGTACTAATCTAAATGCTCTTATAGATAATAGATCTTAATATAGTTCAATATTTTTATGAGATTACATTTTTGATTGATAAAAGTTAATAGTGTTATACAATACACTTCGATTCCTGTAAGGCACAACTGCACACTGCACAATATCCTAATTAATAAAGAAGGACACAAAATCAGCATTGCATACATTAAAACAATTTAAATGTGTCAAGGATAGGTCTTGTTGTTCTTACTAGAAAGCTCCAGGCTGTGGCTGTATTTCCAAGGGCATTGCCACAGAGCACAGTTGTTGGTGCATAGCTATTCAATATTTTTTTATAAATCATTTGGAAAGGAATCAAACTGAAACAAAGATTACGGGAGTTGTAAATAGTGAGGATAATAAGACATTGGCAGAACAGCAAAGATCATGTCATAAATCACAGAAAACATTCACAGTGTTCTGAGAAAATCAAACTTTTTGGATCATCCCAGGTAGGCCATATTAGCTTGAGTAAATTACTGCTGCATTTTAGACCATATTTTGGACCAACCACTCTGCATACAATTGAAATTTAAGCTTTCAGAGGAATTTCTAACAAACTATAATTTATTAAAATATGTGTTAAAAGCAGTAAGGAGAAATAATACCTGAAGTCATCAGACACCTAGAAAGGCACCTGAGTAGCAACTCACTTTTCCAGGAAAATCTGAAAACACACATAAAGATCATTGACTTAAGGATTTCCAGAAAATAAAAATTATGTAGAAATTACAAAGCAAATTGTACTGGGTTAAATGTCCCCAAATCATAACCACATGGTAAGAAAATGAGAGCTCAGACAGCTCAGATAAAAAATTCCACAACATTTCAGAATTCATCATCACTGATGAGTGTTAATAGAACCAGAAGAGAGAAGTCAGACACATCTTCCTGTTGAAGGAGGGTAACAGCCAGACTGCAAGTTTGCAGCAATTTCTTTTGTATTCACAATTGATGAAAGCCCTGAGAAGGGTCTGAAAACACCCACGTTGTTGACAATCAACAGGGCACATTCACCTGAATATTGAAAAGAAAGTATAGCCACGATGTACTTGATTTGTATACCCATACAACCACATTGTAATGCAATGTAGTTACAGAACAAAATTATGTAACCTTATTTACACCTATATATAGACTGATGTTTCAGGCCTTAAAACTGGAAAGAATTATACCCAGGACTTACAGGTATGCCACAGATGAACAAAAATCACTTCCACATCTCACTACAAGAAGATTCTGATCACAGGGATATTTTTTTTTCCTTGTATAATGGCATTACAATTATAAAAGCAACAAATATCAAATGAGAGTGGAATACAATGCATGTTCATCATGCCATTAGGATCAGTACTACAAGCAAGCAGTCTTGTGAACAGCATGAAAGTACAATGATTATAAGAATTCAAAGCATATGCAGTGCACATATTATTCCTGGAGACATTTCTTCATTTATTTATTTTTAACTTGAAACTTTTGTTTCCATAGGAATCAGTATTTTCTCACAATGTTAATGACTACTATAACATGTTAATGAGCTATGTTAACAGACAATAATGATACTATTAATGTTTGCCACCCCTATATCTGTGAACTAGATTCACCAGAGAGCAAAAAAATAGCATTACACTGGTATGTTAATTATTAAATCTAGAGTGATTTCTCTACCTAAATATTCTTAAATCTATTTTCAATTATTATATCAAATAAAAAACATCACCAGCAGCCATTTCTCTTGTAACTATGAAATATCAAAAATACAGTTACACTCCCACAAAGTTTTGCAAATCCACTTATGGCTTGATTGAAATATTATCAGTAATATGTTAACAACTCTCCTTTATTGAAAGTTTATGAAATTTTCCAATGGACGTTTAATTTTTTTGTATTGCGTGGCCTTCACTGAACCAAATATCTAAAAGAGGATAGAAACCTCAGGCATAGTGGAAATCTCACTTTTCTGTATCAGGGGAAAGAGGTAAGCAGTCTCCAGAGAAGGTGATTCAGAACACCTAGGCTTGATGCCTAAAATAGAGATTATAAAAAGTTTCCTATGCAAGTGAACTCATCCAGGCTTAATTCTCTGCTGAGAAAAATTTTAAACTTCAATAAAGTAAAAGCTGGTTCGTCCTCATTTTTTTTTTTAACATTGGTAGGATCCTCATGATTTCAAGTTAATATAAAACTAAAAATGTTCATGCTATAATACATGGTAAGAAACCTTATTTTGAAAGTAACTATTCAAACTATTAAAAATGATATTGCACAGAGATTTAAAAATGCATGTGGCTCTTGGATTTATGCTTTGGATTTCACAGTACTGAGAATTTTGCAGCAGTCAGAGTGAGCAACAAGACTTGGGTTGTATGCTGTTAGCAACAGCAAGAAAAAAGTATGGGATACTTGGTTTACCTTTGAAGAAAGGAGTGAGCCCTGTTTGAGTCAGGGGCAACATTTATAGCTGTTTAAACAACAGTAATCTGTTGGTTAACTTAACTGCACACCAGCCAACATGTGCCAAACCACATCACTTTTTCCTCCCTGACTCACAATTTATTTTGAGCAGAGAAGCATGCATCTCTGGCATAAGACAGGTAGCACAGCAATGACAGAATATTTGTCTGAGGTGACATCAGATAGCAGTATACCTGCCACTTTAATGAGCAGAAAATGCACACATTCCAAAGGCAGGGGATTTATCTGCACAGGGCTTATCTGCACAACAAAGTTCTGCATAGTGACTACTGTGCCAGTGGAAACGGGCTAAGGAGTAAAAGAACTAAAAGTAGGAACAGAATCTTCACCATTTTGCCTTCTCTATCAATGTGCTTTTGTGGGAGGTGAACAGAGAGGTTCAAGTCTGACCCTAATAAATGGTTCAAAGTGAATGCCAGTGCACTGCCTGCCTACAAACATGCCAGTGACTCTGCAGAGTGAGAACAGGTTGTAATAAGACAGCAAGCTACCTTCCAATCCGTTCATAACAATGTCATATTTGTTTCCTAAAATGTATTGTCTGCAGGACAGAAAAAGCAGTATTGGCAGATCTTCAACGCATAGGGGAATAATTTGTTCAAAGGTTTGAGACATTTTGATTGGTAAGGAACAGAAATGTTGATGTGTTCTTCCAAAATAATTAAGCAGGAATGTCTGAAGCACATCAAGCAGGCTGAAGCCTCTAGTTTTAGGTTTTATGGGTTCATAAAATTCAATCCATGATCATAGTTTTAGAGACTCCAACTTATTTCGCATGAGCATAATGTAGCCAAAGAACCACATTTCCTCCAAAAGTCTGCACCTTCTTTTCTGACAGGATCCAGAAACCTTATTCTGACTTTTAGCACATACTAGAGTTATGGACAAAAAAAAATATTTCAAAAGAATTGACATCTTGTGTGCTGAACAGTCATAATTCCTTCTTATGACTGGAAATACTTCATGCAGCTTTCAATTAATGATTCTGTAAATTATTGGGATGAAAACGAAAAGATTTCAGGATAATATTTTAACAGCTCACCATCATACCAAGTTTTGGGTGCCTTTTTAATAATTCAACATTTTTTGAATGGAAAATTCCATTGTATTGTTATAACAGAAATCTAGTTTAGCATCAATTACTTTATTTTTTGGGTAAATAATTAGATTACTGCACTGTAAATGTTTACAGCAGAGATCAGGATACAACTTTCAATGCAGGTATTCCATATCTGAATACAAATAAAAACAATTTAAAGCACAAATATGCAGATTAAAAGATTATAATAAAGGAAACTGCCATCTTTGTTTACTATCTTTGCATATTTCTCTGTGTCAAAATATAATTGATTTTTTTTTCAAATTCAGGGTGTTACCTGGATGCAGGAAAGTTGCACAGAGATTGTATACATCTAATGAAACTTGCTGATTTAGTCTTCACCAGTGCCTCCTCCACTATCTTTTTTCACATACAAGATTACACATAGAAAACACATGCAGACAGAACACAACAAACTGTAGGCAACAACTTCTGGAGATAAAGAATTTCCTGCATCTGCATGAACTGGGATCCTGTTGCACATAATTTGGAGCAGTGACAGTCTACATTATGCTCTTAGATGGGGGCATAACACAACTACTCTCTTCAACAAATCCTGTTTACCATCCTTGATTTAAAACCAGTATTTCTTATTCCCTAAAACCAGCACATCAGTGAAGCTCTGCTGGATACCTCCCACTCACCACACCACGCTATGATTTTCTACAGGTTATTTCATTTCCATAACTCATTTTCTGTATTTTACTTCTAAAATGCAAAGAAAAGTGAATAGAATAAAATTGCATTTGTTCTTTGTTGGAGTCTAATTAATGACACTTGAGTGTTAGAGGGAATCTGTTAGAATAATCTTTACAGTAACATGCATAGAATCATAGCATGGAAGCTGGAAGAGATGTAAAGATCATTCAGTTCCACCCCCCTGCAGTTGGCAGGGACACCTTAAAACAGACAAGGTTTCTCAAAACCCCCTCCAGCCTGTCCTCAAACAGTTCCAGGGATGGAGCATCCACAACTTCTCTGAGCAACATGTTCTTGCACCTCACCACCTTAATCTGCTTGGCAAACTCACACCCACTTTTGGCTTGGTGAGTCATTCAAGATTTCAGACCTGGATGTGTCTGGAGGTCAAAATTTAGTGCAAAATACTTTTTTTTTTCCCCTAATACAAAATATTATGAAACCACTACAGTTTCCTTAGGAAAATGTAAATTTCCTGCTGAGCTTTACAAGTAATAACATAAGATTTACAGTTCCCTTATCTTCACCTGGAAGTAAGAAAAAATTTGAAAATATTAATTCACTTATTGACAACAAATATGCATAGGCACAGATAATGTTCTCCCTATTATGCTGCAGGAGGTCAGGAAAACAAACAATTAATACATTGCTATCCCAGCACAAAGTGCTAAAAAGAAGAGTTAAAGCACTGCTTAAAAAGAGGTGTCTAGCTTTCAGACAGACCACAGAAGTTACCTTTGAAGATTTAAAAATATTTATAGCACAAACTACAAAAAAAAAATACCCTTTCATCAACCTATTCAAATTTCTTGACTAGTCAAGTGTGAAAAGAGCACACAGACCATCAAGAAGGAAGCTTTGTAAAGTATTAACATGTAATAAAAATACAAACAATGACCTAGTCTGGACTGCACTGCATACTAGTTAGCCATTATTAAACTCCAGAAGCTCCATGAAATAAATATGTACAAAACTAAAACAAACTTTCATTTAGTTGTAATTTGTAATTTTGTGTATTCCATCCAGAATCTGAGCTTTCTGGAAAATCATCTTGAAACATTTATTTATCAGTTTTGAGTTTTATGCTGAAATCATGACAAAATCAAATGCTTTCAAGCTGAAAGGTTTAATTGATTGTTTGGGCTAGTGGTTGCCTTTTTTCTTCCCTAATGTGTTAAATGCTTATTAGAGAAACAGGTATAAGTAAAAATAAAATAATCTTCATACAATGACTTTTGAAGTGAAGAGTAAAAAGGTATGAAACAAAAGCTTTATGTGGTAAAGTCAGATTAAACTAAAAAATGCAACTTTAAATTATGAAACAGGGTCCTATGATGTTCTTCTCTAAATGTAACTGGAAAATACAACTCAGATTGCAGAAGATAAATTATTCAGCAAAGGAAAACTGCTACCACCTGGCTCCATAAAACAAACCTTTGCCCCCTATAAAATCAAAAGTGAGAAGCTCAGGCTGCTTTTTTACATCTCACAAATTTGAAAAGAAGTGATTTAACATGCTTCTGCCACTGAAAAATTCTCGTGTTACAGGCTGAATCACACAGTGAAGCAACAGGCACAGACTTACATATGATCAGGAAATCAAAGCACAACTAACAGGTTAAATGACCTCCAGAAGCACTTTTCACACATGCTTTGCAAAGTCCTCTGACTTCATGGGTAACTGGCAGTGATCTCATGAACTAACTTCACAACTGCCATGCCTGACCTCAGACTGGTAGATGTTAGGATGCAAGAGGTTAGAATATGTGTCTGACAGTCAGCTTCATTCCTTGTTTACCCAAGGAATTGATGGGCAAGTGAAAACAGCCAACTCATAGAGGGTTATTAATCTTAATAACCTGCTATTAAGTTTAGGCACTACTCCCCACAAGTATGAATAAGGCAGTATATCACCTCCAACTTCAAACCAACATGTTCAGACCTTACTTTTGGTTTCCTGTCATAACTCTTATTTAGAAGCCGTGAGTTGTGGCTCCTTTATCACTTTGCTTTCTTGCTATGTCTTTATTAGCATTGATAAATACATGTTATTGACAAATATAACACTGATTAAATTAATACTGGACTAAAAATGTATGCCCACACATTAGAAAGCAAAGGACAGAAATTTGCAGAACTGTTACAAGGAGTCCCCAGCACGTACTGGCATTTATTAATAGCGTATATCAAGCAAAAAAAAAAAAGGGGAAAAAAAAAGAATTAAAGTCTAAGTTTATCTACTTGAATAAATTCCTGAAATATAACGTGTACATCTTCCATGTTAGATTAAAGCTGTCAAACTTATGTTTCGCTATACATCATTTAAACATATCTACATTTCAGGCCTTACCAATAAGCATGGTTTTGTTGTCTTTTAAACCAGTTACATTGCAGAAGAAGCTGACAGTTGAGCTCATATCTCTCATGTGTGACACTGAAAGTGTGTACTGCAAAAGAAAAATCATTCACCAAAAGACAAACACTTTACATGGCTAGCTGTCCTGCACAGGGAGTAAGAAAGCTTTGATAAGTCTGTGCAAGAAGCAGAGCCCACTGTGAATGCACACAAGTACCATGGTTTTTCTCCTTTCTACGTGCCAATCTGTGCCAGATCCTTGTGCTAACAAAGCACTACACATTTCATCTTGCTTAAGCATGGCTGCCTAAATGGCATTCCTAATAATTCTGCCAAATTCTGCCAAATAATCCAGCTCACACAATATATAGCTTATGTGACTTTCACACTGGATTTGGAAGGGAGTGGATGGTGCCAGTCTGGTGGGAGACAGACAAGGCCGATCAGCCACAAAGCCTCCAGGTTCACCTGCCAATGATTTTTAAATGCCCTTGAACCAGAAGAGGGGGCTCTGTGCCACAGGATCACTGTGTTTATCATGTAGTGCTGGGATCCACAAGGGCAGATTTACGTTTTTGTGCAACTACAACTTTAGCTAAAATCTCTGCTGCCTTCATTCTGAAGTGATGTATCGATAAGAAAAATGGCTGTTAGGGAGGAGAAGATTACAGAACAGCCCATCAGGGAAAATTCAGCACATGAGATGACAGAAGCTTGAATTGAAATACATAGTGTCTTATAGCTGGAGCAAGAGTCCATTTTTCTTGCTTTCTCTTCTTTTCCTCTACTGTACTGAACACCATATTTCTTCTCTGACTTTGGCACCTTCTATAAATGTAAACCATCCTCTCTATTCCTGCAATGGTATTTTATAAGAGACAAAATTAAGAAATATAAAAAGAAATATCCACAGAAAGCCATTAAAATTTCTTTGTACTACTTAGGCATTTCTACTTTAACATCCTATTCGAGTAGTTCATAGACTATGTATTTGCAGAATGTGAGAGAGGGTGGTGTCATTTTATTCTCAAGGCAGTATTCATTCTTTCTATTTATTTTCAATTTATTACTATCCTTCTAGCAACCCACGCTTTTAAAAAGGGCAGCACGACTCAGAGGAGTTCCTCAGGATGGGTGACCTTGGCTGCAAAACAGATGACAAGTGCTTGGTCATTCAAGGGTTAACACTCCCCTCAATAAAATTCCTGGTGACACTGCTCAGAGCTAACAAAATTTCCATTTCTTCTTGCTGCTAGGACTGGCTTTCTGAATGAGCCAAGCTATAAAATTGAAGCTTAAGAATGGGATGGGAAAAGGTGGTGAAATTGGATGGCAAAGCCTGTAATAATCCTTTAGGCATGGGCCGATGGCCAAAATTCCCAGATATCAAGACCATTGGGGCTCAGCTTCTCTGACTCCTTTGGCCCTGACTGAAAGATGAAATGCACTTAGCATCTGTCAAAACTAGGTCCCAAGCTTTTCTCTTCCATCATCTGGGATGTCTCTAAACCAAATAAGCACCTTTAATCTTTTATTCGGTTGCTGATTTCCGGGATGTCTGCCACAGATGTATCTCTACCAGCCGTTTTTTTATTAGTGTTGGAAAGTGCATTTTTTACTTAGTGTCAGGGAAAAAAACAAGATCAAAAGAATAGATGTTTTCTAAAGTTTCAATGTCATTCCCAGGCACCGGTTAATGGATAAATTATTATCTCCAAACAGCAAGATCAGCAGAATTGCTGTAGTCAATTGCCTGCAGATCTGGAGACCTGATATTGCTTAATTAGCACAGATTATGTGTTACCTTGAAGTAGATAAATCTGCCTCACAAAAATGTTAAATCAGCTATGTCCCCAGTAATGAGACCATACAATTCCCAAGCCCTTCAGAAATGCCCACTAGTACCCATTCATCCAACCCTGTATCTCTTTGTCATGTCCCCTGGACTGCAGCAAAGCTCCAGCTGGAGCTTCTCAGTTTTAGCTTCCTCCCAAGGTACTTTTAAAAAATATTGCAGATTTTCAAGACAGACATTTGATTTCTCCTTTCATGTTTTTGCAGAGCAATGCCCTGGAAAGGCTGGTGCTGTTGGCATTGTACTGACAGCAAGAAAAAAAGCTTCATTTCTGTGGCTTTTATTTCATCTGAGGGAGTCACTTGTCCTGATCATGGTACTACTAAGTTATCCCTGTCAGCAGCCATTTGTCTTTGAGGTTACAGTTTCTTGAGGTTACAGTTTCTTGAGGTTACAGTTTCTTGAAGTTGAAGCTTTTTCTGACAGCAATTCTTTGTCTTTGATCATGACAAGGTAGCATCACATGATGGAGTGAGAATTAGAATAGCCATGTGAGTCAGCAAATGTCCTTTCCATCTAGTGACCAGAAAAGAGCCCTTTGAAAAGATAATCCAAAGGAGAATCAACTTCAGAAACTAAAATAGCCAACAGAAATATTTTTTTTTTCAATGTTAAAAACCACCTGCTAGCTTCTAACCACTCAGCATTTAGCAGCAGCTACTGGATGACAGGAGACCTGGATCCCAACAGTGCTGAGCAGAAGGAAACCCTGCAGCCTTTCTGCCTGGAGGCAAGATGCCTGTCCCCTGTCTCAGCCTACTGATTTTCTGCAGGAAGACCTTTCCATCTGAAGCCTGAATGCCCTTTCACAAGCAGTAAGCATCTAGTGCAATTACACCAATTTTTTTTTATGCACAGGGCTGCACAGAGATAACATTAAGGGGATGTATGAGGCCTGAACTGGGGAGATATTTCAGTGTTTGCGTGACATAACAGTAGTATTTGCTTATAACCCCAAAGGAAGGATTCAGTCTTTGAAAGCACAACATGATGTATTGTCTTTGAAATTCACTAGCTAGACAGAAGTACTGGTGAATTATGAAGTATTCAGCAAGACAAAAACTTATACCATAGTGTTGTGTATTAGTGGTCTTGAGGCTGAGATATATTAATGTAGGCAAAGTGACAATAGCTCAGGGAAAACTCGAGCACATGCAGCCCCAGATAAAGAAACAAATGGCACAGCTCAGCTAAATAACCACAGTGGGTGGCAGCAAGCCAGTACAGTTCATATGAAATCTTGAGAATAACTTCTGTCAGGCTGGAATTAGTCTTAAATGCAGCCCAGGTGCAGGATAACCCAAAAGATCACTTCACACAGTAGTTTCACTCCATCAGCATTTCTTTCAAGGTTATCAATACTACAGGCAGACCAGGAGAGTTAACCTTTTATACTGAGGCTGACCCCAAGAGAACAAGCTACCTTTTTCAACTTACCTCTCCTGTTTTCTTAATCCTTTATCTCAGGCTGTGATCTTGCAAGATTACACAAGTTAACTGAGGTTAGCTTGGGTCATTGGTTAGATGTGAAACCAGGCCACTACAGTCAGGATCCTTCCCCTGAGCTGCTGTTTAAGGTGGGTCTGCAACAAAGTCCTTCAGAGCTTCCGAGAGCTTGGCATGCTGGGACAAGGGCTTTGGTGTGGATTCATTACCAGGTCAGAGATGAACTGCTATTAGGGCATGAGGCTAAGGACATCGTGGTAGTGAAAACAATTCACATCTACTTAAAGTCACTAAAATTCTCACAACTCTGTGGAAGGGCATTTTCTTTCATTATAACACAAAATCTGATCATATGCAATACTGTGGGAATCACTAAAGTTTCCCAATTACTTCCCAAAGTGCATGATGAATGTTATATCTTAATCCCCAGTTTATGTATAGAAATATGCATAAGGCAACAATTTGCCTTAAGAGGTCTTTCAAGATAACTCGGGATTAATATTTCTAGATAAGTATAAAATATTATTTTCAAAAAGTCCAGGTGTCTGGTTGGTCCTCACCAAAAAGAAAAAAGTTAGTTTTTATTCAGAATTACTGTTGGAATTATATTTCGACATTAAAATTTTAAAGTGACATTGATGGCTCTAATTCTACCAAAACAATAATGCAATGAAGTATATAAGTAATATCTGGGTAGTTCAAGGGCTTGAATGAAACAATTAATGAGATTGATTGCAACTTATTTTATAGCATCAGAAGAAGTTTAGCTATTTTCCATTTCAGGTGGAGTAGAAATATTTACATTCCATAATAAAAATAAAGTTGCAAGTAGAGAAAGAAGCCTACGGGAAAAAAATATTCAGAAGCACATTGTGAAAGTTTGCCCAATCTATTTAGTGCTTTATTTAAAAGTCTGTAACTGAAACTCATTTACTCTTTAGAGATTATTTGCCTGAAAATTAGAATCATTGTTACAAAACAGTCATCAAGAAACTGATTCTGCATAAGGAAATAGAAATTACCTATCTGAAATAATTTTTTGCCATTCTTATGGCCTTACTAAAGCAGTTTAAGTCTGCTTTAATAAGAGAGAAAACTAGAGCCTGAAACAGTGTGAGGCGTTATTTTGTGGTGTCTGGAAATTAAAAAGAGAGAAGCTGAGGTCCTCCTGGTCAAGACTTCTTTTCCTTTTGGAAGTCAGAAAGTTCAAAGGATAAGAAGTTTCTTTTAAACAATAGACGATGCCACTGTTTTGGAAATTTGGATGTAATAATCTGGTTCAAACAAATAGGAAAGATATTTCTGATTCTTCTAGGCTCTGAAAGAGCTTCTTTCCCCAAAGGTTTTTTTTTGTCTCATCTATGTTATCTTATTGAAGAAAATTTAAAATAGTTATAAATAACTGTACATTATGAACTGGTCTCTCTTTCAAATGAGTATCATACACATGCCAAAAAAAATTATTCTTGACACGAGATACATTCAAACAAGCAGTGAATGGGTCTTCGTTGGAAACACAATTTTAAATTGAGATGCCCATCAGAGAAAACAGATTTATTTTTCCTTCCTGGCAATCTATTGCGTTTTGGGAGTTAAGGCCAAAAGGCAGGAGACACCAAAACAAAGGAAGGGCCACCAGGGTTTTCCAGTCCTCTTCCTGTTTGTTTGCCCTCCATGCTAGGTATAACAGGACAGCACATGAAGCATGTAAACCCCCAGGCTTGGGAGTCACAGCTGAAGACATCTCTGTGCTTGAAAGCAGGACAGACAGTCTAGCATCACCTCAGGTTTGACAACACTGTTGCAACTCAATTCAAGTGATGTATTTTACAGCTGAAGCCATGATAAAGCTGAGGAAAGGCCCTTGCATAGCTAGTGAAAGTGGCTAACAAAGACAAACAGGCCTGATGACAGACTCCACCAAGCCTTGAATTTCCTTAATACCTGTGACAATCCTGTACAAAGAGGAAGGGATTTTTATTACTGACTTGAAAATAATGTATATTCTAATCCAAGTGTCTGTCCTGTCACTGGCCTAAAACTGAAATGTTTTATTTGAATACTCTGAAGCTCCAGAGTTTTATATCTACCAAACCTTGTAGCACAAACAGAACACTGGAGTTATAATAGATAGGTACTGTATTTTCAGAAACACTTATTTCTCCCCACCACCTTATAAATACATTGCCAGTTCCCAGAATAGGAATTCCTTATCTCATTACCATGCTATTGCTCTTTTAACTCTACCTAATATGCAGAGAGAAGAAGCAGTTGGTTAATATTGCTTCCTTGACACAATACTGCATCAGAGCAGGTGCAATTGCAGAAGACTTATGAATACAAAATACAACGGCAGTCAGTTAGTAAGGATATGTCACTTAAGGCTGTCTTTTTTAATTCAACTTCATTACTGAGAACAGGAGTGGAAAATACATTTTACTAGTCTGGTTAATATTTATATCCTACTGTACAGTCCATTGGCATGAAGGGATCTCTGTATTAAATGCACCAGATGTTATGGGAGCAGTGCTGGAAGGTAAACAAATTGAGTCAGAGATCACATCATACACATACTCAGAGATCACATCATACACATACTCAGACACACAAAGCTTGGAAAGGTAGAAAATCCAATATATTTCTATCCTAGATGAAACACTGATTATCACCTTTCCTTCACACATCTCTGAGCCTGCTTGGAGATGGGGTTCAATTATCCTGTGACAGGAAGTAAGGCTGATGTCCTATTTTCTGCTATGTTGTACTCAGGAGAACTGATTTAGTGAATTCAGTGCCATGTTCTTAAGTAGATAAGGCCTTCCCTTTCCTATAAAAAGTCTTTACATTTCACAAGCTGCCATTGAAATCTTCAAAATCAGTTGTGACTAACAGAATGATTGCAGCAGAAAGCCTAAAACAGCAACTATGACTCCTTCACTAGGGCATTAACTTGCATAACCACAGTTGGTGGATTAAATTAGTAGCATTAATATAAGCACTAGTAACTGTTTTACTGGAAAAAAAAAAAGTGGTAACTAATTTTGTGAATATCAGTGCTCTATTTCCACTCTTCAGAATGGAGCTCTGAATGACAAGGCTTTACCAACTTAACCTCTATTTGTGTGGAGAGTACTGCAGGAGCTGTTGGGTTTTTTCTGTTCATTTTGATGGGTAGTTCAGGAAGTTCTATTTTCTCTTGTTCTGTACCTGAGGATTGTTCAACCCCTGGGAATGTTACAGATTTTATGTCAGGAATAGTGCCAGAGATAAGTAGTAGACAAAAAAAATTACTCTATAGGATCCTACTACTGCCTTCAGGAAAATAAAGCTAACCCAGAAGACTCTATTTCACCATCCACCCATTCTACAAAAAAAGGATTACTCTTGTGTGCATCTTTTACACTTGAAAAATTTCCATGAATAGTGTTTTCTTTGAAGAAAACTTGATCAAAATCCGATAACATAAATAATGTGAATTGCCTTACCCATGAAGTTCAAGCTCCAGCCATAAAAAAGAGACTTAGTTTGTTAAGCATGCTTCATTATTCTTCATTCCCAACCATTTATATAGACTTTACTATTTAAAATTTCCTGTATTTACTTTCTTCCACTTATTCCTAAAGTAAAAAAAAAAATCTATTCACACATTCCAGCTGTAAAGACTCAGACCTTTATCCCTATACTCTGGCACATTCTTTCAGGGACTTAATGAATCTGGACTGCAAGTTCATACAGTATTCATGTTACAGGGTGACATTTTCTTTAGAGAATGTTTGAAAGCAAAAAAGGGAGGGATGGGTTACTCTTAAATTAGCTTTTAAAACTGTGACAAAAACCAAAAGAGTAAAAACCTCCACTCTGAACCAAAAGTCATGTATAAAATAGAGGCACTAACAACAACAACAACAACAAAAGTTACCAACACAACAAATTCTGATGAATGGCATACTGAAGCTAAAAACACTTCTTTTAAGATTTCTAAAGGCTCTGTTTTTAAACTCTATCTTAAAAACAAGTTTAAGGAGAATGAATGCTCCTGGTGTTTATATGAACACTTCCTCTCTAAATTGCTACATTATTGGTTTTAATTCAGCTCAGCTTGGTAAAAACTTGCCAGTGGAGTACTCTGCACAGGCATCTGTGCACCTTATTTAATGAACCTGAAATTCAGTCAACTTGCTTAATTAGTAGGGAAGGATGCATTGCTTTCATTCAATCCCATGTTAAATTTGACAACTTTGCCTTGATTTGGAGGTCCTCTGGAGGTAAAAGTAGACAAAACAGAACAATAGAGGTAGAGAGAAAAAGAAATCTTCCCATATATGATATTGGTGTCATTCACATATGCTCATCAAAAATAAAAAGTGGATCATGGTTTTGTATTTTCCAGAGATCAGATAATTTGAATTGGTAGCCAGCTTGCTATTGTCCACAGTGACCACAAAACCACAACGTATGTACTCAGAAGTAGCACAGACTAATGATCTGGGGGAAAAAAAAAGAAAAAAAGAAAAAAAGAAAAAGAAAAAAAGAAAAAAAGAAAAAAGAAAAAAGAAAAAAGAAAAAAGAAAAAAGAAAAAAGAAAAAAGAAAAAAGAAAAAAGAAAAAAAGAAAAAAGAAAAAAAGAAAAATCAAGGCTACAAGTGAGAAGAGAGGCCCAGAAACCTGATGAGGCCCTTAAAAAGAGGACATCCATTTTTGTCTGCCAATTTCCAGTCTAAATTACATCTTTTATCTGCAATTAAAAACCTTTAGATGAGAGGCTGACAACGAAAACAGTGACAGTGCTTGTAACTGCAATGATATTACTGGATATAGGATAAAAATTGTTTTGACTAACCCATTCTAATACCATTAGGTAAATCAACTTCTTTGTTAAGTACACATAAATATCCTGAGTTGAAGTTAGCAACTAAGAGTAGAATTTTTTTATACTACTTGCATCACCTTTGGCTACCCAAAATACATGCAGTGCAAAACCCAGCAACTCATGTCAATTTACCAGTTTCATGTAAAATTTCAGAAATTTGAATACTGTTACATATCACAAGGCTGAAGGCTGATCTGTGATCATTATAAAAGGATGACAGAAGAATTTCTTGGGATGCTACACAAATCTGATTCATTTTATGTTAATTAGTCACTCTCAGTGTACGAACCACAGACACTGAGGACCTGTGTCCACTCCTACAGTCAGTAAAAGACAATCAAGAAGAGCAAAATCACAGTCCCTAGGACTGAATTCTCTTTGTAAGGGCTGACAAGTGCTTCAAAATAATGCCTAAAGGTCTGCAGGTGAAAACAGACTGACAACAATGTGCTAGAATTATATTAATATAGGCTTATATAGATATATAATCTTGACTGGTGTCTCATCTCCACTGCTGCTGAAATGTTACACAGCTGGTGGCTCTTTTCAAAACTGACATCCAGTTGAAATCAACTTGTTTTCAACAATAACCTTGCAGAGATGGAGAAGAAAAATGAAAGCATTCTTTAAATTTCCAGTTTTCCCAGATTCATAGATCTCTTTTTGCTGAGAATTTAAGTTTCCAAATCTGTTTGGAAACTTAAATAATAATAATAAATCCATCCAAAGCATGTCGGTTTTAGCAAGGTGTTGATGAATCCACAGCATGTTTCTTAAGGAACCATACTTGGTGTCCTGCTGAACTCCTTCATGGAAGTAGCTTCTGCTAATCAGTTCTTTTCAGAATTACAGATGTGGATGGCTTTACCCTCTCCTCACTGACATTGCCATTATATCCAATTTCTCTACCACTCTCCACTTTGAAAGTGACCAGAATATAATTTCTTATCAGCAAATCCAGATATCTTCTAGACTATGGGAAAATTTAGGTTTGTAAGTGTGTGCATAATATATGCTATATTATACAGATATTTTAACACAATAAATATGATTTAACCATAACAGCTTTTCCTAACAAAGGGGAAGGAAACTTTCTTTTCTTGATGCCAACTCTGTAATATTACTCCTTTAACTGCTAAACTTTCTGATCTTTTCCCAAGGGCATAGCACCTTCTATTTCTTCAAGAAACTCCATTTTTGTCTCACTTCCTAAGCCAGAAGTTCAATGCAGGTCATTCTTCTTGTTATCACCCTTCTATGACTTCCTATCACTTTCTGTATCAGGCTCACAATCCTCATCCCCAGGGCATGAGCTACAATCTGCCAACATCCAAAGTCTCATTCCCACTTTCTGTGTACCTTACTTTCCTTCCACAAAATAAGCAATTCTTCTGTACAATTTTGTCTGGTTATCTTCATATTATCCTATGACAATTAATTTCTTCTTATTTCTGTACCATCCTCAAGGCATTTTTCATTAAAGCTTCCAGCAATGTATCTGTAGTAACATTTTACCTGTTGCAGGAACTACCACAGGCTGCGGACACACTTTGTCATGGCCGGCTGGAAGCAGTACTCCATGGAAACACACTCTATGGCACATGACAGAGTCTTAAATAAACATGCTTCTAGTTTTATTAACCCAGGATTCCAGTTCTGTGACAGAAATAGGAGGTAGAGCAACTCTTAACATTGGTCCTTGGGATTTATAGCAAAGACATTGTACCCTCTGATCTCAGTTCATTCCCTCTCTTTGCAGCATCCTGAAAATAATGGAGCCCTCTCTGGCAGAGCAATGAAGTGTTGTGACCATGTGTCTCTCAAGTAGCTCAAACAAAGGAAAATATGCACAGCAGACATAGCAGGTTATTTTAAAAATTCCCACAATGCTTTAAGTGTGTCACGATTATCAGGGATAGACACAACAGCAGCTGTGCTGAAACATCTCTCCAGTTCAGGTTGTAAATAACGGGACATTAACCAAAGCAGGATCTCTCTGCGATTCTGCATATATTTATGGCATGGCCACGGATAAGCCCATAAGAAAACCTCCATGTTTTAAGTATCACCCTCAGTTCTTAAGGAAAACCACTGCCAAAAGGGGTGTGTGCTTCTCTATGACTCGCAAGGTTGATTATTTGCTGCCAGGAAATGTGCCACAGTGACTGCCCTTTTCATTGTAAACAAATATTCCCATCCAGGCCCCAAGTAACGCTCCATCTAATCCCATATCCATTCTCCTGCAAAAGTCATTCTCTCATTGTCTTGCTCATGGAGGTGTTTGACATGTTAAGTGATTATGATGGACTCTTCATTACTGACAATTTGTGGGGGTTATCTGTTCATGGTTGAAATCTGTTTCTTAGGTATTAGACCCAGCAGATGGAATGCAGATGGCAGATCTGCTGCCCAGAATTTAAAAGTGGCTGCAGAAGAAATTTTAACGCTTGCTTGCAGCACAGTGGGAGACTGAAACTTCAAGCACCAGGAAGCAACCTAACAAAAGCTGCAGTGATGAAGAAAGTTAAAGAAGCTGTGTTTCAGTAGAAATTTAGATTATTTTACACTGGGAGACTCACTCAGAATACCTTGTCACTGTTGTTTAAATAAAATAAAATAAATAAAAATAAAATAAAATCCATTGCATATCATTTATACTACAAAGGCAGTGTGCTTATAGTGACTAAATCTCACACTTCAGGTGTGGATGCTTGCTCTTCCTACAACCCAACAAACAGTGTGAAAAGACAGCCAGCTGAGAGACCTAAGCAAAGTCCTGGGAGGTGAGTAAAGAAAGATAGGAAGGATGGAAAACACTGTGAATTACTGTTTGTAAATTACATTCCCTAAAGTGAATACTGACAAAAGACCAAAGCAAAACACCTTGTAAACCTGGATAAATTGGGAAAGGAAAAAAAATATCAAAACCCACAAACAAACAAAATTATCAAACCCCACACTGTTTCAACTGTGTTGTAAAGTATCTGCATCAGGAATCATGATGATTTCAGAAATAAAGGAGAGCTTTTTGTCAGGAGAGGACTCCTGGTGGTTTCTCTAAACTATTTGCTACAAAACCCCAGAATTTCCTCTCATATTTCCAGAGTGGAGAACACTCGTCATTCACACAAATTCTTGAGGGACGTCAACTTCAGCATGGAAAGAGATTATTTTACTATTTTTTTTAATCCTTTCTATTAGGAATGATTACTTTGTGCCATGTCAAACTTTACCATGTCAGGAATCCTTCTAAAATAGAAGGAAATTAGGCCCACAAAAGTTTCAAGTAAAATTCACACAAGCAGTGAAATCATGACTTCACATATTACTATTGAAACTCCTGCACAAAAGTAGCCCTACTTTCCCATGCCTGCTTTCCCATCCCTTGGAACATATTTCATATCACATTTTCCATTTCCAACCTCCTTCCAATCAGTAATTACCATGAGCCTGTTAGTTGTCTTTAATATAGATTTCCACATATTGTAAAAAAAAAAATCCTAGACACAATTGAAACTATTAGGCCACCTATACCAGTTCTATGTGCTTTGGACACAGACCCACAACCAGTTCATTTCTGTAGCCACACACATTTGAGATGCTGGGGTGGTGCACAAATGTTACTTCTCAATGGTGGAATTGCTGGCAATGTGTCACATTGCCACATAAAAAGTGTTTCTCTGCCGCAGAAACCTTCCCCCCCATTTGGGAGAGCAGTTGTGCTCTACCACCTTAATTATGTCACTGAACCTTCCAATTCCTGCTCTCCTTTTCTGTCACACAGACATCGGAAACAGAACCTTAGACAAAGCAATGTTTACATCACCTAGATCTCTTTCTGTACAGATGTCAAGCATGTCTTCCACTTTAGAAACAAAGTACAAAAAAGATACAAAATCTGTTTTATGAGACTCACAAATAAATTCTGCCCCTTCTCCTAAATTGAACTCTGGAAACCCTTGCAGGAAAAACAGCACTATGAAAAATGCTGTCTAGCATCACACTTCCAAGATTATAGAAGACCTTCAAATGGCAGCACACTAATGAATTAAGAGATATAGCTGTCAGCCCCACACATCACTTTTGAATGTTCTGGAAAGAGTGCCTGAGGCTTTTTGTAAAAGCACAGTTGTTTGCATTTACCTCTCCTTGGAAAATTCCGTTCAGAAACAGCATCTGGTATCTAACCAGATCCTGTCTTTCATCCAGTTTTCCTGTTGGATGAGGCAAGGGACAGGGAGGTTTTAACTAGCTGCCTGTGGTCGCAGAGGCGCCCATTGCTCCACAGGGTTAGAAGCCAGAATCACTGCTCACCTCTGCCTTCCTCAGGACTCTGCAAACCTTAACATGCCAGACCCTTCATGCAAAAACACTTACCCATCTGGCTCACAGGCTGCATACAACTTTTCTTTCTCTTCATTCCCAATCTGTGGCAGACATGAGTCTTTGTTTCAACCAGGTTCTTTTAATAAAGAGAACAATGGCCTTTCCAAAGCCCTATGTTGAAAGCTCAGGAAGACGCACATCAAAACCAATTAGGGGCCAGATGTTCCTGATATGGACTGCCAGCAAAACCAACCAGAGGTGAGAGGCCTGAACAGTTTCCTAGAACCATGAGCCTGAATGTTAAATCCATAGCTTCAGGCTTCCCATGACCTGGCAAAATAAAAGTGTGAGGGTGAGATCTCTAGTGCCATTAATGCACTCTGTCCAAGGCATACTTCTTGTGTGTCCAACAGCTAGGTCCATACATGTGCAACACGTATCTACAAATATTTTATGTAGGCACATTTAAAGTATATTGCAGAATACTACTGTGTATATGCAAAAATGTAAGTTCTCATATAACAGAATGCAGCAATTTCACCCTCCAATACGGCCTCTGTTCATTAAATCATTAAGCAGTACCCTTATAGGGAACACATTACATAAATTCACATATAGTCTTCAAGTTTAAACAGGTCGTTATGATTTAATAGGAGCTAATGGGATGATAACCAGGAATTTTTGAGTCTTAAAAATGAGTACAAAGGACCTGTTGCTTGGAGATTCATATTTCATTTATTTTCAGTTTTCCCAGATATACCACAGGGTGCTCTTTTGCATAAACACATGCAAGACCTTCAGTAAATTTTAAAATCTCTGTGTACCATTATTGCATAGTAAGCTCAAAAACAAAGTGTCAAACAGAATAAAACAAAATCTGCTTTTCTATGACACCTGTCATACTCCAAATATCCTAGAGCACTTTAAAATAATTGACTTGGAAACTGGTAGTGCAGTCATGCTGCAGTTGTTAGATCAAACTCAGGCCTAGATTTCAGAGCTTATTTTGGCAAAAAGAAGAAAGTACCAGCCAAACCCAGAAGTTTCCACAGTGTCCATTTGGATCTCACTCAGTGCAAGCAAAAGAGGTCAGCCTGGTATCTTATGTTGCCAGTTACTTAATGCTGGTTTTAAAATGCCTTTAAAGCATGTGCCTAGAAATGCTCACTGGCGTATCTATACATGCAAATGTTAACAGTGCAAATATTTTCACACCTCAATTTTCACTAATGGACCAGACAATTTGCTGTCCTTGTCAAGAGCATAATCCTCTCATAGGGGAAAAGATTACAAGACTCTGTCTAACCCTATTAAAACTTTCAACTCTGCATGTGCAGCTATTGGAAATCCCATACCAATTCAAAAATCACCAAACCTTGGGTGATTTCTTGGGTTGGTGACTCTGAGATTTCTCCTTCCTCCTGTGTTAGCCTAGACTAAGAAATACTTACATCAACACTTCTGCCTTCAGGAATTATTTCAAAAAACCCAGTAAACCCAGTAAAATCCACAGGCATTACCAGTTCTGGACTCTGTTTTGCTAAATAGTTTTCTATATCTTCTGAAAACCTAATATTTTTATTTGTAGGCCAGACTTCTCAGTTTGTTTAAATACCCATTTCCAAACAACTGTTACAGAAAAGAGGGTAGAAGCAGCAAAGACTAAATCCAAACGATTTTCAGAAAGTGGCAAGTTTTTCTAGTAATAATTCTCAGAAGATGAAGGGCAAGAGAAAAATACAGTAGCCGCCTCTTCACCTTCTTCCAGAACACGGAATTCCATCTACGTCAAGGTTCATATGGCTTGTCTATTTTTTCCCATATTTTAGAATTAATATCCGTTATTAGACTAAGTAACACTCTGATTAAAAAAAAAAAAAAAAAAAAAAAAGATAAATTAAAATGTCTCCTGGGACCAAAACACCAGGAAAACTGTCAAAGCATACACTGGACTTCTATTTCAGTCAGTGGCAGGCAGATGGTGGTAAGCAAAAATGGTGGAGGTCACACTGCAGAAAAAGGAATAAGGGAAATAAGAATCTTTTTTAACCAGTCTAACTTCACTGACTCTGAACCAAAAGTTCGAAAGTATCATCAAAGTAAATGGGAGATGTGTAAATCAATAGATACAGGTAGCCAGGATGACCACCAAAACAGGGCTGAAATTCAGAGTAGATTTATGTCATTACCTCAGCAGCAATGCCAGGTGGCAGAGCCACATGGGGACACAGGCTCCGTTAGGCTCAGCTGATCCCAGCAGGCAGAGCCACATGGGGACATAGGTTCTGTTAGGCTCAGCTTATCCTGTTGTATTGCAATAAGTAGTTTGTTTTGTTTACAAGGCTTGGGGTTATTATATTGCACCGAACTGTTTGTTCTGTACTCCCCCTAGTTTGTGATGTTGGTTAAGTCCTCCCCTTCGGTTGTACCCCATTGGTTGTGGGTCTATTCCCCTCCTCCCCTTCCCCGAGTTTAAAATTTCCTGCCATCCTTTGTTCGGGTACTTTTTCTCCTCTGGAGTTTGTTCAGCAAATAAAGCAGGACTGTGGTCCTGAGGAAGAGGAACCTCCTTTTATCTTTTACCTTTGTCCATGCTGAAATTTCCTCCATCCCTGACCCGGAGCTAGCCGAGGCAGGTCGGAGAGTTGGGGGGGGGGGCTTTACAGCATCATCGCAGCAGGCAGAGCCACACAGCGACACAGACTCTGCTAGGCTCAGCTCAGCCTAGTGGACAGCAGGGTCCAGGTCCAATGCCTTCTCCAATATATCAATGGGCTTTGCACATGCAGTTTATTCAAGACTGTGCTTTTATGACCTTAAGCATGTCTGTGAGAATGTATTATCCCTACACAGGAATTCTACTTCCCAAAACAGGCAGAAGATGAACAACACTAGGCAAAATAAATTGAGTTTTCCCACACCAACATTTTTAGCATTTTAAACTGCAAAGTCACTTTGAGCAAAAACTATTCTCTCCTCGCCAAATCTACTTTTACTTCTTTCCTTCCAACAGGAGGGAATAAGCATGGAGACAGTCAGATGACATGAGCAATATCTGAGGACTAGAGAAGTAGGCCGAGCTTATCTTTTCTCTTATCACAGTGATAAAGATTACTGAGCTGTCTGGCAAGCTGTAGAAGACAGGAAAGTTTTTTTCAGCAGGGTGACCAACACAGCAGAGGGGCAAGCACAGCACCTGACCTTGCCACATGCTAGGAAGACGTTACTCATTTGTTTATGAGCCATGTTTTGCTGCAATTCAGATGAGAAATAGGAGTAATCAAGAAAGTAGTTGAATGAGGGCCAGTATGAAGCAAGCAGAAAAGCCATGTGCTAAGGAGGGGAAGATGGAAGAATGGGGGATGTACTGTCTGCTTTCCCTTTGCCACTGAGCTGCCTTTTCCTTCTGCTGGGGAGGCTGCTGTGGCCAGCACTGTGCTGAGTCCTGTACGACCTTCCGCAAAGCAGCACTCTGAAGAATTCAGAAAGATCAATGGGGGAAAAAACCTCAAACCTCTACTTCCAGTCTTTATTTTTATCCCTGCTTGTGCCCTTCACCCAGACACTGTGTGAATAACAACAGCTGAAGAGTCAAGCTAAATGGCAGGTTGCTATCTATCTGAAATGTCGCAGAACTGTTCGTCACCTTGCCAAAAGGATAAGAAAAAAACCCTTTGAATAATTCATTGAAGGGTTTGACCAACTGATCAGTGTCCCTGCACTCTCTTGTCCCCTTGACCACATCTGAGAAAGGGAAGAGTTCTCTGTGAGATTTCTTCTCACTCTGCCAGCAGCATGCCCTGCCTGAAAGCTGAATTAACTTGACTGTAGTAATATTGTTCTGCTGAGACAAGAACGATGATCAGCACAACAGCACTGTTAAAAATGTTATAGGCTTCATAAAAACAATCACATCAGCTATAAAACGGTAGGTGATCATGACTGCTGCATCACTCTCATCATAACTTAGCTTGACTTGCCTGGATGGAGAAACAAATTATAGATGACTCCTCTTCCTTTCCCCCATTACTGTGCAAAGTGATATGTCCCCATTCCCTGCTAGACCTCTGTCACTATAAAGATAGAACAATGAGTTTTAAAAGACAGAAGATGAGACTTGGGGTTGAAAACTGTCTGGATACTGTTACAAGGTCTGCTAAAAAGCAGATCTAAGCAAATCTTTAAGGTTCATGAGAACCAACAGCACACTCTGTATAGCTCAGCTGTAAGTGGGGAATGGATTAAACAGCTCCACTTAAAACTCATCATCTGCATTTCTTGTCCAGGCAAGGACCATCTGCAAAATTATGGATAGCTCAGGATCAGGTCCTAAGCATATGCTGTCTAAAAGACAACAGTAATACAGTAATCTATAAACATGATCTTAATTCTCTCTCATGCCATGTACCCATTTGCACTGCATAAGGAAAACAATACTGATAAGATCCATTATTCAAGTAAGACTTTATTTGACTTAGGTCAGAAATTTGAGTGATAGTGTCACTCAGACAAACAGAGACAATTTCCAGTTCAGAGTGATGCGGGATTCCTCAGCAAGGTGTGTTTCAGGAGTGAGGATTTGTCTGCCACTGTGAGTGCCATGCAAATAACCAATTTTCCAGAAGACTGTCCAATTGCAAATAAGAGACAATCAAGCAACACACTTTAGTACCAGATTTGGTTTGTTCATGTTGTTGAAATTAGAAGTCCAGGGGAAAAAAAAAAATAAAAACCCAGTATGTTAACTGATGGAACAGTCCAAAGAGGTCCAAAACTGAATATTCTGATGTGGATGAACTATGTAAAAGGTAAAGGAAGTACATGGCAATATTTTAAAAGGAAGAGGAAAATGATGTGTGTTTTTTTTCCCACCCACAGTGAAGAAGGATTTGGTTCATTTTTTTCTCTTGTCTGAAGATACTTGAGTAAAAGTTCCTGCTGATGAAAACATGCGTTAGCACAGGGTAGGAAAGGAAACAAGGAAGGGAAGTGAGCCTTGGTCCTCCCTTCTTACAAAGTTCTACTTCATGTGTGTCATTTAACACTGATTGGAGTAGCAGAGACTATTCAGTGTCCCCAGTGTCCATCACCCTGAGCTTTATTTCTCTCCTAATTTAAGCAACTTTGTAATGAATGGGCTTTTCCCTTTAAACTACTAGGAATATTCATGCAGTTCTTCCATTTCCTGCGCTTGACCTTGTGAATTTTGAGTCACTTCAAACCCTAAATATTAAAGTTTTATCAATCTCACAACTTGAGAAGCATATCAAATTCAGAAGAAAATGAAGATATGACATATAAGAAAAGATAAAAATAACCAGAAATGGAAAATTTATATGACTATCTATGGCAGAGAGAGAAACACAACCTAAGGACAAGACAGCATTCGGAAGAGCTGTGTGCCTTACAGAAAGGCTAGGGTCTTTATTCCCCTTAAATTCTAAATGTATGAATTAAAGCACTATTACTATAGTAAGAGATAACCATAAAAGCCTCAGAGGGAGGAAAACAACAATAAGAAGGTTTTAAAGCTTTTTACAGACAATAATTCAGGTAGACTCACATTTCCTGAATATAGGGACTTTGAAACCAAAACCTTTTCTTGTTGGGAAATAATGAGTCAGTATTTTTAATGACAGCAAGTTGCAGTGTCTATCCCTGATGGTTCACAAGGCACCAAATCTCAAGCCTGTCACTGATCCAGATGCAAGCATTTTCAGTTATGGGCTCTTGGGATGGAAAACTGGACTTGCAGACATCCCTATGAATGATGCTATAGAACAAACCATGCAAAACTGAAATTCTACAGTGAGACAAACACAAGAAACATTTTTTTTTTTTGTGGTCTGGTGTTTTAACTGTTATTTATTACAATGATGTCTATTTGAGAGAGATATATCTCTGAAGGAGACCAATTAGTAAAGAGGTTTATAAGTTTAATTGGATAAAGACATATATGAGTAGATATTATGCCATATACTGTTATAACAATGATTTTCCAAACAATCATTATCTCTGTGCTTAGAAACATTAAAATATAAAACATAGTGTCAAGTAATTACAAGATTTTAGGAAAAAGAGCTCAGCACTGTTTATCACCCACTACTGCATACAGCGTGAAGGTTTACATCCTCAGTGTAAAACGTTGCAATGTGATTTGAAAGATCGCTCCACTTGCAAAGCTGAGGGGGCAGAGTCTTCTCAAGAGGAAATGTTCTAACATGATTTGCTGTATTTTTTTATAGAATTAATCCTTTTTAATAGTGATTTCACAGTTTGCTGCCCTTGCATTGGTTCTCTCTACTCATCCTGATTGTCTGAATGTAAAAACCTGCTACACCATGCCACAGCCTTTCTGTCTGCGATAGACAATATATAGATTGGCTTTGCAAAAGACGCAATAGCAGAGGGCAAACTGACGGGTAGGAGAGCAGAATGAAGCAATGAAATGTGTTCAAAAGCTGTAGGATCTGCTTTCAGCCAGCTCAGCACACCCCAGGCCTCTGGACCACAGATTACTGCTACGTGACTGTGAACTTCAAAACCAAAATTAACTGAAAAGCTCAACTTAGCTTGCAAAGTGCCTTTACCACACAGAAGGCTGGTGGTATCCTAGGCTGCCTTAGGCAAGTGGAAGGCAAGCATCCCTTCCCTCTGTTTAGCACTGGTGAGAACACACCTGGAATACTGTGTTCAGTTCTGAGCTTCCCACTACAAGAGACATGGACATACTGGATAGAGTGCATCAAAGGGCCACAACAGTGATGAAGGGACTGTGGCCAATCTCAGATCTCAGCTTTTCCATATAGGAGATGGGGCTTTCAGCCTGGAAAAGAGAAGGCTCAGGAGGATCAAAGTGTATAAATACCTGAAGGGAGAGTGCAAAGAGGACCTTTTTTACACCTAAAGGGTATAAAGATGGACCAGGCTCTTCTCAATAGTAACCAGTGACAAGACAAAAAGCAACAGTCACAAATGGAAACAGGCTGTGTTTCAGCACAAACTGAAATGCTGAAACATAATCTGAACATCAGGAAACACTTCTCTACGAGCATGACTGAGCATCAGCACAAGTTTCCCAGGGAAGTTTTGAAGTCTTTGCCTTTGGAGATATTCAATACAAAAAAAGGGTACAGCTTAAGGACATCCACAGTGACTGTGGAAGCTTTTCTTTCTAAGCCCAGTTTAGCAGTAAACCAGTAGCAGATGCTGTGACTTAGTATCAAATACAATTTGCAGTCCTGTTACAGTGAAATTCATCTGATTTAATTTTAAAATTTCATCACTGAAAAGACCAAGCAGCGAGATGCTGACCTACCCACACTTCCTGGGTATTTTCTCCACCACCCCACAGAACAGTTGTGACAAACACATACCCAACCCTCTGGTGCAAACATGCTCATGGGTGGGTCTGGAAGTGGGCTGGGTACTTGGCACCGCTACAGCTCCCTCAAGACCTCTGCAAACTGCAGATAAGGACTTGAAGCTGGGTGACAGATCTCCCACGTCCTGCTGTTACAAAGACAACTGAAGTTCCTGAGGTTAAGAAAGTAAGCACTTTTTTACTTAACCTAAAATCTGTGCAGATTTAATCTAAAAATTCAGCTCTGATTAAGAATTTCCTTCTCCTCTTTTCTCCCCATCTGGCTGTTTATTGCTGATCCTCCTTCCAGCTGAGAACAGTAACTGGCACATCACCACCCACAGAGACTCTCTAATGATCCAGGGGAAAGTTAATCACACTCTACCATCACATAAATCACAGCAGTTGGTCTGTGACTTACTCAGCTCTATTGAGGGCCAGCCTTGAGCTCCCAAATCAACCTTTCTTCTTACTTTTTCTTCTTTTTTTTTTCTTTCTTTTTTGGCATAGGACTATTTTCATTCTTTCATTTCACCTTTTGAGTCAGTCTGAAGCATCATAATGGCCCATAAAACTACCATCTGGGATATAAAATGTCAGCTTTGTGCACAGGAACAAGATCTGCTGCCATTTCTAGTTTCCCCTGCTCTGATAGGCTCTGCTTAGCCCAGGGCATTTCAGAGGGAGATTGCATATGTGGACAGACAGCACCCTAGAGGGTTAAAGCCTCTGCTGCTTTTTCCCTGCCGATATTTCAATGTAACAAAAATTAATTTATTTCTGGGAAAAATTCCTATTCAATGCACACACAAGGACATGCAAACACATATCCACAGCACCTAGTAATGTCCATTCTGTTTATAAATCTATGTTGTGGTATCACAATATATAATAAATATAAAAGGAAAATACACACTCCAACAGCACCAACTAAGTAGAAACGCTATTTTTTCTCTTTCCCAGGAGGCATTGTTAACATTTAGCTGTGCTGAATCAGAGGAGAAAAGGTATCCAGAGGCCAACAGGTCCTGCACCTCAAAAGTATTCATCCTTTTGAAACCCACAACAAACCTTAACCATACTGAGAACAGAGGATTCATTTCCACTTGCAATAAGAGAATAAACATATTACCCCAACAAAAAGAAAACATACAATATGAAATTACAGAAAAAAACCCTCTCCAA